>NC_092462.1:45616616-46235187 GCF_047495875.1 Pithys albifrons albifrons | reverse complement strand
AGAGAAAACATGAAGTATTGTATCTCTGTGTAAGAATTATTCTCTTTCTTTGCAATGTTTTGATGATTAAATTTTCTGTTCAAAGTAATGTAAGAGTCACATTGATCTGCTTTTTTAATGGTAAATCAAAAGCAGAACTAATCAGTAATAACTTTCAGCAGCCTAAGTAATATTAAAATTGATATACAGAGTATAAACTAGGAACTTTCTTCAAACTTAAGCACACATGCTTCTGAAATTAAAGTTGATTGTGTGGTACCAATTGTGCCAGGAATTATTTGCTGATAACTCCTATGTTTTATATAAGAATGGTATGAGATTGACAGTGTGGCTAGTAATTCAGCAAAAAAATCTGGTGGAAGACATTCACAAGGTATATTAGAATTATAAAAAGAATAATAATTACCAGTTGAAATATGTCAACATTCCTTGTATTCTCTTGATTCAAATATTAAAAAAACAAACAAACAAACCAAAACTCCATGGCCTGCCTTTTTTGTTTGTTTGCTTTTTCTATGCACATCTGTGCATGCTGTTGAATTTATTCTCAGGAACATACATATTTTCATTAATCCTTAATTTTCCCACTTGGGCTCTTCCAAGAAATTCCATATAACTCCTGCTTTAACTAATTTCACATATCATAGCTATGTTCAAACTCCATATTTAACTTTAACTCAGTAATTTGAGCATCAATACCATTAATTTGAACTTCAATACTTTGGGAACTTCATGGTGGTACAGATTGTTATCAAAATTCAGTTCTGTTTCTTCATTGACTTCTTATTGATTTGAAGCTCTTTCCACTGCAGCCTCAGCAACACTTTGTAGAGCTTCCAGCCAGGAAACAAATTTATGATGAAAGATGGAAGCTGGCAACACTTTCTGCTGCCTCATGTCTTTGTTTTCAACACAAATAGCTGCTTAAACTGCTTGGAGTTATGGCTTCTCTCAGACCTCTACAAGGACCTCTAACATAGAGTGTTAATTTTTAAATGCCCACTTCCAGCTGCTCTCAGGTTTCATTAAAGGCTGGATAAAACCTCACAGCACTAGTCCTTGAGCATTTAAGAACTTTCTACCAGAAGATTACACTACATTCCAGTATAGAAAAAAGCTTCAGCTTAACCTCTGCAATAAGTACATGGAAACACTTCTAATAAAAAAGCTCTTGAACCCTATGATAATCCAGAGTAGTTATAAAACCCCCCCAAACTAACAACCAAACAAAGGAAAAAAACCTACCCCCACAAAATCCCCTGAAAACCCACTTCAACTGGGAAAAAAGCCATTTACTCTTATCAATAATGAATCAAATATTTCTTTTATTAAACTGTGCTATTGTCAATAGCAGTACATAGTAAATAATTCCCCAAAAGGTTTTCTAAAGCAACATATAAGCCAGCTATTCAGTTCTGATTTGCCTTGGAGTGACCAAATGTATCAGAACTCATATCCTTATTGCACACAAACCTCAGCTTTTCTCATTATCTTTTCAGTGTTGTTTTTTGTATTGTTTGGTTTTTTGTTTGTTTTCTTGATGCATTGAGGAAGCCATTATCAGACAGGATGTGTTTTCCAAATCATTCTAAAACTTCATAAAAAGGAACCATAAGTCACAGACCAGACTAGACATTACTTGGTGAAAGATCCATACCAATAGCTTGTATTAGCAGAAAAAGAAATAACCACAGAAGCGTCCAAGAGTACACCGGATGTTCAAGAGTTTTGAAGCCTTGTGCACAGATTCACAGGGTTCTAAACATCTCTGTGTACATACACACTTCTTCCTTCACCCCCATGGTTTACAAGGGAATTCTGTTACCAGCTTTCAGCTGGCACCGTTCTCAGTACCTGCTAGAACTCCAGTAATGCAATAAATAGATGCATTAAAAACATAAACCATTTGCATTTATATAAAAGTAACCCACGTCTGAACTGGGCAAGTGAATAGTTTATATTGCCTAAAGCTACATCCACTCATTTCCATGGTTTACAGAGATCCAGTATAAAACAGATCTCTACTGACATGTTAACTAGAAAACAGCTTCTAAACTAAATATAGTTTACCTTCTCTTGTTGACTCAGCTCAATTCAGAAAAACTACACTGAATAATTCAAGTCACAGGCAAAGCTATCATTTTCACACACTAGATCCTTGCCATGGGTACTGGCAGGGGTATATTCTGCCTCCCAGTCACACCATATCAAAAACAGACCATAACTTACAGAAAGAAAATCCTACAGCAGAAACCAAGTCTAAGTTTCACACAGAGCAATTTTCCTAAGCCTCTCTCCGTGACTCTGAGCTGGCTGGTAGAGGTCCAAACATCAACAGCATTAGTACAAGACTCTTGCAAAATACTAGTTCTTCAGTCTTGCCAGCTGGCGATGTACAATCACAATGTATAGTTCCTAACCTGTACTAAGAATTTACAGAGAAACAAAAATCCTATACATATTTGATAAAAATATAATACATAAGAAATGCAACTGCAAAGTAAGTTTGTCTAGCTCGAGATTACATTTCTCCAGGAAATACATTTATGGGGGTTTGTCACAATATTACAGCAAAAATTACATGTGAATGTTTAAGCAGGAGCCCAGAAGACAGAGCATTGCCCATCAATTATTTCCATATACATTCTCCCTCACTGAGGCAGAATTACAGATCATAGATGAACCAGTTGCCTTGTCTCAAATCCTTTCCATCACCACAAAAACAAGGCACAACTATTGTACCTCTTTGTTGAATTTTGGTTTGTTACGTATATACATCAAGAGACATCAAAAGACACTTGGCAGTACGCATTCTAGAGGAACAAAAATGAAAAAAAATCAAATAACCAAAATACAAAATTTCTGTCTAAGGGTCATAAATGCTATTTTCAAAGCTTTCTGCAGACAAATCTAATTGGTATTAATTTATACTTAAAAGCTAAAAACGGACAGTGTTTAGTTTTTCATTACACACTAGTTGGGTAAAATCAAGCACCATCTCAGTAATATTACAAGCTGTAATAATTAGTTTTCTATTTTGTTCAAGTAACATAAGCTTTTTTGTAAAGTATACTTCAGAATTCTTAATAACATAATAACAGTTCTAATGTGAGAGTGTTTACCTTTTAAAAATCTTAATTGCAATGTGAAAATTAATTACTCTCCTACTTTTGACATTGAAGTGACAATCTCTGGCAACATCTACCACTCTGAAATCCAGTACATGAAAATAAGAAACCTAGACAAATTATACACAGAATTCAAGAAGAGCACAAATTAAACAAAGACATGTACCCAAAGTACCATTTATACAATTTAGAAAACTTAGTATGTATTCTATTTCATTCATAGTTAAAAGAAGTCCTTTCTTATTCAATTACAATTCATACCTTTCCCAAAAGCCCTAGTAAATCTGAAACAAGCAACAAGAAAGGTAAGTCCAACCTGTACAACAGGTAAAGAAACCAACTGCAATGACAGTGCCATCCAAAAACACACTGAGTTGCATTTAAATTCAGAGTATACTTTTTGAAATTCTGTAGTTAAAGAGAGGTGCAAGAACTAGTTAGAAAGGACAGTGTGTGAAAAGATTATAAATGTTATTTTACATTCCATTTTGCCCAGAATTAGAGACATGGGCTTAATCAGTCTTTTAATTCATTAGCTATCAGAGAGAACTTTTACTTCAACTTTTTTGAGTAAACAAAACATATACACAACTCTAAAACAGGACAAGAGAGATAGTTTTTCCCTGCTCAGTTTTTACATGTGCCATAAGTTACAAATTAAAACTATTTCTAAATGAACACCCCTCTCTGATTATTCTAATAGGTTGGGTTTTTTAGTATTAACAATTGATAATAATACCTTGGTCTTCAGAAACATTACTATTTGAGACTTAAATTTTATAATTGTTTCTCATTTACAATACATTAGCATAAAAAGAGATTGTTCTAAGACTGATTTTCATGAGCATGGTTTTCAGCTGTTATCATTCATGTCAGAAAACAGATATTCACACAGCAGCTGTCACAAATAAATAGTAATTTGCTACCGTGAATGGTTTAGAAGTAGAAGGAATACTATTGGATTCTAATAATTTCAAACTTTTGACCATAATACCATTCTCAAATCTAGAAAATAACTAGCGAAATCACAAAAATGACACTTTTCCTAAAAATAAACTAATAGATTAATTTATTAATTAAAAAAAAAGTTTAAAAAGAAAGATTTAAGACAACATTGTGGAAATTCCTTCAGTGTTATGCTTATGTTGAGGCTGGGGTCCTATAGCAACAAAAAGGATATGTCACTGTGTAGAAACTGAATTGGCTTTTCAGTGCACAAAATAAAGGTAAGACCTGTATTTCCTTTACTAAATTCTTGTGGTAAGAAGAATGTGCAGGTTCCCAGAAACAAATATGAAATGGGAAAAATGGAAAATTCCCAAATTCCATATAAAAATCCATGGTAAAATACATCCTGGAGAAAATGTTCCCAACCCGCCAGTTATTCTATTTGCTTCATGCTTTTCAGGTGTTCAAAATGTTCACAGATTTCTACAAAAATGGTACAGTTCCCAGGTCCGTTGGTTTCAAGTGAAATATATATTGTCTGCAATTGGTTTACATGAGAAAACAAACAAAATTTCAAGACTGACAATTTGTAACAAAAAAAAGAGAAATCAATACTTTCAGTGTGAGCAATTTCTTAGCCATTATCTGCCTACTAATTCTGCAACACTGACAGACAAACGAGGATTGCAGTTCAAGGGTCATACTAATTATATGCAGGAGCAGATCAAAGGTAGTTTTCTTAGCATTCTTGTTAAAATTCCAGTGCTATGAATTGTTATAAACACTTAGACATTCAGGGACCATGCTAAATTCTCTTGCAACAATAAGGAAATCAAAATCCACTCTCTTTATACCAAGAAGGAATTTCTTCAAAACCAGACAAAATATGGATTCTATGAAAAACCAGCCAAAGCTATTCAGCCTGGTATCCTGGGATAGGCAACCCTAAAGTTAAAAATCCAACAAAAAAGAATCTCAGAAGAGCACAAGTTCTGAAGGATTCACCTCTTCATCCTGTCACCAGTACCTTTGTCTTCCCTAACATGAGAACAACAGTGTAAGAGTTTATTTTTAAATATAATACAGAAGCCTGTATTGACCAAATATAATTCCTTTGCATGCAAATTCTTGGCAGCAGCATGAAAGGAGAGTAGTTGCTCTTCGACTTGCAAGGGTGTGAATGGCAGTTCTTGTGTTAAGCACATTTTTAAGGCTGTATCATCCATTTTTTCCTTTGATGAAGGTCACTCATCAGGAGGTAAACAAATCTGAAGCCTTAATTTCAAGTAGAAAAATTTTTATTTTCACATTAAGTTTTGAAAACACCATATGGTGTCTTGATTACAAGTGTGATATTCTATATTGTTATTCTAGTTTTTATTGCTTAACATAGTTACAATGTTCCTGCAATTATTTTATAAAAAAAGATTTTGACTACTGCTGTAAAACACATCCATGTAACTGCTAAAAAAAAAAAGAAAGAAAAGAAAAAGAAAAGAAAAAAGAGCAGCCTTCTACTGAGTATGTAACAAATTTCTAAGGATGTTAAAATTATTGATGTGACTCAAGTCAAATGGCAGTAATACCATACACTTGAAATCATATAAGTACATAAAATGAATTAAACATGTCCAAGGTACAGACAATTAGGCAGTGAGGCATTTGAAAAGTTATTCTCATCACTACACCTAATTTTTGAATTAATCATTGCACATGTTTCAACGGGGCATTAACACATAAGACTTCTTATGATAATTTCTATATTACACTGTAAGAGATTTACTGATCTAGCAGGGAAAATTAAGTCTCTTGTTCCAAGTACTTGTTTTAAATATTACATTTTTACTCTATTATAAAACAAACGAAGGACTTAGCAGATGGCAGTATAATGTAGCTAAATGTTAGCCAAACAGAAAACATACACAAATATTAACTTCATGTACTTTTTACCCATATTTCTTGGAATAGTTGGGATTGGTTTTCCTTTGTGCACTTAAAAAATTGGTAAAAAAATATGAACAATGATAAGAAAAATATCTGCCAGACAGTTAAAATTTTGCTCCAGAAGTTTTCAAGGGAAAAAAAGTACAAACTAATATGAAAAACATTAATTTTGTGCATGAAGTTTTTCTTGTTTCCATGCCAATTTTTTGAGATCTTCAGACAGATAAGGTAGAAGGATAACATAACAAACACGTAATTTTTTCTACAACTTTTACAGACTTTGGGTACATGTTTTTCCTTCCTATTACCTGCAAAATCATGATCATAGGACTTCTCCGAGAAGCCTGAACACTGTTCAAATAAAGTGGATGACTTTCAGCACAAAATCTGAAGTTTCCTTTTTAATTCCACATATCTAAGGGGGTTTTCTTTCTGTTTGCTAGAAACAAACAAAAAAAACCCCAAACAACAAGTGAAAACTAAAAAGAAAAAAAGCTACATGCTGCAACATCTGATTCTTTGTATTACTTCTCTCTTGCATTTTTTCCATATATTTTGAGTTTTCTCTTTTATAATTAACATTACGATTATAAAAATGTATTTTGTATGTACGGAGTTCCAAACAGAAAATTTCCAGAATTTTGAGAGTATCACAATAAACTATTAAGAAAAAAAATATGAAAAAAAATTGCATTGTATGACTGAGGAAAAAAAAAAAATCCCAAACCAAAAACCCCCACAATCTCCAAATATATTCCAGATCTTTAGAAATTAGTTATAAGGTTTTGGTGAACCCTTTCCTTTTTTTTTTTTTCCTTTTTTTTGAGACTCCAGATTAATAAGCTGGGGGTGGGGAGGAGAAAGGCTGTATTTCAGAGATATCAGATTTTAAAACAAAACTAAAAAATCCTTGCCATTGTAGAAAGATGAACATTTTGAATTCAGTTAAAGCAGATATTATCATGTTACACTGGCTTTACTGGGGCTTCAAAATCAGTGACTGTCAAAATGAAAAGGCTATCAGAAGCTGCCAGATTAGTACTAATGAGCAAAAATGTAATAAGGTAAGATTAAATAAATGAGCTTGAGGACATAAAACATATTTGCTCTTTTTTCTCTTTTTCTATTTTCCTTTTGAAAGGTGCCTTTATGTCCTCCTGTTCATAGCTTCAGCAATACTCATGCAAAGACTTGCACAGTTGGAAAGATGTGTCTTTAGTCTGACAGGAGTAACAATTTGAAAAAATTCCTTTTTCTGTTTTTTATTATGTCAATAAACTATTTCAACAGAATAGCACTTGAAGCACCTGAAAAACATCATCTTTCTTCAAATTACCTCATTCTGAAAACCTCACTCTTTCTGCTGCTGAGCCACATATTAATGAAATGGCATTGCTTATGTAGATTTTTAGAAATTTTAGATCATAGCACTAAATTCATTACTTTTAATATTATTGAGAAGTATTCTACCAAAGTTTGCACCAATAAATCACATCTAATTGAAAATTATTTGAAAAGGCCAGGCATAATTTTATCCAGTTAAAAATGTACACAGATATACAAAACTACTTGTGATTATACTTTCAGATGTACTTGCAGTTCACTTAACTGGACTTAGACAAAACCCAAGAGGTTATCTGAATAATCTTAAACACACCTTCACTTCAGTCTTTCAATTTTCTATTCAGAAAATATTTAACCTTCAAAAAAAAAAAAAGGCTAGAAAATCTACTTAGGAACTACTTGCTAACTAAGATCTACAGTGTTATTTATAGAATCATCCAGATGAAATATATGATTATGGCAAACATGTGGTTGTTTCCAACAAAAGAAGTGGAATACAAGAATTGGGTAACTGTATGCAAACTTAAAATTATATATACCATGGAATCCTTTTATGCTGATTTTCAGTCAATGGCATCTAAACAGAGATAAATAATGTATATGGTAGTCTGCACATATCCAACTGACAAAGAAAATAAAGATTATGTCAGATTTTTATAGTATTTTCATAGATTAACATAGGGTACTCTCTGATGCAACTCTAGGAAGAGAGAAGATTTACAGTCTTTTCTTTCATGAATTGACTTGCAGTCTGCCTACAAAAGTATTTATAAAAGCAAACTGTATTCAGTGAAACTATTTATTGAGGAGTGAGAGACAGTAAATATTACTATCAAATCAAATAAGTGAAAAGATTATTCTATTTCCTTATGAAGGCTCATTCTGTGAGAGAAAGTGGATTTATGTTACCATATTACTATTATGCCAGTGTGGGGAGGGGCACCAAAATACCCCAAAACACGTAACAAAACCTTCCTGTATGCCCCCAACCCATGATGAGCAGGCCTTCTCATTATGTCTTTGATATTTGTCTT
Organism: Pithys albifrons albifrons; assembly: GCF_047495875.1. NCBI lineage: Eukaryota > Metazoa > Chordata > Aves > Passeriformes > Thamnophilidae > Pithys > Pithys albifrons. Next base: position 46,226,789 of record NC_092462.1, on the reverse strand, counting down.
CTGTGTGAATGGTATTGGTCCTAACTATAAAACTTAGGGTTTGCTCCATTTTCACAATGAATGACTAAAACCTTAAGGTACATATTAAATAATGCTCCCAGTTTGTGTAGACCTAGAATTACACACTGACTAATGCTCAAGGTATGTCTCCCCAACACAAACTTCCACCTTTTAAATGATGGCAATATACATCGCTTATGTGTCTTGCATTCTACTTCAAATTTATTAATCTAATTTCAGTTTTTCATTTGGGTATTTCATATTTAAAAATTCCAAGAATTTTACTCCGTGCATTATTAAAAACAGAAGTAATTTTTTTCATATTTACCACATCTTGGCTACTTTGCACCTTTTCCTCTTTCTCTGTAAGCAGGAATACACTTTATAAATTCTGCTATTTTCAGTCACTTAAAAGGGATTAATAGTATGACAAGTATTTAGTTCCTTGTTCCACAAAACCAGTAGGCATGTCAATAGGGTGAAGAAGCACTGTGTTTTACCACTCACAAATTTGTGACTGGCACTGAAAAAGCACTTGCACTGGATGGCAAAGTATCCACTAGCTTTCTCTCTATATATATCCATCTACTCATTAAGGCAATTACTAGATTTTCAAAGCAGGAAGCAGCTTTCAATTCCATGGATCTCAGTGCCTTACACATGTTCCCAACCATCTATTACTGTTCTTTACAAGAACAAACTATTTCTAGTCCAATCTTAGTGGCAGAAAATTGATGTCCATTATCGTCCTGAGTAAAACTGTCTGAAAGTACACTTGCAGTGGTAACAAACAAAATCTGTATGTTCTGAAGAACCTGCAAGGTGACAAAAATAAAACAAGACACAATATACTGGGACAGTTACGGTATTAAATTACTTATCATTATTCCATGTGTTTTGAGAAATATAAGAAATAAATCTGTGGATTGATTAAAAATTAATTATTTACTGTGAAGAAAAAGGTAGCATCCTGTTGCTATATGCTAGAAAGGCCAACATAATTCATGGGTGAAATCATGACTATTACTAAGGCTGTTAAAACAATAGAGGACAAGATGGAATTTTTGTTAAACGTGGGAGAAGAGATGGGGAAAGAAACATTAAATATAGCAGAATTTAGAAGTGTTTAGTCTGCATATCAGAGATACATAGTGACATTACAAATAGCTTTATTACTGTAGTTCTTTGTTGCCCTCCACACTAATATTTGACTCAAAAACCTTAAAACAAGATCTTTGACTTACATGATATCTATTGCTGAGACAGATAACACTCCCAAAACTTCACCTGAACAACAATTATATCCCACCAAAAGCTGCAGAAGCCCTTTATTATAGTCAAGCAGATTTTCTCCAAAGAAGTTTAAGAAACCTTACTTGTATCTTTACTAACACACATTAACATGAGCAATTGAAGTCTAGTCATACTAAGAACATCAATGCTTCTTAATTTAGTTACTTGAAATCAATTTAGTTAAAGTGCTTCCAGGAAAGGTTAAAGCTTCCACTTTTATAATCTCTTGTTCCTTGAGCTAAATGCTGTCCCTGCCACAATTTCATCCTCACAGAAACTGCAAAAGATTTTTGGTGGGTTTTTTTTTTGTTGTTTTGGGTTTTTTACTTGGATTTTTTTTCTCTTTTTGAGGTCCTGAAGGTTACATTTGTAAATTGAAAATCAAAGGAAAGTACAGGTTCACCACTGCCTAAGAAAGCCTTTTGTATTACCCTAATCTTGTCGTCTTTATTTCTCAAATTCTGCTCTCCCTAGAACTATTACAAAATTATTTTCTCTACAAACTTTTTTCACAAGACCATTTTCAACTTTATTTTTATTCTATCCCTTATTTTTACCTGTGTCAGTTCTTTAATCAGTATTTCCAATGGTTCTCATTCTTTAAAATTTTCATTAGTCATCTTTTGAATTAAAAAAAAACCAAAACTCTGCTTTGCTAAAAACTATAACACCCCCATGCATTAAGCTTTATTTTCAGTAGTAGGATTCTAAAGATTGAATTACTTCAAAAAGAGGACACTTCATTGCCTCCCTAATTTTTTAACAACTGTGAAATTAAATTGTATGATATTAATTTCACTAAAAAAAGGAGAAGAGACAGCTTCAGAGTGACCAAATTGCAGCATTCCAGTACCTGGAGGGAGCCTACAAGAAAGATATAGAGGGACTGTTTACAAAAGTACGTAGTGACAGGACAGGGGTTAATGGCCTTGAATTGAACGAGGGTAGGTTTAGAAAAAATATTAGGAATAAACTCTTCACTGTACAGGTGAATGAAACACTGGATTAGGTTGCCTAGAGAAGCCTTGAATGTGTCATCTCTGAAAGAGGACATTGCTAGTTTGGGCAGGGCTTTGTGCAACTTGATATAGCTGAAGATGTCCCTGCTTTTCGCACAGGGGTTGGACTAGATGATCTTTAAAAGGTCCCTTCCAACCCATCGCACTCTATTACTCTATGATCTAGTCAAAAGTGTCCCTTCCTATTGCACAAAGGATGAAACTAGGTGATCTTTAAGGTCCCTTCCAACCCAAAACATTCTGTGATTCTATGATAGGATGCTTGGACAAACAGGACCCAAGGAAAGATCCATCACTTGCTACCTGTAATGTGCATGTCACTTGAAAAAAAACTGCAGGGTATGGACATTTCAAATACAATATCAAGTAACTTAGAAGACATGACCCAATTGGGTAATTGTAAATATAAAACTTTCTGAAAGAACCTCTGTTTGCTCTGTGTTCTGACCTTTCTTTTGATCAGAACATCAAGGTGTATTTGGTAATATTTTATGATAGGGAACAAAAGAGATAGCTAAGAAACCAAGGACTGACTGCTAAGACAAAATCTTTGGCTTTCATTTTTGTCTTTTCATTTCCCTATATAGAGAGAATTCTCTCTACAAGTTATATAAATATTTTAAAAACACGTATGTTAAAATATATAGATTATATTAAGAACCCAGACATATTGCAAAAGAAAATTATGGTATTTTCATACAGAAGAGGACTATAACAAAGATGAGTATTTTAAAAATTATAATTCCTGGATAAAGATTCTAGGATTAAGACACTAGGTGATCATGTATGCACTACATGAATAGGAAGCAATTTTCAATGAGAAAAAAATGCTAATGAGCATTTTAAAAAATGACAAAACATACACAAAGTGTTGTCAAATGAAAAAGACAACTTGGAAAAGAGAACAATTCTAATTACTTAACTTTTAGTCATTGGCATGAAACCTATGTCTAGAGGTATTCGCTGTCACGGTCCAAGCTCTCTCGGCCCTGGCAGATGAACCTTAGGAGTAAAGGGTGGGGCCAGTTCTGCGCACGCTGTGCCTCACCTAAAGAATCCACTGCCAGGCTTGAAAGGTTCACCCACATTGCAAAGCCCTGTAGTGACAGGCAAGAGTCCAAACAGCAGGTGAAATTAGGGAAAGAAAAGTGGAATTTGAAGTAAATTTGGCTATTTCAGTTAGGGATAACAAAAAGTCCTTTTATAAATACATTAATAACAAAAGGAGGGGCAAGGAAAACCTCCATTCTCTGTTGGACCTGGAGGGAAATATAGTTAAGGAAGATGAGGAGAAGGCTGAGGTACTTAACACCTACTTTGCCTCAGTTTTCACCAGTAAGACAGGTGGCCCTCAAGACAACTGGCCTCTGGAGCTGGTGGACAGGGAGAGGGAGCTGAATACCCCTCCTGTATTTCAGGAGGAAATAGTGACCAACTTACTGAGCCAGCTGGATCCTAACAAGTCTATGGGACCAGATGGGATCCATCCCAGGGTGATGAAGGAGCTGGCAGAAGAGCTTGCCAAACCACTCTCCATCATCTTCTAACAGTCCTGGCTCTCTGGGGAGGTCCCAGATGATTGGAGGTTGGCCAATGTCACCCCAATCCACAAAAAGGGCTGCAAGCAGGACCCTGGCAACTACAGGCCTGTCAGCCTGACCTCCGTGCCTGGCAGGGTTATGGAGCAGTTCATCCTGAGTGCAATCACACAGCACCTTCAAGGTGGACAAGGGATTAGACCCAGCCAGCATGGGTTTAGGAGGGGCAGGTCCTGTCTGGCCAACCTGATCTCTTTCTACGATCAGGGGACCCACCTGGTGGATGAGGGGAAGGCTGTGGATGTGGTCTATCTGGACTTCAGCAAGGCCTTTGATACTGTCTCCCATAATATACTCCTGAAAAAGCTGGTAGCCCATGGCCTGGACAAGTGTACCCTCTCCTGGATTAAGAGCTGGCTGGAGGGTCGGGCCCAGAGAGTGCTGGTGAACGGAGCTGCATCCAGCTGGCGGCCGGTCACCAGTGGTGTTCCCCAGGGTTCTGTATTGGGTCCAGTCCTGTTTAACATCTTTATTGATGATTTAGATGAGGGGATTGAGTCCATCATCAGCAAATTTGCTGATGACACCAAGTTGGGAGGGAGTGTTGACCTGCTGGAAGGCAGGAGGGCTCTGCAGAGGGATCTGGATAGACTTGAGAGATGGGCTGATTCCAATGGGATGAAGTTCAACAAGGCCAAGTGCCGGGTCCTGCACTTTGGCCACAACAACCCCCTGCAGCGCTACAGGCTGGGCACAGAGTGGCTGGAGAGCAGCCAGGCAGAAAGGGACCTTGGAGTACTAATTGACAGGAAGCTCAACATGAGTCAACAGTGTGCCCAGGTGGCCAAGAAGGCCAATGGGATCCTGTCCTGTATCAAAAATAGCGTGACCAGCAGGACCAGGGAAGTGATCCTTCCCCTGTACTCTGCATTGGTGAGGCCACACCTTGAGTACTGTGTTCAGTTCTGGGCCCCTCAGTTCAGAAAGGATATTGAGATGCTGGAGCGGGTCCAGAGAAGAGCAACAAGGCTGGTGAAGGGACTGGAGCACAAGTCCTATGGGGAGAGGCTGAGGGAGCTGGGGTTGTTTAGCCTGGAGAAGAGAAGGCTCAGAGGTGACCTCATCACTGTCTATAACTACCTGAAGGGAAGTTATAGCCAGGTGGGGGCTGGTCTCTTCTCCCAGGCACTCAGCAATAGAACAAGGGGGCACGGGCTTAAGCTCTGCCAGGGGAAATTTAAGTTGGATATCAGAAAACAATTTTTTACAGAGAGAGTAATCAGGCATTGGAATGGGCTGCCCAGAGAAGTGGTGGATTCACCATCCCTAGAGATTTTTAAACAGATTGGACATGGCGCTGGGTGCCATGATCTAGTAAATGAACTAGAGTTGGACCAAGGGTTGGACTCGATCTTGGAGGTCTTTTCCAACCCAATCGATTCTATGATTCTATGATTCTTTGTCAACCTTACCCTCTGAGGAAATGATGCTTCCCAGATAGACAACAGGCTAGCAAAGGCATTCAGGGCTTTCAGAAAACTCCATAAAAGAGTCTGGTGAAATAAACACCTGAAGAAAAGAATAAAGATCAGTGTCTATAGAGCTATTGCACTGTCTACTTTTTATATGGGTCTTAATCATAAGTCATCCACCGTCATCACCTGTGACTCCTCGAACGCTTCCATCAGTGCTGCCTCCGTTCAATCCTAAACATTCACTGGACTGATTACATGACTGATGTGTCTGTTCTTGAACAGACAGGGGTCACCAGTATTGAGGCCATGCTGATGAGAACACAGCTGCACTGGACAGGGCACATCTCCAGGATGGAGGATTACTGCCTCCCTAACATTGTGCTCCATGGTGAACTCGCAACCGGCTGCCAAAAGAGAGGAGCCCTAAAGAGGAGACGCAAGGACTCCCTGAAACAATACCTCAGTCTTGGCCACATTGACTGACATCAGTTGTCCACTCTTGTCATAACTGGGATTCATGGAGACACCATTCATGATGTTGCTGCTTCCTTTGAGAACACACACAGAGTCAGTCTTGAGGAGAAAAGACAAAGCAGAAAGAACCGTTCCTTGCCAATATCTCCAAAGGAGACGTTCTGCTATGCTTTTTGTGAGCAGACTTGCCTATCCTGCATTGGCCTTTTTAGCCACCAGCACGCTTGCAGCAAGGGTGGGTAGTGCCCTTCACAAATCTTTGTTTGTGAAGCTTAGCCATCAAAGTCATAGGCATCCCAGATAACATTTTCGCTCAAAGCACATGGAACTCTTTTGGATAGAAAGGGCTTCTAAGTATGCAGTAAAGATTTAAAGTACTTCACTTTCACAGCTCATTCATCTGTGCAAGTGTGATAACTTAAGAATCATGAAAATTGTCCAAATATATTCCATTTAAGTTGCTTCCTAACTGATGGAAGTTTTTATCCATGTCCACTTACATCTGAAGTTGGCTGATATGTGCAAGCCACTTTAAGCAATATACCTTAAGTGTATTCATAAAATGCCTTTAAGTTTCCAGTAGCCTGTGTGATATACTCAAAGCAGTGGCATGAACACAGGGAAAGCAAATCAAATATATTATTTGAGCCACATCTTTTGACATCCAATAATAATTATTAACATATCATGGTTGTCCTAATTTATGTTTCCAGTGTTATTTCCCTAATCTTCTATGACATGTTTTCTATGAAAATTAAAGCTACTAATTAAAACAACAACAAACCAAAAAAAAAGTAAAAAAAAAAGCTTGTCTTTCAAAGATAATGAATCCTGGTGTCTTGGGTTGAGCTGTCAAAATGCCAAATGGCTAATACAGAATGTCAGAGCTACCCTCCCCTCACTATGAAAAGGGAGGAAGCATAACCTCTGGAAACTCAAACTAGGTTTATACTTAAACTTATTATATATATTTATACAGAAAAGAGAAAACTAAAAGAAAACTACAATATAACACACACACAAATTAAAAATAACAAAAAACTCTTCACTCCCCATCAAACAGAAATCTCTCTATTCTAACTACAAATCACACTAGAAAACTCAATTGCCCAGAGGCAGACCCAAGCAGAAAGAAAGACTAAGAAGAAGCATTTTACTTCACTAAGATTCCATGGTGGTAAGCCGGCGCTGGGCATTCTGGAACAGCACAGTGCACCCTCCTGGGACCACACCCTGGAGGAACTTCCTAAGCTACGCTTACTCTGGCTTTTATATTTTGAGATGATGTCAGAATATTGTATGGAATACCATTGGCTAGAAGAAATCAGCTGTCAGCTAGCCCAGCCCAGCTGAAGTTAGCTGATAGTTTCAGGCCTACTCTAAAATCTAAAGCCTAAATTTAGGGCTACACTAAGTGTTACCCATAACACTCCACCCCTTATTCTATACTAATGTTACTCATATTTTAAGCCTATTTCTTTCCTGCGCTCAGTTTTTGTTCTGTTCAGAGCCGTCTTATACCCCTCCATATTGTAAGCATTAGCTAAACCCATGACACGTGTGATTAGGATGAATGCCAAGACAGGATATGCTGGAATTAGAAGGCAGGCAGGTTGTGTGAATCTACTTTGCCCTCTTCAGGTGGACACAACGAAGGAGTAGCTAAAACAGCCATAACAGTAGAGGTTCCTAGAAAACAACCGCAGTACTTCAAAATTTGTATCAGCAATTACTTTTTAGGAAAAAAAAATTAAAAAAGCTCTAAATATTAAAAAAATTCATTGTCCATCTCATCTTCATGTAGACACAGGTGACATCCAGAAATATTGGAAGATAGCTGCAACAGGCATTGCATACAAGTCACATTATACAGGGCAATGCATCACAAGTTATTAGATAAACACATTATTTTTGAATTGTGTGCTGTTTCTGAAGCGTATCTGACAAGCGTAATTTCCCTTCTCTAGAAATTATTTAGTCTGTCCTAAGAAGGAATGATCCTAATATGTACATCTTTTTGTTTACCTCTAGCATCTATGGTCTAAGTTGAAGCTAACATTTCAAAATGAGTTTAAGACCTCATATTTCATGACAGAAACACTTGGCTAGTATTACCTAGTCATGGTAAAATGCTCCCTCCAACCACAGAAAAATGTGAAGCAAAACAAGAGAAAGATTTAACAAATTATGAATCTACAAGTGACCACAAATTTAAGACAAAACTGCAAGCATTAAATGTGCATGAACATATATACACAGAATACAAATTCATACAAGATCTTATCAGTATATTCCACTTTTCCTGGAAACAATCTCTCTGTAAACTTCCTGATCACCTTTAAACTCCCTTCTTTCTTTAGTCTTCTGACTTATGATCCCATTACTCTTCATAAAAGATGCTAAATTAATTCTTCTCTGAAGGAGGACTGGCTAAAGTTTGACACAATTTTTAGTGCAGAAAGTTCTCTGGATATTTTTGTAAAACCCAATAATATTATCAGAAAGTAATGCCTTAGCTTACTTACAAATTCAAATATAAATAAAAAAATAGATTAGAATATAGGTTTCTCAACCTTGGAAGAAAAATTTTGATAGTTTTGATTCATAGGCTCTAGGACATTGAAATTACACACAGTACAACATGACTTTCAGCAGTTTTACTGAAATTACACACAACAAATGTCTCGTTTTTTAACTGTTGAAATCAAAAATTAAACTCAATATTTCAGCTGAACTGAAGATTCCTGAGCAAAGCAGTCAAAATAAGGAATGCCACAGCTTTTCCATATGATAAACAATGAATTTAGTCTGGAAGATAAGGCTAATTTCTAATTAGAAGAAGTATGTTCTAAAATTCCTAGTTTTCCTCAATAATATGAATTGCTAATTGGCACATTTTGTTGTACTTAGAAAATCCTCCTATTCTACCTGTTAATGATGTTTTCACTCCCTACTAAGATTCCATGCAGATCAAAAATCAGTATTTCTTCAAAGAACCTGCATAATTATTAGAGTACATTTTACAACTACTGCACCAGATGTTATTAAGAGTACTAAACATGACAGTGAAGCTGATTGTAGTGGTGTAGTATTGCCTGTTATTGTGAAACATGAAAATGTAATTGTCAATTAAAAAAGGCTTATTAATTTACTAAAAGCGCAACACTGATATTACCTATCATGCAGCAGCATGTTGGATCAAGGCTAGACAAAGTTGAAGACAAAACAATATTAGAAGATAATTTATAAAATAATCAAAGAAAACAAAGCAAAACAAAACAAAAAATTGAAAAAATTAAACAGGATTTGTACAACAGGAGATCGGAAACTATACTGGATTGAGAAAGAAAATTTCTATACAGAAATTAATTCAAATTCTTCCAAATTTATACTTCTTCAATAATGTCACTACTAATTACTTCTTTTAAAGACATTAGTTTTCCAGAAATCAGTCCCAAATGAGCTACTATTTCCATTTCAGTGCAGCCAGAATCTCCTCTGGGAAGTCTTCCTCCAAGGAACCATGCTCTTACACTTTCTGGCCTACCATTTCATAAAATCTGGTATTTCACAATCTACTGGTAACTATTCTTATCTGCAGGTAATTCATAATAATACACATCATGAAAATGTATTTGTTCTTCTATTTTATTTGGAGGCAGGGAATTACCTTAGATTTGGTTCTCCAGCTCTCTTTCAGCAGTTGTGAGTGAACATACTATACCTCTGCCACAACAACCACAGTCAGCTCTCCCCTTGCAATCCATGTAAACATAATTCCCTTCACATTCCACTGTCTCTTCTAAGATTACAGCTCATTGCCATCTTCAAATACCAATTGCTGCATAAATCCCGTTTAAAATTGGCTTAAAATAATTTTATTGTCAATTTACAATTTCAGACTGAAAGGAAAGGGTATGCATATATGACTAAACAACCACAATTTTCAGTGGAATGCACATAAAAGCAGACTGAAAAAGCAAAGATATAGTTTTGAAAAAGAGGAAAAAATGAAAAAGAAAAAGAGCATGTAAAAATGTTTATTTTTACTTATGGGTTTCCTTTTCCTTTAATCCAACCCCAGTAGAGTGATCCAAAATCCTAGCAGAAGAGATTTGGTCTTTTGGTAAGTTAAAAGTGAAATGATCTGTTATGGATATCCATTTCTTCATTTGTACAATGTTAATAGGTCATAATGGCAAATATCATCACACTGATTAGGCCAGGCAATACACAACTCTAAAATAGCTGCTAGCATTCTCTCTGTGCCACCAAACAGCTCAGATCAAAAACAAACTGCACAAATATTCTAGTTCTGCTTTGTGGATAGGCTTGCATTTTGGGATACCATAATTAGGATTCTTTTTGCATGAGCTGACTAAAAAGAGCCTTATACACACATTGTAGCAGCATGCTGTAATACAGCCAGTTTTTTTCCTCACTTCCATCTCTAAATATACACCTTAAAATAAACTCATCTCATGGATCTTTCTCATTTCTGTTTTTCCCACAGAGAGATGAGCTATATGTCTTCTAGATGTATTATTCTTCAGAGAAAACTATCTTATTTTTGTGGTATATCAACATTAAAAGGAAAAAACCCTACAAAATTTACATTCTAACAAAATGAAATGTCCCTTTTATTCAATAGAAAGTATTATTACATCCATTGATAGTCATGCTGGATTAAAAAAACAATACTGTGAGATAAAAGAGTTTTCATTCCATCTACCAGTGTATCAGTTGAGAAAAAGATGCCTTTATAAAACATCAGATTTACTCAGTTTTATACATTACTGCTTCAGAAAGCAGCCCTCTTTGTCGTATCAACAAAGTCATGGATGAAGATTCATTTTACTCACTTTAGTGTGGCTAAAGAGCACTAACCATACTGACATTTCTACCTAAAAGTGAAAGCAGGATCCGTTGATCTTATGTCATATTTAAGTCTTTCGTGTCTTAAGAGTTCTCAAATGTATTCTTAGATTACTGCAGAAACTCAGCCAGAACACAGGTACCTTATTTACTCCCCATTACCGAAGAAAAAATATTTGGTACATCTTAATAACATTGACTAGATTTTACCTTCTTTCCTGCCTTATTTATTAGACTTTTGGCTCATCAGGATGTGCAACAGGATAATAGCATCTGGCAAAACTGACACTCAGCTCTTTTATGTTCTCCAATAATGAATGTCCCCCGATAAGTACTCAGATGTAAATCAATTTCTCAACATAGACAGCAAGGAAGGGAGGTTGGCTCCACAGCAAAAAAACCCAACAAATCTGTACTGAAAAGATCCAACATTCATTTCATTTCATTTTAGGGCCAAATGTACTAGGAATTACTAATCTTTAATTAATATGGAAAATATTAATCTCACTAGTACTGCAGCTGCAACATTCTCTAAGGTAAAGGATATAATATAACACACGTCCTACTGTCTCGTGGCAGCCAAACAGCTGCACCAAAACAAAAAAAAAAGAAAACATTTCTTCTGGTATGCTGATGGGGGAGGATGGGAGGTAGCGGCACAATCAACCTGCAAATGTGTTTGTATACATCTTGATGAAAAATAAGCCTGTATTCTCCAGTGACAGTCCATCACTGGAATTTTGTAGGACTATGGCCTGCTAATTAAGTTTTCCTATTCCTGAAGCAATTTCAGAGACAAGCCTGAAAAATACTGCCTGATAAGTTTGATACATATTTACATATTTGGCTGTCCTTACTGAAGTGATGCCACACTTCAGAGCCCTACCTTTTCATTAGTGACTTTCAAATAAAAATCAGATTAAACGCTACTCACATCTAACTGTCTTTTTTAATCTACAATTTACACCTTTTACTAAATGTCTCTCAATCTAATAAACTTTTTAAATGGATATTTTAATCAGGAGATAACTAAATAGGAAAGCTGGGTACTTCAAAAATACACAAAACCATTGCTCTATAAATAACAAAAAGATTCTCACCTGGTTGAAGGAACTGGGGATACCAAGTTAAGGCAAAATGAATACTGCTTGATAAAAAGCTGCACAGCACTGCCTTCAACCCAAGAAATGAAAGTGTACGTTATTCACACCTTCAATAATGAGGATGCAAATAAAAGCCTGCTTTGGATTTGCAGGGTAAAATGCACATATTACCAATGTGCCTCTCTGAAAGTGTAATTTATTTTTCATTACTGGTTTTGTTTGGTTGCACTCATTATGTTAATCAGAATACTTTCTAATTTTTGCATTTAAAGATATTTCTTTGTCTATGTCCCCAGCTATATATTATTGCACATAAATTCAGTGTTCATATGCTAAGTACTAGAAACAAGCTTTTACAGTAACCTGGACTTGTCACCTAAAATTAAGAAGCTAGTACCTGTATTCCATAAATTGAAGTTTACTGTGCAACTTCTAATGTGGCATTTTAAAAGGACAGAGGTATAAGGTTTAATGACCAATTCACTTCTGTTAATATAAAAAATAAATTTAAAAAAATTCAAATTTCCTTGGGTTCATTGCATGTATTTCCCCCTGTAGTGTGTACTGAACAGGACCTACAAAAAATTCTAAGCAAATGACAAATAAAATATTTACTATGAGACAGCAATGTCTTCTGAACCCAAATGCATAGTTAAAACGTATGAATAAAGTAAAATTCTTTAAATATTTAAATCACAGTGAATAGGAAATAGTCCTTTTACTGTGAGAAATAAAAAGAGAGGGTTCATTGTGGGAGGTGTGGAAGGAAGGGGTTTTGGTTGATTTGAACAGTTCAATTAAAAGGTTCTGTGTTAATTGCTTTTTGGAAAAGTGGAATGGCCCTTTAAGGGGGGGAGTTCTCCACATGCAGGTTAGACAGGCGAATTTGGGGGGCAGTCTGTGAGGCAGCAGCCTCAGCAAGGGGGGCTGTTGTCAGGGCCTGCGGATGGTGGTAGGGCCTGATAGGGCGACTGGATGGGCCAATCAGCATTGATGATGCAGCAAGAAATTGCCCAAAGAAGGCAGTGAAGAAGTGAAGTGATGGAGTAACCTCGAATCAGCGTGCACAGGACCATACATGGACTACAGAGGGATGGACTCCTGGAGGGGAGGGAAGAGGGTGTGGCATGAAGGAAATAAATGGGGGTGACCTCCCCCTCCCCGGTGTGCTCCCCGGCGACTTCGCTGTGGCGAGGCACCCTGTGCGCGCAGTTTGGCCATTAAACACTATTTTGCTTTGCTCCTTACTCTCGTCTCTCTAAAAATTCTTCGAGCCAAGATTTTTCTCACATTTACCACGTTTAAAGTAACAGAAGTAAACCTGTAAATACTAGAAACAGTACCTGACAGGAAAAGTAAAGAGTGCTGGAAACGTTTTCATTTTGACATCACTCAATAATTGATGCACACTGGCATATATCTGGATTTTGATACCACAGGACTGAATCAGTAGCAATTGCATCTTCTCATGTTAGTCTTAATTGTCTCCTGACCTCTTGCAAAACTCTGTGTGAGTTCTCATCCACCTATGCACAATTATATATTCCCAAAACTTAGTGTTCTTTGGTTTTCTTTATGGATCCCCACTCAATTTAAGTTTTACCTATTGCTTCTTTGCCTTTAAAATTAACATTAGAGAAAATACATATGTGTTTATCAAAATACTTAGGTACAGCTTTGGTTTTGGAAAACTAAAATTTATTTTAAGAATTTCAAGTATTGCCTGAACACTGTTAACTATTCTGTCACAGAACCTGGAAAGTCTTGTCAGAGTAAAAGGTGGTAGGTGCATGACAAACACAGGCTCAAATAGTTCCTCTCTTCAAGCATAGATCACAATTTAATACAGAACTCTGGGGAAATGAGCTCCAAAACAAGAATTTCTATGCTTTTATTCAGCTATCATATCCATAGGCAATAAACTTTCAGCTTTTGAACAACAGATTCTGTATTTTTCATTAGTCGTTCTACTCGGCAAATATGTTGTACCTATTTTTATTTGGCATTCTTAGTTGCTATTCTGAATTGATCTGGAGTGAATGATGAAAAACAAACCTGTATTTTTACATTTTAATCAGAAAACGCTGACTCTTAGCTGTTGGCTATATGACACTCAAAATTATCTTTGAATGTGTTTTGGGCCAAAATTCATCTAAAGCAGGCTACACTCCAGCACTCTACTGCACTTGTAATTCATCAGAATAGATGATTAAATTTGACCTCCAGAGTTCGCTTCCAAGAACAGTAACAGTCCATAGTTTCATTACAAATAGTAAAAGAATTTATAATTTACTATGGAAGAACCCAATGCAGACAGAAGTACTGAGAGATTTCTTAGCAAATTCTGCTTTCTTTTTGCAGGCATGAAAAATCTGTTCCATGGCTAGTAGTCTCTTCAAAGCATAATAAAAAACCTCAACCAACCGACAAACAAACCAACCTAAACCAAAGACCTATACATTAAGTCTTCCAAAGCCTCTTATAACCACTATGATATTTGATAAGTGTTATGAATGGTTATAATAGAAACACTTGGCACTACAAGCCCCTATTTCAGAGATCAGCAGTATAAACAGATAAAGGTAGCAAGTCAATTCCCTTAATTTTGTGACAAACATGCTATTTTGGATTGCATACACTCCCCTAAAGAAAATAAGAACCTTTACACCTTACCTGCCATCCCAGCAATCTTGCACCATACATGTATTCTACCAACAAAATTTGCCCTCATGGATAGGGCCGTGGGTTATGCAAGCCCCTGCCTTTCCACCTGCACTGACAGCAAGCTGCACCTGGGCAGTGGGTATGGTGCTGCTTTTGTCTGGGGTAGAGTTATCTCTCTTCAGAGTAACTGGTGTGGGGTTGTGTTTCAGATTTGTGCTGGGAACAGTGTTTATAACATACAGATGTTTTCACTGTTGCTGAGCCGCACTTACACAGAGCCAAGGCCTTTTCTGCTCCCTACAGCACCCAAGCAGTGATGATGCTGGAGGTGCAAAAGGACTTAGAGGAGGGCACAGCCAGGACTGCTGAACCTAGTCACTAACTGAGGGGATATTCCAGACCATACAGCATCATGCTCAGCATGTAGAACTGGGGGAAGAACAAAGCAGGGACGTTTAGAGTGATGGCATTTGTCTTCCTGAGTCACTGTTGCAAGTGATGGGTCCCTGCTGTCCTAGGGATGGCCGAACACCTGCCTGTCCAGAAGTGTTCAATTAACACCTTGTTTTGCTTTGCATGTGTGCATACCTTTTGCTTTCCCTACTAAACTATCTCAACCCATGAGTTTTCTCAATTTTCATCCTCTGATTTTTCCCTATCTCACAATGAAAAATGTGAACAAGCATCTCCATGGAACTGAGTTGTTGGCTAGGGTTAAAACATGACAGGGGGATACCTCAGCTGCTGACTCAATAGCGTCCCTTGAGAGTAAGGAGCTGGAAGAAAAATTAAGATAACCTACCACTCTTGTAGTAACTGCCTCTTTTCTTCCCTCCCATCTTTCTAAGACAGAAACCTATTAGGTGCTAAACCACTTTTTTTTTTCTCTCATAAATATTTATTGGTACAAGTTTTCCTTCAAAATTATATTGGTGCTGTCCCATAAACAAACCTCATTCAAAGAGACTGAGTCCTTGGGTTTTCCCAAAGCATCTATTTGCAGAAAAGTAAAAGAAAAATGCCTCGTGTTTCTTTGGTGCATTTACATGTGTGATAAATTTCAGACTTGTGTGGTTTTTTTCCTTTGTTTTCTCTTGCTATAAATTCATGGTTGGCATCACACTTTATAGAACTGGGTTTTCTGTTCCTATTGTTTTTGTTCAGAATAAGTAGACCAACTAGGAATGAATAATACCATAAGAATACATTAGAAACTCCAAAGATGGAATCAAAAGGATCATTGCAAAACTAACCACATAGGACAAATTATGTCAGTAAGATCATAAGACACTTTAAACCTTTTTCTTAAAACAAAAAAAAAAAGAAAAAAAAAACAAAGGGAAGCCTAAAAGAGTGGTTTAAAGTCAATACTTCTGACACCCCCATCATACATGACAGTGCCTCAAAGAAAAAAAGGAATGGCTGATAATAAAAGGGGAGACCAGATCTAAAAATCTAACTTTAATCTGCTTTTGAAAGTGAGAATCATCCAAGTTCTGCATAAAAAGAACAGAATTCTTCAGTTGGAAGGAACTTATCAACTAGTTCAACTGCTTGACTGCTTCAGTAATTACCAAACACTAAAGTATGTTATTGAGAGCATTGTTCAAATGCCTGACAGGAAGCTACTTCTAGTATTTCACCACCCTCTTAGTAAAGAAATACTCCCTAATGTGAAGCCAATCTTCCGAAAAAGTAATCAGAAATTTAAGACTCCCTCAGATTATGTCAAAATCCTGCCTCTTTAATTAAACAAAAATGTCTATTAGGAGAATATTTGATATCGACTACGAGGAGACAAATGTGGCAGCCTACTTGACCATAAATAGCCCTTGAAGAATTAAATTCTATCAAAGGTGTGGAATCATGGAATGGTTTGGATGGGAAGGGACCTTAAAAATCGCCTAGTTCCAACCCCCCGGCTATGCACATGGACTCCTCTCACTAGATCTGGTTGCTCAAAGCCCCATTCAACCTAGTGTTGAACACTTCTAGTAGCTCTGGGCAACCTGTTCCAGTGCCTCACCCCCTCCACAGTAAATAATTTGTTCCTAATATCTAATCTAATCCTACCCTCTTTCAGTTTAAAGCACTTCCTCATTGTCATCTCACTACATTCCCTCACAGAAAGTTCTTCTCAAGCTTTCTTGTAGTCTTCAGGTACTGGAAGGCTCCTGTAAGATCTCCCTGAAACCTTCTCTTCTCCAGGCTGAACAACCCCAAATCTGGTTGAAAATACTGATTGAAGCATTAAAGAAGTTAGAACGGCAACTACTTAAAGATTAGTGGAAATTTGCTAACTGGTCAAATTAAAGACATAAAATAACCCCAAATTGAAAAAACTCCAAATCCAAAGTAAACACCGTCATCACAGATACCTTTTCTTTGTCTAAATACCAGATTGAAATCTGTGCTGCTTCCTTATTTTATCTAAAAATATTTGAACTAAGTGGCATAAGCAATCCCAAGATGAATGGAATGTAAAATCATTCCTTTCTTGTATCCTGACTATCAACCCCAAAATCGAGTGGATCATGAAGAGGAAATCTAGCTGAAAATATCACATGGTTTTATCATTAGAAGACCTCACCTGCAGCTCTCTTTGAACTCCAACTTTGTGCTGAGGAGACAGAATGGTGAGGGCTACCTGATTGTATTTAGGGCATGGAACTTGATGCTGCAAACTACTTTTCTGGTCTTCAGTTTAATAGAAACAAGAAACTTTTCTAAAATGGTCTCAGTCACACTACAGTTCATATTCATTTTGTCTAAAACTGAGGAATGTATGATTCATAACCTTTCATAAATACTTGTGTAACAGACCAGTTACATACTAAGATCAACACATTTTCCATAAATGATGAAATTACAACTATGTAAAAATACTGACCACATGGGAAAGGAGGTCCTTCAAGGGTTAGCTGCTCCATAGTAATCACATATACCTCTAATAAGTCTTATTACAAATTACCCAGACTCACTTTTTATTGTTTATGGGCATTCACATTAGTACAGACTTCAACTCATCACTTAGCCACAGCTGCTCTCTCACTACAGAATTGTGTCAAAAAATAAATGCAACTTGACAGAACAATGGTCTGAACTGTATTTAGCAGTTCACATTAGAGAACAGCACCAAGGAAGCACCTGGTTTTCACCTATTGACATTTTCTTCAACATAAAACTGGAAAAAAAATGTCTGTGATGTTAAAAACTGATGCCAATGACGCTGGGGACTTTCAGAAACATGACAAGACAGACAAAATCAATTTGAGACCTGGGAAAGTGTGCCATTATTTCATGAAAATGATGTTCTGCCTCTCTGCAACTGAAAAATACAGAAAGAGAAATGATAGTAGAAGCAGGAAACATGAAAAAAGTATGTCTGTCACCCCAAAAGAACACCTACAACCAGCCTATGATACACAAGCTGGAAAAACACATGTGACAGTTGGTTTACTTTTAGATCTCATTTCAGTGAAAATAGACTGCAGACAACAGCATTATAAGTGGTAAGATATGACAGGAGAACTACTGGAATGGCTAATGTGATCAAAAAAAAAAAAAAACAAAACCAAAAAACCCCCAAACAGATGAAGCACAACTAATCCCCAATCACCCAAAGACCAGCTGCTCTCAGGACTTTAATTCATACAGGGCATTTATTACATCTGAGAGACCAGTTGTCATTCTACTTCCCTTTCTTTTGTCCCCAGAATTCCCTCTACTTCCCTTTCTTTTCACCCCAGAATTCCTGCAATGACACTGGAAACTTCTTCAGGCCATCATACCTCGCTAGCCTGCGGGAAGAGGCCTTGCTCCCTGTCCTGGATCTGCTTCTTAAAACACTCCTCAAGAGTTAAGATTTTTTTTCCTGTGATGTACAAAAACAAGGCTTAAGTACTTTTTCTTAAGAGATCTGTGGCTAAAGTATTCACCCCAGATAGGTGTGATTCCTTCCTATGTTAAAGTAGGATCCAAATGTTCCAAGAAACAGTCCTGAGCTCAGACCTTAACTGCCCTTGAAAAAGGACATTCCTAACCTCACTTCAGGAATCTCAGAATCACACATATGTACATACAGACAAAGTTGACAGCTTTACCAATCAGGAAACACATCCACTTTTATCAGCAGAATAAAGTGGAGAAAGAAAGGGAATTGTAGAAATCCTGAAAGCCTGCTATCTGATCCTTTCACTTACAGTGTGCAATCTTCAAGATTAGAGTGAAGAGCACACTC
This sequence comes from Pithys albifrons albifrons, assembly GCF_047495875.1. Lineage (NCBI taxonomy): Eukaryota > Metazoa > Chordata > Aves > Passeriformes > Thamnophilidae > Pithys > Pithys albifrons. The sequence continues at coordinate 46,208,108 of NC_092462.1, read as the reverse complement.
TTGACCTGAAAGGCTTAAAGCATATTTGTAAAGAAGATACCTCCTCTCGTGGCCACTCATCTGTAACAGCTCAAGACCATCACTAATTTATATAAATGAATGCATGTCAACATGTGGTGACAAAAAATAATCACTCAAAATTTATTAAGGAAACTTTCATAACTTTAAAAGAAATGGGAATATAAACCCACAAGGGGACTTAAGTGTATAGGTCTAAATTTTTGTTTAATTATTACTAAGAATTATATATCATTATAGAGAACACTACTATCAAACATGCCAAGGAAATCTCTACTCTTCTACAATGAAAGATTACAAAACCAGATAACTCACTGTTAAATTTCTTACTTTCAGATATTATGAAGCAAAAAAAGGATAGAAAGAGATGTCTGTCTGAAAATTTACTGCTGGACATTGCAGCCATTTTTAAAGTATCTGGCTCCTGAAACAGCATTTGACATTATCTATTCTGATAAAGGGCAATTTCCATATTGAAATGGTACTCATAGGACTTGCATTTTGTAGGCTGAGACTCTTGCTTTTGGCCAAGTGCAGCTGAGAAATTCTTGCTACACACAAAATTCTTAACACATTTGTATTCATTTTGAGTTTTGTTGTGAAAAGTGACTTTACAAAGCAGAAATGTGGACTATAGATACTTTTTATTTCTATTTTTCCTGACCAACTCTGCTCGGCATTCTGTAAGGGATCTTCTCTTAGTCTTAGGCTCACTTACATTGCAAGTATATAGAATTAGGAAAAACAATATTTCTAGCCATTTTCTCAAACAAAAAAATCCCAAAAAACCCCTTAAATATTCTTCAACATAGTTGAAACTAAAGACCACATAAAAATAGCCATCTGTTCTTTAAAGCATGGAAAGGTTGAAAGATCTTCTAGAAAATGCATTCAAAACTCTCAAGAAAGGTGTCTGTCACAGTATGGAAAAGTCACTACTATTCCTTTCCATTTTTTTTTTTTGAGTATCATTAAACAAAAATGCCACAAATCTTCCCTATGATTAAGAAACTATTACACCAATAGGCCTGTAAAACATTCTCTAGAAAAATAATGTTATGAGGAAAAAAAAATTCTCACTTTTTACCAGAAAGGTCATATTGATCAGTATGGCTGTTGTGGCAATAGTAAGGAAGTTCCAAGTTCAGTAAATGTACTGACTTTGCTAAGATAAGAATGAATACAACTCTGTAGAATCTGGTCTCATCTCCTTTAAAGAATTCCATCCATAAAGTTTTGCTAAATGCAGACCTTGATTCGTACATGAATTCACTTTCAGAGAGGAAATCGCACAGATACAGCTTCAAAACATGCTAAAATACTAACTCTCAAGTGGAAAAGTCAAGCTAAGACAAACTAATGATTTTACAAAGTCTCAGTGACTGATGAATTTGTTTTCTATTTTTCTTCGTGGGCTCTCAGTTATTAATTTTTACTAAAAAGTAATTAACTAAGAACAATAGAATTATTTTTAGCCTATTTAGTTATTTTCATGGGAATTTAAATACATTAGTTATAATTAGATCTAATGAAATCTCTAAGAGTACTGGGTTTAATTGCAGAAATTATTCTATTGCCTGTGACTCCTATTTGCCACAGTACCAGAATAGATTCAAAACATCATTTATATGTAAGCACTGAAATTAAAATCAAGATCAAAAAGAAAGTTCTATGTTTACTTTCTCTTACCATCTATTTTTCTTCTATAGTATTCAAACACATGTAACAAAATTTAAAAACCAAGTAAAAAATAAAAAGACAAGAAGGATAGTAATATTAATTACTTGAAAACAAAAGAGAGGAGAGTAGGTTCAAAAAAATATGATTTAACTTGGAATCCTACAGACTGGAAAATTAAGCTAACGGACCTTTTGTAACTCTTCTAAGAGGTTCAGTACTAACACAATATACAAGAAATGTGGAAATAAATTCAAAATTTTGCTTTCAATAAGAAAAAGAAATCAGATGAAAACCAGCATTTTAGACCAAGTAAACACCACCAAAAAGGCAAAAAAGATGAGGCAAGGAAATGAAGGTCAAGTTTAAAAGAAAAACTCCTCATCTCAAAAGACAGCAGACACCACCAAGAGTGAGTCTTAAAAGATTCTAGGGGTCCTTGAAACATAACACATCTTTATGATTTCAGTTACTATTTGCTGTAATAACGAAGCAGAGGCAACATGGAGTTTTCTCTTTCATTGTGCAGTTCTTAGCACCTTACTTTTCTATTGGGTTTTTTTGTTGTCTTAGGTACAGGGTCTTTTTGTCTTAGTTTCTATCATTGCCTGCCCTTTATTATTTCTGCTTTTTCTCCTCTTCTTCTTCTAAATTCACAGTGCTCTTACCCTTAGTCCTTACCATATATCCACAATTATTTTACCTGCTTAGATTAAAAAAAAAAAAACATGAGTAATGCTGCCTCAAATGGTCTGTAACCTCTTTGTGGAATTCACCTCTTTTCACATAAATATAAAAGTCCATAAATATTGCATTATTGATGGGTTATTAACCAATCAGGCAGTTAAAATTTAAAAACAGATTTTAGTTTGAGACAATTTTCACTGTTAACATATTTCTCATCTGAGTAGGTACTGCTCATCTTATTTCTCAATCAAATCACTGTCTTACCATTATCACTGCTGCTATTCAGGCCATTTGTGTTATACCTCAGCTGAGAATGTCCACTGAACGCTTAGCACAGTCAACTCTTGGTAACTGCAGTAAGCCTAAGTTCACTACTTTTTCCCCTTTTGGAAAAACTACTTCCTTTCTAGTAACGTTTTACACTTTTACACATTACTAAAATAATCTTTCTATCAGCATCCTCATCTAAAGTCTTTCCCATATGAGAAAGCCTTTTGCACTCAAATGGCTAAATATATTCAAGATACTGCTGCTTTGTTATATTACAAACAGGCAACTTCTTAAATTACCTTTGTAGTAAAAATTGTCAGACCATGAACACAGTAAGGATTGGCATACCTATGCCAAGTATCTTGAAATATACTTTGATTATTGGAAATTTTCCTTTACTATTTCATGCAATCAGATACTTTCAACAAATTTGATTCATCCCATCATGTTTTTCATTTGACTTTTTATCACTAAACCAGATCATTTTAATTTACCAGAAACAGTATCACAGTTTGGGTGTAAGAGTTAACAGGAAAAGTTGAAGAGGGCTGTGAGGCAAGGTGGCTGCTTACCCCAATGTTTACCATCCACTGATGGACCTAAAAATAACAGGTGATTCAGAATAGATGTTTACCTTGAACACTATAAAGGACTTATTTTTCACTGTCTAGAGGAAAAGCCAAGAGAGAGAAAGTTTTAAAAGATTGAAAAGAACCGTAAAATTAATAAAGAAGGATTTTCTTTCTGTGTCTTCAAGAGTAAGAAAGATGTTGGCTTGAAAGAGGAGTTAGAAGCCAGTAGACCAAAAAAACTTTATTCTGGATTTTTTTATATACTATGAAAGAAATTTTTGTACCATAATTATGCAGGTTCTATGTAGGATCATCACTGTCTTCTTATCAGAGTCTCACCTGTAAAGATTATTTCAGAATTTGCTCAGCAGCTAACACTTGATTAAGAAAGGTAGCAAGTGCAAAAAACAATCAACATATGCATTTAAATAAATAAATAATAAATCCAAAACCAAACACTCATTATGATAGCTTTTTTCTTCATTTAATTTGTTTTACATTTTTACTCAATGGTTCCATCTGCCTAAATGCTAGCTTGTTCAAAATCCCCACAGGTCTTTTCTAAATGCAACATTTTTAAGGAGTATGCAAAGTCTAATCCGTAGTCATCAATCCACTCAAGGATACCAGTCAGTACTAAAAAAAGGCTTAATTAGATTATCCTAAGATTGATACTGATTTTGATATAAATATGTCAGGCAAACCAAACAGATGAGAAAAGGAGACAATGATAAAGGAGAAATAAAAAGCATCCTCACAAACCCCCAGATGGACTTAAGTTTCTTCAAGTGAAGTCTATATTTTGGATCCTCAGTGATTCAATCACAAAATTAGATTTCCAAATTGCAACTCAGTCCTTTGAAAGCAATAGAACAGACTTCAAGTTCGCTTGTGAAAGCCTAAAAGAGAGTTGGCAAATACAGCCCTTGTGCAAAATGAGAAAAATAGAACTGTGGCAGGCAAAGCCCAGAAATGAGATCACTTGCACTTATGTTCAGGGGTTACTAAAAGCAGCTGACATTTTAAGCAATTTGACAGTCACTAAACCCACAATGATCCTTCAACAACCAAAAAATAAAATAAAATAGAAAATTAAACCCAAACAGAATTTAAGTAACTATGTATGACCAAGTTGTACTGTGTGCCTGCAAATCAATAGACCACCTAACTAATGTAGTTCCTAAATCTCTCTCATCATGAAAGAGATCTATTCTAAGGAAACCTTACCCTTACCACATTTGCTAGCATACTTGCTTTAGCAGAAGAAAATTAACTGAAAGAAAAAATCTTGACATTTTTGCAATCATTTCCTTGCTACACGACCTGACATTTCTCCCCTTTTCCTTGATTTTTTTGCCTCTAAGTTCAAAGAAACATTTTATATTAGAACTTCTGTGAAAAGGAGGTCCTACATAACTGTCATTCATCAGTGACAGAAAACAGTATCATAGGCCAAACCAGAGAGATACCTGCTCTGGAGAACCTAGACTAGATACACATTTTATATTCTGTGAAACAATGCAAAAAATCTTCAGAGAAACACTATAGTTTAACAGCTTGTAGAAAGCTCTAAGGGTTTCATAGTCCAAAAAGGAAACATTTGAGAGCAGCAATGTTAACTCACTGCTTTCACATGTAGAAATGGGACATTACAGCTGATATTTAAAGAAAACATGGTAATTTCTAAGTGCTTAAATTCTAAGACCAAAATATTTTCTTTTGGTAATTTTGCATTTGTGTGTTTGGTTTCAGCTACAAGAATGATAAAGGACCAACAGCCCCTTCTCTGAACACTATGGCAGTTCATGCAGAAGGTCTTGTGCAAGAACCATCATTGTACCCAAAGAATCAGTCTAATAATATCAGAAAGACTAATTTAGTTTCCAAGCCTCAATATAATGAATCACCTTTTTATTTGCAGAACACCAATATGCAAACATACAAATTAAAGGCTCTATACAGGGACAATAAAATTTTCCTAGCTATCAATAACTTATATTACCATTAATAAATCGAAAACCTTAAAAACATCTCAAGTACCTAAAACAAAAATTGCACAATCTAACATCAGAACAGACAGTTTAAAACACTGCTTGTACATGATCCCTGACCAATTAAAACCATCACTCTCCAGTGAAAAATAAGTACAATAGGTACGAAATCTTCCATCTTGCATTATCATGAGCAGCTGAGGTTTGTTTAGCGTAAGGGGTTGATTAGTCTAAAGGAGTCTCAGGGAGGACTTTATTGCTCTCTACAACTACCTGAAAGGAGGTTGAAGTGAGGTAGGTGTCAGTCTCATCTCCAGAGTAAGAAGTGACAGGATGAGAGTAGATGGCCTGAAGTTGTGTCAGAGAAGATTTAGATTAGATATTATGAAGGGGGGGAAAAAAATCACCGAAAAGGTTTCAAAGCATTGGAACAGACTCTCCAGGGAAGTCAGAGTCACCATCCCAGGAAGTGTGGTGGATATGGCACTTGAGGACAAGGTTTAGTCATGAACATGGTTGTGGTGCTGGGTTGACTGTTGGACTTGATGATCTTAAAAGTCTTTTCCAACCTTAAGGATTCTATAATAATATAGTAAAAAACTCCAGTAAAAATATATAGTCTAGATAATTATTATGGTTTGCCTGAAAATTATGACTGCATCTTGGAATTACCATATTGATGAAAGTCATTCACATGGTCAGCCTTGAATAATGTATAGGCTCTGCTGAAATACTTCAAATTCACTCAGTCATCAAGAGATTAAAAACAGTTTATCTTGGTAGTGTACCCACCAAAACAGGTAAGAGAGACTTGTATAACAGCTCTTTGGATAATGACAACTACAAATGCATTCCTAAGTGTTTTGTTGTTAGCAAACTAACAGTATAATCCAACTAAAAAACAGTGTAAAAATACTCTTTTTTGTTAATAAAAAAAAAAAAAAGAAAAAATAAATGCTTTCAAAACCACCAAATTGGAAAATATTTGCTAGGAGCAAACTGTTTTAAAACAATACACCTAATATATGACTTATGTAATGAGTGTCTTTATTTTCAAACTGGGATTATTTGCAGATGCATGTATTAGAATATTACTTTAAATGAAAGCTGCATTTTAAAACAATTATTAAGTTAAAATCTACCAGTTCAATAATTAAACACTTAGATAGTTTCTGTAGCAGACAATGCTCTGCTTTACAAAACAAGCTTGTCAGCCTGACCTCGGTGTCCAGCAAGATCATGCAGCACATCGAGTGCAACAACACGGCACCTACAGGATGGTGAGGGGACCAGACACAGCCAGCATGGATTTAGGAGGGGCATGTCCTGCCTGACCAACCTGATCTCTTTTTATGACCCACTGACCCATCTGATGGATGAGGGAAAGACTTCAGCAAAGCCTTTGACACTGTCCCCCATAGCACACTCCTAGAAAAGCTGGCAGCCCATGGCTTGGACTGGTATGGTCTCTGCTGTTTTAAGAACTGGCTCTTGGCCAGTCCCAGAGAGTGCTGGTGAATGGGACTGCACCCAGGTGGCAGCCAGTTACTAGTGGTGTCCCCCAAGGATCAGTGTTGGTCCCAGTCCTGTTTAAAATCTTTACTGAGGATCTGAATGAGGGGATTGAGCCTTCCCTTAGCAAATTTGCAGATGACACCAAGTTGGGTGGGAGTGTCAATCCACTGGAAGGCAGGAGGACTCTGCAGAAGGACCTGGGCTGGCTGAAAAATGGTCCAAATCCAGGGGAATTATGTTTAACAAGACCAAGTGCAGAGTCCTGCACTTTGGCCACAACAATCCCCTGCAGCACTACAGGTTGGGGACAGAGCAGCTGGAAAGCAACCAGGCAGAAAGGGACCTGGGGTTTTGTATTGACAGCTGCTGAACATGAGCCAGCAGTGTGCCCAGGTAGCCAAGAAAGCCATGGCACCCTTCCCTGTATCAGAAATAGTATGGGCAGCAGGACCAGTGAAGTGATTCTTCCTCTGTAATTGGCAATGGTTATGCCACACCTCAAAGTGCTGTGTCCAGTTCTGCACCCCTCAATTTGGGAAGTGCTAGAGAGTGTCCAGAGAAGGGCAATGAGGCTGGTGAAGGGTCTGGAGGTCCTTTGAGGAGTGGCTGAGGGAGTTGGGGTTGTTTAGCCTGGAGGAGAGGAGGCTCAGGGGAAACCTTGTCACTCTACAACTACCTGAAAGCAGTTTGTAGCCAGGTGGGGGTTGGTCTTCTCTCAGGCAACTAGCAACAGGACACAGTCTTAAGCTGCCCCAGGGGAAGCTTTGGTTAGACATTGGGAAGAAGTTCCTCACAGAAAGAGTCACTGAGCATTGGAATGGGCTTCTAAGGGAGGTAGTGGAATCACCATTCCTGGTGTTTAAGAAAAAATTGGACATGGCCCTTAGTGCCATGGTCTAGTAGACAAGGTAGTGTTCGCTCATAGGTTGGACTCGATCTCAGAGGTCTTTTCCAACGTAATTGATTCTGTGATTCAAGCCACATTTGACTAGTTGGTATTTTAGAAAGATGCCTAAAACAAAAACAATTCTCTCATGTTCAATACTATATTTTATTAATTAAAGTAACTGTAGCATTTCTAAAATTCATTGCCTTGAACCTGAGGCCTGTGAAAGACATTAAGGAATCCAGGCCAGAGTATTTCTCAAAGTAAGGCAGTTCATCTCGGATACTTCTGTAAGTTTTACTTAAAGATACTTATGCATATTGACACATTCCCAAGAAATCCAATGGGCCTCAGAGCAATGCAATTGGCCTCTGTAATTCTGTAATGAATGCTAAACAAATATTTTAATCCAAATAATTTGTAAATAACACACAGTTATTTGTATAATTACAAGAGTAAGTACACAGAAACAATCTAGAAACACAACAAAAATATACGTGGAAAGCAACTTCTGAAGAGGATTATTTTTGTTATATATTTTCTATTGTTTATTGGACTCTGCCTGTATGAAAATAAATCAAAGAAAATTAAAAACTCTATGTTCATAAACTGATTAAAAAAACCCCTATAAATTATTACCAGAAATAAGAATCAGCTATCACCTCAAAAAGTTGAAGTTTCCAAGATTTTCATGCACACAATCAAATGTGATTTTACTTGAAATATAATTTCAAAATCAATTAACAGCCTCACTTGGCTACAGTTAGTTACTAGAAAATGACTTCAATGGTCTTCAACATGTAGAATAGTACTTGAAATGTAACAGTCTTGCCTTTCACAAAAGAGGCAGTGCTATAAGCTAAATAGATGTCTTGTCTGACTCTGTCTCCAATAATGTAGGACATCTTTTCCCCAAAGACATTTCTGCAATTCATTAATCATCCTAACTGGAAAATTTCAAAGTTAAAGCTTTACACTTACACAACGTTTATGTGGATTTGGGTAAAAATATAGCATTCAACTACTCAAATTTATCTGGGGTAGATTCCACTGATTTCTGAGATTTAGGATGCCTGACCCAAAGACAACAGAAATCACTGCAGTTTCTCATTGACCTCATATCCTACAAGTCACGGATTGTGAATATTTCTTATTCTGAAAATAAAATCTGACTTAAAATGTCACAGTTCATAAGTAGTGACTGCATTTTACATACATCAAAGCAACTAGACTTAATCAAAATTGCTTGCTTATTCTAAATAGTGACATAGACCTCTGGTGTTTCTTTACCTTCCAAAGAGCCTCCAAGATAACAATAACAACAATAATTTATCACAGTTAAACTATACTTCAGTATACATAATTCCATAAATTCACATGAATTCTGCTTACGGCAGAACCTCCATTTCACCAACTGAAAAATAACTGGTATACACAAAGGTCAAATTGCCTAGCATCAAAGCTTGACTCAAATTCTCACAATTCCATTACGCAAAATCAAATGTAATATTTCCAATACTTCATTCCCTTTAAAATTTATAAAACAAACTGATCTCTTTTTTTGTACATTCATGTTAAAAGGAACTAAAACTCTAACAAGCAGAACTGATAACATTCAGTTACCTTCTTCCAAGAAAAGTGTTTCACAGTTTTAAAGACTTTCATCAGTGTACTTTCATCAGATTAGAAGCAAATAACTTTGAAGTACTGAATAATTCTAATGGTCACTGAGAAGCTACAGATTCTCTGCACTTCCTCAAAATTAGTTCTGTAGAGAAGAATTTTCAAACGGGTGGATAGAAATTGTACAGCCCAAATTCAAGCAAACATCCTAAAATTTACCTGTTTCTGAGAGCTCATAAGAAAACATGGATTTAAAGCAGAAGGTATGCCAAAATATATTAGGGGTTTAAAATTTTTGCAACCTCAGAAGAAGCAGCATTTTCTAGGTTTTATTCAGCCAGTGCTCACTGGAAGACTAAATGTTCAAATAATACAAAACAAAACTGAATACAGAAATCTATAAACAATTTCAACAAAAAAGTACTAAGATTACAAGCTCTGATTTCTATCATTATGGCCAAAAACAAGGGGTTTGCTTTTGCTGGCCATTTGAGTAAAAAAATTAAACATCAGAAAGTGACTAGAGAATGAAAGAAACACTGAATATGAACAGCAGTGAAACCAATGAAATTGCTTCTGGATCAGAGATATAGCTGAGAAAACAGTTGTTTGTGCACATTCATATAAGACTTTCAATTACATAAGACTGCCTAGATTAAGTATTAAAGATTTTTTCCTGACCTGTATTCATTCTTTTTCCAAACACGTTACCTGAAACTACAAAATAATAAGAAAAAAAGATTATAATATTTTAGCTAGTGAGAACCTCTACAGATTTCCTTAAAAACACTAAATGCCAGTAAAGTTGGTAGAACAAAGAGGATGAAGAGAACTGCAGCAACTTTGAACTTCTTTCTGTCATAGTGAAAATTTACATTTCAATTAATTCATACCTGTGCTGTAATACATTCACAGCTTTTAAAACCATTGAGACATTTTGTATTGAAATACCTTGATTAACCCAGAATTCCACAACTACTTTACAGAAGTCTTCACATTAGTACAGCATAAATAAAAGGCTAACAAAGTCAATATGATAACATCAATGACAGAATATGTGCTTTTAATTTATACTTCAAAGCAGAGATTTTAATACATTAAATATGTGTCAGAATTTGTAAAAAATCTCTGCAACAACAATTGTATTTTCTCTTCTCTCTTTCCTTCTTGCCTCCAAATGTATGCTTCTATCTCCTGATTGACAAATTCTTTTCATTGTAATGTTAATATATTACATCTGAGTTGATAGCACAGGTATGGAAGAGAAAGATAAGTGATATATCTTGGTACCTTTTCCTGTGAAATTACAGTAGTCTACTGGGATACTGGATAGGATGAAGCTGCAGATTTGAAGATCATTACACTGCTTATAACCCTTTGTATTTATCTTCAGTACTGCTAAAGCTTTACAGAGAACCTAATTTCTCTGAAGCTGCATTAATGTCAAAAGCGCCACTTTTTGTATGCCAGACTTCATTCCAGCTGGCAGATAACACGCAAAAGGATCTAATATCAATCACAGGGCATTATATAAAAGCTAAAGATTTGGCATATTTGGCAAAGAATTCAATCAGTTCTCTACTTTAAATTACTGAGGGATCTTTTCTATTCCATTCATATTTTACTGAGCACAAAGATGAAGTGTTGAGCAATGGAGTCAAGGTTGTACCTATTCTTTCCCCATTTTCTTCATGCCTGGGAGTCCTTCTGTGACTACTATAGGTAACTTTTTTAACCTCAGCAATAGTCACTCTAGGGAAAATGGAATAGGCCATACCCAAAGGAGGAAAAAAAGATCCAGGGAACCAGCTAGAATTTCAGCAACAGTGAATAAATAGTGTCTTCTCATTGATCTATGCTAATTACTACTACTTCAATAATAAGCTTAGGATTTCAATTATAAACATAAACCCCTCCATATTTATATTCCATAAAACTGATAAACCTTGTCCATGTCCTATAGAATGTCTTCCATTTTGCTCACCTGCTTAATTAGAAATAATACAATATATGATCTTTCCTAAGAATTATACTTCCATATCTTTCCTCATATGATAGCAGATTAACACAGATGCTGAAGTGACGAGTTTCTATCCTGTGCCAAAAAATCCAGCTTTCAATCCAAATAAGAGCCTTTTAGCATTACTAGGTGCCTTTAACAGAAAGACTACCACAAAGAAAAAAAAATGGTTTGGGTTGGAAGGGAGGGACCTTTAACAATTACCTAGTCTAACTCCGCCTGCCACAGACTGGGACATTGTTCACTAGACCAAGTCGCTCAAAGCCTCATCAGCCTGACTTGGAACACTTCTAGGGACAGAGCACCCACAACTTTTCTGGACAACTTGTTCAAGTGCTGCACCACCATTAGTGTAGAAAATGTCTTCCTTATGTCCAATCTAAATCAATCTTCTTTTAGTTGAAAACCATTACCCCTCCAAGGGCCTCCATTTTTCTTTTAATCATCCTTTAGTATTTAAAGGCGGGAATTTATCTTCCAGGTGCCTTCTCTTCTTCAGCCTGAACAAGTCCAACTCTCTCAGTCTTTCCTGATAGGAGAGGTGCTCCAGCCCTTGAACAGTTAATTATTTTTGATCTAAGTTTTATGCACCTTAAACTGGCTTTTAACTATCACTCACATGATGACAGTATGAGCCAATCTTATTGAACTGATCGGTTCTCCATGAGGACACTTTCACCATAGAGTTTTAGTTTCTTCTATTAATGCTTGATATCATCTTCCCTGGAGCAAGAGATATCTTTACATTTAGTCCGATGAAACTTGACCTATACCAGGGACACATATATGTGAACTACTCTAAGCTAACTTCACAGTAAAATAAAGTCAAGTAAGTAAAGAAGATGTAAAGTTCATCTATAGTAGACACCTAGAACAGTTCAAATGAACTATGCAGATGTGACAATTAGGGATATGATTTAGTGGTAGACACTTGGAGCCTATGAACTTATGTATTTTTTCCTATTCAAAATGATTCCATGATTCTAGAATTATTTGTTTTCCTTTGCTGAATTCAAGTAAGTCTGGAGCTCACTAGAGTTCAAGTCTACAAGTCTGAAAATTTTTATCTTTCTCAGAAAAAAAAAAAAAAAACCACAAAAAAACCCAACCAACAAAAACCCAATAGATGGAATTGTCCTTCATGAAACATCCTCACTTCTGAAATACTTTAACTATTGCCCCAAACATCTGTTTCACTGGCATAATAATAATTGATATTGTGAACTCTTGTAAAAATTAGTTAAAGTTTACAAGTATGTTCAAATATTAAAGAAAATGTTAAAGTTGTATTAATGTATTTTTATTCTAGAGTGTATTGTTAAAAGATTGCTAATGCAATGTATTTAAAAGGCTTTAATAACAAGAGTAATATGAATGCAAGTATTTAACTGATAGGGGTCAGTACGTATGTCCATTACACAGAAGGAGTTGGAAGTAAAATTTCAGAACATAAACTGTTTACATTCATCTGAAATGGAACAATGAACCTGAAAGAAAAACACCTACAAGTTTCAGGGATATTCCAAATAAATAATAAACATTTAAAAAGAGAGCAAAGTGTTGCTCTGATCCCTAACTATAAACATTGGCTGCTAAACACTCTTATAAACTCTGTTCAATAACCCTCTTCCAAGCAAAACCAAAATGAGCTTAAGTAGAGTTAGAAATATTATCCCAAATCTTCTTCAGTGTTGATTCTCTGCACTGCATTTTGGACTTAACAACTACCTAATTAGAGCTGTCTGTTCCTCTTGGCATTAATTCGTGGCACTTGGTATGACATAGTGTTATTTTTGTGACCAAAGCTTTTTTTTTTCATTATACATTTACAGAAAAATAATACTCATCTGACAGAGAAAGAAATGGACAGAAATGTCATTCAGCCCTTAATTGGAAACATATCTATTTCTTGATATGAGGAAACACAGGAAAAGTAAATAGGAGTAGGACTATTTTTCTCATCATTCAAAACATTAGTAGAAAATAGTTTTGTTGGAACTGTAGCGTTATAAGCCAGTAAAATAAAGGGCTCTCCTTATGAGAGCATGTCACAGGTTATGTGTTAAGCTAACAGGTCTGCTATGGTATTCAGAGATTAGAGGCTTTCATGAAGAAAAAAAAATACCCATAACTTTTGACAATTTCTACCCAAAGATGACATACATTGTACTCTCAACTGAATGTATGACATAAATAAAATAATAAATAATTAGATTCCACATATATAGTTTATTTACATTTCCAGAACTAAGCCATAAATATCTTTTTAGCTATTTCTCGAGCTAAGATTGAATCTTAAAGAGACTGAATTTAGCTTCAAATAACTTACTTTTTTTGTGTAGAAAGCTACCTACATTAATATTTTGCCTTGTCACTTTAATTAAACAGGAAGAAGTATTGCCATGTCTTAGCAATATTGTTAAACAGTGGGGGTTTTCCCTGTATGTTTTGCATTTAAATTGCGTTTTCTCTATTTTTCAAGATTACACTAAATTTTCTTCACTTTTTAGGTACATTTTCTCAAGTATTCAGACAGGCACAAAAAAATTCAAAAAACTTTGTAATAAGAAAAATAAAACATGGACTGTGTTATGATTGTAACTAAACAGAATTGGTCTATTCTGGTATTATTTTATTTTTTGTTTTGTTTTGTCTGTTACTAGTGGGAAGCCCTGTACCTAGACTGAAAAAAAAGATATTGAAACTGCAGCATTCTTGTACACAATGACAACAGAAATATCAAGAGATCATAAAAACTACAAAGAAGTACATTTGTGATTAATCAATATAAAGTATATTTGGTCCCTCAGATTGAAATTATAATCAACCTCAAGATCACAGTAATTAAAAAAAAAAGGAAAAAAATTCCACAAATCCTACATTCTGAAAGATGGATGGTGTCCACTGTGCTCAACAGTTACAAACCATGAAATATAATGAATATGCAATGAATAATAGGGCTGCAATCACATAAAACATCAAGTCAGAACAAAGCACTGTAAGATATGGTGAAATTTATAGTAGGAAAGTAACTCAAATGTAGTATGAATTTCAAAACCAGGCCAACACTGTGACAAAACAACCTTACTTCCATAAGCCAATTAAAAAAAAATAACATCAGCAAAACCAAAATAGCTCTTAAAGTAAGAGAAGTAATAAATATCAAGAATCAATGATGAATTTGGGAAGAATATTACCTTAGTAATGGAAGAAAAATGTCCACAATGAAACAGAATTCTGAATTAGGTCATTATTGTTCCATTAATTGTCTAACACAAATTAATCAAGAACTGAGATGCTACAATCAGGAAACTACTTTTTTTTTGTTTGTTTTTAATTTTAAAAGGTACAAACTAGACAGTTATTTTGAGATGTGAAGTTTAAACTTGGATTTTGACTATTATTATTTAAATTATTATTTGTGTTTTACATCCAAATGCCCTTAGCTCTTGGTTTTACAAATAATTAAGTAGAAATATAGTGAAAATCATTTCAACTTTCTACGACAATTGTAGGTAAAGCCTGACTGCTTGCCTTCCAAGTTTACTAAATCCATGTGCTGTTTTCCCCAACATAGTAAGATGCTGATATCTAGTCATTAAAATTACATAAAAAGTCTCAGGCAATAAATGGCAAAAAATCTGCAACATTTCACTTGCCCTGTAAAGTTTCAGCTGCCTAAGACAACGTCCAAACCACTTGTAGAAGATAAACCCTTGCAGAGACTTTGTGGATGAGATTTGCTTTGCATCTCATGCAAAACTGTACACAGTAAACTACTAAAATAGTTATGACAGCATGCTACAAAGAAAATGGTAAGTGTAAATGTTTCAGCTTTTATTTTAGAGATCACACAAAGTAAGATCTTTTAAAAGTATGGTCTTTTAAAGCAAACCTAAAAATCAGCTTATTTTAATTTAATGGCTACATTGCCTTTCAGCTACAGAGTACTATTGAGATTATTAATATATTTATTATGATTTATTATTAATATCTTTTATTTGATGCTATTCTCTTTCATAAGATTCCCCTACTTTACCCAAAAGTTATAATATTCTTAAAGCAGTTACTCCCAAGCTAGTAGTCTTATTCTGCTAGTATCTGTCTCTCAAAATGCATGCACACACACACACACAAATGCCTGACCTTGCTGGGACCAGTATTTCAGTAATCCATCTTAAATCAGTTACAAGTTCAACTATTCTGTGCTACGGATTTAGCAATGAATAGTACTACTTTCACCTTTCCAAAGAATTTTCCTACCACCAAATGATTGTTTTACACCTTTCTAAGTGTATCACATTTAAAATTAAGCTACTAAAAAGAAATTAAAAATCTGCAGTACCAGCTGTACATTAGAGGACAGCAATACTTCTCATCATATTAAAAGGTGTATGAGAGAATTTTCAGACTTCAGAGGTTGACAGAAGAAGACAGAAAATATATGAAGTTAATGAGCTATCAAAACTGACAGAATTTTAGCCTGAGAAACATCACAATAGAAAGTCATAAGTAGATTGAAGTTGGTAGGGACTCCTAGATGTTAACTAGCCCAAGGCTGCTTAAGGTAGATTTACATTACACCTTGGACCAGGCTTCTCACAGCTATATCTTGCTCAGTACTGACAGTTTCTGGGAAGCTTGTTCCAATCACTAACACTTTCATAGTGAAGATACCGCCTTAAAATTCTCCTTAAGTCAAATTAAGGATTTTCTGATTTTAGCTGTTGACTTTTTAACAGAAAAATATAGAGAATAACAGTCAGACTCTTCTCAGATGTTCACAGAACTAAGTTAAGGGATTATAAATATAAAATACCACACACGAAATTTTATGTATATATATATGAAAAAAACATGTACCATGAGAGTATTACTGGAGAAGTAAAGAATTTGAATCCTTATAAACATTTGAAACTTGATGGGGCAAGACCTACATATGGGCCTACTATGAGCAAGGGGTTGGACAAGAAGACCTCCCTCCCACACTGAATGTTTGACTCAATTTGCAATGCAAATTAGAGAAAAAGCTCATACAACTATAAGCTGGCAACATTTCTCACAGACCTGAAAATACATCAAAGCAAAACTTCAAAACAAAGATCAAGGAATATTAAGTAGTTCTCTGACTGTTTCTTTTCAAGTATCTAGTTAATTTCTTTCAAGTCAAATGACTCATCTATGACGGATATGCATATGTCATGTCACCTCCATTAAGCACTGAATAAACCTCATGTCTTCATTAGCCTACTTTTAAAATGAAATTTTTCAAATTAATATCTGAAATATACAGACATAAAACCATATATTGAAAACTGATAGATTAAATTAAATTTCTTGGAAGATTTGGTTACCTTAGTTACCACAGAGTCAATTTAAAACCATTTCTGTACTGCAGAAAGTATTAAATTTTTTGTTTCTATTATTTACTTCTGCATTGCAGCAGAAGAAACCAACCAAAGTACATCAATGAATCTACAAGTAAAAACTTTTCAGGTGTCAGACACTAACACTGGCATCATACCACAAACAAAACAAGGGAGATTTGAATTAGACTATGGGATCTAATGCATAGAAATGCTCAGAGCTTCTACTTGCAAGTAAAGCCAAGGGAGCTGTGCTTGAACATATTGAGCTTACATACTGATAACAATTTCTAAATATTCACTGTTCCAGAAAAAAAATATTTAGCATTAGTCAATGCTTCCGACTTAAAATCCCACCATTCATACTTTGCCAGTTACTGTAAGGAGGGAAATGGGGATTCCTTTCATGCTACTATAAAAATAAATTCATTAAGGATTAATTAATTAAAGCTTTTGTGTACCATGAAGATAATTGCTTTTAAAAAAAGCTAGGGCAAAAGAAAAATTCTGTCTCTAGACCATAACAGAATACATACAAATGAATGAGGAATGGGGCAGGTACAGAGTAATTAGAGGGAAAAAAAGCACTTACTCTGAATTTTCCCACCCTATAAAATGAGAGTTCAAAAAAAAAAAACCTAAAACAAACCAAAACCAAGCAAACAATAAAACCCCACAACCAAAAAAAAAAGTTTCCATGGAAACACGATATACATACAGAATGTCAAATTAAATAAAAATCCAAGGGGGTGAGATGTGATATCAAGTAATACAGCTGGACTTCTGATATTTTCTAACTCTAAAATCTTACATTATATTATTTTGTTATGAGAGTCATTAAGAAGATTCTATTAGGCTAATTTATTTCACTATCATTTACCTAGAAAAAATCTTCCATAACATCATGTTTTCATCACAACCTATTTTGCTTAAATGTCAGCACTGATTCTCTACTACTTGGGACCTGGGTTTTTTTGCAGAACCCCCAAATAATTGAGACGCAGACAATAAGCAAAGCATACATTAATATTGCATCTCATTTTCTTAAATTGCTGACTAATGTTATCCTACTGATTTTCAATCCTCTTCACAGTTTGAAGTAATACTAATTAAAACCTGGTATATGCTTTATTCACAAATACTTAAGGATTCAGACCAAATGCCTTGAATTCTCAGAGATTAAAATTCAGTAATTCTCTGCAATATGTTCCACAATCCTGCAAGCAGTAGACTGCCTTCTTTACTTTTTCCTTAATTGTTTCTTGTAACTTATTTGAGCAATAATCTAAAGATGGGTCAATTAAGCATTTTTAAATAGATTTAAATGATGATGTCATCAAAATATGACTTTGCTTTCTTAAGTGGGTTTATTAAAATTTTCACATCAGCCAAAATATTTAAATTTTTTATAAAATCACTCCAGATTCAAACTAAAATATTTTTTTAAATTCTAAAATCTATTTCCAGTTCTAAACTATTTGCTATAAAATATTAACCATAAACTGCATTAGAATACAATCTGTATACAGAAAAAATATCCTTCAATAATGTTCTAAAATAAATTATCTATTATGGACAACTTTATTAATGTAATATATAATTACTATTATAATTATTACATAGTTATTATAAAGACTGCATATATTTTTTCAAATATTTAGAAATGACAGGAGTTTGAGCAAAACAAGGCTATAAGCCTCAAAAGAATCTCTACAGTGGATACAGAAAAGTAATAAAATAATACACAGGAATTATCTGTCAAAATAGGTAAGAAGCAGAAAAGAAAACAAAGACATTTCTTGAAATTGTTTTAATCTTGTCTGCAGAAATACTGCAATATCACAACTGCAACCATGGTTCTAGTGAATAGCACTAAAACAAGACCAGAATTAAGGTTAAGATTATTTGACTGTTTTAATGATGTCTCCATCTAAATATATTTAAATGCTATATTTAATCATAACAATTAATTTTCCTCAATACTCAGCATGACATCTCTCTAAAACCTCTTTATCCGATATTACTTATACTAAGTCAACTAATCTTTCATTTTCATAGGGTTAACATTTTGAATTTATTCAAAATCACAAATATTCACTCACAAATGTAAGCTTTAGATTAACAATACAATTACCAAAACACCAAAGGTTATTTTATGTAATCCAAATTATTTTCAGAGGTTTTCCTTTTCAAATTTTAATTAATTGTCCTGGGTTGAGCTGGCAAAACGCCAACTGTCCAGGACAGAGAAAAAGTGTTCCTCCTCCCCCCAACCAGCTAAGGGAAAAAGAAGAGGGAGAGGAAAGAAAAACTCTCAAAACCAGGTTTATGCTGAAATTAACTACATGTATTTATACAGAAAAGAGAAAATTGAGAGGAAACTACAATATAACACACACTTACACAAGTTATATATAACAAGGAATAACTTCCCACTCCCCAACTAATACAAAGCAAAGTCTATTACACTAGATCTGTAAGTACTCTAAGAGATACTTAGCAAGAAACAGAAAGAGTAACAACAAAAATGTTTCTACTTCCCTGAATGCAAACAAAATGCAAGGCCTGCTCCAAGACAAAAGTTGGATCACGTCCGGCTTGTACTTCGGCCATGGCAGAACTAACTAAGCCACCCCCACACACTGGATTTTACACCCTTTGAGATGATGTAGTATGGTATGGAATACGATATTATTGGCTGGAAGAAGTCAGCTGTTAGCTAGCTCAGCCCAGCTCAAATCAGCTGACAATCCCAGGCCTAGCTGAACTTTAAAACTTAAGTTTAGGCCCACTTGGCTAAACCCATAACATTAATTTTTTCAAGTTCTGGTCAAAAGAATTTCAAGATTTTAATGCGATACTGTACTTTAAAGGCTCAAATCTTGCTTCCAAAATGCTGGGGGTCAGGGGAGAAGAGGGAAAAAAAATGGAGAGAAAGGAGAAATATAGTCCTTTACAGGAAAGGCCTACAATTGTACTTGCAGTTGCAAACCAGAAAAAGTGGTAGTCAATCCCAGTAAAGTTTAGGGGGAAATTCTATTGCAGTTCATACAATGTTATGTGCAAAATTAATATAGCTTAAAATACATGTTTATTCAACAAAGTAGTAAATAAGATCCCAAGTGCCATAAGGGGCTGCCTAGAAAACACTGCCTCTGCATTGATATTTTGGGGTTGTCAAATACAAAATCAAAGTTCATGTATGGTAAGTAGTTATGTGTTCAACAATGTAATAAGCTATCTGAATTCTAACATGTGATCGCACTCTGGGAATATCAGACAGGGACTATATAGGCAAAACATTTGCCCAAAGAATAAATCTAAAAGTTTTAAACTCATGGCACTTTTTTAGAGAATTTAGTTCACTTAGAATTGTCTAAAATAATTAATTCTAGAATTTGCACGTCACTTTTTGTTTCCAGAGTTAAGGCTCCTAAAAGACAGCTTTTTTGCCCAGTGAAATTAAAATTAGATTTCACAAAGTACAGATTTCAGAATTTCTTCTTATTCAAATTTTTAGACTCCATGTCCTCAGTGGTGTGCTTTCCTTTAAAACATCTTACTCCTTTACTAAGTTGAATAAATTATTCCTAAAACAATCATTGTTTTGCCAAAAGTACACAGATGTCTATAAAAGCAAAAGACAAGTTACTAATTTACTAATTTATTAACCACTGAATTAAATTTCATGTCCCTCAACATTTCTGTTATTTATGTAAGCCTTGCAGAATAATATTCAGTATGCATTCTCTGACGAAAAAGACCACAGAGCTTGCAAATTAAAAGAAAATCTTGTGAAAGAAATAATAGGTTGGATTCCAATCCACTCACATGCTTAAACAGATACAATTTTATATTCATGACAATTTATTTTTAGATCAAATAAAAAATCCTTAAAATAGATTCTACTCTTAAGCAAATTAAAAAAGGTTACGGCATATTCTTACAGCATATTCTTATTGTATTCTTAATTTTTCTTGCTGTTTTTAATAGCTTTTTATTAATTTTGAAGATTTCCTAAACAAGAAAATATTTGCTAAATATTTTCAAGTGAGCAAAACAAAACTGTAACAAAGTAGTGAGGAAGATAAATCTCTGCTGTTTTACCATGCTGAAGAGAATTAGATGTAGATTTAGCTATTTTTCCTCACTGCTCAAATCTTTTGACTCCCAGTTCATACACACGACTTTCCTGGAAATGCTGAAATAATCCACTGATGTCTACTTTGGGAGAATAGAGTTTTAGTATTGCAACAAGCTCAAAGACAGGTGCAAACAACAATTTCTGGATTTTGTTGGACTGAAAGTCCCATTTTAATCTTTTGCAAATGGCTTTTCATGCGACTGCACACAGTTATCAGATCTAAGGCATAAAATTCAGACCTATTATTGTTATAACTTTTATTTTCTCACTAAATCATGAATACAAACTTGAGGCAAAACAGTACTAAATGGGGTTCTATTATAATGAATTAATTTCTATTGATTTTAAGGTTCTTTATACAAGCATTGTGCAAAAAAACTTTCCCACTAAGATAAACATAATAGTGATCATTTTACATTTCATAAAATAAGCTGAAAAAAGAGACATTAAAATTTTGCCATGTTTAGGACAAGAAAATATCTCGTAATAAGTTACAAATCTACAATATTGTACATATGTATATCTATTTATGGCCAGGCTTCGCAAATGAAGATTTGGGAAGGGCTCTGCCCATGTGGGTGTGCCCTTCCAGCCTGCACAGTGGATTTTTTAGGTGAGGCACAGCGTGCCCAGAACTGGCTCCACCTTTTAACTCCTAAGGTTTATCTGCCACGGCCGAGTGAGCTTGGATAGTGAGAGTGAAGTCCTCAGGACTAGAACCAACAGCCCTCGGTATTCCCAGAAGGTATCCCATCCAAGTACTAACTGGGCCTAACCCTTCTCAGCTTCCGAGAGCTGATTGGATTGGATGTCAGGGAGGCATAGGAGCAACTCTAATACAGCTCTTCCTAATGGGGAATACCACTGGGACAATCCTATATATCTTTCTTAACAGCATTTATACCTTTCTGAATATTTCTACGGCATCTGACATGCAGGTTCTTAACAGAATGTCAGGTTTCCACACTGAAGCTTATAATGCCAAAAAATGCAAATTAAAGCGATCAGATATTATATATATCTTGTAAATTTTTGTAGTTTTTTCTCGTCTTTAGATTGGCCATTTTTGCACAATGATTTGTATCATTACATCTAATTACATAATCATTGTGAATTCAAGTAGCCACTAAATGAAAATATTTAATTATCTATGATTTATTGAGTTGCAAAGCATGACAGATTCTAGATGAGAAACAGGCTCAGCAATGCATCTTGTTAAGGAAACTTTCCTGTCTGACCATCCAGGAGCCTCTCTGGCAGTCACATTCTCACCACCCCAGACTTTAACCTCACAGCAGGTGGCTCCAGTGACCCAATGGATGCTTCACTCAACTACTTACACATACCACACACTGTATGCAAATTTTCCTTAACAGTTTGGCAACATATCTGAAAAATGCCTTTTCGAAACTAGGAAGTCTCAAAATAAGGTAGTATTCATTGAAGCAGTAGTGAAGGTGTAAAAAGGAAATGCATTTCTGCAACAGAAGAAACTTAGAGATATGTACAAAGTAGGAGACATGGACACCTTTCTCTCTCTCTGTATAGACTATAAACAAAACATCTAAACAGATTAAAAAAATAAAACTCTATAAAATCTTAACTATACTGAATGAGGAACAAGTTTCTTACATGCCTGAGGTATATTTCATTTTAAGCTTTATCACTGCTCTTTCATTCTTTCCAGTTTGTCATGCTCAGTCACAACTGGAGAATAAAAAAAAACACCAAAAAAACCCAACACAAAGCTTTTTGTTTTTTAACTAGAAACATGAATCTAGGTCTTTATGCCTTCTAAAACTGTTTTAAAATATATATCTAACTCAAAATTGCCATAGAGCTCTCCTACACGAAGACACAGTAGAGAAACAGTTTTCATCCATGAAAATATCATGTTAAGAACTGAAGAACACTATTCTGCGTGTATGTGATATTCACTACAGGTTTTCAATCTCTAGAGAAATTTGAGTTTGAGTGCAGAAATCCCAAAAGATTCAGTCTTAAACATTTCTGAAGAATGCACTCATTACATATTTCTGAACATTAATTCACAGTTCTCCATTTCATTATGTAGAGGTGTTCTAAAAAAATAAAAATAAATCTGTGGAAGATCAGATTTCTCATACACACATTATTGCTTATCATGACACAAGCTTCTCTTTGACTGAAGATTAGCTTGCGTAAGGTTGAATGACTAAGTATGTGCAGTACCATGGATTTTTTTTCTCTGCCTTATAAAACAAGCCTCCTCTTAGAGTAGCCTACCTTCTTCAAAACATTGACACAAGTAGCTGCTTTTTGCATTAGACTCAAAAGCAATCACAATTTTTATTTTCAAACTTTTACCTATATTTCAATGTTCTTTTTCTGTGTCTTAGACCATTTCTAACTCCATTCAATCACTTTCCTGTTTCTCAGTTCTGTGGTGTCAAAAATCAGTCATCAACTTGTCATACTTTTTCAGTCCTAAATCAGGACAAATTCAAAATACCAATCTCGAGACAGAACTCTAGTTGTTGCTAATGGTTTGTATAATCCATTCTTCTCCAGAACAATCAAAGAATGAATTTTCCTTATATTTCATCACTGAGTGTGGTTATATGTACAGTTACCTACCTACATTTCTGGAATTCTGAAAGTAAAAGAACTAGTAATATTGAGATGAATTGTTTCCCCACATTTAAATTAACATTGAGTAGTTTTGCTTCAATAACCTGATATAGTCATAGAATCATTTAGATTGGAAAAGATACAGTCTTTCAAACTATTCATAACAAGATTATACATTGCCAGTCTGAATTTGAAGAAAGATCTGACACATAAAACTGTATGTTCTTGGGGAAAAATGAAGAGCTGGTATTATAGAAAAATCAAGTTTTCTTCTTAATTTAAGCATAAATTAACAATACTTAAATTGAGGTGCCTTATACCAAATTATTTGTTATTAATATATTCAGTCCAGTTCAACAACAGGCTCTTACCAACATATTTTCCTGGTTATTTTTAACACATCGTAGTCAAAACCAAAAATGTACCAGCCCAGAATTTAAATAAAGCAATGAAAAATCAGGTTCTGAAAAAAATATCACATTACAATAAGAAAGAAAAGATCTGCATAAAACCTTTTAAAAAAAAGTTTTAAAAAAGTTACAAATACAGCTTTTGATGTTCTTTTTAAATCCTACAGAAACAGTCTGTCATTTATGTGAAGAAATGGGTGTTTCTCTTCAAATACACAGAAGACTGACCAGTTGAATCCAAACAGTGTCATCCCACTCCCCACTCCTTCCCCTTGCTGGCAGTCCCCACATACCCCCAAAAGCTGTTATAATTCAAGTTAAACTGATAAACCACTCATTTCTCTAGAATCTCTCCTAGAATATGATATATAAATGCGATTTTAAAAAAATTATTTTTATACATTCTATTCCTCCTTACTTTTCCTGTAACTCAAAAAGATATCCAGTTTTGTTCATGTTCATCTCCCACAGCATTTCCACTTTTTCAGGTATTTATTCACTTTCCAAACATTACTTCATCTCCTAAAATTTCTCATTTTAACTTTTCCTTATGCTTGTCAATGTCACTAGATACTGCAGTTGCTTTGGATTTTTATTTTAAACACATTTATATTCAGATATTTAACCTTAGCTGGAAAGTTTACATGCTAATTCAAGTATGTAAATTCTTTCCCTAGCTTCAGTTTAAAAAGAAATAAAAAACAACCAAGAAACAGGCTACATCAACAGTTGATACAGAGCATCCATGTTACCAGCTTCTTTCAGATGACTTACTACCATTTGAAACAACTTTCTTTGTAAGATGTTGCTAAAATTGCACAATATGTAACTGCCAACCAATAGAACAAGAGGCAAAGGGCAGAAAATAATGCACAGGAAGTCTCACCTGAATAACAGGAAGAACTTCATTACTGTGCAAGTGACCATGTACTGTAACAGGTTGTCCAGAGAAGTTGTGTCACTCATTGGAGACATTCAAGAACTGACTCGTCAGAATCTGGTGCCACGTGATCTAGGATGAGCCCGATTGAGCAGGGAGGTTGGATCAGATGACCCACTGTGGTCCCTTCCAACCTGACCAATTCTGGGATACCATTGCAATTTTAGAGGTTTCCAAAATGTAACATTATCCTATCATGTAAGAAAGACTCTGAAGAGCAGTAGATGTTTGTAATCAGATGACACTTCCAAATTGTTACATAAGCATATGCATTTTCAAGAGTTTTGATTTAGTAATGAACAGTTATTTAAAAATTACTATATAAATAATCTCATGTATTAACCACTATAAAATTTCGATACGAAGTTTGCAATTAGGGAACTTTTTCCACTTTTTAGGAAACATGAACTACAAACCAACTTTCATTACTCATAACATTAAATGTTCTCCTGTTGATTTGCTGGAAATAATAGAAAAAACATGTCATATTGTTAACACCAAACATTTTAAAAATTAAGCACATAAATACTAAATTTCACCCTAACTTAATGCATTCTATTCAGGGCTGTCCACAAAATACGCAGTATCCCTAGAGTTGTAATAGTAGCATAAGTATCAACATTATAGATCAATCTATCTCACCTTCAAACATCGCTCAATACAAAGCGATTTCAGTCCTGGAGCAAAGGTCAAGGCATGACTTTGATCAGACCTTCAATACAGCATTAAAGTGTTCAGTGTATCATTTAGCAGCATCCTTGGACAAAGACACTGAATTTGAAGTTGTTGCAATGTATTTGAAAACTTCAAAACCACTACAATTTTTTTTTTGAGTGTTGCACTGCATAAAGCACATAGGTATTCAGTCCTGAGCAAATATTCTCATTTTCCCTATTAGAAGAACAAGCGCTGTTTACTATGTCCACCACTAATGTGTAAATAGTATCATTAATTCCAAACAGGAATTTATATAGAGAGAAAGTTCCAGGATGTGTCCTCCTTTTGCCTACCACATATATCACAGAACTATAAGAATTGTCTTAAAATGCATTCCACGTGTATATTTTTCCTTATATCACAGAAGCATTAGACAACTAGATGATTAAAATGACATATAAATTAAAATATTATCTCAAATTCTATCAATTCTTTTCCCATAAAAATGATTTCTAATGTGTTTACATACATAAATGCATGTATTTATCATCTATTTATCTACATATAAACATGTATTTCCAAAAATATAAATGGAATCCTGTTACAGCATTTAACATCTGTTACTAATCTGGGAATCCCTAAATTCCAGCATATAATTGTGAACACTACAAGACGCAGATGGTGAATGACCTTGAGGGGAAGCCATATGAGGAGTGGCTGAGGTCACTTGGTCAGTTCAGCCTGGAGAAGAGGAGACAGACCTAATTGCAGTCTACAACTTCCTTGTGAATGGGAGAGGAGGGGCAGGCACTGATCTGTTCACTCTCGTGACCAGTGACAGGACTCGAGGAAATTGCATGAAGGTGATGTGGGGGAGGTTCAGGTTGGATATTAGAAAAAAGTTTTTTCACCCAGAAGGTGGTTGGGCACAGGAAGGAAGTGGTCACAGCACCAAGTGTTTGGACAATGCTCTCAGGCACATGGTGTGACTCGGGAATGTCTTGCACAGGGGTCAGGATTTGGACTCAATAATCCTGATAGGTTCCTTCCAACTCAGTATAATCTATGATTCTATGAACTATGAAGTGCACTCACATGTGACTTTACCTTTCTAATTTTCTACACATACCTGTGAAGGTAAATCTGAGGATGAAAAGGAATTCCAAATCTTCATAAAACAACCAGAGGAGAAGAAAAATATTCACATTTGTTAAGTATCTGATTCAGGGCACATTGCTTGATTTTATTCAAACACTCACACATTACAGCTTTTATACCTCTAGGATGACTTACGTTTTGATATAACTTAATTAATAACATTATACCACATCTAATATCATTACCTTTGCATATTTTTTCAGACTCAATTTCCTCATAACCAAATGACACTAAAAATTCTGGCATTTGCCCTCAACCTGCCATTAAACAGTTTTTGGCTTTTTATGTGTATGCATATATGGTCAAAGATTAACATATTCAGAGAGACAAAGATTCAAGATTACCTGAACCTGATATGTCTTAAATTTTGGTATTTATTGGAAATTGACCCCTTTATTTAATGAAATTAACTAATTTTTTTTTGTTATTACATGACAGTAATAATAAAATGCAGTTATAATCTACACATATTAATGAAATAATACATTAACTTTGAAATAGAGAAAATAGTAGAAAAATATTAGAAAAAAACAAACAAGTCTGCTCTAAAACCATATGCATTGTGTTATGCTTATGCGATCAAACTGTAAAGTTCTCAGCACAACTATGGCATTTTTGTTATGCTCTATTTTGTTCCGTACATGTTACGATAAAGATCCTGACTTAGGTCCACTTGAAGTTTTTAATCAACAAAAATTCACATGTACATGCTGAACAACAAACTACCAGAAGAGCCATGTGGTAAAATATGATTGAAGACTACAGAAATTTAGCATGATTTTACAGAGTGGGGCAGCATAGAAGAGACATAGTGGTGATGGGTATGACTGCATATATAAATATAAACAAAGACGTATATCCATGTATAACTATTGCAGTACACACAAATATGCATATCATTGTAAACTAGGGATGTGTACATAAGCAATCAAACATACAGTGCCAGATTTCCTGGTCTTCCATAATAAATATTCAACTTTGCACAGATTAGTAGAAAACTGTTGAAGCATGAATAGTTGAGTTGACTGAATTTCTATGAACATAAGAACAAAGCTAGAAAAAGTTATTTGAGGAGTAAAATTTGGCATATATATATTTACCTTTCTGGTAGAACTATGAAAGGAAAAACATGAGGAAACAATCCAGTTTGCTTTCAAGTCTGGTGTACATTCACTTGTAACAATATCATGCACAGCCTCAGCAGCAGAGGAAGGTACAAAGTGAAAAAATATCAGTCATGAAGGCTCACAAGCAAAGCTTAAACCTTTCTTCATGAAGCAGAGAATAGCGCTGCAGATAAAACTCATTACGAGATGCACAGGATCTTTAACATCTGTGGCAAAAGATACATGGGTAAAATGCTGTTAACTTGCTATTATTTCTTTTGTCTCTTATTCACAGGTACTTAGCATTGGAGTATTTTGCAATTATGACAATAACTCACAGTGATATTAAGTTACTATTCGCTTTAATATTAATAGCTGATAAAAAATATAAAAATCACTTACATAAAACTCATGCTGGACATAAATTACATTTTTGTGAACTAAATTCTAATTGAGAAGTACATAAATACATCATAGAAAGATTTCAAATTAAAGCAGAAACCAGAATCTAGAGTTACAAGATCCTAAATTTAAGAACTGAATACACAAAATGAGTTACAGTATTTTTTTCTCCAGCTTACTTTTAATAATCATTTGCAATTTCATAAGCATTTCATCAGCTAAGGAGAAATAAGTCTTTGCCAAAAGCTGTTGCAACTGTTTCAGATAAGGGATATTGCATTTTAAAAATAAAACAGCATACACTATATATTAGTAAGAAAACAATATTGCCCAGTAATCAAGTTCTCAGTCTTAAATGCAAGAAATCTACAGAGTGATTATAGCCTTTCAAAATATAAATCAATAACAAAGTTTATCTGCAGCATGAGAAACACTATTAAACAGAAACAATACTAAAAAAGATACTGTGGTGATATGGTCTTGAGTTGGCTAGATAGCTAAAAAGTTTTTGCCATATTTGGCTTGTTTGTATGTTTTGAATTACATAACACTGTATCTCACTGCTACTACTAACTTCTAAAATGTGTGGTATATCTTCATTTGCTGGCTGCAGCTACCCACAACCTTCCTCAATCAAAAATAATATTTTACCTGGATTAGAAGAGGTATGGTGAAGATGACTAAAACAAACCCACAGGAATTGGTAAAACTGCTGAGGATGGAAAAGGAGATAAGGTAGATGAAAGAAGAAAAGACGGGTTTTATGATGATTACAGGTAAATTTAAAGAATAATTAAATTCTTACATCCACAAGAATTTTCCATTTTTCATGTGTAATAATGGCTATAAAACATGCATGATACACAATAAAACTGATTTGTCCCACTTACATGCAGCATTAAACGTAGCCTTGTTTTCTCAAAAGATCAAATTTGAAGACCCAGTCTCATACTTATCATTTAATTCATTAACATAATCCTAGAATTTGGATTCTTAGCAGGTAAGATCTCAACCATGAACTTGCAGAAGACAAGCTGACATAAGTAAGTGAGAATGTTCCTTACCATTAATGATGGATAACAACTGTATATAGAAATGTTTTTCACATCTCTGAAAACACTTTATTTTTGCAGACACTGCCCTTACTTGGTAGAAACTCAAATACATGGATGAGACATGGGACTTAGTACAGTACATAGCATAGATGACTTTACTTTAGGTCTCATAAGGTATCTAACCCATCAGCCCACTGCCAAGAACTCATTCTTGATTTAAAAGAATTATAACCTTATACTTTTCTATGTATGCACACATGCTTTCTATTAGTAAAACTTAAATGAACTGACAACTGTAGTTTTTGAGTTATTTTAATTAATTTTAAAAAATAAAAATACTTCTAAATCAAGGTCTCTTTGACACTAATTAAACAAAATATCTCTGAGATGCCTGTAGTCTTTTATGCAAGAGATAAAAATCACATAATAAAATGATTTTTAGTGATATAGTTTTACCACTCAAAGAAAAAAAATACGATAAAATTTAGTAATGGTCCCAATACAACTTGAATTTTAAAACAGCAGCACTATCACAGAATATGCTGAGTTGGAAGGCCCCACAAGGATCATCAAGTACAACCCTCTAACCCTGCACAGGACCATCCACAAGAGCCACACTATTTGCCTGAGAGCGTTGTCCAAACAGCTCTCGAACTCTGGCAGGGTTGTTGCTATTACCACTTCCCTGGGGAGCCTGTTCCAGTGCTCAACCATCCTCTGAGTGAAGAGCCTCTTTCTAATATCCAACCTAAACCTTCCCAGAACCAGCTTCAGTTTCACACCACAGAGATGAGTGCCTGCCCCTCATCTACACCTCACAAGGAAATTGTAGATTGTGATGTCTCCCACCAATCTCCCCTTCTCCAGACTGAACAGATCAAGTGACCTCAGCTACTCCTCACACAACTTCTCCTCAAGGCACTTCATCTTCACTGCCCTCCTTGGGATACTCTCTAAGAGCTTAGTATCTTCTTATATTGCTGCACCCAAAATTGCACACAGTATTCAAGGTGGGGCCACCCCAGTGCAGAGCAGAGTAGGACAATCCCCTCTCTCAACAGGCTGGTGATGCTGTGCCTGATGCACTCCAAGACATGGTTGGCCCTAGCTTCCAGGGTTCTGCTGGCTTATATTCAACTCGCTCTTGACCAGGATCCCCAGGTCTCTTTCTGTGGCACTAGTTTCCAGCATCTCATTCCCCAGTCTGTACATACAAACAGGGTTGCCCCATTCAAGATGCAGAATCT
Organism: Pithys albifrons albifrons; assembly: GCF_047495875.1. Classification (NCBI taxonomy): domain Eukaryota; kingdom Metazoa; phylum Chordata; class Aves; order Passeriformes; family Thamnophilidae; genus Pithys; species Pithys albifrons. The sequence goes on along the minus strand of NC_092462.1, from coordinate 46,177,754 downwards.
GGTACTTGCCTTGGTGAACTTCATATGGTTGATGACTGTTGAGGTCTTTCTGCAGGGCCTCCCTGCCTTCAAGAGAGCCAACAGGTTCTCCCAGTTCTGTGTAATCTGCAAACTTATTTAGTATCCCTTCCATTCCTGTGTTCAAGTCATTTATGAAGATGTTGAAGAGCACAGGGTCTAAGACCCTGTGGAACTCCACTAATGACAGGTCACAAGTCTGATGTTACCCCATTCACTGTCACCCTCTGTGCTCAATCCATGAGCCATGTGATGTGTTTATCCAGTTGTGAGATGGACATTTTGTTCAGAAGAATTCCATGACAGACAGTATCGAAAACTTAACTAAAATCCAAAAAGATTACATCAACTGGCTTCCCTTGCTCAACCAAGTGTGTTATATTGCCATAGAAGGAAATCACATTGTATAAGCAGGACTTTACTCTCATGAAGCCTTGCTGGCTGTGACCAATGACAGCGTTGTCTTCCAGGTGTTTCTCAATACTTTCCAGAATAATAGTCTCCATAACTTCACCAGGCACTGAAGTGAGACTGCCAGGCCTGTAGTTTCCAGGGTCCTCCTTCTTACCCTTCTTCAATATTAGGACAATGTTTGCCAGCTTCCAGTCAGCTGGGATGTCTCGATCCTCAAGACCACTCAGAAATCATGGAGATGGGTTTTGCAGTAACATCAGCCAGCATTTTGAAGACTCTTGGAAGAATTCCATCAGACCCCATAAACTTTTAGGGATAAAGGCTGGAGCAGCAGATCGCACACAGTTTCAGAGTCAAAATTCTTGCTGTCATGGCAGCTCAGGACACTGAGACCCCTTGGTCAGTTATCTGTGTTGAAGAGAGGCAAATAAAGTGTATTGCCCACATCCAGGTGATGGGATTGAGTGAAGGCTCACAAAACTTATTGAACCTCCTTGTAGGTAACTATGAAATTCATAACCAACTCTTCACAGGATGCAAATTAGCATCTCAGAAGTTTGAGCCTATGATCCATCAAGTAAGCCAGGAAAATACCATAACTATGCAAGACAGTATTCATCAGTAGGGTGGGATATTTTTAGTATTCCAAAATACGTGGTTGCTTATACTGAGCATGTAAAAGGTAGAATTCAATACCCAGTGTTATTGCAAAACATTCACACAGAAGTTTTACAAAGTTTATCATTAAAATGAGCCAGTGCATTTCAAGTGTTGAACTTGCACCTTGGCATCATACAAACAAAAATGCAATACTGCATACCCTTGTAAACCTTAGCAAATAAACAATACAACCTCATTTGACCTAACTACACTTCAAAGGGAGGAGATATATATATCCCCCCAGACTCTATGAATGATTTGTTTCTTAACTGTTCCTCATGAGCAGAAAAAGAGGCTCAATCACCTTATCCAATAACCTCATAAGAGAGCATTACTTGTCTCTGAAGGTGCTAAAATAGGGCTGGCCCTCGAACAGCCATGTGACAGAGCACCAAACTTTGGAAGATGCTTCTGTCCTGAAAGGGACAGAAATTGGGAATATCAGTCTAAACAGTGGGACCTTAGGTACTGCAAATTGCTTGATAATTGCTCTTTCTCACACTATCATTAAAATAAATAAAATATATACACATAAGGAAAAAAAAGCACCTAAACCCTGCCACTTACTGAGCCTTGGGCTCAGCTGCTGCCCTGCTTATATGGATGCCTTGTGTGCTGCCCACAGAGGGCTGTGCAACCTAGTGTGCGCTTTCCACCCATGCATTGCAGAACCATCAGTGCTCTGCCAATAGGCAGGGCAGGAAGTGTAGCAGCAGGAAAAACTCAGGAGTATAAACAGGCCTTGGAGCACAGGTGCCTGGTGTGCCCTGGCAGCCATTTTCACAGCCAGTCACTGGACTGTGCTAACTCATTGACTGTGAAAAGTACAGCTCCCCCACCCTGCTTCCCTGAATCACCATTCTGCTGTGCACAGCTTCTTCCCTTGGAGCATGAGGGAGAGCAACCAGAGCAGTAGGTAGGAAGGGTTTTAATGAAACCAATTTTGTGGGAGAGGAGGGCAAGCTGTATGGGCTGCATCCCTGCCATGAGGGAGGTACAACCTTTAAGAGCCAGCGCAGCAGCAGGTCCCAAGGAGTAGGCAGTGGGCTGGCTTGCCTTCTGCAGGAAGAGGTGTAGGTATGCTGGGTCCCTCTGGGAATTGAGGTAAAGGCCTTTTTTCAAGAAGCTTGAGGCAACTGAAGGAATTTTGTGGTTGGTGAGCGTCTGAGTTGACATAGGAGCACTGAAAGGACTTGCTCCTGCAAGGACGCAGGAGCAAGGGAAAATGGGGTTGCAAACTTGTTTATTTTTATTCCATCTTACCCAGCAGATCTGAGGTCTTCCTATTTTACAGGTCACCTAGACCTCATAAAAGTCAGATTTAAAAATTATAAAGCTTTGGTGTTATAGAAAGGGGTAGGGCTTGGCTATTGTGCCTGCGAGATGATCACAAGCCCTACTTCCTCTATCAGTTTACTTAGCAAAATGGATTTGGGCAGAAAATCGATAAAGCTGCTGCAACTTTTAAAATTACTCTGTCTGATCTGAAAAAGCATAGACTCCCAGAAGGGACAAACCCCCAAACATTATGTACAATGTATTGTTCTAGGGAATCAAAACAAGCAAAGAAAAAAGAAAATCAATAGTCTTTCAGCCCCATGTAATTTTGTAGTATCAAATATGTGCAAATATTTGTGGCAAATACTACTGTTTTCATAGCAGATGGGTCAGTTGAAAGTGTTTGGAGCTGGCGGATTAGAAAGCTTGCTTTTTATTGCTGTAGGCTGTTGCCTCACTTTACAGATAGTACCCAGCATGAATACAAACTCAGTTTGAATGGCAAAGTATGAGCCTTTTTCTACTGAGTCCTGCCCTGCACCTGATTCTGCAGATAACACCAAGTTTTGAGGTTAAGTTCACCCTCTGCAGCTGAAATGGGAAGAAATGTAGAGAAAACATATTTCTGACTGTTGGACTGCCTCAGCATCACTGCAGCTTTGTAGGACTCAAAGGAAAATTTGTTATGTATGAACAGGGCTGGTTACACGAAAAGGCAGAGATGTCATAGGGAATCTCCTTGCTCTCCCTCGTGAATAAAAAAGACAGCAGTACAAGCCTGCCACTTTTCCCATTGTTCCCATTCTGCAAGACAGCTGTTTGCTGATGACAAAGATTTAGTTCATCATGTAACTGCAGCAGTGCAAGGTGAGACATGTGTCCCTCTCTGAGATACATCACAATCCTGTCAGACTGCCATCTTTCACACATCTTTTGGATATTCTGCATCCTTTCATGAAGGTGAAGAGAAATCATTGCAATCTGCACTTTAGAGCCATGGACTAACCCATATTACTCTCTATGTTGTAGCAAGCCTTCAAAATATGTACAATGGTCAGAGTAAAACTGAAATGCATTTAATGTAACACTCTGCTTGAAAGGAAGAACTGATAGGAAGAGGCAATCAGGAATGTGACAGAGATTACATTAGAAATTTTTAACTTCTCTGCTTGTTAAACCTTTGGTGGGAAGCAGTTTGATTCAGTGTTAAAGTTCTCACCAAGTGTCACAAATCTCCCAATTTGCTTAAGTGATTTTTTGTTTTGTTTCATTTTGTTGAGAAGAGAGAAGATGAAGGCAAAGCAAAATGTTAGAAAAATAACATTGTAGACAAAAGCACATATGTTGCTATGCACATTGTTCTCTTTTTAAGGAAAAGAATGAAACAAAAAACAAGCAAACCTTCCACTAGTCATACCATTAAGCATATATTGCAAAGCCTTCAGACCACCTCATTAGCCACATGCTTGACTAGGCGGGATGCACTGGTGATGCTTGGAGAAGCCTCATATACTCTTGGCTAGCAGTCTCTGCTCTTAATGGCTTTTCCCCTAAAGCTACAATAAAGAAAATGTAGATGAGAAGTAATGGTGTCTCTTTATGCAAATACAAAACCCCCAGAAGAGAGCAGCCTTTGGAGAATGGTACCAGAGTTATCATCACAGAAATCTCAACATTTTGTTCCAGTCCCACTAATTCTGGTTGTATCATTTACTCCTTTTATCCAGCCTGAAAGCAGAATAGGATCAGAGAATACTATCAGAGAGAGGCTAGAAAATATTTTCAGAGGCTACAGATGCATTAGCAAAGACTGATTTTTAAATGGGTCATAGACAAAGCAATTAAAATTATTATTATTTAAATTGAAAGATACTCCATGGATGAGATTGCTTTTATAATGAAAAAAAAGCAGCTATAGGCAAATCCACTACATTCTACTAGATGAAACACCACCACCACCAAACAATCAAACAAAACAAACAAACAAAAACCCAAAACACCAAAAAAGGCAAGCTGACCGCAGAGAAGCCTCAAAGAGAGCTACAGACTATGGAATTGCTAACATTATTTTATTTAAGGCTGGCAAGACTTGACAGGCAGGCCCAAGTATAACTGTATTTCCCTACAGGGAAGGGAGACAGCAAGAAAATTCTACTGAGCAAAAGGAAGACTGCTTTGGAATGAAAAATAATTAAAATAGAAAATTTTGTGAAAAAATTGTTGGTTAATATATGACAAAAATAGTTTGAAATTTGGCAGTGGAAATGCAAATGGAAAGGGCAGTCTCAATATTTCTCATCACAAAGCACTGTTAGAATCCTCAAACACGCTTTTGTCAGTTAAAACAATGTACACAATAGGCTCACATCTTACCTCATTTACTACCACATTGTTAACAGAAAGAACAGGCAGTGATTGATAGTCACATACCATACTTCCATCTGATATTTTAGAGGCTTTGATCCCATGTTAACAGGTTAAGTGTACTACAGTTTATTCAAATAAAAACCTAACCAAACCTGAATTGTACGAGAAATGAGACAACTTTCTCAATTGTTTACTAATCAAATTACTTGCAGGTTTTCAGCCATTTCAGAATTCAAATATTAAAATATGAAGATATCTTGAAGTTATAAAATTCAACTTTGTGACTGCATGTAGAGGAACTGATATTCAAGATGTAAATAAAGGCTTGACAAAGTAGCATGCAATTAATTAGCTGTGGTATGAATGATTAGCATAAAAGCAGGAACATTGATCCTCTGCTGCAGATTGAAACTCAGAATTCATGGATTCAATGATTTAACTAAGCAGTAGCATTTACCATTAAACTAAAACAACTCAGCATTCTTTATCATCTTGAAGTCCCACAATGATGTGCTAAAACTAGAAAATAGGCTCATCTTAAGTACAGAACTACTATGAATACTTTCCATAAGGCTACTACTTCATATTTAATTAAGAGTACAAGTTAGACACTCCCACAATTCCCAACAGCTTCAGATACGAACTATGATTCATCAAGACAGTGTGAAAACTGGTACTGCATATGGCTGCACACAAAGCAAGCAATCAAAACAAATGATAAAAACAGTTGGTAAAGAAATTAATGAAATTAATTACAAAGTGAACCACACAAACCAAAAAGAAGTATCCCAAAATAAAAGCTTGCAAATTCTAAAATAGGATGCGTAAGACTATCAAGCACACAAATTTCATTTACAGCTGGAATTAAAACCTATTGTGAAATCTATTTCCCCTTTCTTTTAATAGAAAAATATTCATTGTCAAGTAACAGTGTATCCCATAGGAGTGCACAGACTAGTAAAATACTGAAGAGTATCTTTGAAATAACTTGGAATTCTAGAGAAAATTAGAAGTAATCCAGACAAAAGAGATGAATTATGAAGATAATAAAATAGACGACACGAGCGTAAGTGGTTAAATGTCTGAGTACATTACTTAAGTTCAGATATAATTTTTCAGTTGTCCAAAGCTGTATAGCAAAGAAATAATTTATCTCCTTTACTTTTTAAACTGTGAAATGAAGACATTATTATGTCTTTACCTAAATAGATAATTATAACTGCTAACAATGAACCTATGAAATAGCACAACTCTTGTGATAACAGGAACAGGGGAGTTGATTATCTTTGTGTTTGGGGTTTTTTTGTTTTTGCAAAGCATCAAAAGTGTATGGGAGCAATGCTAAAATAAAGGTTTCCTTATTTCTTACATAGGGGTAATTGAACTACTTCAGTGCTGACCCAGGGATATTTCTAGAACAGTTTTAGAACATGAGAAGAACTTGGTCAGAAATATTACAATTGTGAAAAATACTTTTTTATGAATGTTGGTCAGAGGAAGGCTCTGGAAGTACGAAGACACAGCACACACAACAATTTATGTTTTTCAGTGGGGTGCAATAGCTGTTTTCCTGAACATGTCTTTCTCAGCTTGTTTAGAAGCAGGAAGAAAGAGAAAGGTTCAAAATTCTTTTCTTAGCATATTATTTTATTTTTTAAGTACCTATTGCCCTCCTCCTTTCTCATGAGTATTTCTAAGCTCCCGAGCCTCATACTCCTTATACAAATGTTGCTGTGTCCCAGAACTTGGCTCTTTCAGTATATTCTGTAGCAGCCTTTTCTCTTCATAAGTTCAAGTATACAAAAAGAAGTTGAAAATATGCCATTCCCATTAGAAACTTCTGTGCTTAACTATATCTAAATGTATTTGTTGAGGCACGTACAGTGTGCTGTACAATTTGCTTTTTGCATTTTGGCAATAATAAACTTCAGTAGCTTTCAAAACCCTTTGTTCCTGAAGATGCTTACCTTACAAACTACTGTAAGCAGAGTTAGAGGTGAAAGATTTCCTCACATACTAGACAGTATAACTGATCTGAGTGCAAATCATTATTTGTTGGTAAATAGCTTCAGCAATGATTTCCAAGAGTTGCTATCAAAACTAGAATGAAAGAAAACAGCTTTGTGACAAATTACAACAGAGTTTAATCCATTTAACTTTTTTTAAGTATGGGGGTGTTTATTTTATGTGGTTTAGCTAATATGAGCAAATATTAATGTGAAATAAGAGTCTGACCTTGTTCCTTTCTCATTACATCTGATTAAAATAAGTTTTAGTGGACTCCTGCCAAGCTTTTGAAAGCACTTTGCCTTGGCACTGATGATTTGTGCTGGGTTTGGCAAAAAAGGTATTTTGTTCTCACATTCAACAGACATATTCAGACTCCTTTCTCTTCCAAGGAAGTGTGGATGCCAGATGCTTAGATGTGGCTAAGTCTTTCCATTTTCAAAAGTGCACAGCTGAATTTTGTACAGACTTTATTTGCTTCTAAGAAACCCACTGAAATATTTTCTTTAATGTTCAAATTAAACCTGTGATCTACACTGCTATGTATTGTGGGCATTCATGGCATGGGGTTTTCTCCCCAGTTTCCCAGTTCAGGTAGGTATTTCTTTAGTTTATTAATTTGACAATCTATTTCCCTCTGCTTAATAACTCGCAAAAAATCTGCAATCAGAAGACAGAAATGGCCTTGGCATACAAAAGAGTCCCTCTAGCTTCCTTCTAGTCAATATGTCATGTCCTAAAGCACATATTCTTTTAAATTTTTGAAGAAACAGTCCTGAAACTTGGAAAAACATAACAGTCATGTTTTTTCTCTAATTTCTTTATCACCACTGGTAAGCTTCCCAATTTCTATACACATTTTTGGCTGATCATAGAGACCAACATACTCTTGGTATTTGAAAAGCATGGTTTTTACTACATGACAGTAGTGGACCAATGACATTGGAGAATAGTGCAGCCAATAATGCAGCATGATTATTTTCACTGCTGTAAAAACATAGCGTACTAGAGCTGATACCTATGCCATGAAATACATATAGCCAGTTCTAAAAGATTGGTAGGAGTGCAATTCAGCTGAATACAAATGGACTAAAATAGTAAATGAGCACATAATTTGCATCCCCAATCCCTTACAATTAGAGGTATGAGTGATGCACACAAGCTCTTGTGTTCCAAAAGCCGATGCACAATTTTTTACATATTTTTCATATGTATTCCATAGTTTGCCACACCACTAGTCTTAGGATATTACTGTTAGAACTACCTAGGAAGAAGGTTACCAACATGGAATTTCCAGGGCTGCATTCACCTGCCAGAATATTAATAACATTGTTTTATTATCTCTGTCTAAGACAATACAGGAAATATTCCTTGCTTCCAAATTGTTGTTAGGGCCAACTAAAAATGACATTCAGAGAAACTGACAGACTTACATTTTCATACAATTATAGTCTCTGAATTATGAAGTCAAATGACTAGCAAATATATGTGATCAGTTATTTCTTATGAATAGCTGACCCAAGTAAAATAAGAACCAGTTCCAGTTACTCAAGTAAGCATGCATTGGTAATGTCGCGAAAGAAAACGCTTTCCAAAAAAAGGACTAAAGAGAGATTTCTGCTAATTACAGTATACACTTTGTGTAAAGCATTGCAAGTTCTTGATTTAGGAAGAGGAATTATATGTGAGCATAAGCCAGTTTGTCTCTGAGTCACACTGGAATAAATCTTACCAGGACAAAGTATAACAAATGCAGCTTCAGAAGTTTGAAATTGCTCTCAGTTTTAATAAGCAGCTTTTCTGGGGAACTACAAGTCTGAGGCTAAAGTTCTGTAATGGCTTTCTTGGGTGAAGGCAATAGTGATCAAAACCAAAGGGAAATTTTTATGAGTAGTTCCCTGTTTTTCAGTACTTTTAATATTGAGAAGTTACCAACACTATGAGTAATTTTGAATAGATTGGTATCTACTTTTTACTTTTTTTCATTTCTATGAAAGCAACACACCTACTCATCTTTATAGATATATACAAAGGCCTTTCAGATGATAAAGTGCATATTTAGGAAATCTTTTTGTGCCTTTTCTACTTCTGTATTCTTTTAAATTTCTTGAGGTTAGTACTATAAGATGATCTTACATCACCATCATACCTCCAGAAATCTAGTATAAATTATGCATTGCTACTGTCGAAAAAGTGAACATAAATACAAATCAATATTAATTAGCAAGCAAAAGCTGATGCAATGGAATGCAGAACAATAGAACTCTTCCTTGCTTGCACTGCGTTTTAAAGAACACCCAAATGATTACGGCATTTTCCATTAAACTGAATACTTTAAAGTATTCATACCATGCATTGTAATGAATGCCTCTTCTAAAATGCTTATATAAAAAAAAATTTAAGAATTCAGCTACTTGCTACACTTGGAGTTAGTGCATGAGAGTATCATACCACTGTTAAAAAACATATAGCGTAACTGCATAATCAAAGTGTCCAGACACAGAATACATGCATACTTAGGGGTACATTTTATTTTAGTCAGATTTTCTCTTTTCTTACTGTTAATGGAAAATAATTCTCTTCCTGGTATGTCTGTTGTTGCATAGATATGCTGCATTTTCTCCAAGAAATACTACACAGGAATTTCTGATTAAAAAGTTTGTTTCCCTTTTTTCTGTAGCTTGCTACTGCTTATCTTTACAACCAACAAAGATGTTTCTTGGTTTCCTACAGAGATGATATGCCAAGACCTTTCCCTAGGTGTACTTCAGCTGCTTTCAAGAAGGAAAAATATCCTATCATTTTAAGAGTCATTGTCCAGCTACAAATCTGACATTAGCAAGAAACTCAATTAAGTTTCACTTATTTCATTACAACAGCAGTAAGACCGATTAGAGACACCCTTTTATTGTCCCCACAGAAGAAATATCTCAAGTGTAGACAACAGTTACTGGACATCAGACCACTCATGCAGAGAAAAATGAATATATTAACCACAGGGGGATATCCAACACCCCATTTTGCAGTTTATTTTTTCAGAGGAAACTCCGTTTTCTCCAGGATGTCTGAACATCACAATATTGGGAAATGGAGTTTTACCAATTAAAATAGGTAAGTATTTGACCATATCTACAGTGTTACTGATGAACTGAAATCTTGGCAAGGTTTGCAAGGCCCAAACTCATCTTCATAATTTCCTTTTAATTCAATGTGTTCTGTATACAAAATTAGGTCAACACACATACTAGGGAAAAAATCATATACTTGCCAAGGTAGTTAATTGATCATAGAATTCATATTACAAAAATAGGAATTTTGATCATAGAATTTATATTACAGAAATAGGATTTGTTGAACACCTTTCATTTCAGATATAAAAGATTTTGCTTTATGATATGTATAAACTTCTGATCTGGATTTTTCTTTAGAAATATTGTTAAGTAGGTGAGATCAGATACCTTCTTTTAAGATTTTTCATTCCTTTTTTATTATGTCTTAACTCAGGAAACTGGAAGCATTAGATAAATATCTTTATGGCCTGGAAGAGAACTACCACTATAAGCTATTTGAAAGCATGCAACTATTTCTCATCGTAAACTCTTATTTCACAATATGTGCCACATTTCCAAAGAAATAATTTTGCAGAGCAGACTGTCCCTTCAGATTAGAATATTTCTCACACAGTTCTTGGTCTCATGAGCTCACTCAAGCAGAGAGAAAAAGTGGAGGGGACAGGGGCTGCAGTCAGGGAAGGGAGAGAGAAAGCAAAGAAGACCACACATGCCAGGCTTCAAAATCACTGCTATTTAATAACTGAAGAGAAGGAAGGAGGACATTATAGAATCACTTAAAACATTAAATATGAGCTATGCCAGAGTCTGGAAATGTTTCAGTGACATAAATTTAGCTGGATTATGCTATACTCATTAAGAATTAATTTTGGAAAGATACATCAGTAAGATAGCTATTTTAGCAAAAAAAAAAAAGCCCTACAAGTACAAAAAGACATTATACAAGTATAACAGAGTTTAACAGCATAGATCTGAGGACAGTTTGGATGGAAAAAGTGGCAAGGCATTTAACAGTAAAAAAGTAGAATTATGTCTAGTCCTGGTTGTGTATTATGGCTGGTTTGTATCACAGACAGCAACTCCAAGGTCTAACATTTGCTGTCACCCTTTCTGTTTAGTGTTAGTGACTGTCTTTTGTAAACTTAATTTGCAATAACCAACAACTGCATAGATTTTAGAATTATAGTAGAATAAAGTTTCTAACTGGGCAAGGAACTTGTATTGAAATATCCAGAATGTCACTATATAACTACAGCACATATTATGACTTGCTTCCTTTATAAAGTATGCTGCTTCATTGCCACTGCATAGCTGAGTGACAATTCTGCTCACAAAAGAAAGTGAACCCATGGACTAGGCAGTCCCAGTATTTAGTGAGATATTTAATTAAGACTACCTTTTCTGAACAGTTGAGGGCTGATGATCCAGACAACAGCCTTATGGCCTAGGCAGGCCATATCATTTCATGAGTCTATTCATTTTACAATCTTGCTACCCTCAGATATTCTTGAAGAACAAGAGTACATTGATGCAATACAATCACACTGATCTTAAGGATTAATTATAGTCTGAAGGAAACATAGTACGTGTTTTTATTCCATAGAGACTATAGTATTGCTCTTCCAAAGCACTGTGTTCATTCTTAGTATTTTAAAGCATCCACATAGTTCTTTATTTCTATGAGAAGTTAAATAGGTTTCAGATCCACAAAAACTTCATCTGTTCATATTTCGGAAGAAACTTTTCATTACAGTATTTGTGATTGAGCGTGTCTTTTGTTTTAATTGCAAAAGTGATTAGAGGTATAACTTCAAAAAAATAAAGTAATTTGCTGTCATAGGCCAAAGTACAAGAAATGCCAGCCATCACGGCAGCTGGCACTATCACTCACCTGTACTGTCGATACTCCGCTCTGAGGTTCTTCTGAAGACAGGTTATGATAAATGACACCAGGTTTTGAGACAAGGCAGTTTATGATGTGGTGTCCACAGAGAAGCAACCATGTTCTCTTCCAAGTCTCAAACATTAGCATTTGATGAGGACCAAGATCTTCAAGATGCAAAAAGGCTAGTACACTTGCTCTTTCTGACCAGGCAGTGCTGTGGCTGCTTAATATCTACTCAAAGCCACAATCACCTTCTGATCTGAGGAGCAGGTGACTTTGCAATTCTCTTCTATCCTGATTGCTATGCACAGACAGTCACAAAAAGGTAGAGTATAAAAGATTAAGCAAATTCTAGTCACCCAGACAGTTTACTTTGCCCTTTTGAGAATTGGTCTAATGCATCATCATCTATCATAAATGGATTTTAATATGACAGTGCTGGATCTTTAAGGTTATCTCTGCTCCACTTGTAAGTAAAAAAGATAAATCTGCAGAAACACTCAGAGTAGTTCTAGTCAGTGGTAAAGGGCTTGTATCCTTTTCTAATAGGCATCCAAGGCCTAAATTCAAATTATTCTTCTGCCTCAGAGAATGAAATAGCCTTCCTTAGTTACTAAAATCAGACCAGCAAGGGGTATACTGCAGTTGTCTGTTTCAAATATATAGGCATTGTCTGCTGCTGTAGTAAAGTTAATAGACGAAAATCCACATTTTGGTCAGTCATCTCAATGTATGTTTAAAAATTAATAAGGTACAACCTTACATTTGCATATTTCTATTAAAGCAACTTCTCTATTTTCCAACATCCAGCATAGTAAAACAAAGATTAAACTGAGCTATAAAATTAGGGCATTTCTATAACATTATATTAAAATAGCAAAGTATGTCAGCAATTTTTGTGTTCTATGACAAAAGATACTGGCTTACATATCCTTTAAAAAAAACCAAAAAAAACCCACCTGAGAGCTGTAACTGGAGAGCAACTACCATACTCTGTTAAGCATCTGCTCTAAAAATATTGATGGAAATACTGAATAAATGTAGATAAGGATTTTTATGGGCGTTTTGCTTATTTTATAAATGAGGGTCTACATTGTAAGATCATATTTCAGATTGATATGACCGAACTAGGGAATAACCACCTTTTTCTGAGATTTAATAACCACTGTTTTCTACCGGTACACTATTCTCTTTCTCCTATGAGTACAAGCATTTTCTAATCATGGCTCAGATTAAAATGAACCTTCAGACAAAAGTTATCTATTGGCCTCTCAATCTTAAGATAAACCTGGTAACTAAGAGTCTTTTTATCGGTGCAGAAAAACTATCTGGTGCTGAAAAGTTATCAGAAGTACTAAAAGGAAATGTATGGTTAAGGTTGTAGTGTCATTGTCACAAAGGGCTCCTGAGGCATCAGCTCAGGAACTTTTCTCAGCTTTTTGAGCTCAGAAAAGTAACATTTATATAAATAAACAGATAGTAATATAACACCAAATATGAAATTTATCAGATAAAGAGGCTGTGAGAGTCACTGTCAAATTAAAAAGTTCTTGATATACATGACAAGGAGGCCAACTTATCAGGGGTAGTAGCAAACTGAAATGTAGAAATGCATGCAGTCAGGTTGAAAGTATAATAGCGATATATCCCATTGTATCAATTTCATGTGCTGGACAATTACCAAATGTGAAAATAAATCACAGTAACAGAGCATTTGTGGGGGGGGGGAAAATTCTAAATGCTACTGAGTGCTCAAAACCTTTTAAAAAAAACCTACTGAAATAACGGCAAGCCATTGAAACAGAGTAAGATGAAGAAAAATATGCTAGAAACTCAAAATCTACCATTCTGTTTTTTTAAAGAGTAGGACTTTTTTAGATTTCATTAAGGAGATATTTTAACTTTTCCTATAAAATCTAGCTTTTTTTCTTTCAGGTGAAAGTATGAGGTTTATTGAAGGCAAACCTTTGCTACATTACTCTCAATGCAACAACTCAAATAAGAGTCACTGTACGATCTCACACTGTCTTCACTGAGGATAGGGGAAGGAGAGATATACAGATAATCATCTATCAAGGAGAAATACACCATTAATTTATATATTACTAAATAAATAATATATATAATGAGCATCATCTAAAAAACCCCAAACATAAATCTGATAGAAGTATTCTAGTACCAGCATTCTTGTATGACTGCAATTAGGGGCACCTTTCTCAAGGCAAAATGTCCATTTACTGAGCAGTTGTGTCCACATACAAGCTGTTAATGAATATAGAACTGGACACTTAGAATTTACATCATGATAACTTTTGTAGCATATAACTTACATTCCTGCTGAGTTATAGTGTTAAATATTTCACTGGCAGTAATGATCTGCTGTTTCTAAAAAGTACATGGCTGCTGACAAAAAGAGTATTGAACTGCCTAGAAGTTGTCTGCTGGAGTTAATTCAAAGTCAACTCCTTCATTTTCACTGTTATTGAATGGCAAAATATATCCCTCTAAGGGAAAGCATCACAGGAAGCACATCCTGCACCTACAATTTGGGAACAACCACTGCTGTTTCTGAAATTCTCTCCACCAAGCTCCAGCACCTAACTCAAAAGTTAGACACCTGTGATAAAATGAGTTAATCATCTATAATGTCTAACTATCTTAATTCAGAACAACCAACTGCTACTTTTGAAGATACAGGGCAAATGAAGAGGTCACTGTTACCTTTTGCTTTGAAACCAAGGGGTTCCAATATTCAATAAGTAGGAGGCCCGTTTGCCCTGCTCTTCAGAAGGAACTTCACTATCTTTCCTGTAACAACCCTGATCCTAGGGATGAAAGATGAATGGCTTAAGAAAAGATTTCACAGAGCGAATCAGAGAACAATAAATACTATAGAGACTCAGTTAAGTGGGAAAAAGTAAAGTGATAACATGAACAGAGGGAACTTAAATTAGATACTAGACATTGTGTTTGCAATGTACCATAAGCTTTATTCAGGTTGGCTAAACCAGCTAATAACATGTTCTTTAGATAAACTTATCTTTAAAGCTTAGGGCTACCCACCTCCAAATAAAGACACCTACTGACTGAATTTAAAATGCACTGTACCTTTACATTAAAGAGTGCAAAAGATTATCCAGTAGCTATTAAGAGGGCACATATTTAGAAATTAGATAAGCATGTACTGATGCATTTTGAAACTACAGATATGCTGCTTGGCTGTAACCAGGTGTGGTATGTATGTAGTATGTATGGTCAAACTTCGCGAACGAAGATTTGGGAAGGGCTGTCCCCACGTGCCCTTCCAGCCTGCGCAGTGGATTTTTTAGGTGAGGCTCAGCATGCGCAGAACTGGCCCCACCGTTTAAGTCCTGAGGTTCATCTGCCACGGCCGAGCGAGCTTGGACAGTGACAGTGAAGTCCTCAGGACTAGAACCTACAGCACCCGGCATTTCCCAGGAGGTCTCCCATCCAAGTACTAATCCGGGGCTGACCCTGCTGAGCTTCCGAGATCTGACGGGATCAGATGGCAGGGAGGCATTTAACTGCCCCCAGGTGTGGTAACTTCGTGCATTTACCACCTAGCACGCATCTCTGCGCAGACATGAAATTATAAATATCTGTACTCAGTGGCTCAGGTTCTTGCTCACCAGGTGAAAGAAGCCATTTCTGGGACAACAGGCCTGTAGGCTACTTTGAGGAAAAGGAGAAGATATCCTGTCTCTAAATAAGAGAGAAAAGTGAATGCAACCTAGCTGTTAGCTCACTGTTTTAGGGAACAGGGGAACCGGGTTCTCCTTTTCCCTGTTCTGTGGAATAGTCCCTCCAATTGTTTCATTATCTATAAATGGAAGATTTATAGCACAGGAAAAGAACTTTAATAGAGAGAAAGAGTGCTTCAAATTTCTGTGCTTGGATATAGAACATGGTCATGCAGTTGTCTGATGTATCTAACAAAAGTGCTACACAGAATAACTTGGAAAAATGAGAGATAGCAATATGACTGAGCTTTCTAAAAGGTGATTAATAGGTTGTTTAGTGTGAAAACACCAAACTTCTTTTGTAGTATGTAGCCTGGCCCTTCAAACTTTCAAGTTAATTTTTAGTTACTGAAATGAGAGTTTTCTGTGGAATTTTTAATTAGTTGCTATACAAATGCTTACATGCATAGCTCTGCACCCCCAGCTGTGAAGACAGGCTAAAAGCAGTACCCCTGCTGCCATGTGTTATTGTTTAACTGAATGCCAAGATTCACTTGGTTCTGTAAATCCATCCTGTACTTCACTAAATATATATTGTCTTATAACAGAAAGGTTTCATAGAAGTGCCTGTGGACTTTTGCACACCCTTATATGAGTAAGTTCATTTAAGTGATGGATAAAAATTGCAAATAAATAGCAACAACAAGTGTTCATGTTCATATTCTTAATTTTCCATCCCCAGTATCTTTCTCTTTCACTTATTAGAATTTATTTCTCCAAAGAACAGATCAATAATGAAATTATGATTGTATGCATTCAGCAAGAAAGGAAATACTCTTCAAGAGAGAGTGTAATTCAGGGAAAGAGATGAAATAAATTCTGATGAAAGATTTGGAGCACTATATTATACTTAGCACAGTATGAGAGAAGTTATTAATCTTAATGTCGAAAAGTGGCTTTAGAACAACCTCATAGATCGAAGTGCAATAATCTCCCTTCAAACCAAACTGAAAAAAAAACCAAAAAAAAAAACCCCACCCAAACCAAAACCACAGAAACAATGAAAAAAACCCATAATTAAAAGCACCAATTTTAAATGAAAATTGATGACCATGATGAAAACACAAGCTATGCTCACATCAGTTCTTGGTCTAATTTGATACAAAGAGTATATTAAGTCATTTGTTATTTAACTACTAGCTTTCCACTGAAGTGTGGTGTGTTAATGAGCTAAGAGTTGCAAAAAGTTTTAGCTTTAATTTTTTACTAATTTATGACTATTTTAAAATAATTTCTTGCTTAAAATGTGGCTTTGTACCAACTAAAACACCAAATTATATTAATAAAACTTGAATGTTTCATTTATGCATGTTTTCTAGACTAAGTTGATCTTGCATTGCAAAGTTGGAATTCCTATGTTCAAGTAGAATAAAATGAAAAAGTACACAAATGAAAAGTAAATGCTGTATTTCACCTTATTCAGAACAATTTCATTCTCATCACACAACAATAATATGAAAAAGTAGCAAAAAATCTTTTTTTATAAGAGTCAATATGCAGGCATAATAGAAGTTGAGTACTTAGGAAATAGATTATGAAAACACCTGCAAGTCTGACTACTAAAGATAGATAACACAGAGGTATCCAGTACCATTTGTATGAAATGATCTATGTGAAGCTGCATGTATATTTATAGAGCTTTTTCTATATGACGGATTATGATTTGGAATAGAAAATTGGACTCTAAAACAAATCACATTACTTATATAGAAGGAAAAATAGGATATCCTTTAATGGTAATTTTTGATGCATTTAAATTATGAATATAGTAGTCATAAAAACTCAAAAATCAAATCAAAATTATTTCAAATTCGGACATTCAAATTAATTCTAACTCTCTACAAGGCAATTTATTAGAATTTTCTTACTGCATGTCCTTGTTGCAGAAGAGTATGAAACTGAGATAGCATGACTTTTATGACACCAAAATGAAGGATGAGATACTGCCATTTTCAAGACATGAACAATTTATTGTTTCAAATTCTTCTGTAGCATATATTGAGCAGTCTGCTTCTCAAACTAAAGATATTGATAAGTGAAGAGTTTGAATTCAAGAGTTCTTGAAACACCATGGCAATTTTAAATATGAATTACGTCAAACTTTATTTTTACTTTTCAGCACAATCCAGTATTTTTTTTCCTCAGAGCCAAAAATGTGCACATGGAAACTTGAATATAAATGCATGATTATAGCCTTCCTTTGCATGCATTTTCCCCGTTACTGCTGATCATTTCTTTTTACTCAATTCTGACAATATCTTTGGCTCCAGATTGTTTGGGTTTTTTTCTGCATTATCCTGCTCCAACTGTTAAACAGTAAGCATATGAAAGATGATTTTTTTCCCACGGTCACATTCTGTGCCTTCTAATTCTTCAGAAGCATTTTTTGTCACCACAATACATTTACTTCTGCAAACTTGTGTCCAAGTATAATAGTATTATAAAAGAAAATGTTCTACATGGGCAGAACAGATCATAATGTTGTTCATATAAAGAACATGTTCTTCAGACTAAAAGGTCAATAATGGTATGGATACCTCTTAGTAAGAAAATGGTTCAGAAATAAAAAGAGTTATCAAGACCCAATTCAGAAATTTTTAAAAAATGTTTTATTCTTGTTAAGAGTCTAAAAATAACATTATGACACTCTGTAATTCTATTACCTTCATCCATGAAAAAAAAAAATCTTTGTTTCCTTCTTATCCTAAAATATGCCTGGATTTGATTTGCACTTATTAACTTGGAGAAAGTTTCTGGAATGCTAGTTGGAACAATAAGGCCAATGTTCTCACTGTCCTTTATCCAGTAGTTAGCCTCTTAGGAAGAGGAAACCTGACTGACATCCTTGTTTTGAATCAAAGAAGGAGGACTTGAGCTTAGGTCTTCCACTTCTTACATAAACATTTTGGCAAGGACTCTAGGCGATACTACAGAAATTATCTCTTTCATCCTATGCTCATGCATTTCAAAGAGAAAAGAGTAGAAAAAAACCCCAAACAACAACAAGATTTAAAATTTAAGAGGACATAGTAGGCTAATAGTTGATCACTCAGAATTACATATCTGAAAACTGTCAAAAAAGGGAGCTTTTTTTGAGTTGTTTTTTTTTTTTTTGGGGGGGGGTTGTTGTTTTGTGACTTACTTTGGGGGTTGGGTTTTTTTGGGGTTGTTTTGTTTTGTGTTTTGGGGGGGTTTTTTTGTTTGTTTTTGTTGTTTTTGTTTTTTCAACATGTCCTTGCAGGTAGTCAATATTCCTAGCTGGTTAAAACACTGTTAGGAGTTAAGAGAGAGAAGCTCGTCCAAAAGAGAAGAAAACCAGCCCAGGTCTTACCCAGCTTCTTACTAGACTAATCAGTGGAATATCTGCTAAGAAGTGCATTGTAAATCACATTTTTACAGCAGTGTCTGAATTTAGCATTTTGATTGGTTTAGTTAGAAACGCACAAATTGGAAATGAAATATTGTACTGAAATTAATCTAAGCAGATCATTTGCTTTTATCACAGTCCCCTTAGGGAGCTGCAAATATACATAAACACAATGTCTGTATACTGCACATTCAAGGAAACCCCAAAACATTCTGCATCATGTAGTCTAAATTAATTGGCTTCTTAAAACATTTCTGTGCAAGGCCTCTGTGTTCTCTTTGCTGGTTGGCCCCACAGACTGTAAGGGAGTAGTGTCTGTCAAATGGTAGGACTCCGGGTTACCTGAGCTACCTAGGTCACATTTTGAACAACTAGGTGAAAACAGATCAAAAATACTTTAGAGGTACTAAAATTTTGAAAAGAGAAAATTTCTGTGATCTCACCATACATGTGAGCTCCTGTTTATGTGGACCACCCAACACAGATGCTTTAAACTGAAAGGAAGAAAATAAAAATAACAGTGTATGTTTTGTGTTTCTGTAATCTCCCTACGCACTTGCTGATGAAAATTTCTTTTCTTCTTGCTTCCTCCTACATGTAATATAGTAGGAAATCATTTAATTCAGAGGAAGAATTAAATGTAATGCCACTTGAAATTAAATGGTGGCGAAAGCACAGGAAATGTCAAACTTGTAAGAGAAGTGATGTGAACAACCTAGACAAATCTTGTATGTAAAACATGCAGTAGTAAGTTTCTGACTCAGGTGAAAAAGAATCAAGATCAACTCTGTCTAGGTTTGCTTAGAAGAAATTAAAACCAAAAGTAAACATAAAAGGAAAAGAGGAGAATCAAGTGGTAAGAAGGGACTGGAGCACAAGTCCTATGGGGAGAGGCTGAGGGAGCTGGGGTTGTTTAGCCTGGAGAAGAGGAGGCTCAGAGGTGACCTCATCACTGTCTATAACTACCTGAAGGGAAGTTCTAGCCAGGTCGGGACTGGTCTCTTCTCCCAGGCACTCAGCAATAAGACAAGGGGGCACGGGCTTAAGATCTGCCAGGGGAAATTTAAGTTGGATATCAGAAAAAAATTCTTTACAGAGAGAGTAATCAGGCATTGGAATGGGCTGCCCAGAGAGGTGGTGGATTCACCATCCCTAGAGATTTTTAAACACAGATTGGATGTGGCGCTGGGTGCCATGATCTGGTAAATGGACTAGAGTTGGACCAAGGGTTGGACTTGATGATCTTGGAGGTCTTTTCCAACCCAATCGATTCTATGATTCTATGATGTGACTGTCTAGACTGTAATCCCCTTCTATCTACCTAAAGAGACTGTGTGACTGTTCACAAACCCAGCAATATCTCATTTACAAAAACCTTTTTTTTCATAAAAAAATAAATCAAACAAGGTTGGCAGAATATGCTGGGGTTTTTTTAGGTTTTGTTTTGGTTTTTTGTTTGTTTTGGTTTTTTTTGTTTTTTTTAAATACTGCTGCCAAAGCAGAATCCTACACAAGAAATCAGTGCAACATGAAGGTTTAGATACTAAACAAAATCTAACTATTCTGTGATTTGTTTGCAGATCATGTCATTTAAGTAGAAAAGCAATGAATAATGCCATAATAGACTTTCATATTTAAGTGTTATATTTTTTTAAAAACACAGAATAATTTCAGAGCTTTGCCATTTTACCAATACTACCAGATTTTCAGAACATATACAGAAATTTCTTTATATATCCATTCTCCTGTATGAACATACAGCCAGAATGATGTTGTGTACAGCTAACAAGATGATAATCTTGCAGCAGGCATGCTGACTAGATTTGCAACTCTCTCAACTGTTTGTATAGAATTACATAAGGTGTTAATTCCTATGACAGTACTTTACCGAACAGCATTTGTCATGTATTTGAAAGAATCCTCACACTGCAAATAGAGCTCAGACATTCCAAACTTGACTTAATTACTCAAGGTGTAATTATTTGATGCACAACCTTCATGAATGGCCTACTTAACAAACAAGGACACTAATTAGCTCACATTTTTCATGGTAGAAGGCTCTCAAAGGCATGCTACCTTGTATCTTACCAATATAAGGAAGAAATCTATGTGCACACATCAACTAAGCTGAAATGCAGACCTCTTAGCTGTAGTCTGTGTGACCACCTAAAGCCAGATGCTGTTTAATCAAGTTTTTCTGTTACATGCACAACAGAGATATGGGATAACACTAAAATGTGACACTGCTGCAGATAAATGGAAGCACATGGCTTTGCCACTCAAGATTAAAGCAAAGTAAAAATTAAGATGGTAAAAAATCGTCTCTGGCTCCACATAGGCAATCAGAGAATAAAAGAAGCTTGAGCAAAATACTGAAAGGGATTTTTTCAGTGATTCTATCTATATTTGTTCTCATGTTCCTGTAATCCTTTTCTCTCCACTAGCAGACACCCAAATCATAGTTAAAAGGTAAAATGACCATCTGATGCTCATACATTCTTTCCATGGGTAATCTTCACAGTAGATCATATGCATTAGAAGCAGCTTAGAGAAATCAGTCATTACATTCTCAGAACAACAGTAAAAACAGATGTGGCATACACAAAGTCTTTTCCATGATGATTCCTCACATACACAGCCTGCAACCTTAAGCATGTGCTAACAGGATCAGAGGGTGCAGCAGAGTGGACACACCGTAGCCAGCTCAGTTTTAATCCTTACATTGATAGGAGTGTTATAGTACCATGCAGCTAATACATTATAACTGCAGGAAAATCACTCTCCTCAGATAAACTTAGTTCATTCTAATTGTAATACTAATCCACATCTCCATCCCAAAGTTACCTGCCTCCAAGGTATGACCACCTCTCACTGAGCACGCACACTCTATATTATTGGCTGTATCTTTAAGAGTGAAGCAAGAGAAAATTTTACACCTAACAGTAACGAAAGTATGTATGACAAGAGTCACTCAAGCTGCACCTAAATGTAAAGAAATAGTATAAAAGTGAGTTAGGAATGGGGATAAGTTAGAGAAGACCCATAACTTCTGGTATCAGTTAATGGGATGAACCTCTCATTCCCCACAGAAACATTATTCTATGCACACTAAATTATTATTTCCACGTAGTTATCATTGGTGATTAGAGCTTGTCTGTATATTGCTTCAAATTTGTTTTTGCAAACAGTTGCTATCAATAGCAATCTTCAAAACTTAACCTGTCACTATTTTCTATTATCAATATGTTTATTAATAAAGTTCATTATTCTGTAAACTTGCTCCATAAAATTCTTTACCGTGAGTCCTTCAAGGGCACTAGTAGTCACTGACAGGAGGTAACACACTTGCCTAAGAGCAGGGAGAGTCAGGAGGGTGTCACCTCCTAATTGTAACAAAAGACTCCACTCGGAAAGGCTGTTGGCACATATCCTTGAACAAGTTAGTTGAAGCACTCTCTGATACAATGTACTATTCTTTGGAGTCTCCATAACAGGACACCAACAGACTGCTCAGGCACAAGGGTTTCAGCTTTCTTGTGCCATTGACAGATCAATCAAACAAAGGGTTTGCGGAAACCCCCTGGGATGGAACACAATTGGACCAGATGACCCAAATTAACCAAAAGGATATTGCATACCACATGGTATCAGCTCAGATATAAAAACTAAGGAGCAGGGAAGGACATTCCTTTTTACAGTGTTTGCTTTCCAGAGCAACTACTACACGTGCTGAAGTTCTGTTTCCTGGGAAGTATCGAAACATCACTTGCTGATGGGAAGTAGAGAATGAACTTATTTTTTTTCCTCTTTGCTTGTGTGCAGAGAAACTTTTGCTTTAAGTAAACTGCCTTAATTTCAACCTATGAGTTGTTTTCCATCTTATTTTCTCTCCTCTGTCCAGCTAGGAAGGGGAACAATAGAGCAGCTTGGTAGGCATAGACATCCAAAGTCAAC
Source organism: Pithys albifrons albifrons (assembly GCF_047495875.1). Classification (NCBI taxonomy): domain Eukaryota; kingdom Metazoa; phylum Chordata; class Aves; order Passeriformes; family Thamnophilidae; genus Pithys; species Pithys albifrons. The sequence continues at coordinate 46,154,972 of NC_092462.1, read as the reverse complement.
CCATCACAGTCGTTTTAGCACTGGAAGTGGGCTTATATATGTATCTGTGATCACAGGCTGTGCTTTTATGTTGGTGGTCAGACACTGTTACATGTTTTTTTGCCCCTGTCTCCCTTTCAGTTTATAACAATGCTGTATCTCCAAGGTGCTGTACTTGTGAAAACTGTAACATCATGCATGGCTTCAAAAAAACCAGGGAGAAATCGCATAACTGGGAGAAGCGCGGACCTCTGTGCATTTTATTATGTATATAACATTTAAGAAAAAATAATCTTTGCAAAGAGAAACCAACAAAATTAGGGAGAAACCAGTATGATGGTTTGGGTTGTTTTTCTTTAAAGAGAAGCAGTTTGAAAAGAAATTAAGTTTGCTTTGAGGTAGTGAAAATTTCCTAAATGAATAGAATCAAAGTTATTAGAAGAAAGGAGCTATTCATGCTAATGAAAAAGGAGATGTGAGAAATTCACAGTGTTCATCACATACCCACGATTTTGTTTAAACTTTCTTCCTTCACTCCTCAGAAAGTTCAGATATACTTCAGTTTCAAAAGGAAATAACTGCAGGAGTTTATTCATTCAAAAAGTATTGACTATTACAGTGAAGCCAATTCCTCTCATCATTATTAGACATCTTTTGAAGCACACATTTAAGTATATGCTTTCATTTTCTTAAGATCAGTTCGTATTCTGAAAAGAAAATATTGACTGTCAGTGCTATCACCTCAACGGAAGAATCAGATTCTCATTTTTCATTACATAGAAAAGCAAAAACAAAAACCCAAAAAACCCAAACCCCAAATCTTTGTTCCTCTAGTTAGCTTCAGAAAGAAGTGAGCAGTGATTTGTTAAGGTGCACTCACCCAGAGCCTTGGCTTCAAGTCAAACTGGAGGACCATGCATGGATGTGAATTAATTGATGAGTGGATTTGCAGAAAGATAAAGCAAAATCTGAGCTACTTCAGTGTTACCTAACCTTCCAAGCTGTTTGTGCACTGACATATTTACTGTTAATGTGGTTTAGGCTGTGAACAAAATGCATAGTTTCCTGATTATTTATGTGTACAGGATGACTAATGATAATCCAGTGTTTACAAGCAATGTACTCAAGAGAAGAGGTAGTGTCAGGAGGGGAACATAAATTTCTTCTCTTAATTGCTTTCCATCAAAAGGATCTGCCACAAACTGAACTAATTCCTTCCTCTTACAGGATTAATTGATACCCTTCACTTTTTGTATTACTGTGCTTCTTAATCTCACAGAGAGAGAGAGAAATGGCTCAGGTTTATAGAAAACGAAATGCCTAACTTGTGAAAATTGATTAAACAAACTAACCTGCCAGTCAAGTTCAGAACAGAGGAATCCTGCTGGCTCATTGCAAAGATTATGCCAGGATACAGAGAAAATACTGGAAAACAGTTTATTATTATAAGTTATCTCTACACCCTACACCTACTCCCATAAGAACAAAAATGCTGTGAGCATTCAAAATTCATTGAAACTTTCCTGAAACTTGCACATGATGCCTGACAAGTCAAATGGGCAGATACTCCCTGGCACAGATTTAGTTGGGGGCTTTTTCTGGCTTGATTATATTTAGGTGCATATAGCTAATGTTTTAAAGTATAAAACAGTTACACTGCTGTAGTTTAATACAAAAAATCCAAATAATATGAAACATTTAACTACCTAAGATTTCCCTCTAGAAAGCCTCTGTGCTAGAACAAGCCTCATATATATATAAGGCATTGGGTTTTCAAGAAACCATCTTCAGGAAAGATACAGATCTCCTAAATAATGTGAAAATTGGTTTTAAAACTGAATACTCCAAGGAAAAGGGATACAAAGGTATTTATTTCAGTGCGGAGTAACAGTAACTACTTCTGTCTAAAGGTGAGAATCATCTTTTAGTAAGTCATATTTTCCCAAAAAGGTTATTTTCCCTACCAGTACTTCTATATAAAATCATTAGCAATTTCACTTGAACTGTATTACTTTACGTTCAGTTAGCAGAGCCTCCATCGAAGAGATAATAGTTCGGCTTCACATTTCTGTAATAGAAAAGGTAAGAATTGAATTCCACCTTGGATGATAGCCCTGACATTTCTTTCATTTCTCTTTGCTGTGAGAACTACTTAATTTGTTCCAGTCAAAAGGGAAATTTGTTTCATGGAAATGGAAGAAATATCATAACTCCCAAACAAGAAGCTTCTACTCAATTTCATTTGAAAAAGCTTTGGGGCTGTACCAATGCTCACGGTAACAACACAGAAGGAGATAATAGCATTTGATTCTGTTTTGGCATTAGCACAGCTGACACTAGGCAGCCAGCTAACCCTCCTCCAGTCTCACAGCTGCAAAGGCCATGGAGAGCCCAGGAACATGTGTATTGGCATTGTGTGGCTTTAGGAGCTGGAGTTTTAGGAGCTGGAGTGGACCAGACTACAGGAGTGGCTCCTGTGAGAAGCTTCCCCTAAGTCCAACAGAGCCAACACCAGTCAGCTTCAGGATCAGCCTGGCACTGGACAAGGACAAACGCAGCAGTGACAGGAGTAGTGCTTCTGAGGTAACATATTTAATAATGGCAAAAAAATCCAACCTGCCAGAGAAGAGAGGAGGAAGAAGCAACAGAGACAATTGACTGCAACCCCTATTGCAATTTCTCTTTTGTTCTATTTTCTCTCCCTGTCCACCTAAGAAGAGGACTCAGAGTGGCTTTGGTGGGTACCTGGCATCCGGCCAGGGTCAACCTACCACAGTGGGATAATAGGGCACAAGCCTATTTTCAAAGTACTCCAAGCCTATTTTCAAGTACTCCATCAAAGCATTACTTTCCTTTCTTTCTGATCGTTTTGCTAATGTATGGCTCTTCTCAGCACCCCCAACATATTATCATCGCAGAGCTGAGAGGATGGATGCAACACAGAAAATGCAGTTTAGGAAACAGAAAATAAGTAGTCAGGGGACTGGAAGCAATAAACTCCAAATGGTGCATGACTGTCACTTGCCCTAAAGTTTTTTGTTTTTTTTTTACTTTTTACTATTGTGGTAGCAGTACAATTTTTATTTGAAATTAAGTAAATAAGAAGACAGAAGGAATCAGAATCCTGAAGCCTAATGTCATACCAAAGAGCACAACAAAAACCCTGGAGAAAAAGCCATAAGGAAATTGCTTCTCATGAAGGTGATGCCTCGGTTTTTCCTACAAATACGTGTTTTGAGAACTCCTGCTAAGAAGTCAGACAGATATAGAAAGAGATATATCATCCATTCTGAAAAAAATTAAATATCAATTTCTCTTTGTTCTTCTTTGCTAGGCAGTTGTGCAGAAGTTATCAGTATGCTTTTAGATAGTTAGCAAGAAACAAAATTACCTGGTCAAACACAAGCTCATCTTTGCTACTTGTTTGCATGTGGGGTTTCTTTTTTGTAACCATCCACAGAAATCAAACTGATGTACTGGTTCTTTGGCCTTTTCAAATAAGTACTGAGTCAAATTACAAATGCGCACAGAATTAGATTTCCAGAGAAGTGCCAAGAACTTAAAGTTTCTACCCATGTCAGAAAAAAGAGCCTTACAATTGTATTGAAGCACTGCAACATAATTACAAAAAAAAAAGATAAAAAAAATTCAGAGAAAAGCCTTTTAGTATGACAGCACAGAAAATTCTATAGCTATTTTTCTTTATCCTTTTCCCTTAAAAAGAACTCTTTCCACTATGATCAAAATATATTCCCATGAAATTGGTACATTCCCTCCTAGGATAAATTTGCAAATGTTACTATTGCCAGACTCAGCCCAGGACACATAAGGGTGTTAATATCCTTTTGATCTTGCAAAAGACTATGAAGGATGTGCTTGATGGAAAGCTACGAATTCTGTAGAAACAACAACACATGTTCTGTTATGATATGGTTATTTGTGATAACATTCCCATCAGATTGATTTATGTCAGGAAATTGAAGATTTTTTTTTCCCATCTTAAGGCAGGACCACAGAGGATTTTTCAAAATGTCGCTAGGTAATAATCTGAGAATCACACTGTAGAAGTAACATACCATAACAGCTTGTCATCAGCTTGTATCTAACTCAAAACTTCTGTGCAAACTTTTTGGTTCAATAAACACATGGAATAAAATAAGTTGATATTTATGAGGGAAAGCAAGAGCCATCTTCATTTTTCACTCCACTGCTCTTTAAAATTAACAGCAGAACTAATACATTTAGCTCAGAAGCTACCTAGCAGGGCATTAGGAATCCAGGTTTCTGGAACAATAGTGTATTGAGTGTTCCTTCTGTACACTGTTATAGCTCACAGGAATAAAGAAACTATGAGGACAGGCACTAAAATCAGAGTCCCTGTAAGGACAGCTTGGAATTAAAAGGAAGTCTGACAAGGGACCACACAAGAGACTTCAAACACAGAGAAACCTACTAGGAGAAAGCAATGCCAATGTTCAGATTAGAGAGCAAGAGAACATACTTGATCTTAGGTTAGGCATCAGAGAAATGTTTTTAAAGAAGAGATCAACAACAAAGAGAATAGATTGCACAGATTGATTGTGGAAAACCTTTGCAGGGTTTGGCTTTGGTTGTTTTTCAGTGGTTTTGTTTCTTAAATAAAGGGTAGATCTCTCAGAAAACAACAAAGCTGGTCCTTACTTGGGCAGGTGTTCAAATAGAAAATATTGTCAAATTCCTAATGGTCTGATTTTCAAGTAATAAACTTACCTCTCTAAAGCCACATATTCAGTTATTATGGCAAAACAGAATATTTAAAATATACAGTAACAGAAAGAGAGCAAGCTCGTACCAAGGGCTTAGCAGTGGCTCATTAATTATTTTAAATAAAAATTTTAACTACAAAAATACTGTAAAATATTTGTCAGTGTTTAATGATATTTGTTGTTCCTCTGGACACATATGGTATCATGCAACTCTTTTAAAGCGTATTAATCTCTTTGAAAAAGGGGCTAGGATGAAGCTCTACTTGTTTCTTTCTCACAAATCTTACAATGAACAGGATTCCTGCCATCGGTTGAAGAGAAACAGAAGATAAATGTAACAGAACTCTGCTTTTGTCCAGCCCCAGCAATATTAATAGTATGTAACCAGAGGTACTCTCACTTTAAAAGGGGTCATCAGCTTCACACAGTCACAGAAATATCTAAGGATAAAGTACATGATCAGAATTGCAGGCAACAGAAGATTCACAGCTCAGTTTTAAGGGTATGTCTTATTTGTGCACACGATTATGCAACTTAAACTCCTTCACTCTGATCCAAAGAAAATTAGAAAACTGTACTGACAACGTCAAGAAAGAACACGCTTTCTCTTCTTAGGGTTGCTAAATCAGTGCAGTAAATGAAAAAGGAAAAGCTTATTTTTGTCTTGAATCTCTACAAATGCAACTCCACACACACCATGAACAGAAACACAGGCTAGGAAATGCTATTTTGTGAAGTGCTGAGGACTTCAGAGCAGAAAACACAACTGAAACAAGAACTGAACCTCATCTGCTAAAAACAGACATGTAATGAAATGGCTTAAAGATTTCCTTGGTGAGCAGCCAGCGTCTCTTAAGCTCTTTGTTTCTAAATTCTTTGTTGTGGAATATATTTTTCCTTGGATTTTTAAAACACTTTTTGCAAAGCACCCAAACCAAAGTAATTCATGTAGTAATTTTTCTGACCTTCAAAATTATGATAGATGGATATAACTCATTAAATGTGTTCTTAGTCTGCATAAGACTTTTGGCTACCTGTCTCTGTCAGAGTCTGAAAACAGTGTCCTATACTGTATTTTTCTAAACAGGCTTGCTATGTATTTTTTCCTAAACCACTGTGGCCCTATTTTCAGCTACAAAACATCTGAAGTTTGTGCTGATTTTATTATAATTAGTGGGTACCTAGTGCCTATGGAAATCATCCTGCTCCACATCTAAATAAAGGATAACAAGTGAATCATTGCCTCCATAGATTCATTAATTAAATTTCCATGTATTAAGCTAACTCAAATGAGGCAAAGAGAAAAGCTTTGACATAACTACCGCATGTTTTCATCCTTGTAACATAAAATCAGATAAATTTAGAAATTTCTATTTTCTTGGCAATGCTCTTTAAATACTTCTGAGCAAAACCAGTTCTCTGCTGGAATATTTTTAATAGATTTAAGATATCTCAGACAGACAGTTCTGTTTCATGGGGAGGTTCAGGCTGCAGCTTTCCAAATAGAAATCAAGATCATGCAGAGAGACAGAAGACATAACAAAAACAAACAAAAAACCAAACAAAAAAGGCAAAACCAAAACAAACAAAAACAAAACCCATAAAAAAGGTGAGCATGCTCTTTCGTTTTGTAATCCAATTAATACTTGTTTTTAAATCCTGTTGCTATGTTGGGTAGCAGCTACAGTAAGTGAAATTAATTTAATACATCACTGTTTTTAAATGCTATTGCTTCTTACTTGGATTCTAATAATTACTGTCTAGCTGTGGAGTAAACTCACACTTGCTGAAACTCATTCAGCAGATTTGTCAAGAAGATGGCAATGAAAGTGCTTCAGTGCTGTGTAAGACTTTTTTTCAAATTCTGTATTTTACTGAAATGTTTCCAAGATGAAGCCCAGCATCAACATAACATTAAAAAAGAAACTTGAATTAGACCAACAAGTGAATGACTTGGGGGAAAGAAGAAATAAGAATACTTATATTTCTTGTGTAAAAATTTTGCACATAGATTTCTAATTTACTTTTATGAAATAAGTTACTAGGATCCTAAGGTATCTGAGTGAATATTTCTGTACTGAAAGAGTAAAATTACATTTAACTAATAGAAATGTGTTTAGGAAGAGTCAAAACTCCATTCCTAGCCTTTTCAGAATAAAGCATAAAATGAAAGGGCAAACTGTTTTTACACTGAAAATTTGTTCCTGCATGTTTAGTTATTTTAATACTTTCATCTTATATTGAGATCAAAAAAGTGTTAAAAAATAGATAAATCCATTCTCACTTTTGCTTAACCTCCTCAGAAACTAGGACCACAGCTGAAGTTTTCACCATGGTAGTTTAGCCCAATTCACAGACAGTTCTAAACTACAGGGTCTTAAGTTTCCCTGTTTTCCAACTAATATCATTTTAGCTGATAACTCAATGAATACTTGACACAGTTGTTATAAGAAACTGAAAATAAAAATCAGAGCATCACGCTTCAATAAACAGTGTATGTTGACTCTAAAAAAGCATAAAAAACAATGTTAATTCAAAAGGCAAATTTGCCTGTTAAGAACTTTTCAAAAACAGATAACAAGGAAAATTAATTTTATAACTTCTGACCACAATCAACAGCAGTAAGTGGCAAGGATTACAAAGCAGCCCCTTCCACACAGGTTTATTTTATTATTGCAAAAATTATTTAAAGTGTTTTTGTTTGGTTTTTTTCTAGTTTGGTTTACATTGCAGGCTTTTTTTAAAAAAGTGTTCTACTCAAATTCCTTTTCTGTTTCTAAATGTTTTGCAATTTGAAAGTGGTTTGTTATAATTATTAGTTGTTACTGAGATAGGAACTAGGGGAAGACCTATGCTGTACATCCAGTTCTTACGCAAAATATAAAATGTTCAGATTCAACTGTTTGATAGGACTGTGTTTTTTTAATTTATCTTTTCCTCAGACTAGAGAGCAGATAAAGCCAGCTTCACTACCTAAAAATCTACACAGCAACATGCACCATGGGGATGCCAGAACACATTCAAATCCTGGTGGGATACCTTGGCTGGTCAGGCATTTGTAGTTGTAAGAATTAAAATACAGTGATTAAAATCTGAATCTATGTTCACAAGTTCGCACACAGAGTTTTGGTTCACTATAAACTGTGTCTGCTGCAAGATCAAGTTTCTAGCCGGATTCAAAACAAGAAAAGGTATATGCTATGAACAAAAGCTAATTAAAAAAACAACAAAAATTACATACATTGTGAGGAAAGATGAGCTGAATATCGTAGATAAACTCTATATACAAAGAGGTATGATTTTTCTGAACTAACATATATTAGGGAGGAAAGAAAAGCCTTTTTCCTTAAAATGGTGCTACTAGGCTTAGTTTCTACTGACCTACTAAATATATTTTGAGTAAAGGCTGAAATATTACAAAAAAATACTGTTTACTTCTGGCAGTGTAACAGAGTTCAAGAATCAACATTATGCTGACTAATGTGTTGAGCTATTTTAGTCCCCACAGAGGAGGGCCCAAGTGGCATGGGGCTGAAATAAAAGTCTCCTCAGCTACAATATGAAAAAAGTTGTAAGTGCCTAAAAATTAAATTAATAAACTGTAGAGTCATTAGAGTCTTAATTACATTAACTTGCTGCCCACCCAAACCTTGTCTTGTGATTCTTTATTGCAGAGAATTAGAGAAGTATCAATGTTTGGCCACACATTGTAAACCAATGTGGTCACAATTATGATTCAACAACATTTCTATGTGCCAGCACTGAACTTCAATCATTGCTATTTCATGCGAACAAACGTTCTCTATTTTTACTTATGAGACTTAGCTCAGAGACTACTTAGGACAGCAGGTTTTTGTGCAGCACCACAAGGCAAACTGTATTCACTGACACAACATGCAACTGATAACGTTGAATTAAACTTTTCTATCTCAAAATGCATTGGTTTCTATATTTTCTCCCTCTGAAACTCATTACCTTGATAACTAAGAGTACTGGAACCATTCTTTTACATTTAACGACTGACAGATTTATCATAAATGTCGACAGCTGATGTCACTGGAATAACCGATCTATTACAATCAGTTGCACCTCTGCCAGTATGATTGCTTGTAACTAATACACATTACCTTAGAGCAAGAGGTACAAGATGAAAAGTAAAAAGAGTATATAAAAAGAAAAATACAAAAAATATTCTCTTTGAGAGATCAAAGACATAAATAAAAATTATGGTTCTTCTGTATCAACATGCTCTATAAAGAATCACTGTTGTCTTTTCTTCTTTCCAGTCTGAAAGTAAGTAAACAACACCATTTCAAATGTCTTCAGTGCTAGTATCAGCCACTAAAATGAGGGTAACGCATATCTCCAGGAACATACATTTCTCATTCTGAATAATTTACACTAATACATAGTTAAGAGCACAAGCAGCCTTCCATTGACAATTCCTCAGTGTATGACTAGATTACTGTTATTAAGAAATTAAAATAAAAAGTTTGACATTGGTTGGACTGTCAAGAGGCTTCTCCAGAAAACTGAATATTATGACATATATATAAAACATTGTTTTACTTTCTAAACATACTGACTTTGTTTGGTTCATCTTAAAAGAAGCTCTACATACTAATACTTTAACTTAAAAGCCAAACAAACAATATAACAGAAAACACCAGGGATATCCATTTGATTTCTAACACAAAAATACTTAAAACTCTATAAGCATATGGGTTCTCCATGTTAAGCAACAGGAAGCAGTAAGCTACAGATCTGCCTCAGCATTCTTGGTGTGTTGGCCAGGTACATCCTGTCACTACAGACATAACAGAGAGACCCTGACTGAATTATTAACTAAGGGACCTCCATTTCTACATACAATTCTTTCTATACAGTGCTGTGAAGTTTGGGTAACAACCACAAAAAACAACTGGAGACTTCAGCTGCCATAATCTCACTATGTGACACAAAAAAAGCATCATGTAAAAAAAAAAACCATCACAAGTTAAAACACAGTAGTCTCTGGCAACTGTCTTTCCACATTAGTACTTCTCTCAAACCCATTTCTTTTGAAATATGCTCTGAGAAACCACAAACCAGCCTGAGAAGCAACATAAAATCAAAGAAAAGGCTTGAGAGCAATTTGGTTTGTTTCTTGAAATCAAAGGGCCTCAAAAGGGAAAAGAATAGTTGAAGACCAGCATTTATGCTTCCTCAGCATGGTGCATAACCTGATAATGTAGTAAAAAATGTCAACAGCATCTACTTACAGCCAGTGAAGAGACCAGAGATGTAAACTGCAGATTAGCAATAAGGTAATGGCTTCACAGGAACCTACAATATTCTGCCTTCAAGACATCTTATTGTATATCAGTTGTCTTCCAGATTAGGCAGAAAATAGGAGAACTGTTTTTCAACTACCAGATTAAAATTACAGCAAGTGCAACAGCCAAGAAACAAGCAGCTGGCCCACAACAAAGGCTTTTATCTTCTAGAGCAATTCTTGCTGATAGGTATGGCTTCACTGAAATAACCAAGAAACAACAAACGCTCTTTTTGTATTAGTAATTAACTCCTTTTACTCTGTCAGTCCCTTTACAGGTGGTCACTATCAAGTGATCAATTTCCTTCATGATCAACAGGTGACAATTAGAGTCAGGAGATCTTGGTAGTTTAGAACCAAGGCTAACCACAGGCAAGCATCTTGAGAAAGCCCAAAAAGCTGAGAGTAGATAAAAACAACATCTGGTATCTTGTAGTAGATAATACAATGTTTGGATTAAGACCTAGCACTAATCTTAGATACAATAAAATTTCACATCAAAACCAATTTCATTTGAAAATATCATCTATGTTACATTATAAAGGACCACATTTTTGTCTTTGGAGTTAACATTTGTGATTAGAACTATTTGGATTCCAGTAAGTTTTTGCTAGTAGCAAATTGGGAAGTGTCTTTTTTTGAGCATACAAAATAGGGCCATCCAATTTCCAAAAACTGCACACTTCTCTTTGTCTGGATCCATGGTTATGATTATATAACAGAGAAACAGTCTGAAAGATACAGTAAATTTTTACATTACATGCTGGGTTTATTTTTTTATTATTTTTTTTTCCCTCTAGATAAACAGTTTTAGTGTTAAAGACTGGTATCTCAGAAAGCTAGCTTTTCATCAGATTATTAATTTTCTTGCCAAGTACCATTTTCTGTGCTCCCCCAAAGCACAAAACAATCTGCAGAGATACATTAGCTCTTTGTCAGTGGATGGTGCATGGTTCTTAGACACTTGTGGATATCCTGGATACAGAGGTCCTAGAAGATGTGGAAGACAAATCAGAGGTAAAAGTGGAAGAATCCCAACTCGTTGTGTAAAGAAGATTCTCCCATCACTGAATTTGCCTGTGTCTCCAAAATTTTGTTTTTGTAACAGTGTGTAAACAGCACTACAGAGTTTGCATGCTACAGTGTATAAATCTAACCAGTAACACCCCAGAAACATATATTTTGTTTAATGCTGCCAACTGATGTGATCTTCTAATATTTACACTCTTATTTACTGAAATGTTGTTTGTATGTATGTATAGGTTTGCTTTTCTGACGCATTTTACCCGTGAGCTTGTGACTGAAAAATGAAACCAAGCCAAGCTTTCATCCAAATAGAACTCTGCTTGGCTTCAATCTTTCAGACAGTGGCTAAGCTAAAGATAAGCAGATCCTCACCAGGGAACACCATTGAAATTAAAAGGCTACTTCTCCTTCAACATATTCCCCTTTAAACCAAAACTATTAGTTTTGCATAAATAGTTCATAGGCATCCACTGACCCCATGTACTGTTACCATTAAAACAGTTGTTATCATATTTTAACCTCGTAAAACAATATTGTGCTTTGGAGCCTATTTGACCTTCTCAATTGAAAAAAGAGTCAGCCAAAATTCATGGCTTAATGATAATGAGCAAATCCGAAAATTTAATTTACAAGGCATTTCAGTAGTGATTCCTGTATGAAAATCAGGTGGATGAATTGATCTACCAAGAACATTAGTAGATAGGACAGTATGAGCAACCCAGTCTCTTGCAAATACAGCAGCAAAAACTAGTCTAACAGGTCCATACCAACTTACACTGAACATGAGATCTCATTCTCTTCCTACCTGGAATTTCCTTAATTATTTTATTCAAATGCAATTATTGTATGTTTACAAAATAAAAAAATATGCTGCACTTGAAATTATATACCTTTATAATGCATATCTTGGTTGGAATGAAGACTCCTCCTTATGTATTCTAAAGAAATGCAGACCACTCTATCATTTCTCTGTAGAATAATTATAGTCATACAGTTAATTATTACAGACTACTCTAAAGAGATCTTTTGCTGCCTCGTACAATAATGTAAGACCGATAATGGAAAGGTAGTATCTATCTAGTGTGTCTGGCGTTCTTTAATACCTTCTTATTCCTAGGATTCATATCCATAACTAAAAAGATGATGTACAAGTAGATGACTCAGCCTTCAAAAGGTGTGTATGTACTCAGCATAATTATTAAGTGGTTAGCATTCAGGATGTAGACTTAGATATGAGAGAAAGTGTTTCACAGAATTTCACAGAATATTCTCAGTTGGAGCAAGTCCAACTCTTAAGTGAATGGCCCATACAGGGATCAAACCCACAACCCTGATGTTACCAGCAACATGCTCTAGCCAACTTAGCCAATCTCAGTGTTACCACTCACTTGGTTACCAATGTTTCCAAGAAGTTTGCAGTAGATGTGTGACTACTTTTTGGAAACCAACATATATCTTTCAAATTAAGGACAACACTTGGAGAAACTGGACTTAAATCCATTATTCCCATGTATGGTGTCATCTTCTTTGAGTTATGGATATGTTCAACATAAGGACTAGTTTTATATTTCCTTTGATGTCTCTTAATCATGACAGAAAGATGAACCAGACTACTTCCTGAAGATTTTTCATCCCATTTTTTGTTAACTCTCAGTCATACTGATGTTAAGCATGCGCGCGCGCACACACACACACACACACCCTGCAATTTTTCTAAAATCTTTTAACCTTTCTTAGGAAACATGGTTAGATCTTCATACAATCCATTACCTAGTGTAGCCACATATTCAACTCCAAAATTGTTGAATTTTATGCTGTGATTTGGGTGCTTTTCTTCCAGCAGACTTTAGCATAATGTGGACAATTTATTAATTGCGAAAACTACATGAAAAGTAATCTGAACTATTTAAAAATGCTTGTAAGTCTTTGTTTTTAAAAACAGAACAAAAGAAAAGTTAATAGCAGAAAGTGGGGTTGGGGGGGAGGGTGGGAGGTTCTTGGTTTTTTGGGGGTTTTCCTTCTTTTCTTTTTCTTCTCTTCCTTTTTTACCACCCCATACTCTGATTCAACAGACAGAGCCTCACAGGCTTAGACAATTACTTCGTTTGACCAAAAGCATTTTATGACATCCCAGAAGGCAACACATGCTGCAGAAGACCTTTTGCCTTTTATCAAGGATATGACACATTCAAAAGTTCAATAACTTGCTGGGGATTTGCCAGAAACCAGAAACTGCTGAAACAACTAAGTTGTCAGTAACAGGCACAGCAAGTTGGAGAATTTCTGAAGCCAAAGAGCTTTTGTTTTCCTGGTTTAACTTGTAGCTAACCCCTGGCTGTCATAGCAGGACAGCAAAATGACAAGACCCTCACTAACTACAGCCTTCTGCATGTCATGAAAAAAAGAAGAAAAGTATGAAAAACTGCACAGCAAAGTAGGTATTGTAGAGGCTGAATCATAGAGAAGAAATTTCCTATTTCAGGCCAACTCTCACAAATGGTAGAATTACATACACCCCAAAGAAACAATATGGAAACATCAGGAAGAGTGCCATACAGAGAGGACCACATAGCAGCAGGCTACTTGCTACAATCAAGAGGAACTACAATATTCTGTCCCTTAAGGCAAAAGAAAACACAGTGATAATTTCTACAAGTGAAAGCTAATGGACTTCTTGCTCATAATTTGAAGCATTTAAAAGTGGTAAATCGATCCAAACCTTTTCCCAGGAGTGTTCTTTTGCTGGTAATAGCTGGTAATAAAATGTTCACAGCTACATTTTTAGTCCTATCAGAATTAATAACTCCAGAGAAACAGAGAAGCAACTATTTTCATAATAGTATTGTGGATAGTGAAAAGATGTTTCTCCCTCTCTTCCCTCTCTAGTTTTCACCAGTGCTATATCTATGTTTTCTATGCAAATATCTCATAGACATTGCAACTTCAACTGTCAACAGATTTGATGTAAAAGAAGAAAACTGCTCAGCTTATCACCTGATATAAGGTTTCTTACATGCAGTTCAATAGATGCTTACATTAATCTTTAAATAAATGTTTTACATGAAAATCATAATAGCACTGTAGTAAATATTAACAAGAAATATTTCTGTTTCATTTTTATTTAAAAAAATACATTTTTACAATTATTCAATTTAAGCTATATTAAGTAATTGCTGAGGACGTTTTTAGGCCTGCAATGATTCTTAATTCTGAATTCCTTATTCAGTATTGCTGCACAATTCTCACTTCATAAAGAGCTTCTAGCTAATTGCTGCAAATAAAGGCCACCTTGTTGCTGTATACTGTAGTCATTTGTTTTGCCTTTTGATACAGTTAGGGATGCTCCCTGAATATTAAGTTGTAGCTTCTCAAAGACATTGGCATTCAAACCAAAAGAGGTAACTGAGTCTTAGGGATTCAAGCCAAAACAAAAATGTAATTATATGCCAAATATATCTAGGTTTTGTTAGCTCATTAAAACTACATATGCCAAAGGTTATCATATTAATTCATAAATAAGGAACAAAATCACAGAATATGCTGAGTTGGAAGAGACCCACAAGAATCACTGAGTCCAGCACCTGACCCTGCACAGGACCATCCCCAAGAGTCACATCATGTCCCTCAGAGTATCATTCAAACATTTCTTGAACTCTGTCAGGCTTGGTGCTGTGAGCATTTCCCTGGGGAGAAAATTTGCTCACATGGAAAATGAAAAAATGATGTGCCTACTCCATGAAGACTGACATTTCTAATCTGTGCATGTGTATGTGTATGGGGTTTGTGGAGCATTTTTTTAAAGAAATGTGAGAGTTTTCAGAACATTGGACCCACTTCACATGAATTAATGAAATATGGTCTAGAAAATGGTAAGGTGATTGCTTGAGTTAACAGATTTTTAGTTTAAAATGCCATTTTAAACCTTTTTTTCCTTAGTATTACCAGAGTTTTAAGATCACTTAAGATGGAGATTTTTTAAAATTTGAACAATGGCTCTGTTTTAATTCTTGCAATTCAACAGCAAGAACACTTTCCAACAGGATTTATTCATGTCACACCAAACAAAACTTGTGTCCAATCAGAATTGCTATAAAGAATAAAAACTAAAGAAATGGTTGTTGTAGATAATATGAGAGGAATGAGACTTAAACTGTGCATTAACTTGAAAAAATAAAATACCTGAGCCAGAATGATAAAAAGCTTCTTGTCTTTTATCCAGGAAGTTCAGATATGTTTTGTTACTGCTTCGGAATATATCATACACATTTGAGATGAACAGTGTCAGTAAGAGATCAGGTATTCACCAGCATTGCAGATAAGGAAAAAGTCTGAATTACTATGAACTCAAAATATTACTTTGATTTTAATTCTTTAAATATTAAATCAGAAGTGCTGAATAACAAAACCACCTTCTTAGATGACTGTCCTAGTTTTGGCTGGGATAAAGTTAATATTCTTCATACTAGCTGCTATAGTGCTGCATTTTGGACTTAAGATGGGAATAATATTGATAACACACTGATGGCTCAGTTACTGCTAAGTCAAGGAATTTTCAGCTCCTCAGCCCACTCCGCTCCACTAGTGAGGAGACTGAATATTCACAAGTAGTTTGAAGGGCACACAACTGGGACAGCTGACCTCCCAGTGATCCATGGAAAATTCCATATCATGTATCACTGTCTTGAACAAGAAAACTGGGAGAATTTGGCCAAGGCATGGTAGCCTGGTGTTTGAGGATGAGTTGGGCATGGGTCAGTGGATAGTAATTGCATTGTGCATCACTTGTTTTGCATATTATTTTATCATTATTATTATTTTTCCCTCCTTTTCTGGTCTATTAAACTCTTTATCTCAGTCCACGAGTTTTACCTTTTTCTCCAGTCCTTTTCCCCCATCCCACCAGGGAGTGAGTGAACAGCTGGTGTAGTGTTTAGCTGACTGTCAGGTTAAAGCACAACAGTGACATACCTGAAACAATATTTTTCCCCTCTCAGGTACATTTAATATCTTTTATCTGATTTACCATTCCTTACAGAACTACTTGAACAAGATTTTCCTAAAATCTGTTGCAGTACCTCATTGATCTTAGCATTGACAAAAATGTCATGTGGACCTAAACTTTCCTTGAAAATCTTCTATTCTATTACTCTAAAGGAGGTTTACTCATCCAAGAGGGTACTTTCTTATCAAGTCATCAAGCTGATCACTGATCACTCTCTAAAAAGTTCTCTCCTGTAGGTTTTGTTCAGCATCTAAATAGCAGAGCACTTTATTTAACCAGTTAACACCATATTATCAATTATATATAGAACAAATATCTTCATATATTGGTGCTTTTCTGACCAGAGGTCAATCAGAACTTAAACTCCTGAATGCACTTACTGCAGTTCTTAGTGTAGTTTTTGTATCTTCTTAATTTTCATTTTACTGATGTAATTCTGTCTATATAGATGCATCTCTTTGGAACAAAGAGGCACTGATTTCTCAATGGATCGCTGTTAAGGCATATTTACAAAGGAAAAATTATAAAAAAAGCTTGGCATATTCAGTGTTTGTCCTACTCTTTAAATATCAAAGATATTTTGTTTAAAATATAAATCTGAAATGATTCAATATGTTATTATTAGTTTTGTATTTCTGAAATTGTGATACAGCAGGCAGTATTTCTATTCTAGTTATTCCCTACTGGAGATTTTAGAGGAATATTTTATTCAGCTGAAAGTTTGATAATATTTTTCCTTTGTAACTGAATGAATGAACAAGCCCACATGAGCAAACATACATTTAAATTTAATTGCACAAGTATTCGCTTTGAAATTTGACTCCTAAACTTAACTAAGAAATTCAAGTACTAGCACTAATCATCTCTCAAAACAGTCGTACCAATAGAAACTTCATATTGCTCAACTCGCTACTCATAGCAGATAGTTCATGCACAAATTTAACTTTGAAGGCAAATGACTGTGGAGCATTTTTCAGTGCTTAGATGCTGGATACACCATAAAATGTCATCAGAAAAGAATTCTTATGAATTACTGCCTTTCCAAGAAAAAGGACGATCAGTCCTGGAAGCATTCAAAATTTTCATTCTAGAATAAAGTCACCAGGGAAGTCACAGAAATCCTTCCCATGTTATTTTATATATGTATTACCTATCAGTTCAGAGGTTCTGCCACAGGTTCCAAAGGATGTCAATTTAGGTCTGCCAGAGTTCCTCAGGCTATGTTAACTATGTTTTACGGTCCAAAAGTAAATTTTCAAACAAGAGCCCTGTGATTTCCACATCTTGCACCTGTACCACTGTTTTTATTTAGGATCAAAGTACTCATACTGCCTGTAGGTGGAGTTCAGCATACACTAACTAACGTTTTATGGATCACTGCAATTCTGTATCTCTACCTTCCCTACTCCACCTGGTGCAACTACATTCCTGGGAGCCTGGGTCTGGATTAATTCAACCTCCAGCCTAGGTTCTGGGGAATGCTCTGGAGTCAGTCCTAAGCTGTATCTTTACCTGGTTCCATGCATGTTGATGAATGATTCAGCAACAGGTTTTATAGTACGATAGAATCGGCAGAAACCCACTTGTCCCTTTGGAAACAAACACTGCATATTTATCCTGGTCAGAAGTCTGGACCAGATATGTTTATTGTATACAGGTGAGTATAAATCAGAAGGCATATCAGAGAAGATATTTTACACTGAAATATGCACTCTCTACAGCAAAGAGAGAGAAAAAATACACTGCCTCTTTGAGCAAAACTGCAAGGGCTCAGCAGTTGGTCAGTGAGGTATCTGAGGGGACATGTGCCATTGTAAGAGCTGCACAGCTGAGTGCATGGCAGTATCACAGCAGTGGGGAAAGGAAACTGAGGCTTTGGGCAGCTGGCAGGGACAGAGACAGAGCAGACTGGCAGCTCAGGGGTTCAGTTTAAAGATGGTTCTGGTGACAAATTTTGAACTCTGCGAATCAGCATCTCCAGGTTAAATGTTCACTGAGACATTTCAAGCCAGCTGTAGTAATAGGATATTTGTGGAGTCATTAATCATCATTATCACACAGCCCTGCAGCAGTGCTGCAGATGCAACCAAGACTGTGATAGTGCCCTGAGGAGAAAGCACTTATCTCCACAAGTTTACAGTTAAAGTAGATAATTCTGATTATGGATGTAAGAAACAGACATAGAATGAAAAACCAGAATATTAAGTTCCACACACATTGGCAGACTTTGTCGGGAAAGGTACAGACTAGCATATGACAAGGGCAATGAAAGCATCGACATGGGGCGTGTGGAAAGATGCATGGGGGTAAAAATAAAGAAAACTGAGAAATCATATTGACATACTAACAGAAGTTATAGTGGTATGGAAATCATAGGGTAAAGTGCAGCTGCTATTCCCTGGATGGAGAAAGTTGGCATGCTCCACTATGATTTCCCCATATATAATAGTAAACACCTGATAAGGGATGGAATGGAGGGTGGAGCAGAGTGGAGATGCCTCAGCCTTCCTCCATAGAAATCCTTGCAGGGATCATATAAATGCAGTGACATTTTACGTGGATATTTTGCAAACATATAATGCTACTTAAGAGAAAAGGACATAATTTTCTCATGAATGCCTAGCATATTTATGCAAATACTTATCTGACAGAGCTGGTAAGGCCTAATTATTTGAGGGGAGGTTGTTTAATTAAAAGTATAAAAATAATCTATCACAGACGTGAGAATGGGACAAAGTAAAAAGTTGTGGACTACTTAATAATTCTGTCTCCAAAATTTTAGTAAAAGGTAAGTAATTCCCCAGTATGATCATGTAAGAAAAGTTTGAGCTAGATAGTGCATTAAATTGCCAGTCACTAAGAGAGGTGTAGAATCAGGACCTAGTTTGGTACAGACAGATTACATAAACAAGAAAATAAACTTTGCATAATTACTGTGCTTGATTAGCTACTGTTTGTGTTTATTAAGATATTGCTCTTTGACTCTCACACTGAGGTTAGCCTGAAGTACAGGTAGTGGAGAATAGAGCCTTTCAGAAAACAGTAAGAAATTACTTATATAATTATCCTTACTGTGCTCTCCTGAACAAAAACTGATTAGATAAAAAGTTACTTCTAATATGGATATGTGTATCTTGTATAATACTGTCAGAAATCACAAATGCAACTTGAAATATACCCTATGCAAGTTTGTAGGCACGTATCATGTCCAGCTAGACCAACTGTGATTTTTGCACTCCAATATGAGACTAAACTGCATGCAGTAACAGCTCCAGAAGAAAATGTAGTCACTTAATCTCTCCTATGTTCTCTCCAAAAGGTAAACCTTGCCTCCTACACTTCATTCCACCTCTAGCATTACCAGAATCCTGGGGTTAGGATTTTTTGCCAATTCCAGTTTATTAATGCAGTCACGTATCTGTGAATAAGGTATGGGACTTTTCACATTCACTTTCCATTTGGCATTTTAAAAAACTGCACATAAACCTCTTCCAGTCCTCAGCAGTAGCTGGGCTTTGAGACTGGGGATCATACATATCAGCTACCACAAAAAAAAAACAACAAAAAAACCAACAAAAACCCCCCTACTGCAATACCATAGACCAGGACTTTAAAAGTGAGAAAAAAACAATCTGCATAGGTTTCAATAGGAAAGGTTAGGATGGAGTTCAGACTATGTAGTGTACAGTAGCTGGCTTAATAGCAATATTTAAGCTGTCAAATGCAATATCTTGAAAGGAAGAAATCTATCAGGCTGCAATATTTTCAAAGAAAAATAGTATCTAAAAACTAAATAAGTGAGGGTATTAGCTACAGAGGCTATAAAAGCCTAGGGTGAATGAGTAAATCTTAAAATATTGTGTATTAAGAAACTTTCTCTGTCATCAAGTCATTCTGTAATAATCTCTGCAAGGTACTTGTACCTTATTTTTGCACATCTACTGTCAGCAATTGCATGTTGGATTCTACATATCACTGGGCTTGCTCCTCAGATCAGCTCTTATCTGATCAACATGAAATATAGATAAGGAAAAAATTCAAACATAGTCACTGAAAGGTAAGAGAGAATGATGATCTACCCATTGCATTGACCTACTCCTGAAGCAGAATGGCATTCCAAGGGTAGAGTTAGAAAATCAATCAGAATTTTTTTAGCTATAACAATGTTTCGTATGAAAATATACCATAGAAACTCAAAAACATCCATTAAAAAATTAACTTTTCCATGGCAGTAAAAATCAGGACATCCCTTTGAGGTTTTAAATTAGTGCTTATATTTTTTCCATTCTCTAATTAATTTACAGTGATTTTTTCTAAAAATAGATGAGTTTTTTTGCTTTTATTTAACTTTTCACAGGAAAAAATAGTTAATTGACCACTAATGAATAACCTGCCTACATTGCCAAGACCCTTTGATATTAACCTGAAGATATATTTAAACTCAGTTACATTTCTAATATGAATAATATATTAGTCTAAGCTATCAATTAATAACTTCAAATTAATTAATAAATGTATATGTGTATGTTATAACTGAGGTGGGGTTTAAGACCAGTTTTTAAATTGAGGTATATTCTAGTATCTTACTTAGAGAAGGAACTGGAGTTTTTAAAAGTAGTCTGGGCACAGCAAAACAAGCTTTGTGGACTTCATTCTTTAATGTAATCTAGCAAAAAAAAAAAAAAAAGGCGCCTTTCTAAGCCCCTGACCTAAATAAAATATTTCCAATTTAGAAAACCACCCACAAGGTGGGGTTTGTGTCACACCTGACATCTGCAACCCTCATTTTTAATGGCTACAGGTCCCCATAAGTGCCTCCACTTCCAGCTTCTACCTTTCCAGCCACCCTCTAGACAGGACAGTCAACCTCCCAGAAAAAAAGAAAGAGCAGGCATACAGCATTAAATCAAGATACACCTCCAAATTTGTGATAATTTTTCCTGAGTAATAATTAGTTCATCACAATGACATGCATTCATTAACAGAAGTATCATACCTTTATAAAATGAAGCACCCCAAGAAAACAAAGATATCATGAGGCTTATTACCATTCATATTTTCTTTACAAGTGAGTCAGGATAAAGCTGAGCTCATCTCATATGTACATTAATTGTTCTCCTGACAGCAAAACAGGTAAGAGGAGGGAGACGTGCACTGCATACAGGTGAAGTGGGGAGAGTAGGATATTGAGCACCAGTCATGGAAAAAACCAAAGGGATGAAGGCATAGAACCCCTTCCTTGGACTACCTGGTAGTAATAATTATCTGGTTTGGACAAAAAAATTAATGAAAAAGGTCAGGAATTTCAGTATGACTATATTTGGCAAAACTTTTCAATCAAGAGTAAGGGAAGATAAGTATAAAATTAAGACTTTTGATTCAGGCATTTGTGAGTTACAGGAATAATAATAATACATGACAACAATAATCATAATTTTTTAGTGAGAGGTATGTCTTGGTTTGAGATAAGCAACTGCCAACTCCCTCAAGCACAGAGAGAAAAGCCTCCCTCCTAACACCAAGGAAAGGGAGGAAAAGAGAGGGGAAAGGGAAAAAAAAACACTTCACGTTTATACTAAAACTACATATATTTTTACAGAAAGGAAGAGACAATTAGAAGAGAGTACAAATATACACTCACACAAGTCTGCAACAACAAACTCCCCACTTCTTAACGAACACACAAATTCTACTGACTTGACTACACATTACTCAAGAAAAGAAACTTATTCCCCAGGGAGACAAACTCAAGCAGAAAGGAGAGACCCCGAACAACACATTTTACTTTCCTGAGATACCCTGTGAGCCAGTGGTGGGCCTGGTCCTCTCCATCCCCCCTGGGACAGCATCGTGCGTCCTCCCAAGAGGAGGGCTGAGAAGCGACTGCCTTAACCACTCCCACACTGGTTCCTACTTCCCTGGAGATGATGTCATAATGTGGTATGGAATACAAAATTACTGGCTAGCAGAGGTCAGCTGTTAGCTCAGCCCAGCTCAAGTCAGCTGACAGCTTCGGCCTAGTCCAGACTTCAGAGCCCAAATCTAGGCCCACCTAGGTGAACCCATAACAGGCATTTGTTGCGTGGGCAGTTTTTGAAGCGTGAAATATCAAAGACGGAATCAAGCTTGATATCTGAGGACATATTTTCCTTCTAATTTAGGCTGTCTCATATTGTTTGTGGAGATGTTGAATAGATGGCAGTTTTTGTTTTGGTTTTTTTGAGTAAAAATACTTCATGCCCAACAAGAAAAACTAGTATGTCTCCTTCCCCCACCTTCCATTAGTATCAAAAATGGCCATTATTTACACAGCCCTGCCTATGACAGTGACATATAGTGCCTGTCAATATGCACCATTTGTTGTAAGAAAGGCCTGCCACTTTATACCATTTCTACACTTTAAAATCCCTTTGAAACTTTTGATGGAAATTATTATTGAAATACTGCTTGCCTTAAAAAAAATAAAACAAAAAACCCAAACAAACAAACAAACTCATCAGTTAGCAAAAAAAAAAAAAAAAGGAAATAAAATGAATTATCTTCGATACCAACAAATATCCTGGCAACTTTAACTCAGGGTGACATATTTTAAATGACAGTTTCCGGCAGAATAGAAAGTTTGTATTTTGTTTATTTCTTCTGCAATAGAACAAAGTGTATGAAATGTCACCCCCATTCTTAATGTATTCTTGGAGTAATTTAAAACATGTAACACAATGCATAAGTGTGCATAGTGATCATTTTACAAATTCTCAGAATTTTATTCTTTGCACCGATCCCTCTTCCAAAGAAGTTAGGATTTTACGACATCACAGAACAACTCACCTCATAATTAGGTAATATTGCAATAATAACCAGCAGTTACTGCCATCTTATCTTTACAGTTGCTGATTTCATATCATATGGAACATATATATAAATGAAAAAGAGATTATGGAATGAGCGTTTTCTTGTGGATTCTATTCATAGTAAACTTATTAGTGTTCACATTTTTTTCTTTTTTTTTTTTTATAGTATAATTTGCAAACTCATTCATCACATATCAAAATAGATGCAAGATTATTTTCAAGTTGACCCAACACATTTTTCATTAATTTCATCTGCAGCAAAATCAATACATTTATACATTTTCAGTTACAGGACATACATGTGAAGCTGTGGATATTTTGCTCACTAAGCTCAGTTTTGCAGAATGAAAACAAACAGGGAGTGATGAATTTGCAATTAGGAATTCCACTATGAATTCCTTTACATGGTTTTGAAGAATAATGTGATAACTCCTTGTATTGTATAAGGCATAACTATCTCAAATATATCTCTTAATCTACAACTAATGAAGGGTTAAAAGGTCCATGAAAGTTTTTTAATTCTTGTTTCTCATCATTCCAGTTAGCAAGAAACAAACAAACAAACAAACAAACAAAAAAAACCCACCAGAAGATCGTAATAACAGCTCTGATATTTTAGTAAACTTCCTAAGTTGTTTAGGTATTATGATCTGGATTGCTTTACTCAGTAAGTGCTTGCCTACAAAACATGTATCTGCAATACCTTGCTAAGAAAACAAAGTTCAATTTGGAGCAATTAGGTGGATTGTTTGGACTTGTCTTCAAGTGGATTGAAGATCAGTAATTCAGCTGATTACAATTATAGCAATCATTGAAAACAAATTAAAACATCAAACACCTAGATTTCTATATTGTCTAAGACTTGAGAAATCTGACAAAACAAATGTGTTAAAAAAGTGTAATGCTTCTCTGCAAATGTTAAAAGGACAATATTGAACAAAGGGATATGAACAAGGGAAAAAAGGGGAAAGACTCAGTGAATATGAAATTTGATCTCTTCATCACAGAAACGACATTTAAGATTATACTTGAAAGTGACATAAGGAAGAGATTTAACGGGAAATTAAAAAGATGACAGGAAATAAAATATTTTTTTCAAAACTCTGTAGCATGCACTCCAAAATAAATCAAAACAAGAGTTTACAATTTACCTTAAGTTAGCAAGAGACCATAAATCAGTAATAGAAGATCACATCCTCAAAGAAAATAGTTGTGATATTATTAAATGTGAAACTACCTCAAATGTTGAAGAAAGGAGACAAGATGGAAAATAACATGCATCCATAAAGAAGCAAACACTTCCGAAGAGCCTGCTATCTGATTTGTATAGTCTTTTGAAAAATTATTGAATGTTTGCATCATCTTACATGGAAGGAAAACATGAGAAGAAAAAATTTTTTAGTGTACGGGGGAATTAAACACTGCATTATTACTAGAAATAAGAAAAGACCTTTGAAAGTAGCACAGGACAATAAACTGAAGCAGTGAGGCATCACCCAAATCTTATGACAAAAGTGTAAAGCACATAGCAGCTTCAGATGTTTGTTTTATCTCTAACAGAAAAATAACAATTGATAAATTCCACTTGCTTGCATAGTAAAGGTACAAATATCAGCTGGTGGCAGAAACTCAGCATTTGTTACAGAATATGAAATCAACCTAAGTATAAGGTGCATAGTGACCAGAGTTTCTTCGTGATTTTGTTTCCAACCAGAGAAATCAGCAGAGTGGTTTTCATTAAGGAAAATTCTAAGTTTAGAAATGTAAAGAACACTGATGTGACAGAGACTGAAGCTAAGTTTGCTAAGAATCTGAATTTATACTTCCTGTGCCATGTGCTATCTGTTTTGCTTTCTTTGCTGCCAAAATACCCAGTTCTCTAAGGTACAGAGCAAAGTAAAATCTTAGAACTGTAAACCAAGACAAAAAGGAGAACCTCAGAACCTCAGTCCATAGTATAATACTACAAGATACCAAATGGTGGCAAAGAGAAAATACGTATATGCACGAAAGACAAGAAATATTTTCAAATATATAAAGCATAATTTCATCCTCTGAAGGTAGATATTAAGCTGGTGTAGAAATTCAGCTTAACCTTTTTTTTTTTTCCAGATTCTGAATTAGATTTCCTTTAAAAATCACTTATTATTGAAAAATTCAAGTTCTAGACTGACTTGGTTTTGCAAATACAACCATTTATCTGTGAAATTAAACTATGCTGACATTCTCAAATACTTACCAGTGATTATTTCAGCCTTATAAGAGCTGCAGGGTGCTTTGCAGTGGAGATTAGGGACACAAGAAAGGAGTTAGAAAATGTAGGGTATATTTTAAGGACAAAACGACAAGCTTCTGTGAGGATAAACAGACAGGGATTAAGTTTTGTCAGCTTTCATTATTAGTATTTCTACTATTGACAGAGAGAGGGGGAAACATGAGGGCTGTCATGAATGCCTTCTCCCACTCTTTCCCTTATCTTTCTTACTGAGCACACGACTGAGGCACTCAAGGATAAGGAGACAGGGAAGAGTGGAACAGCAGCAACTTTATTGAGTTAAAAGACAGAAAGTCCTTAACCTGCGATAGGTTACCCTGTGCCACAATACAGAACTAACTAGTTCACTACTGGCTCTGAAAAACAAACAAATCCAAACCAAACCCAAACAACAAAAAAAAAGCAACGTGAACCAGAGTCAATAGTGGCAATGGGTTGTGTGCCATTCTGTTTACTGTGTTTCTTGTTTCTTCAGCACCAAAACATACTGATCAGGGATTGCTGGGACAGTTAATCATCCCCCAAAACTGCAGTAAGACTTGGCATGCTGGGGACATATTGCCAGGTCACATTAGGACTCACAATTCAATTCCTGAATTCAGAGTACATCTGGCACAGTCAAGCAAAGACAGCTCTCTAGGGCTGTAAGAATTTCTGGGGATACTCTGGTACACATTTACTGCTTAGAGTGATGGACCTTTTACTGATTATATTTGGAGAACATTATAAAAAAATCATCTTTCATATAAAAAAAGGAGCAAGAAAGCTTCTGAACTCTGGAGAGTGAACATTGCCTGAGCAACTAATTATCTCATCTGCTCAAGAACTGTTGCTGTTGCTAGCAACGGTAAGATGCAGAACAAGGTTTATGATTCTATCCTGCATTAACTTTCCCAAATATATTTACTGTCAGACCCCCATGTGAGGATCCTCATAACATTAGAAAAATGCAGTCAAGATTCTAGAAAACTTCTGATCTAGAAGCCTGTGTTAAGCTGATAAATGCCAAGAAAAAATAGTATTCTGCTGAGTGACCTTGAGAAGTATATACTAGCCTTCTCACAAGATGATACTTTATTCCACTAGTATATTCTATTCCAGATCTACTTATAGCTCTTTAATGAGTTTCTCATTTTTAATGGGAAATTTTTTTACATACCTCTTTGATCTTCAAGTAATTTCAGGTAAAATACATGAATGCCACTTCATGTAATTCCTGTTAGGAAATGGAGACTGTAATAATCTTAAACTTTAAGCATCCATCTTCTAATAGGAATCCCTCTAGTTAAAATGTCTGCTCAAACTTTATATGAAAAATTTGCATACTGTTTCTTCAACTTCTGTCAAAATCATGGCATATTTTAACAGAAACATATTTGAATAGATATAAAAATATGTCATGGTTCCTTAGAATAAAAAATGTATTTGAAACTTCTATGTTTAAGAGATTAATGTCCAGTTTGGTACTTGATTTTGAATGATTTAAACCTTAGAGCTTTTTTGCTACATTTTCATTTGAAAAGAAAATGGCTTGTAAATCTGTCAAATTACAAGATGGATTAACAATTTGTGTATGTCCCTTTTTCTGGGTGTTCCCACCTGAACTTGAGGGTATATAATCTTGGAGTTTAGGGACTTCTGGGACCATTCATCAGATTCAGATGAGGACCAGAATGTGGACAGGGCTTTGACCACCACTCTTGACCAGACTGTGACCACTATCTCCACCAACAGGTTTTTCTTTCCCTTCTTTTTACTTTGGACCCATGGGGAACCATGTGGGCTCAGCACAGGGGCTAACACACATCATTCTGTTTGTGCCCCAGGGTGCTGGGTCATACTTCTGAGTTTTGAGGGTTAAAACCAATTTCTCTTTGTATCATTACATTTTTGTAATATTTTTATTAAATTGTAACTCTGATTTATAATCTCTTTTGTGTTGGGTTTGTTTCTCCTGCTGGTTTACCTTTAAACTAGCACAAGAATGCACACACTGTTATCAGTTCAAACATACACCACTTCCTTATAAATGGCAAGAAAATGCAAGAGAGATGAACGGTAACCTTTTCAGTCATGACCTGGGCTTCTCCAGGATGGAGGCACAGCACAATCCTCCAGGGAGGGAAAGTAGCTTGAGCTGGGCCTCATCTTCCTTAGCAGGGCTTGAGCACCCTGTTCCAAGATCCTAGATAGTGAAAAACAGGTACCTGACATTTTAAATATCACCTGGTGCCCAATTTCCACATCAGAAGGGTATAGATATGTGATAAAGATGAATTCAGAACTGCAACCTAGAATTGCCAGAGGGCTGCTGTGTCCTAACTGTTGGTAACTTTTTCAAGACAGAGATGCCAGCTAAATAAATCATGGTACCAGAGTGCTTACGGACACAGGAATTTGTGAGAATGGTTTGATAAAAAAAAATTACCAATATTTCTAATGATAAATAATTTCATCTTGTCTGTACTAAAAATGAATTGTAAATACTCATATACAGTGCCATAAACATTTTCTTCTAGAGGGAAAAGTGTATTTATGAAAAGAAGAAAAAGCTCTTATTGTTGCAATGCTCACTAGAGACACTACCCACATTGAAACTGAGGAGATGTACAAGGCTTGTATTTTCTGGGGTGGTTTTTTCTCCCCCACCTGGATCAAGAAGTTACAGGTTTGCAGGTTCTTAGAATCCCACTGTGCAGAAACTGCAACCAAGTTTTCAGGTTTCTGTAAAGTTTTCTTCATTTAGAAGCAACTATTTTACAAATAGAAATATGTTTGATTCCTTCTTGTCTGTTACTTCTTGTCTATTCTTATACTGAAGTTGTGAAACTTTCTTACTGGGAGATTACATGTTAATGGTGGATTACAGAGTGGAGAAATTGAAAAAGCTCATATTATTCAAAGTCTCTGACAAATATCTACAGAGTATCCGCTAAAGGCCCAAGAGATGAGCATATTATTAGATGAAGCAGAATTTAAGTTAAACCTGTTAGTATGGCTCCTTGTCGGTAGCCTCAGATGTGTTGAAGAAAAGTCTTCTATTTACAGCCCACTTTTCCCTGCCCCTGCACACACACACCCCCCATCCCCACCTCCCACCAATATTAGTCAAAAGTGGTAGCAAATCCTGATCCCTGTACTACTTCTCAGAGCAAAGAAGTCCACCTGAGACCAGCTTCCTTCAGCAGCTACATCATTAACATCAATATCCAAGCAACCTGCTCCAAGCCAACATACACAAGTTTCATTGAGATTTAGTTCACTCGATTCCTGTCCAGGAAAATATGTTTAGACAACCATTGAGGATGTTTGACTGATCCCAGGTGCTGTCTTTCATTCTGCACTGATTACTGAAGATAGAACTTGTCTCCAAGCCAAGATGGAGAGCTGCACCAGAGAACTGCTCTGGCAAAGAGTTTCAAAATCAGTCTTTCTCAGAACAGACCTGTTACACAACTCCAATACTTTCAAGGCTGGACACAGAGAGGGAGAATCCAATGAAATTTTTGGATTAAACTATTGTTGAAAGTGTTAGTGTATTTCCATGTTGCTTACAAAAAGTGATTCTACATCACAGACACATGACAGCTTGACTGTCTGATTTTATAAAAAGTTGAGTTTAAATATGAGTCCTATGAACTCAACAAATCATACAGCAAATGACTGAGTTTGCTACCAGGCTGTAAAATGTTTTTGAACATGTCTGACACTTGTTACTATAGTGATATTCGTCATGTCTGAACCCTGCAGTATTGTCTGCTAGAGGCACATTACAGTTTTATGCATTACATTAATAAACACTCTGATTAGTACATCATTTCAACATTTTTAAAATTAACTTCTTATTTTCAGATAGCTATTTAAAGAATTCTTTTTATTATAGAATTCATTTTTTTATTTCTTGTCCATATTCTGCCTGGAGTAATAATGGTTCGCCTTTAGTGGTAGAATGATTTTCCTCTTTTCCTGTTTTCCATACCTATACTGTCTGTTTATATGCAGTACTTCAGTTACAAATATTAAGGAGCCACAAGAGGGAGTCTACTCAGATGTGATGAGTACAAATGCAGCCAGGAGTCTGTTTTACCACTCCAAGAACAACCCCTCGCATGTCCTCCTTCAATGCTTGAAAAGAAATCTTAAGAGTTTTTGCAGCACCAGATATTTATTGCACCTTGGTTTCCTTTGCAGCTCTGACAACACAAGTATATCAGTTTACCCTCACTGCAAACCAACCTCTGATTTCACTTAGTGTCAAGAATAGTCGTGCTCAGCAGCTGTGCATGCTCTCTGTTATTCTGGGAGGGGGGGGGGAGCACAAAGAAGATTTGTGATCTTAAGATTACTCTTTAATCTATGCCAGATCATTGATATTAGTAACAGAGTGCACAGACTTTTGACCTTAAGAGAAAGATTAGTGCATATTTGGCTAACGTGGCTGACATGCAGACCCATAACTAGATCAGACAAGAAAAGTGAAAAATGCTGGTGCGTCAGAGTTTTCCATCTTCCAAGGTGCTGGCCAATATTATGTGCACCTCATGCGTGAAAACTGTACTATTTCATCTAGGAAGCCATGAATCTCAAGTGGATGATTTATCAGTATTTTCAAGAAACTGACACAGAAATATGATGTTCTCTGTACTTCCTTACTATAGTGTCTATGCTCACACTAAAGGATTCAATTACTCTCATATGTTGCTTCCCTTACAGCAAGTTCCATCAATAATTCCTCAAGTGGTTTGTTGTTGGCATTCTTACTACCAGAATGGCTTTTATTTTGCTCCTATAAATACAGTAACTTTGTTATATTCACCATCTAATAATTTTAGGAGGAACAAAGGCTTTCTGTGAAAAGTATATTCTAGATTTTTCCACTGGAGAAGTATATATATAAAAAAGTAAGCAAGATTAGCTACACAATAGTCTAGGTTAAAATAAATTTGCTTAGGTATGCTGATTCAGATCCAAAAATATCCACCTATGACATTTTTGGATGATACTGCATGTACATTAGAACTATTCAAATAATAAACATGAACAGTTGTTAAGAGTATCGTGGTGATTCACAAGCACTTGCAGTACTCATTTCTATTTGTATCTGCCCAGCAACATTTGCCTTGGAATAACTTGGGTTATGGAGGTCTCTTTTGGATAAGCTACATGCAGCTATGAAGTCAGTCATATCACAGAATCATAGAATATCCTGAGTTGGAAGGAACCCACCAGGATCATCAAATAAAACTCAGCCCTGCACAGGACATCTCCATGAACCACATCATGTTCCTAAGAGTAACATCTAAACACTTCTTGAACTCTGTCAGTCTTGGTATTGTGACTACATCCTTGGGAAGCCATTTCCAGTGCCCAACAACCCTCTGGGTGAAAAACCTTTGCCTGATATTCAAACTAAACCTTTCCCACATCAGCTTCATGACATTTCCTCCTTGAGTACTGTCACTGGTCACCACAGGGAAGAGATCAGTGCCTGCGCCTCCTCTTCCCCTCATGAGGAATTTGCGGACTGCAATGAGGTCTCCCTTCAGTCTCCTCTTATCCAGGCTGAACAGACCAAGTGACCTCAGCCGCTCCTCATATGGCTTCCTCCCAAGGCTCTTCATCATTTTGTTGCCCTCCTTTGGACACTCTCTAATAGCTTTATATCTTTCTTGTATTGCAGTGCCCCAAACTGCTCACAGTATTCAAGCTGAGGTTACACCAGTGCAGAGCAGATTGGGACAATCCCCCTCCCTCAGCAACAGGCTGGTGATGCTGTGCCTGATGCCCCCCAGGACACAGTTGACTACTGAGCCATATTCAACTTATCATTGACCAGGACTCCCAGGTCCCTTTCCATGGCACTGTTTTGCCACACTTCATTCCTCAGTCTGAACGAACATCCAGGGTTGTCCCATCTCAGGTGCAGAATCTGGCACTTTACCCAGTGTCCTAGTTCAGCAGGAGGGACCAGCTAACACTGTGGGGGTGATCAAAGCTGTGTATTCTACCCCCTCTATTCATTCCCCAAAGACAATGAACCATTAGCAGCAGCTGCCCAGGGAGCCATTATCACCTTCACACCCAACCTGAGGGGGGCGGAGCTGCTAATGGGTCATCAACAGTTCAATACCCCCTGGCTCCCAGAGTTAATCACCCATTGTGTGAGTCCCCGCCCAGGGGGAGGGACTGGGTCCTCCCTGAGGGTACATAAGTGGTGAGTAAGAAGACCTTGGGAACTTCTCGTCGGATCTAGAGGAGCAACAGGACCTTGACAGGAGGAGATCACCGTTCTCACCCAGACCATAGCCCTTGCCTGCACCAACAGGTTTTTTCATTTTCTTTTGCTCTGGATTTGGGGGAACCACAGGGGTCTCAGCACAAGGGCAAACAAACCCCCTTGGGTTTGTGCCCCAGGACACTGGGTTATACTGCTGGGGTTTTGTGAGTTGAAAGCAATTTCACTTTTGTGTCAGTGTTGTTATTGTAATATTATTATTAAGTTTTAGCTCTGACTTATAATCTCTCTCGTGGTGAGTTCATTTCCCCTGTTGGTTTGCCTTTAAACCAGCACACCCAGTTAAAATTCATATGGTTGGTGATTGCCCAGTCCTCTAATTTGTTGAGGTGTCTCTACAGGGCCTTTCTGCCTTTGAGGGAGTAGATAGCTCCTCACAATTTAGCATCACTGGCAAATATACTTAGCATCCCTTTTAGTCCCACATCCAAGTCATTAATGACAATATTGAAAAGAACTGGGCCTAAGATGGAGCTCTGCAGAACCCCACTAGTAACCAGTCAGCAGCCCGATATGGCACTGGATGTTTATGTGGAATCTTCTCTCAGTTTAGAGGGACTTGTATGAAAAGTTCCACTGTTGCACAGCAATAAGACTTCAAGTGATATGGAAATACTCAAACAGAATATCCTATTGAGGCAAAAAAGTGCCCTGAAATGAATACTGTGGTATGTTTGCAGTTCTATTTGCTAGGCAGAAATATGTCTGTAGCTTTCTAGGCATGGTAGTAAAAAAGTTATGGATCATTTATGTTCCTTATAGCACCAGAATTTCATTGAAACTAGAAATAATATGCAGAAAGATTCCAATGTCCAATTCTGAGCTGCTAAACCACTGTCTCACAAGTATGGAAAGAAGTTGAAGTTGGTTACTAAATCATTTTTTTTTTTTTTTGCAGGACTTCACAAGAATACTCTTTTGTTTCATATGCTAGAAGAAAGGAGGTTCTGAGTGATCCACTGAAAGGCCATGCAATGATTCAGTATGGAATTACAAGTAAAATGGAGGGATTTGTCTTATCTTCTGACCTCAGATAAAAATATGCTACTTCAAGGGGAGAAAAAAAAAAGCTTCAGAAGTTACATCAGCTCCTTGTCTCTGCAGAATCTAAGTATATTTCTTCCATATTTATCTTATTTAGCAACTATTTAACCACTGTCAAGAAAAATTGAACTTAGGGGAAGAAAACCTGTTTTATAATGGGTGGTATTTTTTTATAATAGGATTTGTACACTTCATTATCTTCTTGATTCTGTTTTTCTTCAATATACTAAATCCTTGCAAGATACACAGAGACAAGAAATAATTCTCTCTCATTAACTTCCACATTCTAATCAAACAATTTCATGCTTTTATTCCATCACAATAACCAGTGAGTATCAAACACTCAGCACTAGAATGTTCTTGCACAGCTGCCTCAGCAGAGGGACTCTACTGGGGACAGCTTCACAGCCCATGGACAGCAGCAGATCATGCAGGAAATCAGTATGCTCAAGTTCAGCTTCATTGTAAAGTAAAGCACATGGCCACAGCAGTGATACCCACATCATTCATAGCCATGTTCACCAACCACTGGGCAGAGAGATACAGGTGACCAGAATTCCCTCTGCTGCTGTCAAAGGCAAAAGTTCATTTCAAGACTAACTTGACCATGAACCACAAGGCAGCTTCAGCCACCACATGTAGCTGGACAGAAATGTTACTTCGTAAATAAAGTGACAATGAGAAGTTGAGTCTTCCCAGTGTGATACATAAGTGTAGAGTAGGATTTTTTAGGGTTTGGTTTTGTTTGTTTGGTTGGTTTGCTTTTTATGATAAAGTTATCCTGCTGGTATTTTACTGAAAATCAAGTTTTTCCTATTCATTTGCCATCAGTTTGATGGTTTCAACATCTCTGAGCTGGGTCATATGACAAAAAATTACTGTTGTGTTTTTTTTTTCTTCAAATACTTTATCAATGTGTCAATAAGAGTACTAAACAGGACTTAGAGGAAAACACACATCTCAAAGAAAACTCATTAGTTAAACTTTTTGCTATGCCAAAGAACTTTTGAAATTATAATCACACAAATTTTTCAGTTAACATTATGTTCTACAAACTCACATCATGTACCTGTGTATGCTTCAGTACGTAGTTGTTTGCACTATGTGAACAGTGTTCTCATGACCTTCCTATGCTTAGTCAGGGTAACATGAGGTTAGTCATCCATCACAGTGAGCTCCTGCTCCTCAGTCACTATTCAGATGTTTTTTTTTACAAGATCACAAAAGGTTCAAACAAACAAATAAATAATATTTTAAATAGTATATTATATGCAAAATTATTGATACATAAAGCATTTATTGTTTTACAGCGATACACAGTGGCCAAAACATGACAGAATATAAAACCATCCAATTGTAAATAACGTTTTCATACTGCTTTTTGGACCTAAGAGGAAAACCAGACTCACAATTATTAACACATGTGATCACAAGACTGAAATATTTAAAAACAAAAAGTTTTGTTGAATGTGCCTGTTAAGTCACCTTGATTGCTTCACCTGAAGTAACTCTCTCTTAGCTTCATTCAGAATGTAAGAAATTTCAGCTGTGTAATTTTTTTGGCCCTAATACAGTTATTTATCTTTCCGTAGTTTGATCATTTGATATATTTCCCCCCTTTTACCAAATATTAATTTGATTAAGTATTAATTGGCTGCTTTTAGAATCTATTAGTATATATTTACTATCTAGCTGACCTCTTCAGTGACGGACAGTTAATGAAATTAAAAAAAAAAATTGTGATCAGAGATAGAGAAAGGTACTGTCTTTGACCAGATTGTTATGCCAGTCCTCCAGCAGACTTAGAGACAGTCATGAACATGAGAGTCACATTCTATCAAAAGTTTATTAGACAATTTTTAGAAAAATCTTAACAGAATATCCCTTCATTATTCTAAAGCTTTTCCAGGAAAAGACACCATGTCCAGTGAAGATCCTATTGGACAAGTTTGCTTTTTTCTATAGTAGTTTTCTGATCAGATTCATAGCCCTCTGCAGCTATTTCATCTAGACTGTAAGAATCATAGAAGAATCATATTTGTGCCTAAATTATCCCACACCACCTCTATCCCCTGTTAATGAACAAGTAACATGGAACACACTTTGCTTTTCTATAGTGACCAAATTTCACAAAATCGTGAGTGGATATTTAGTAAAGGTTGTTTACTATTATAAAACTTTCACAGTATAAGGGAGATTGAGTTCAAGTCCTTGATCTCAATAAACTAGAAGGTATTTTTTTGCTTTTTTCTCCTCAGTCTTGGATGTGTGTTGACTGTCACCAAGATACTGACCAAAATGTAATCTAAAGTGTCTATGCAGTAAATTCAAAGGGTTTCACAACAGAATGAGACTGAAGTTTCACAAAGCTGAAAAAATTAAGGGATGGGGAAGCTGCTACTTGTCTAGATCTACTGTAGGAGGTAAAGCTCCCTCTGCACATCTTCCACTCTGAGCAGAAGTTAGTTACTATTCATACCAAGGGAGATCAGTGCAAGTTAGGCCATTGGTGTTTAGAAAAAGCATTAACATCTAGCTTGTTTTCAATTTCTATAGTTCAAGTGCGTGGAATGCATTTTCTTTAATTTTTTTCACAAGTTTTCACCAGTCACATTCACCTGGTCTTCTCAAAAATCCTTTGATTTCTTGAAATTTTTTTCTCCATTTCTTTTTGTTTTGTTTTGGTGGGGTTTTTTTTGTTTTGTGTTTGTTGTCTGTTTGTTTGGGTGTTTTTTTGTTTTGTTTTTAATAAGCAATGGTTGGATTTGCATGTAGAAGATTCCTATTCAGTGTTATATATGAAAAATGTCAAAGCTTTGATATCCACTTACACAAAATAGAGATGAAAGTAGATACACAAGCAATAAATGAGCTCCTTCTTAGGGGAAGTACACTGCAGATGGAATGTAGAATTGGTGAGTACACAGTATCAGCAATGAAAAATTCTATTTCATGTTTAGCACAATGAACAGAAAAAGATCTTTACCTAGTGTTCTCACTGACACCTGCTATACAATTGTATAGATATCTGTTCCTATTTTGCTTTACATTTGTTCCTCCTACCCTTCAGTCTTCCTACTGCTTTTCTTTGCTTTATTTGTTTATTTTAAATAATTATGATAACACAGAAATGATAATGCATAAATTCACCATTTCTCTTCCCAACCTCTTCCAGCATTATTTTTTACTTTAACACAACAGGAATAATGCAGTTCTAGTATTGTCATAAAAAAATGGTGCTTCCAATCCTAGTAGGAGTCAAAGCAAAATCAAAATTAAACAAGAAATCCCTACTATTTCAATTTCTTTTTCACAGCATTGGTCTCTTTCCATTCCAACAGCCACCAGATGACAACATGAAAGAAATATGTATTCTGTACATCCATAGCTTTCTAAGTTTTTCCTAAGCCTAGTTTAGATGCTTTGCTTTTTACCAGTTTTTGGTTCATGCCTCTCATTCAGACAGTGTTGCAGAGAGCAACCCCTTCCCTTGACAATTTCTTTGTACCAAGCTTGTTGGCTTTGTCACTACTGTTGATCTCTTTTCTACTCATCTGCTCTCACAGCAGAAGACTTCTATTGATGAGGATTGTTGGTTTCCAAGCCACCTTAAATCATCCATTCTTAAAGATACTATTTATTTGCATATGGCAGGAATATTAACACACCTACAACTCCCTAAAGTTATGTTTTCTGCTACTGAACTGAGCATACAAAGAAAAAGGCTGCTTTAATTATACAAGTCACAGTCAGAACTGAGACATCTTTTTCAATTATAAACAGGAAATACATATCATAGCAGATACAATATTTAGGGTGCTCTCATCAAAAAGGGTGCATTTATTGAGAAGATATTTTTGTACCATCACAAAAATATACACAGAGAAGTGTATTAGGAGGGGGAGCGAAAATCCATCCTGTACTAAAGGATTGTGTGCAATGCACTCAGGAGGACCAAACATTGAAGTCCATCTATCCATCATTAATGTGCCTATTTAAAGTGCTGCGGGGTCTTTACTACTAGATCACAAGAAGGATTTAGACAAAGATCTGACTTCATTCAAGTATTTTGCATTCTCTAAAGTGTTAATGAATGCTAACAAAGATTTTTGCATTATTGTTTGAATGCGTTCTTAGCTCTCTGCATAACTATATTTAGTCAAACAAGAAGTATGAAAAGCAGCTCTAGTGAAAGCTAGTTATGAGAACAAGTCACAGAAGAGTGGCTTCCCAATAGACTACATAGATATCCACAAGTCAAACACGTTCAAATGCTGTAGAGACCAGAATATTTCATGCTTGGAATATTCATGAATTCATTCACACAAATCCATCACCTTGATATTTACAAACTACTCCTGAAAATGGAAAAATTACTTGAGGTTGCTAGGGTTTGTTTTTTTTTAAAGTACATACATGTGTCAACTCAAGAGTGAAGTCTTACACCAACAGAATTTATACACAATATATTTCAAGCTTAGCACACTGAATGCATAACTTATATCTAATCTAATGAATAGACTTAAAGGGTTTTTTTTTATTATTTATCTTAAAAGCTTGGGGTTTTTTGATTGGTTGGTTTTCCTGTGGGTTTTATTCTTGTTGTTGTTTTGGGGGTCTTTTTTTTCAATGTTGCAGGTGGAATTCCTTCAGTTAAAACCAAATTTGAAAGCCTTTTAGATGAAAAACAGGAGAGTCATATTCAATGCTTTTCCAGAATAAAATTCCAAATGAAACAGCAATATTTAGGGCATGAATTCCTCACATTCTCTACCTACAGTCTTTCTTCTACTACAGCCCTCTACCATCCCTATATAATTAGTTCAAACTTGGACAACACAAATAATATAGGACCCTAGTGGATAATATGTTTTTCAAATTAATCAAATTTAGCTTTGTTTCTATGCACAGTACTCATACTATGACAGTATATAAAATGAGGGTGGCAAGAGTGTGTGCTTGTGTGCATGTTTGTGTACTCATTTAGGTTTTACCAGAGTCAAATGTTCACGCAGTTCAAAAATCAGCAAAGATGTTGCCATTTCCATGGATAAGCAGATCTACACTTCTGGATTTGTTTTGTCAAATGCTTATTCTAAAAAGTATTCAAAGCAAGTGGTTCAACCTTTTTGTATTGGTAAGATTTTTCATTTATTCTGAACCTGAGAGACATAAATAGTCTGTGCATAAAGCTTACATTAGAAAGAAGAACTTTCATCATGGGATGGCTATTATTCAGCAATACTTTTTCTTTCTGTAACTTCATGCTGAGTCTCCAGGGAGTAAGCATGTAAACAACAGTTGCTATTTCCATTCCACCATGAGATGAAGAAACTGCTTTTGTTAGTTATAGTATTTGCAAAACTGAAGCAACAAGTTCAGAGTGTATGTACAATTGTCTGCAGAAAATTGATTCTCTAGCACTTCCATTTTAAAAAGTGGCACCTGCTATCTTTCCCTTATGTTCATTAGTTCTCTTTCGACTATACATGCCCCAAACATTTTTACTTCTCAGTTTGCACAAGACTTATGAGCATTGAGTTATAGTTCAATGTGCCCATTGATTAAATTACAGCATCTCATGTGTACAGATCAGTCTTAAAAGGATCACAGATAAGTATTGTGACAGCTACTACTGAAAGAGATTAGTCCTTCCATTACATGTTGTAAGTATTTCAGCTAGCTTGATATTTTTCAAGCCTTCAAAACTTTTTAATGTTGAGATTACTATAAGGCAATTTTAGGAAATAAATTAGGTGAAGAGAGTCTAATAAATATATAGCAAGAATACTGATATTAATAGCACAACACTGGTTTATGCAAAAAAACCCACAAATTTCCTGATGTTATTAGTGCTTATGTAAAGCAACAGGAAACAAAATTTTCACCAAGACTACCAACCAGCATAACTACTCTATTTTACAGAAACTCTTTGTATGGGGAGACGAGCATAATGAATCCTTTCAGTTTGTTGAGTACATCAAACTCAGTCATGTCTCCTTAAAAATATACCAGTTAAGAAACCACTTCACTGACAAAATCAGAAGTTTCATTAACCTCAGCTGACCATTTAACCTAAAGCCTATTAACAAGTCTGGGGAAAAATATACGCCTAAATATTTGCTGCAGTGATCAGTTCAGAGTAATGCAAAATCAGAGCGCACATCTGAAAAAAATTTAACAATATCTCATTAAATCATTTTTTTCAGACTTGAGAAATAGTGAATAGAAATTTATGTAAACCATATTATATTGCTAATTGGGAAATATTTTTCTGTATCTAAATATGTCAAATTACTACATGTTAATGTTCTATGTGTTACACAAAAACAAAAAAAAAAAGAAAAAAAACCCACACAAAACAAAACACAAAAAAAAAAAAACCCAAAAAACCCCAAACCACCAAAGGAAAAAAGTCCTACCTAATTACTCCCAGAGTAACTCATATGGATATGAGAAAGTAGTAAATAAACAGCAAAAAGCCACTCACTCACTCACTCACTCCATCCCAAGCTCCACCAGGATGGGGGAGGGAATTGGAAAAACAAATTGAAATGCATGATTTGAGATAAAGACAGTTTAATAAGACAGAAACTAAAGGGAAAATAAGACTAAAAGTAAAAGGATTAGAATACATGAAACAAGTGATGCACAATGCAATTGCTCACCACCCCTGAACCAATGATCAGGCAGTACCCAGGCAGTGGCCTCCAGCCAGCTTTCTTTCCTGTTTGTTTGCTGGGCGTGATGCCACACAATGTGAAATATTCCTTGGGTCACTTGGAATCAGTTGTCCCAGCTGTGTCCTTTCCCAATTCCTTGTTCACTGCCAGCCTCCTCACTGATGGGATGTGGCACCAGAAAAATTAATGACTTAGTTTAAGCACTGCTCAGCAATAGCCAAAAGCTCAAAGGTATGACTCAATGATCTTAGAGATCTTTTCCAATCTGAATAATGCTATGATTCTAAAACATCACTGTTTTATTGACATTATTCTCATCCTAAATAAAAACACAGCAGTATACTATCTATTAGGAAGAGAGTTAGTTCTATCCCAGCCAAAACCAGGACAGAAATTCAACACAGAATTAGTCAAAATAAGTGTTTGAGTGTATATAAACAACCCCCTTACCTTGTTTTACAGTCTGTACATTTACCCTGACCTTGAGAGCTTTCCTCTGCTCTTAGCTATAAAAAAAATTCCTGGTGTTGCCTACTAGTGGTTATGCAGCTGTAGGAATGCCAATCTAACTGCTCATACAATATTCACAGCTATAATGGCTGCTCAGGGATGAATGCTATGAAAGTGCTGGTTTTGAGTATACCTAAATGTATCTCCTGGTGCCTCAGCTTCTTATATTTGTCTATTGAAATGTCCAAGTGAAATATAATGAAGGGAAAGCATTACAATAAATTAAGATATCAATGAACTCAGAATAACCATGGATTATTTTGTCAAACAGCCTATGTTCATAAATAATTATAAAAGTAAATATTAATTTTTATTCTAATTTAATTTTCATATTGATAATTAGAATTAACTTTACTTGCACAGAATCTCAATTTAATTCAAC
Source organism: Pithys albifrons albifrons (assembly GCF_047495875.1). NCBI lineage: Eukaryota > Metazoa > Chordata > Aves > Passeriformes > Thamnophilidae > Pithys > Pithys albifrons. The sequence continues at coordinate 46,114,869 of NC_092462.1, read as the reverse complement.
CTATTATTAAAACATTGAGTTATCAGGTAAAATAAATTTAGAGCATGGATTAACACTTTGATAAAGTACAGAAAGTGCTTTCCCTTGTTTGTCTCTAAAAATGGCTTTTTAAGAACCAGCTACCTCTTCAGGTCAATTTACAGTTGATAAGCCAGTGCAACTGAAAAATTCCTACAGTTATATCCATTATGACTTCATAGTTATCAAACATTAGTTAGAACTTCAGAAATGCAAATGTCTTCTTGATGCAGGTTTTAAATAATTAATTTTCTAGAATCGCAGAATATGCCAGGTTGGAAGGGACCCATAAGAATCATCAAGTCCAACTCCTGGCACTGTGCAAGACACACCAAGAATCACACCATGTCCCTGAGAAGGTTGTCTAAATGCTTCTTGAACTCAGAGAGGCTTGGGGCTTGTGACCACTTCCCTGGGAAGCCTGTTCCAGTGCCCAACCACTCTCTGAGTGTAGAACCTCATTCCAATATCCAAGCTAAACTTCCCCTGACACAACTTCAGGACACTCCCTCAGGTCCTGTCACTGGTCACCACAGAGAAGAGATAAGTGTCTGCCTCTCCCTCACAGGAAGAAGGTGTGGAGAATGATGAGGTCTCCTCTCAGTTTCCTCTTCTCCAGGCTGAATAGACCAAGTGCCCCCAGCTGCTCCTCATATAGCTTCCCCTCAAGGCCCTTCACCATCTCTGTTGCCCTCCTTTGGATGCTCTCTAACGGCTTAGTATCTTTCTTATATTGTGGAACCCAAATGCACAAAATATTGAAGATGTGGCCTCACCAGTGCAGAGGCAGAGCAGGACAATTCCCTCCCTCAACTGGCTGGCAGTGCTGTGCCTGATGCCCCCCAGAAAGAGTTAGCCCTCCTGGCTGCCAGGGCACTACTGACTCATATTCAACTTGTCATCAACCAGGACTCCCAGGTGCCTTTCTATGGACCTGCTTTCCAGCATCTCATTCCCTAGTCTGTACAAACATCTCAGATTGCACCACTCCAGCTGCCGAATCCAGCATTTTTTTCCTTATTGAACTTCATATGTTTGGTGATTGTCCAGTCTTCTGATTTGTTAAGGTCTCTCTGCAGGGCCTCTCTGCCTTTGAGGGAGTCAGCAGCTCCTCCCAGTTTTGTGTCATTGGCAAACTTGCTTGTTATCCCTTTTAGTCCCATGTCCAAGTCATTAATGAAGATGTTGAAGAGCACAGGGCCCAAGATGAAGCCCTGTGGAACCCCAGGTCCTTCTTGGAAATCAGGACAACATTCACCAGCTTCCAGTCAGCTGGGACCCCGTCTGCATTCCCAAGACCACTCAAATTCACCAAGAGAGGTTTTGCAATGACATCAGCCAGCTCTTTGAGGATCATGGGATGAATCTCATCAGGGTCCCCAAATTTGTAGAAATCCAGCTGAAGCAGCAGATCCTGCACAAATTCAGGGTTGACTGGGAGTTGACCATTCTTGCAGTCATGGTCCTCCAGCTCAGGATACTGAGACCCCCTTGGTCTGTCATCCATTTTGAAGACAGAGGCAAAGAAAGCATTACACACCTCTGCCTTGTCTCTGTCCCTGTCTATGAGGGGTCCATCCCCATCCTGTAACACGTCAATGTTATTTCTGTACTGCCTATTGCTATGAAGTACTCTGTTTATTGTCCCCCACATTTCTGGTCAACTTCAACTCCACCATTTCGTTTTCACCATTTGTCTGGCTACTGTGTGGCAGCAAAATACAGGAGATTGAGACTGAAGAAAGAAGAATGGGAAAAAACATACAAACAGGTTTCCACATCTGGCATGTGCAGCAGACATACAAGATGGTCATTTGAGTGAGACAGGTGAGAAGAGACCTGGACCCTGAAAAGCTCCCTGATATCCTTCCTAGCCATATACTCTGAGAAGAAATAGAAATTTTTGAACGTCCTATTTTTTTTTCCCAAAATGAAGCCAGTCTATTTTCCAACTCATGATAGTATTACCATGACCAAGAACAAGACAGACACGGTAGTCCGGTTACCTTGTTTGAGCTCTCAGAAGTAACCACTTGCTCAGCTTGATATATATGCACAGTTGCTCACTGTAAGCAAGATGCTTATGTACAGACAACAACAGTGCCTTTGCATATTCATTAATAGTTAGTGCTCTGTTTTCTGAAATGAGCATCTGTAGAGTTAGAGAATCAAAACATAACTAATGAACAGTGAGATTGTTCTTATAAGCAAGATGGTTTAAGTTACACAAACCCAACAGGAATATTTAGAATTTTAAGTCATCCATAAGGTGAGGTAACTACGAACTTAAGATCAAATCAGGCAGATTTTACTCTGCCAAATCTAAAAAGGGGTCCTACATGTCTATCAAACACTATAATATCCAGGCGTGGGTCTCTGAAGAGTAATACTCACTATAAAGCGGTCCTCTTAGATTTGCTGGGCTTTCAGCAAGCAGAGTGAAAACAAACCAGAGCTAGCAGCAGGGGCTGTGAGGGGACCCAAAAAATAGAGTTTTAGTTGCTGACATGCTATTATATACTTTTTATTTTCTTCCTTTTGACTCATTTTATAGGTTTCCTGGGACTCTAACCTAACATATCAATGCTGATTCAGTATTGTCCTTGAACATAGAGATTTCTGTACAGAGCACTGAAAGAAGTAATTCAGGTTCTTCCTCCTGTAGAGTTTCTTAGGATGCATGATGAGAAATCTTACAGAAGAAAAGTTTTGATTTTGAACAGAAGAGAGATAGAACAGCAAACTTTACCTGTTTAGGAACTTAGTACTTTCTACAGCCTTAGAGAATGAACATCTCCATCTGCCCCAAAACTATACTCTCCTCTTTTCTGAACCTGGCACACACATTTGACAAAAAAATTGCACCATAGCACATGACATACACAAATTTCAGATACCTAAGTCTGTTCATACAGACATTCCTAAAAACTGGAAGGCTCCTTTCTCCTTTGTTTCTTTTAATATTTACAAGTAATGGTTTTCCTAAAACAATGCATAAATCCAAAGGACAAACAACATTGTTTGGAGCTCTTGCTTTAGTAGAATTGTTCCCAGTTTAAGTATACCAATATGTACTGCTGGATAAAAGCTTTGCCTAACCTATTATCTCTAGGTAAACATGTGACTGCAGAGATCTTTTACATAGCAGCCAAGGTGGTCTTTCATTTGAGAGACAAAGAGTTACCTCTTAGCAAGTAGATAGCATTCACTTTCCACAGCTAATTTTAAGGAAATTGTCCTTGAATGTCTATTCCTGCTGGGGAAAACATAAACAAAACAAACAAACAAAAAGAAAAGGAGACTGAACATGTTCTCTTCAGGAAAAGCCTCAATTCCTTAGTCTCATTTCCTTTGTTATTTTCAGCTACTACCTTATGACTAATGTATCAGATCAAGTTTTAATGATAATGATGGATTAGTTGAACTCACTTCCTCTTTGATCTGAAGCTATATTAAAAATCCAGACTTGGATATATTTTATTATCCAAGTCAAATCTTACATTCAGCAAAATAAGTCACCTGTTTGTTTAAGTACATCAGCACCCTGAGATCCTGGGCCAGACCACGTGTCTCAGTTGCCAGACTACCCAGGGTAAGGCACAAATCCACAACAGTAGTAAAATTATTAAAACAGCTTGATATAGAACAGATATTTTTAGCTTGCAGGAGATAATACAGCAGTGGCAGAAAGGGGACATACTCAAAGGGCAGAAGTGCTTGAATACTGAATTTGGTCTATTCTACCAGCTAGTACCCACAAGACTAAGTGAAAAGAGTTTAAGAAACTGCATGAGCCTCCTCAAGCAGTACACTGGAACCCACAGACCACTGCACAGCTGTGGGGACAGGAAAACACTTCAGCTGGGCTATCATATCAAGTGTTACTGACTCAAAACAGTTGAGCCATATTCGTGACACAACATTGAGAAATAAGCTGAAATAGAGGAAAATTACAATGCATGAAACACATAACTGCAAGGAAATGAAAAGCCTACTAAAATACCAGAGTCTCAGTTTGGCATTTAGTAGAAAATACCCCTCTTCTAACAGGTGAACAGCTACTGCACACATCCCTGTGACTTAAAAGCACAGCTATTAAATAAATGCAATTTGGCAGAGGCATCTACTGAGGCTCCCTCCACTTTGTCCATACTGAGACACTAAAATTATCCGTGTTCCATGAGATGGCTTTTAAGCTGTTTTTGGCATTCATATGGAGTTACAGTCACAGCAACCTTGTTTTGGACAGTACAGACAGCATGTGAAAGGACAGTAGCAGGTTTTCAGTATGAATGTCAGTGAGGCTGGTATCCTGAAACAGTACACTCAACAGTAAGGCTCTCCAGATGCTCAGAAGAGGGGAAGAATGTCAGATAAACAATTTATGCTTCTATGTTATTATTTGGTACCCTCAGGTTTGATCCAAAGCTACTGACACACACATAAACACACACACACACATACACACAAAGGTTTATCAAAATAAATACATATCTTAGCAGGACCTGTCATTCAATCATTGCTGCAGAAAAGTATTCAGCCTGAGAGATTCACTCAAACAGCAGTACAAAACTAAAGGTGCAGATATAAATATAAATGCAAGCTGATCCTCATCCTCTCTTTCACTTCCACATCACTTGAATGTGCAAAACTATCACACAAAGAAATATAGCTGAAAGAATAACTTGTTCTTCATTGTTCTTCATACTTAGAAAAAGAGAACCGTTCTTTTGCTTACGTCACTTAATTCCATACAGATGGACTGCCTGTAGGTGCGTTGACTCAAGATGACTTAACAGCCAATTACTAGTTTGAGATGGAATAGCACCTACAGTTTATGACAGAGGTTGTTAATGAGCTAAATCCATGAAAAAAGAATTCATGAACGAAATGTTCAAAAAACACTATTTGTGTTAGAAGGTCTTAAACAAGGATTTTTAAAGCTGCTTTCTTTACACAAGAAGACAGCTTTCTTTACAATTCCTTACTGCTGGCTTTTAAAAGTTAGGAGGTTTCTGTTTTACACCTTTCAAAAAAAAACCCCAAAACAAACAAAACAAAACAAAACATTTCCTATTTTCTTTGCTAGATGCCATAGACTATGTCAGGCAGGGCAAAGGCAGTAGTACAGAAATGATTTTGACATACGTGACCTTTGAATGCCCATGGTCCTGTAAGTCAGTGGTGTGGCACAAAAGGTACTTGAGTGGAAAAAAAGATGAAGCTACAGTAGCTGTTGCAATACTACTTCAAATACAAAGAAGGCTTGCATTTGCTTTCAATGAACATCTTTTGGAAAATATACCTCACCTGAAAGGAGACCTTTCCCTATTCTTTGAACTAGTTACAGAAAGCAAAAGTTTCCCACACAGGAAACAATTTTGAAAACATTTTCTTCAAATAATTTTGAATAAGCTTTGCTTTAATCACTTTCTTAAACTATGAACTACTCAATGAGTGTGACTTATGGCAAACATCCATGCTTGTTTTGTTTCTAAAAGGATTCAAAGTTCCTAACAAAGTAATCTGTTAGGATAAGCGGGAGATCACAGGGCATGGGAGGAAAAGGACTGAGTCCCAGAAACACTTCCTTGGAAATGACTGAAGCTGCATCTAGTTGTGAAGCCAATTATTGTTCAGTATCAAACAAGAGTTAATTTTCAAATAACTAATTAAAAGGAAGACTTTATTAGAGTATACCATATTTAGAGAAATATTTCTCTGCATCTTCCTTATAAGAATACTGCATAATGACAGAAATTATTATAATGAAATGAAAATAAGAACAGAGAAATAAAGAAAAATAGAAGTTTTGAGTTAAAATAAAACATAATTCTGAACATATGAAAATTAAAGGGCTCTGAATTAAATTATAAGATGTACTTTTCAAAATTCAGTGCAAGTTTTCTTTCTGAATGAAGGGGACAGTAGAAGGCGTATAAGGAAAGAGCAGCAGACAACTAGCCCAATAATTAGCTGTATTTTCCATTATACGCTTGAACACATGCAGTTCATTGGAGAATATCAGCAATGACCATAATCTGAGCATTAGTACTAGATATGAGGATTTTCAGTACTTCTTTGTTGAAGAGTTGCATTCTGAGTTTTCTGAACCTGAATTTTAATGTCAAAGCACTGTTAAAAACACATAAATCACCCACCTGAAAGAAGCACAGTGCTATCAATCCCAGCTGTCACTAAGATGATCGTCACCTTTATGAGATTCTCCCTTACTCCTCTCTCTACACCTACAAAAGTAGAAGTCTTAGAATTATGTCAGTTATTACATAAGTTAGTTATGACAACTAACATTAGGATACATTTGGCTGTGAAGACATTGTAGCCCCCAGTCTCTGACAGAAACTAGCATCTGTTCCATTAACCTGCTGTAAATTACGTTCTTAGAAAAAAGAGCAGGTTACACCTTCATCATAAATATGTCCTTCTTTTTTTAATCACTATTAGTATATTTACATCCATTCCAGATGTGTATATGTAAAGACATAAATATATACATATCTATGTACATATACACATTTATGCATAAATATATGCATATTTATGTATCCTGACTAAGGATAAAGTGCCCTTTCATTTGTAGAAGATTTAAGTTTTTCCATTCTCTAACTTACGAGTTTTAATCATATTGCAATATTTGCATGGTGTTACTGACACAAAACAGTGGAACCATGTTCCTGGCTTTATTCAAGAATGATCCATCTTAGGAATCAGTAACAGAAATGCTTTGCACACCCACTCAGAGACAATGCAAGCTCACTTCCATACTTCCATGCTCCAGCTAGATGGCTCCTTATCTGCAAAACCAACAACGAAATCAGGCAAATTTTTTGGGGGGTTTTTTGAGGGTTTTTTTTGCTGGTTGGTTGGTTTGGTTTGGGTTTTTTGGGGTGTAATGAAACAATCTACTACACAATTTGTTTTGGGGTTTATGTTTCATTGGCTAGAGTTTTTTTGTTTGGTGGTCTTTGGAGTTTTTGTCAATATTGATAGCTCATGTATAAAGTTATGGTCTTGTTGCCTTCGGTGTTTATTTTCAAATGAGAAATTAGATTCTTTATGAAGAACCACTTTCTAAGCCAAAGTGCATATGAGTTCTCTAGTTCTTTATTTGTTCATAGAAGAAAAAAATTACTAATGCTTCAAATGTCTTATTAATAGATCCATTATCACATGATTTTTAACAAAATGCAGTTTTGAAAGCCTTTTCAAGTACTTTACAGAGGCTTCTTCTTAGTAACACAGTCACCCTCAATTGTTTGTATCAAATGTCAGTCCATACGGAGTTGTATCAGCAAATAAGGTATTTCCAAATAGGAAGTGTTATCTGTCAGCTGGATATGCTGTTTTGTTAGCTTAATTTGAGTTCCAGGAGCCTGAAACAATGAACCATCCATTTCAACATCTCATGATGCCGTACCACATGCAATGAAAGGATTCTTTCTGATGAGGTCCCAGGGCATCAAAGCAATCCTTAGTAACTTCCCAGATTTCATAATATTATTATAGAATTACAATGTGTAACAGGTATAAGTACAAAACAATTCCAGTGATGGTTGCTGGGATGAAATTCTGTCTATCTGGTTCCAAAAGCAGTTTGCATTAGAGATCTAGTGCTGGATACCAGGTGAATGTTTCAATCTGTATGCACTGCCATACGTGGAGGCCCTACATTTGGTTAAAACAAAAATTACTCTGCACCACACATTTTATGCATGATGCTTGTTGCTTCACTGCACAGGCAACAACTTAATTGTTCAATACCAACTGCATTCTACATACTAAATCTTATTTCACTTGTGACATAAGAAGCTTTATTAGAGAAGAAAGACAAGTGAAATCACGAGCCAAATGCATCACAGTGGGTTACAGCCAGAAATACACCTAGGTAAAAATATTCACTGAAACAAAGCAGAGCTGGCTTCATTATAACCTTCATGGATACAGCATTGCACAAAGCAGGTCCAGAATAGGTATCAATGTAACAGCGGTATTCCCTCCTGTCTGCGCTGTGTAAGCACTATGCAAACTAGAGTCAGATTTAAGGTTATACTGACAGATACAACCAAGATTTCCCTCACTGTTGGTAACTTGAGTCTAAGACAGCCATATTACTTTAAAATACTTGGTTTATTTAGTGTATGTGTTGTGTAATCTATGCATATATATATAAAAGCACATTGAAACTTATATTTTGATTCAAAATATGAGAGTATTTTGTGTTCAATCTCTCCTTGATGAGCCTGATATGAAGGTATTTCATAATTGCATCATCGGGATCTTTTGTTCACAATGTTGATTTGCCTATGATTCTAAGAAACAGCAGTTTAGTAGTATTTTTCAAGTACCTTCTTAAAATTCTTCTGAGAAGTTTCTTCCCTAAAGTGAATGGCTTATTTGTTTAAGTGGGCAATGAAACTAATAGCTGTAGGATAAAGGACTTAGACCTGTTGGCAAAAAGATCCCGCTTCAGTGACTGCGGGGAAAAAAACCCCAGGCTACTGCTATGAGATGCCTTCATCCATAAAATAAGGAAGTAGAATAAGTGTGCTTTTTTCCATTAAAATGCAAACTAATACTACATATTATTTATGTTTGATGCTTGCAATGAGATAGCTCAGCTGTAAATAAGATTTTAAGATTAAGACTAAATTTTATGATAGTATTAATAAACCAGCAATTGAATAGCTACAATTCAACTACAGAAACACCCCCACTGGCCTCCAATGAAGACAAAATTAACTATAGCAAGGTGGAGACTATGAGAAAGGAGTCTTGATTATCCAAGCACACACTGGCCATCTGATCTCAGATGCTGCCAATATTTAGTGCAATTATTTTGATAATTATTGTATTGGTTGCCCAACACTCCCATATGTCCCATTAAACAAACTTTCGCAGTTATGAACAGGCTGTAGGCAAATCTGTCAGAACTGAAATGGAGATGCCTGAACTGCTAAAAGGGATGGCAAAGCTTAATGAAAGAGAATTAATGGCAACTCATAAGCCCAAATATCAGTTAAACGAGAAAAGCTCTTGATGGCTTAACCTCTGAAAGACACCGGGGGGCATTATGTGCATGTCTCACAGTTGCTTTTTCTTTATAGAGATACATTTACACATTTTGGTAAACAGACCTGTCCAGTAGAGGTTTAGTTTAAAACTCAGCAACCTTTTTCCCCAACTACCACCTTAATGTAGGACAATGTTATGTTTGTAGCCTTCAGAAGTATCCAGACCACAAAAAGCATGCTTGATTTTGCAAATTTTATGTTTTACTTAGACATTTTCCACCTGGACTAAAATATTCATCTATCCTTTCCCTACACCTCTGGAAATAGTGTGCAAGTTAATACAGTAGAACCTGTTTGATTTAGTCAGTCTCTGAATTCTGGATCAATATTGCCTTGTTTCCCTGGAAAACACATTCTCTTTATCCCCCAAATAATTCCATGAGGCTTGGGGAAAAGTTCTTCTCTGGACTCTAAACAAGCAAAATTTTATTCTGGGTATGGTTTTCAAATTAAGTTGTTCAGAATATTTTTGCAGAGAAGCCTTTATGCTGTATTAGTCCACTTTCTTCAAGATATTGTTCCAACAATAAAATAAGATTATCTGCAGCTCTGTTAAAACAACAAACAAACAAACAAACAAACAAAAAACAAACTAAAAAGAACCAAAAACAAACCTCAGAAATTATTAAATAAATTACTGAATTTGTGCCTAGATAGATGTATTGATACCATTGTGGATAAGTGCAATGTATGAGTAGATGTCCTTGAAAATAATAAAATATCAGCCTTTAATGGACTGGTATTTATTTTAGAGGAGTGAAAATCTTACAGAAATAAAAAGCATAATCTAGCTAATTTTGCTGAATGGATGACAATGTAAAATTGAAAGAAATACAGCACTTTTGCATGCTTACATAGTTTGTTGTGGCAATTTGAAACATTTTGACATTTTTACCTCATGGTTCTTGAATTACTTCATCATCAGATGAGGTACAGCTGCAAATTCAGAGGGATCTACCACTGCATCAGCCATTATGGACTCCAGCCATATGCTCATATGCCAAATTGGTAGTCAAACACTCCCTACTGGCTGGATATGACAGTTACCACTTCATCCAAACGATCTTTAATTATCATGTTGGAGCACATTGATCATGCAAAACTTGGTGGAGTGCTCTAACTTGTCATTGTATTTGGCATAAAGCACCGTCATTATAGTTTGGTACTATTCAAATATGGGATCAGGTGCCATTTTTATTTTCTTCCAAGCAGCTGATGAGCCTGGCCACCAAAGCTAGCAGCATGGCCTGCAGTACAGGCCATTCAGCATCTGCTGCTATTCCAGTGTCCTATGGCACAGAGGATTTCCACAAATTAATCCTTCTTGCAAACCTCTGTTTTCTTTCAGATTTCAGTAAAGAGCAACTAAGCTGTTTGCTCTTATATCATATTGCTCTTATATCATCACTGTGACAAAGTGAACAAGTAGCTATTTTTACAACTCAAATGCTTGCTTGGAATTTTCTTGCTATGCCTAACTGGGGGGAATATATCAGGTAAGTATCAAGAAGAGCTATTCCTTAAGACTCCCTTGTTACCTTGCCATTATAGCTGGGTTTGCTGTGGTGCCTTTGACATATTTATTTACTTCTTGGTTTACCAATGAAAAACACAGATTTTAGCAGCTTTGCATTAAGCTGTCATTGTGCAAAGAACAGTTAAATAGCTCTAATAGTTATGAGCATGTCATGAAATTTCATTCTTATAAAAAATCCCTGATTTTTTTGGAAATGTAATAGCTCCTGAATAGACTTTTGAAAAGTGACTAGCCAATACAATTTTTTTCTCTTGCATGGTTGAAATCAATAACATCATACAGCTCATAATGGTTAGAGTAAAATATTTCAAATTTTAAATAAAATATCACCTCAACCATTCTGCAATCTAATGCATCTCTTGAGGACTTCCTCATTCCTACAATTTGGCAATAAGCATTTAAGTATTTTGTTATTTTAAAAACACGTACTCCACACTTCAGAAAGTTACAACCTTACACTAAATATGAAAAAGAGTCTTCCTTACAAAGACACGATTTGAATTAGTATTTCAAACCGAGTTTCCAATGTTTCGCTATTAATATTTCAGATAAGGGTGTCTAAAATGTATCAAGTCAGAAGGCAAGAGTCAAGTACTGCTGCTAGCTAGATTCAGAAAACAGCCTCTAAATATAGCACTTAGAATTCATCTAGTGCCTCCTGTCAAGTCACCAGCCCTTTATGCAGGAAATTACTGTTCTAGGGAAGAAATGTAGCCAAATACTCATTTCCTTTTTTTTTATATATATATATATAGCTCCTGTTATTATTTCACACAACAATCCAAAGATTTTTTTTCTTTCAAGATCACACATTTAGTTACAATTCACTAAATTCCCTGTAAAGGCTACAGGCGTACACAAACATTAAATAACAATCCACTTGTTACTGTGACACATTGCTGAATGAACAGCCTGCAGCACTTTAGGATTAGGGCTATTTCATTTTGACCACTAAGGGGTTTTTTTGTGTTTCCTTCTACTCCTCTTTCTTTCAAACTTCCACCCCACCCCTTTTCCCTCTGTCTGTATTTTTCCAGGAGAGCCCTGTCAGGCACAGCCATGGCAGACCTGTGGGCAAAGAAAATGAGAGCAAAACCACACAATCTGAGTGAGAGCAAAGTGGTTTCTGGCCTTAAGTATGTTGACATTTTTCGATCCAAGCCTTTTCCATTCAAGCCTTAAAAATAAACATCAGCTTTTCAGCAACTGCTATAAGTGCAATACAAGAGCACAGATAGTCCTTATCAAATCAAGATAACAGTGAAACACACATGGTCACAGTAAAATGGAGATGTTCATGGGTGAAGGCACTTAGTCTTGAGTAGCATAATAAAAATTAAATCTGATTTGACAGTTATATCTACTTATCAGACAGAGAAATGCTAAAACACCCTGAAGATAAAAGAGACTTCTCATGAAACAACTGCTTGTATTTAAAGCTACTTAAGTTAAATCTTAACCAATATCCACCTCCGACACGTACCCCATATCCAAAAACAGTAAGAAAAAGATCCACCCAAACAGGTGGAGTTTAGATTCCAGTGACTGCTGTATAACTTCATCTGGCTACTGATTTGGTTTTTTTTTCTAAAGACATTGAATAAAAACAGAAGTAAAAAGCATTGGAGAAAATTGATATGGTTTTGTCAATGCCTCAGCTTAAAGAAAAAGGCAGTTTATCATGTTATACAGTTTTAATTTTGTTTTCCCCCTGACATCTTGAGACATCTTAAGGTCTCAGAGACAAGGGAAAATTGTAGTGCTGTTTGTGTAACAGCTACTTGAATAATCTTGGAGAAGAAATACCTCCATCAACAGCACTGAGCAGCCACCCTAGACCACCTGTCATTTCATAGAAATCATTCCAATAGACAAGAACTACAAATTAGGAATGCTACTCACCTCTTTTTGACTTTTACTTCTTTAAATATGGACATTTGCATAAAAGAACCAGCAGAGATAACTGTGGAATTTTATTCAAGGCACTTTGATATACTTATTTAATTAACTAAATGTTGCCAATATAAGATACCACAAAGTGATAGAGTGACACAGAAAGTCATGCTCAAATAAAGAAAGTAACTAAAACAAGCAAGAGAACACAAAACTCCTCCACTGGAAGGAAAAATTGGCAATTTCTTCACCATCAAGTGCTGACACAATTATTGAAAAATCAAAAGCAACAACTAAGGTTTAATAGGGAGCTTTGGCTTGCTTGAAGACCAGTAGCAGATAGCTTACCAAACATAGCCTGTACACAGCAGATGTTCTTGCAGAAGCTTGTGCATTTTAGCATTGAAAGCAAGCAACAACCTATGCTCCTCCCATATACTAAAGCTTTACCTTCAAGCATATTCAAACACTGCTAAAATAATAGAAGCTACAAACACTTAATTAGTCTTTCACAGCTCTCTGTAGAAGTCCAATGCCTGTATCTTACCCAGCTGTTTAATCCTTTAAAGGCCGAAGGCAGCTGTAAGGCACAGTCAGATACTCTGAAGATCACTAGAGAGAAAGATGTATCTATCACAGCAGCTGCCTTGTGCGGGAGCCTAAAGCAGACATGTTTCTTGCAGTGGAGATGTAAAGAGATTTTTGGGTATTTGCAGCCTCATTTATGTTGGAGAGTCCTGCAAAACCAAGTATAATTCATCTGCATAATCACTATAACTCCAGTATTTCAGCTCAATCACATAGGCAGAAATTCTAAGAAAGATTCAGCTGCTGCACCTGCATAGCTCAATTACACACAAGCTATATAGACAGCAGGCTTTACAAGTGCTGCTTGCACTTCACAGTGGCTGAGTGCCACAGAGCTGGCTGGGGGAAGGGGGCACATACACATATAATACTGGAAAGAAAAAATATCATAGTTACAAGAAAGTTCAGGGTTATTTTGGTAAATGAGCACTCTAATTTCAGGGACATAGCTGTAATGCAGATATAGATTAAGGAAAAGGACAGGTTGCTCAACTGTCCTTCTACCACTTACATAATTAGACCTCCTCCACAGATAAGAGCACTTTAACTTGCTTTCCAGAAACTTGTATTTCATAGTTTGAGGAACTGTGGACAAAGTTAGTCCTTGAACCTACCTCTCATGGGAAAAAAAAACCCCAAAACAAAAACCCAAACAAAACCAACAACAACAAACAAAAAAAAAACAAAAAAAAACTCCAAACCAACAAACAAAAAGCACACCAAAACCCTAGCTCCTTCTAATACAGTAACTTAACTCACCTACTAAATTAGCTTCTTGCTTTTCTCTCCAGCACTCTGTAAGAAACCCCTGTCCCCTAAAGAGTTTTTAAATAACACATCAACTCACCCTTTCACCTTCATTTGAAACTGGGAAAATTAATTTGACACAAGGAAGTTAATTAGAATCAGATGTTGAAATTCCACTTTGGGCTGGTTTCTATCACCTCGAGGATGTAAGCAAGAGTGAAGTCATACGTTTTAAAAAAATTTGGTCTGTTCAGTATCTAGATGTTTCCTCCAGCCATATACAACTAACTTATGGAAAGCAGCTTGAAAAAAAAAAGGCACTTGCTGGATAACAATTCGGCCATGAGCCAGCAACATGTCGCTGGCAAATGGGGCCAATAGCCTCCTGGGCTGCTGAGCATTGCCGATAGGTCGAACTGCCCACTACTCAGTCCTGGTGAGACACATCTGGAATGCTGGGTCTAGTGCTGGATTCCCCGTTACTATGAATAATTGGACATACTGGAGAAAAATACAACCAAGGGCCACAAAGATGATTAAGGAACTGAAGCATCTCTCATATAAGGTCCAAGCTGAGAGAGCTTGGACTGCTCAGCCTGGAGAAGAGAGCTTTTAGGGGCATCTCATCATGTATGTAACAATCTGATGGGGAGAGGTAGCAAAGGTGGGAGTCAGACTCTTCAGTGATGCCAAGTGACAGGACAAGAGGCAATAGGCACAAAGTAAAATTAAGGAAATTCACTTTACATGTAATAAAATATTTCTCTTGTGAGGGTGGTCAAATACCAGCACAGGCTACCCAGAGAAATTGTGGAGTCTTCAACCTTGCAGATATTCAAAACCTAACTAGGCATGGTCCTAACCTACTGACCTACTTGAGCTGGGAGAGTTAAATGAAATGATCTCATGAGGTCCTGGTCAACCTCCTTCATTTTGTGGCAACTGTGTAATGTGATGTGGTAACTTTGAAAAAACTCTGTCTGCAAAAACATAATAAATGTGAAATATTCCAAATACAAGAAATCTTTATAACTACCAGGAAAAAAAGAGTTTATGCATATGGAGAAATTTTCTTTGAAGTATTTTTGTAACTTTTAGGTAGAGAAGTCAAACAAGCATGATTTTAAAGGAAATGACAGGAAAACATCTATTTTTAAGCTTGTAAGAGAATACTAAATAAGCAGTCATATAATGAAACAAAGCTGTTTAACTAATAATCTTATTTCCTGAATGCTGCAAACCAAGTTCACTCTTTCAAAAAATTCAACTCTGCAAGGATTATTTAATGTGAAAATGCAGTTGAACTTGTAATGCGAATATTCCCAACTACTGCTCTGAAGGGTTCTTTTAAGGCGTTTCTGTGGTTGGGAACCCTTATCTCTCCTGTATTCTGTGTCCTGTATAACCTAATTCTATTAATTGCAGAGAGTGTAAAATAGCAGCCAGTATCATATTTAACCAGAGAAAAAGGAAAGACTGTAAGAAAAAAATGTGTTCAACATTACAAGATTAAATGTTCAAGATTACAAGATGTGATTGAAGCTGTTCTGGTTTTCACTTCATGATGTCCATGAAAAGAAAGGAAAGTTGTGTCTTTTGAGAAATGCAGAAATAATGAAGCCTGTACTGCTATTGCTGTAGAATATTAGTGTCTGAGAAAATGGTTTACTTCAGAAGATAGTTATTCACAGTATCCAAGACTCTAACTAAGTAGCACAGTCTAGTTCAGTTTTCTCATTGAAGATACAGTCTAGAATAGAAAATGAAAATAGACTCTAAAATAAGAATAAAAGGATGAAGCTACCTATTCATAGATTTTTCAAGCTTTTATGTTTCAACAGCAGAGAATAAATGACTTATTCCTGTCTCTACTGAAGTTACAGGCAAATTTCTTGTTACCCTCAATGAAAGGAGGGGACTGTCACTGTGGGTTTCTCAGGATGAGAGTTATTCATTACAATAAAGTAATGTGGATCACTGTGGAAAAAGACCAAAGGAGTAGCATCAACACAGAGAGATGCTTCAGTGTTAATTTCTCTATAAAACCCTGTGTTTTGCACTGTCCCTTTTCAGGGGAAGTCTGTCCTCTTCAAAGCCTGACTGCCAGAACAACACCTCACAGGCAAACTATCCAAGATTCAAATACTTAGATGGAGTGTCTAATGTTTTTCTTCTTTCCTTTTCCAAAAGAACTTAGCAATATACAAATAAATAGGACATGCACATGAGAAGGAGATATTCCAATGCTGATCTTTATTTAAATTTATGCTGCACAAGACCCTGGTTGCTGTGATGTTGTGTACGTTACCCTCTCATAGCCACCCCCCAAAAACACTGCTGTGCATTGTGAGAAAGCAGACAGGGGCTCAACTCCTTGTAATCCTGGTTTTCTAGTGACAGGCTGAGGATGAGGCAGCATTGTTTGTTCTTTTGAAATGCTGTGAAGCATGCCTGTGTCCCACTAACATTTCTGATGATTGCTTCTGTCCAGGAAGATAAAATGTCTCTTTCTAGTGCAGATAGTGCAATAGTTTCACAGATTCCAAAAACCTGGTAAAATGCAAGTATCATAAACCACTATAAGGCATTTACAACAGAAGCAGACATGCATGCTCTAGAGTTTTACATGCTTTCCATAGCAGTCAGTTATGTTGAAATACCAATGAAAGGTTGCACATAGTTTCTGAAAGTACCCTGGTAAATACTTATACTCACTGTTTAAAGGAGGATATAAACTCAAAATGCATTTACTGGCAACACTTCTGTTTGCCTGTTTGAGAGAATAACATAGAACTTTGAGTAGTTAATCTCTCTGAAGACAACTTGAGATTACTTTAAAATTTAAATTACTAAGGGATAAACAAAATCCAGACTATGCTATTTATTTCTTTTCTGTTATATAGAGTTCAAATATGGAGGGAAAATCCAAAAATTTTAAAATTAGACAAGTATACCAGGTTCTTTTGTGTGTTGCATATCACATCAGCAAGCAAATTTACTCATGGGCCTCACAAAAAGGTTATTCAGTGAAGTTTGCACCACTGAAAGTTTTCTAAAAGGTGCAGGGGAAAAGGGATAACCACAACCATGTCAGAACCCTACAAGAAGGCTGTGATGATGTCCTGGGGACAACAGAAGGCTGTACCTGAACAAGGCAGATGAGACTCAGAGCACTTTCTGTCAGGACTGGTCTCCAGCTGATTCCTATCATCAGCTTAAAAGAGGGCAATTTCTTCATCACCCAACCCTGATGAAGAAACACTTCACCTTTTCCTCAGGGCCATTTCTCTGCTGACGTGCAGCAGGCAACTCTTGTCAGTAAGATTAAATGCGGCTGCTATGCAAAAACTATTTTGGCCTATTGTCATTTAGAAAGTATCTTTGCTGAGGAAATGCTTAGTAGCAACTCAGACATTACTACAATAGAAATAAAGAATTCCATTTGTTTCACTTTGGCATTCAGTTATTAGTTTTTAAGACTTTCAAGGCCAAAATTTCCTTATTGTGATGCATATACTATAGTTGCTATGTTATCCTCATTATAATGGAACCCCATTAACAATATAATCTAAAGCAGAAATGGTTTTACCACTTAAAGATCAGCTACTTCCAAATTTGCCTGTTCAAAAAAAAAAAAAATGAAATAAAGTCATTTCAGGTCTATTACAATTCCAGTTTTTAAAACATCTTGAGGTTTTTTGAAACTTACTTAATGAACAATCAGCTATTTGCTCTGGGTAAATGTTCTGAACAAGAGACAGTTAATATAATAAAAAATAGCTGACTTACCTTTATATTTGACATGCTTGTATGCATAGTTTATACCTCGTAGAAGACAGCACTAAGCCAGAAACTAACAGGTATGTTTACACAATTACTATGCATTAGCATTAAACAGATATAGTAACTATACCAGCGCAAAAAGTGTACATGAAGAAGATTTTTTTTTTTTGAGCTACCTTATTTTGGATTTTTGAAGTCCCGAAGTTAGAAAAGTCAAACTAAATTTCAAAATAAGCTCCTTCACAAAGGAATTTATATACTTGTCCTAAATATTTAGATTGCTGTGAAATTGTATGTATGATGAAACTATGATTTTCCGAGTTTGCATTCCTTTTCTTCTCCTCCCTCCTCTTTCTTTCATTCTTCCTTTTAGCAGCCTTTATTCATCTTTGGAAAATGCTTATGACAGACTGAAGAAGCTCATGCAGGTAACTCTCAAAAGTTTAAAAGTCAAAAGATTTTATTCAAGTTTTCAAAACTTTTTTTGTTATTATTAGATTTGTTGTTACTTATAAAATTTAGCTTCATTCTGAACAATTTATCAGCATACCAAACCATAAAATAGTATTACATTGAAATGCCAAATACTCCTTCATTTACTATCTGATAAAATATTAGGAATTTAATTAATTTCACAGAGACATACAGGAGTGCATTATACTACCTTAATGGCTTAGCAGGGACTTTAAGAAAATATTCTACACAACTGTTGACTAAAGAACCAAGAATATGGTAATTCTATTTTGAAAACAGCATTTGTGTGTATATTTGGTTTGCTGAGACAGAGCACATTTGGCTTGCTCTCCAGTCTTGCTGAGGAGGGGAGTGAGAGACATTTTCCATACATATGTTTCTGTAATTATTTTTCCTCCTTTCTGATACTTTCTTTATTTAATGTACAGGATACAAATCCTGATACTTTCCAGAAAAATGTATATTCTAACACTGAGCTGTTATATGAAACTAACAAAGAAAAAAAAGGTGAAAAAATAACTAAAAAAAAAAGTCATTTAAAAGAAAAATACAATCTCTAAATACTGATCAATGGAAAAAAGTCAGGCTAGAAGGTAACAGTTATTAAAGTTATTCTCAATGATAATATTTTCCTAATATAGGTAACCCTCCTTCAACTGGAATCTATTAGCCTACAAAAATTATAACTATCTTGGGTTTTTTTGCAGCCCACATGGAATGAAGTTATTCAAACCTCATGTGTATGTACTTTATTCAACTGAGAGCACTCAATTAGGAAAAATAGTCAGTCCAAGATTAACAGCGTTTTTATAATCACTCAATAAGCCTTTGCCCATCACTTTTCTCCTCTCTTTCTCTAAGAATTAATCAGTAAGTATCATTAGGAGACATCAGCCTAGAGGCTCTTGAATCATCCGCTATGTTCAATGTGTGCTACTACTGAGAGTGATAATCACCTGTGTTGTAAGATATCTGTCCACAGCCTGAATTAACGAGATAAAGGACAATAATTAACAACATTAAGCAGCACCACATTGGAATACTGGAACATGCATTCTTTCACTGTCATTGAAAATCTCTCCTTTGTAGGATTCACTGGATATGCATCCAGCTTTCCTTGACATTCTGGCAGTCACATTACTACAGTTGTTACTTTAGCTCTGGAGTATTTGTTATTTGTGTATTTGCTAGGAAGGCAAATATTATCTGCTACACTAAGCACAACCTTGTGGACACACACCTTTGGTAGAGAGATGCTAGAACTTACTTAAACACTCGTAATCCTCACTAGAGCTGGCTGGAAACATTGTGCCAATAGAGCTTTGAGTACAAGCAAGGATATTGCTGCCAATTAGAAATGAAAGAACACACACCCACCTCCTGTGGAAGAACAACACATCCCAAACCATAAAAAGCAGCTGGAAGAAAAGGAGGTGGAGATTATTGGGTTACTTAGAAATGATGGTTCAATTTAAAAACCAAACAAATAATGAGAAATCGATTGCCAAGCAAGAATCATCTCATACCAGCAATGGTTTTGATTAGCTTTTCATACTTTTATATTTTTTTCTGCTCATAGACTTTAGTGTATACTTGAAAACACCAGAACTTTTTTGCCCCAATCAGCAATTTCAGATGTAAAGCCCTTTTCTTCATAAGCAGTTGTCACTGGGAGCTTGTGCTCCTTCAACTCTAAAATCAGAGCTTCAGCCACATGTATTTACCTTGTGACATTTCTCAGAGTGCTCATTTAAGACTTTTGTGCTCCTAGAAAGGCATATCACAATGTGCACCAGGAGAAATGAAACTAAACATACTAATTCAAAATTCTTAGTTTGTTCTGTTCTGAACAGACAGCATGGACAGGTTTTTCAGTCTGTCCAGAAAGTCTGAAAAAATTATTCATTAAGTTAGCCAAAATTATTTTTAAAAGTTGAATTTTGCCCCTTGAAACTGCTCATATGAAAAGCAGACTTTCCAAACAGAAATTTTCAAGGCATCTAAAAGCCAAAACTTTTTGTTTCTGATGTTCTGGAGGGGTCCATTTGAAACAAAGCAACTTATTGAAAGAAACATAAATTTGCTAAATATATGGTGTTAATAAATATTCCTTTTGAAAAAAAAATGTTAGAGTTGTTCAAATAAAGTTTTGCTTTGTAGTTCCATTAAGCATAAGCATTTCTATCAACAGTTATTTGCTCTGCAGTTTTATTTGAAGAAGTAAGGATAAGTATATTGCATTCCTTCAAAAATTTAAGTGAATGTAGACCTAACACTTTTACTAATTTGGCAACTCATCCTGAATTATTTTTGATTATTTCTTGATTACTTCTTGAACAATTATCACAAAGACCAGTTTCAGAAAGTGGGAAAGTGAAAACAGCTTTACATTTATCCCACTGTTTTCTCTTAAAGTGTTGCAAAAACAACTAGTAAGAAAATGACCCATTACTGAAAACTGTATTTCATTACTCTTTTTCACTCAGCCTAGCTCTTTGCTTTGAGGACAGCCTTTGAAATGAATTGAATATAATTGAATAAAAACTATATGCTCGAAATTACTTATAAAAATGCACATGATTTGCCCAAAGCCACATGATTGGTAGGATTGCTAATAAAACATCGTAATATGTCATTACTTTATATATTTCTCTATAGAAATCAATTACTTGATATGACAGATATACGTTCACATAATATTATTAGTATTGTTCTTGTGAAAATAGCAACAATACTTGTAACAGAAGTAGATGTACCAGGCATAGTAATATCAATATCATTGGGTTTTTATAGAATATCCTAAAAGATGGACAAGGTATCTTTAAAGAAATATGGTATCAAAAATAATTTCTGTTCTCAATTAACTCCTATTTCATATCAATATGTCAGAATAGTCAAGTATAGAAGCCGTCTTTACACATTTCTGCAGCACAGAGTATATTTCTAGTGGTTTTCTTCTAAATAATGGGCTGTAGCAGAGACCTGTTCATTGCTGTTAACAATCATTTATTCCTATTAAAGGGAGAGGAAATAAGGAAGACGCAGGGTGTGTGAGAGGCATGTAAGCTGTAGGGAGAACTGCAGAGTTGAACAAGAGAAAAGGAGTCAAAGCCTTGTCTCCCTGCCTGAACATTTCATATATAAACATGGGAGATATTGTTATTCTTTTCTTGCCCTGTGTTGTGGTTGAAAAACATACTTGCACCATAACCTCCAAGCCTTTATTACAAATTGGCAATACCTTTCCCTATTTTTTAGATCTCTTTCTTTTACAATTCAAATAACTCAAGCCCTTTGAGTGTATTAATGCACAAAATCAATGAATTTCAGCACACAATTTTTAGAAATTTTGTGCCATATTCTGAAACCCTATTTTTGCTTTGATGGAATCAACTCCTTTATAAAAAGGCTTAGACTTACAAACTTGATCATTAACTTTCAACAGTTCCTATGATTGTCTTGAAAATATGGCACAGTACAAAAGAAGGTGGTCAGACTCAGCCCAGGTTTTAGGAAACAGAACACTGACTTTAGTAGTATAAAATAGTGCTGAGAATAACATAAGCTCCACATCAGTCAGATACCTTTTTTTTTTCCTCTAGACAAAGTGGACCTGTGCCCAGCCCAGAGAATCTGTGACACTGCTCTGTAAACACCTAAAGGTTTACTGCAATGACAGCAGTTGAGGGATGGAAGGATGTTGCTACTCATCCGTTAATTCCATTCAGAATGTGTTTATTTCAGCAAAGAAGCCAGTCAGAGTGAAGAGTTTATTGTAACTATCCAGAAACAAACTCCTAGACTCTGAATGGGTGCTAGAAGCAGGCAGTGGGTTGGACCAGAGGGTACATCCACAGGGGACATCCTAAATGCCGAGACATAAACATTCAGTATTATTAAATCACAGGACCCCAAAATGGAAAGAAAATATTCTCTGGTTATCAGCAGTCCTCAACCTCACACAGAAAAGTTGTTCAGTGTAACTTGCTGAATGATAAAATGCAGCAAGTAGTATTCCTTTTCTTATTGTTTCACTGAAAAACCCTTAAATACAAAAGTCAAAAAGGGTTAAGAACCAGTTTAAGAGCTTTTCCTAGGGCTTATAATTTCACACATTAGTTCATCAGAATTAAATCAACTCCTTACAGCCTGATCTGATCAGAAACTTGCATATTTTACAGGATCAGTTTTCATTTCTGAGGCCAATATTAATTATGCATAAACTATTCTCTGTGCAATATTTTCAAATATGTGATAAAGCAGTAAGCACACCTCATGCTACTGAATGAAATGTAACAGGGTCATAACTCAGGACAGTAACAAAGTTGCATTCTAAAAAGAAGTGATTGTACTGTGCATTAAAGTTAAATATATGAAAAAATAAACTATCGTTCATATTCTTGATTGTGATATAATGCAATATAAAGTGATCTTCAAAATCTACATATATTCACGTTTTTCATAGTCTTTGTAGGCAATTGAAAGTAAAAGTGGTTCAGCTTTTGGTCTAACTTACACTTTTGTAATCCAGATTAATTTAAGCATGTAGAACCAGACTGATAAAAAAAATTAGATGTGATGGAAGAATATGATCTTGTATTGTATGATTTTTTTAATTAATTTTCTTAACACTTAAAAATCCAAATCTTTTTTGATCAATACTTCTTTGCAAAAATACAGATTTTCTGCCTACCAGTTTACTTATCATATTGTAATATGTGATCAAGCAAAAAATAACAAAAAGTAATTCTTTTATATTCAAATACACCAACAAGTACTCTTTCCTACAAATTATTTCAAAGTCTGCTATGATAGGGCTATTGTACTTTAAAATCCTGAAAGGCAGTCATAACATTCATTGCTTCAGAAAAGTAATAAACATAGCTCACAAGATTTAAGTTCAGATTACTTTATTTTTAAAACTGACTCTTCTGCTTTTTTAAAGAATCAACTACTTATTTTTCCTTGAAAAATATGGATTCATGAAGGCATGTTATTTATTGCCTACATTACATAAAATTGTAGAACTACCACTAAATAACATACTTAGCACTTAAGCACTAGAATGGTAATTTTTTTATTTTTTAGAATGTATGGCTTAATTTATATGTAATTTTTGGCTTTTCAATAATACTCTAGAGATCCTATGGTTTCTACTAGCTGTACATGTTATTTCTTTTGCCAGTAGAGACAATTATTTTATGCCAAGCATAGCCTACCTTTTATGGTTTTCTTTGTTTTTTGCTTTCATCTTATACCATTATCATTGCCATCTAATGTAATTTAAATGCACAGATCCATTTTTGGACAAAAGAAGTAAAAAATATGCAAGTTGCCAAAGTCTGTAAATAATCACTACAGAAATGTAAGGAATGTTTTTTGCTAGAGGAATGCATGCTCCTTTCATTTTCTATTCTCTTTCATCCTAGTAGCATTTGCTTTGAAAAATCCATGTTTCCAGGCAATAACAAGGGCATAAAGATATTTTCTGCAAATTGTGCAGTTCTAGCAATCATTTTTTTCTCTTAAGCATCTCAAGCATCTCTGCTAAAATGGTTGTATAAGCATTTTCCAGTTACATATCGAAGTATTAAGCAGTTCTACTACATGCAAAGACCACAATGGTCTGTGCACTTGTGCTAGGTCTTCTCCACCAGCTTCTTTTTCATACTCATTCTCTTGACATGGTTAGAAGAAGAAACTTCTTAAACAGAAAGCTAAAGAACAGAGGAGAGAAAAAATGCCAAAAAAAATACCAAAAAGTGGAAGGGGAAGCATTTTAGTTTTAAAATAAGACATAGCTATTTATAGCAGGGCCACATTTCTGCACTGTGTTCAGTACAGCTCTTACAGCTGCTGGACTGAAAGGGGTACATTTGACTCGCTTGCTTTTTCTTCCTTCAAGCAAGCTTCCCACAATTCTCCTGAGCCTCAATGCTCAAAAACGACAGGACCCCTATGTAAAAGGACTTCTAGACTTTTTGAAAATTCCCTTTCCTTTTGTAGCCTCCATTTCTCCTGTTCTCAGCAAGACGACTTTGTAATTCAGTAATGCCTGTGGGATGAATTGCACAATGCCTTTGGGCTGCATTTCCTCTTCAGTTTGATCAAAGAGGGAGGCAAAGTGGGTCTGGGTCAGGTTGAGCTGTGACCAAAGCAGTTCCTTCAGACTCAGTTACTGGAGCTTCTTAGAAGTGACTTGTAACAGAAGAGGCAGAAGCTTCAGCTGTGCCCCAGGAACCATCTCACAAATTCCCATGAAGAAAAATATTTTACCTTTTACCCATTTGTTGCAATATGAATGGATAGAACATCTGGTATCTTTACTGCACAGCTAGTGAATTTGAATCACAATCTTACAACTAGGTGCACTGTCCTCCAAAAGGGCAGATGCAGCCAGATGGCATGTTAAAACATGATATGACATAACTAGAATCAAGGTAACACATCAGTATGTAGAGCATTTTCCACTTCCACTGTACTTATTTAGCACACGGGAACCTTTTGTTAGAAAAATCAGTTAAAACATTTGTTAGATTACAAAACCTTAAGCAAGCTGTGTTAATCAGCTTTTTAGAAACTACTGCCCTTGTCCCAAAAGTTTATTTCTCTGCAGAAGTCAAAAATTAATAGTTTGAGTTGTAGAAATATGTGATACTGGTGCCCTTCATTTCACTTTTTACATAGTTATGTATAACTTCACATATTTTAAGTACAGCACTTAAACTTGCTTTTCATCTCCTTGGAAAAAATACTCATCACTCTTTCAGCTCACAAGTATGCTGAAGCCAATGACAACCAGACTGATACCCTTGCGAACCGATAAGCTTGTCACTTTTGCCAGATATTTCAGAATTTATAGCACAGATTTTGTCTTCATAAATTAACAATTCAAACATAGATTTGTATATTTTCATATCAGCTGATGACCTTCTATGTTGTTTCTCCTGAGTACACAGTTGAGGGAGTACAATCAGGTAAAGCTGTTGAATTGATGTTCTTCTAGCTTGCTTCTATATCTGTGCTGGTTTAGGCTGGGGTGGAGTTAATAGCAGTGATGTTTTGGTTTTGTGATGAAAACCATGTTGATAACACAGGAATGTTTCTGTTGCTGAGTAGAGCCTTGAACACTAGTCAAGGACTCTTCTGTTCCTCCCCCATCCTGTTATGGAGATGACCGAGATGACCGAGGAGTTGGGAGGGGACACAACCAGGACACGATATCCCACACCATATGGCATCATGCTGAGTATATAAAGTTGGGGGAAGAAGAAGGAATGTACAGAGGATGTCATTTGGAGCCATGTAATTTGTTTTCCCAACTCGGTTACCTGTGATGGAGTCCTGCTCTCCTTGGGATGGCTGAACACCTGCCTCACAGAAAGGGGTGATTGAATTACTTGCTTTGCTTTGCTTGGGTGCACAGCTTTTGCATTTCCTATTAAACTGTCTTTATCTCAACCTATGAGTTTTCTCATTTTCACTGTTCTATTTCTCCCCCTGCATTCCATCAGAAGGAGCGAGCAAGTGGCTGTGTGGGGCTGAGTTGCCAGCTAGGGTTAAACCATAACATCACAACAAAATTTGTGATGAAGAAAAAGATTTGCAGAGTGAGTATTTCACAGTACATATACAAGATAAACAGAGCAGAAACAAAAATCAGAAAGTGACATTCTGTCCAAGAAAAAGAACAAGGTCCTGAGCCCGTACTCTAATCAGAGTAGTTTATCAGTTTAATTTATCAGGGTCTGGAAAACAAGACAGACCCTGTCACCTGCTGCATAATGCAAATATGTAATTTTTCCTCACATGTATCCAGATTAGACATACTTTCCTTTTAAAAGGTGATGTTTTTTTCATGGCATCAAGTTTAAATAAATTACTTTACCTGAAAAGTACCGTATTTTTCATGAATGCTATGAGTACTTAATAATATTTTAATAATTTTGCTATGGTTTATATTTCTTTGTATTGTGTGCACAAAAGTTTACACAGAATTATGAGCTATAAGAGAATTAATATTATGAGAAAGTATTTCAAACAAAATGGAACATCAGTGAGAGGAGATATAACAAGGTATCACTGATTTTTCTGTATTAGTTTGTTTTCTCCTTTGCTCTTGACATTTATGTTTTCAGTATAATCCTTCGGTCTTTGTCTTTTTTCAGTTCTCTTTCCTCCCTCAATCTTTTCTCTTATTTCTTGCTGCACCTACTCTTTCCTACTATTTTTAGTTACTCTGCTCCTGCACCTTCTCCCACCATCATTAGGCCTCAGCAAGAGTGTAAAACCATCTCACACAGGGAAAGAGATGCAGGGAAAAGAAGAATATTTTTTCTCAGTCTTCCCTAAAGAATCCATGGCTTTTCCAAGAGAACATACCTGAAGAAATGATTTGCTGAAATTCTCCAGTTTAACAGGGAAAACTTGCATCTATCTGCTATTTAAGCAGTAATGTGCTCTAGAAATAATTCAGTCAGGCAGTCCAATTACAGTAGCAACACTGGTGAACGCAGTATTGAAACTGTAGTGATAGAGATTATCTCTGACTTGATAAAGAATAGTTTCATTCTTTCTTGGGCACATATTCTTACTGCTTGTCACAGTTGCAAATTCCTAAGGACATAAACATGAACACAAAAAGTCGGTAAATTCTTGGTCACCATTTACATGTATTAATTACATGTTGGGCTAAACCAGTCACAAAAGATTCCACAAAAAATTCTTGTAAAAATACTAGCTAAAAATGTAGGACAAAGTTACAAGAGATATTATCTGTTTTCATTAATTTATTATATACCCTGATTTTTATGTACTACACAGTTTAAAATGGAAACATTTTCTTCCAGAAGAGGTTTTCTTAAACCAACTTCACCTCAAAGGGTAGATTCAGAATGTTGCAAGTTCAGAAGTATGTTATTCCAGTTTGGATACTCTTTTAAAAAATGAGAATCCCCTTTATCTACCCCAAAACTCTGCTTCGAACAGAACCTTTCAGTTTCATAAGAATAATAATTCTGAGAAAATCTAGCAGCAATTATTTTCAAAAGTTTATTTTTAATAATTGTATTAGTCTTAATAACCAGCAGTTTGGAAAAATTTTGGAATCCCTATGTGTTTGTACTGCATTATCAGACAGGAAACAGTTTCTGCCCTCAGTAGAGGATAGAGCACATAGGTGAAAAAAGTCCCTGGACAGGAAATAAAGTCAGGTGAAGTAGAGTATATTTAGTGTATCCTAATTTAGCAACTTGTAAACATCCTCAGGCTACAACATTTAATCTTCCACGGGTACAAGTACATATTTCTTTTACAATTCAATATAAACACATACTTGGGGAAATGTAAAATCATGTACGACTATATATAGGATTATTTTTCTGCATCATAGAAAGACTGGAGAAAAGTGTATTTCCAAAAAGGATATGGATTTTATATACTTTAACATAGCAAAATAATTGTCATTTTAAAGAGTTCTTCATCTTGGTATTTCAGCACTTAAAATAAGGTGTATAGGAGCTGTAGAGTAATCATTTTACATACAAAGTTTCTCTGTGAAATTAAAGCATAACGAAAAATCATTTCAAAGAAAATAAATGCAGGAAGGAAATGTTTTCTGTTCTGTTTCACAGACAAAGCTATTTGAACCTTGATGGTTTTAAAATAATCAACTTCCATTTTTATCCATGCATGTTTCTGAGCTGAGTAATGTGGTTGACACTTCTGAAGGACAGGATGCCATCTGAAGGGACCTGAACAAGCTCAGGAAGTGGGAATCTCATCAGGTTTAACAAGAGCAAGTGCAAGGTGCTGCACCTGGTGGGTTGGGGCAATCCCTGGTATCAATCTCAGCTGGGGGATGAACAGAACAAGAGCAGCCCTGACAAGAAGGACCTGGGGGATGCTGGTGGATAAGAGGCTAGAAATGAGCCAGCAATATGCACTGACAGTCTAGAAGGCCAATCACATTTTGGGCTGAATAAAAAGAAGGAATTCTTCCCCCTGCTCTCATGAAACCCCACCTGGACTATGGCGTCAACTTCTGAGGCCATCAACACAAGGAAAGCCACTGATTTGTTGAAGCGAGTCCAGAACAGAAGTGAGGGATGGAACATCTCTTCTACGAGGAAAACCTGAGAAATTTGGGGTTAGCCTGGAGGAGACTTCTGTGGCCTTTCAGTTCTTAAAGGGGGCTTATTCAAAAAATTGGGACAGACTTTTTAGTAGGGCTTGTTATGATATGACAAGTGCTAATGATTTTAAACTAAGAGGAAGTAGAATCAAAATATAAGTAAGGAAGAATCTGTTTATCATGAGAATGGCAAGACACTGAGCAGGTTGCCCAGAGATGTGGTACATGCAAGCATCTGAAAGCATTCAAGATCAGGTTGGAATGGGCAATGAGCAACTTTATCTATTTGAAAATGTTCCCGCTCACTGCAGGGGGATTGGAATACATGACCTATAAAGGTCTGTTCCAACCCAAACTAGTCTACGATTTTAATAAAGCAACCCCAACAGATCTCCTAAAAGAAATTAAATAGAAATTGTTTATAATGGCCTATGTTTGAATAAATGGCACAAAAGAATGAGACAACTAAAAACTTTCAAATTTACTTGCTTGGTGCTGGTTTTGTTATAGTACCTGCCAGAAAAATAAAACGAAATGATGTAATGAAGCATTAGGATGTAAAATGTCTTAGTGAAATGGCTTGTAAATAGCTAGGTGTCATATATGACAAAACATACTTTTGTTTTTACATTTTCCATGTCTTTAGTGAACCTTCTCTGAGAATGAGATATGATCATTAATTACAGTAAAAGCACAAAGTCTAGTGTGATATTACTTCATTCAGTAACATCAACATTACTTTTGGTGTGACTAAACTTCCTTCTCCTAGCTGTCCTATGAAACAAGAAGTACCACCATCTCTCAATTTCTCAGAATCATAATCAAGTGCATTTCAGTGCAAATTTATTGAAATGATTTTAATTGTGAAGAACAAGGTATATTTCTGAGTATTAGTAAACTGAGACTAGTGTATGCAGACATGTATGTTCTACTTTTCTCAATAAAAAGTCCAAGCACCTGTCTTCCCCTTGCTAGCTTACTTCATTAAGTGAGGATGAAGGCACACACTATCAGGTTAACTTAAACAAGACCCCTGAACCCCAACATATTCAAAATATTGAATGTAAGTCATCAAAATGCTAGTAAACAAAAAGTTTCTGGGGAAAAAATATATTTCTATTATTATCTTACACGATAACAATTATGCATCTGCTTAAAATCTTAACACACAAGACATTCTCCAGATATTTTTTGCTTTTGTGATCTGTGAAGTAGTCAATTACAGAACATAATATTCTAGGCTCATGAGATCTGATTTTAATAAAATAACTTCTGAGTTCTAAAATCAGCTCATATGAGCACATGTTCAACAAGCAGCTCAGAGCATTTGCTAAAGTAAAAAAAAAAAACAACAATTTGCACATTACTGTAAATAACTGTTCTTCCTCTCAAAAGTTTACAAAAACTTGAAGTTCCTATTGTACTTTTTTCTCACAATGAAAACTTTTCTAACTTTACTTTCCCCTGAGTAAATCTACATAAGACCCAAGTTTATTTTTCATGCAGCTACTTCAAGAAGTATAATATAGAATCATAGAATCGATAGGGTTGGAAAAGACCTTTGAGATCATCGAGTCCAACCCTTGGTCCAACTCTAGTCCATTTACTAGATCATGGCACTCAGCCCCACGTCCAATCTGCGTTTAAAAGTCTCTAGGGATGGTGAATCCACCACCTCTCTGGGCAGCCCATTCCAATGCCTGATTACTCCCTCTGGAAAGAATTTTTTTCTGATATCCAACTTAAATTTCCCCTGGCAGCGCTTAAGCCCATGCCCCCCTTGTCTTATTGCTGAGTGCCTGGGAGAAGAGACCAACCCCCACCTGGCTAGAACTTCCCTTCAGGTAGTTCTAGACAGTGATGAGGTCACCTCTGAGCCTCCTCTTCTCCAGGCTAAACAACCCCAGCTCCTTCAGCCTCTCCCCATAGGGCTTGTGCTCCAGTCCCTTCACCAGCCTTGTTGCTCTTCTCTGGACTCGCTCCAGCACCACAATATCCTTTCTGAACTGAGGGGCCCAGAACTGAACACAGTATTCAAGGTCTGGCCTCTCCAATGCAGAGTACAGGGGAAGGATCATCTTGAGTACTCTCAACAGCAGAAGAATTACCTTAGCCATTTATGTTTAGTACTGGTTTTGCCATGACTGAGATGCAGTTGCAATCAGGACAGAACAGCTGTAAAAGCGCACAAGTCTTTATCTTGGTCATGCTAAAGCTGGCCTCTCACACAGGAAGGAGTTAGTACACACTATCACATGCAGATGTGATTTGACATGCTTGTTTTCCCAACATATGAGGCTGATCAGCTTCAATAGAACTATTTATAGAGAAGGCTGTTACTTCTGAAATAGTTGTCTACTTTGCCAGCATTGTCTTAGGCAATCATAGCATTCTTTCATTCTACTATTTTTACTCCATCTGGATGTTGCAGGGGTGCCCCTCCTCAGATCTCTCTGCAGGTGTGCTGTAACTACATCACCAATAATTATTTTGCCTCTCTTTGACCAGAAGTCATTGCAACATTCAGTCAGCAAGCATCAAGCAGACTGGTATATGGTCTGAAACTATATAGGGCATTTCACCTTAAGAAGTTAGGATTATGACTCTAAGGATAAAAAGAAAAAAACCTCAAACCACAAAAACATAAAAAACCCACACGGAAATGCAAAATTCAGACCTTACACTACTAGGAACTTGCCTAAGACTTCAGTCAGAGGCAAGTATCAGTATTTGTTCCATAAAAACAGATTTTCATCTTTAACCTCCAGAAAACATCTTTTGTGCAAGTTTAATTAGAGAAAAACACACCAATATGTTGTTGTAGACATATAGAATTGTTAATCAGGAATTCACTCTTTTGGCATATATAATGTTGGCTTCTCTAAAGAATAATCTTTCCCTCTCCCACGGGCAAGCATTGGAGGAAAGATTTTTCCAGTTTTTCACAGTCTATTTATAGATGGAAATTGTACCTTCATTTTTCTCTTCTGCAAAGAAAGGAATATTACTCCAACAAAATATAAGCTGTGTATGTTTTTAGCAATAACTACGGAATAAGCAGAAATTGAAAATCTAAAGTTGTTGCAGTGCCATCAGACTGGTCACTGCAAAAGCAAAGTGTGTTTCTTTTCTTAAGTCATGGTTTAAGTACAGCTGGCAGCTAAGCACCACACAGCCACTCCCTCACCTGTCTCCACCTCCTCGTCCAGTTAAACTTGTAGGTTGAGATAAAAAAAGTTTAACAATTGAAACAAAATAAATAAATATTTTAAAATAATTAAGAACTAAAACCCAAGATAAAACAAGCGATGCACAACACAATTGCTCATCATCCACTGACTGAGGCCAGACTCTGTTCCTGAACCCTCTCCCAGGTAACTCCCCAGTTTACATATCAGGCATGATGTTCTATGGTATGGAATATGCCTTGGGCCAGTTCAGGTCATCTGTCCTGGCTGTGCTTCCCTCAGCCTTTTTGTGCACATCCTCACTGGTAGAGCATGAGACACTGAAGAAAAAGTCCTTGACTTAGGGCAAACAAGACTTAGCAACAAGCAAATCATTGGTGTGTTGTTAACATTATTCTCATGATGAATCCAAAACGCTGCACTGTACCAGCTACTGTGAAGAAATTAACTCTATCCCAGACAAAACCAGGACAGCTTACTTAACACTAATTAATTAATTAAAGCACCATATTATCTTGTTGCTTCATCTGTTTATTTTCCTTATTCAGATAGAAGTTGCCAATTTTAGTGCTGTATTGCACCTTGAGTTTAATCTGAGCACTACTTATTTGTAATAGTCTCTTCCCAGCTGACAGAACTGTGAAAAATGCAATTATACTAAACTGATAGATTATTTCTTTCAAGAAGCAGAAACTGTCACATTCATTCACCCTGCATGTAGAAGCCTGCACACAATTACGTCAAAATGTGAAGATATTATGGACAGACATTGGCAGAAATATTTTCAGGTTTTAGTGTGTCCAGATTATGCCTATATCACCAATACAGTTTAGAAAACATTAAAAAAATGTATTCAAACAGAATATATTAACTTCTCAAAAAGGACTGTAATGAAGTTTTCCTCTTTACCTGATGGATGTTACTTTTAAGTGTTATCTTTATGGTCTCATCTCTCTGTTTCCTCAACAGAAATGATGCTAACACATACACTGAGAGTACTAAAATGAAGCAGGGAGGAATATGGGATGACCCACATAAAAAGCTACTGAAGTTGATAAGAGCTTAAGTCTCTGTAAGTTTTTTTTTCCCCTTTTCCACTTCTACCAGCTGCAACACAAAGAAGAGAGCATGACCTTCACAAATTAAGTGACCTCATAACTGCTAAAGCTCTTTAAAAAGATAGAACTTCTCTCTTATAATGAAAGTGCACCACAGAAAGATGAACCACTTAACTACTCACAGGACAGAGTAGGACTTCTTTCCAGCCACAGAGCAAACTGAACTTCCAGTCTCTGGGATTGAAAACTTGGACCTGAAAACAGGAACGAACAGTCTCATAATGTCCCAGGAGGAACTCAAGAACATGAGTTACTCTGCTGCCAGGTGAGCCTCTGCTAACTGATCTCAAAACATAACTTCTATGCAACTAAAAGCTAAAGAAAAATCTCTTACATATAATTTAATATAATGGAAGTTGCTGTAATGATGGAATCTATAAATTTATTTATACGTACATATATACAGAGAAAATATATTTGAATGTAAACTAAAAAGTTGACATTTAAGATGGAAAATACAATATACAGATGCATTTTTTTCCTGCAATTAAAGTCATACTGAAGCCATGCTAAACTGCTGAAAGAAATATTATGGAAAATAATTTTTCATTATTCTGGACTTTCTTTAAACATCTTAATCTCAGGTTAGTTTTGCAATGAGGGGTGGGAATCAAGAGCTAAATAAAGTTGGTAAAATTGTGATTAATTTTGTAAGAGCAAGCAAGACAAAGGTAGTACAACTGGAGAAATTTTGACCTGAAAACTCAAGACCTGAAGTTGATTATTTTTGCAGAGCTAATAGTGTAACATTCTGGCTTACATCCATCACTAATATCAGTTAGATAGGAAAGCAGATACACGTAACATGTGGTTAATAGAAAGTCTTTAATTCTTGTCATAAAGAAGTCCCCAGAGAGCAGAAAATTCCACATTTTTCCCTTTTGATGGCTAGAAAGTTTCAATGGTTGCAGAATGATTGCACTGTAACAGCTGGAGTTTATCTAAGGCCCTATTAAGTGGCTCTGTTTCTCTTCTAAATAGAGATTTTAATGTCTAATGTGGAGACATGCTGGCCAGATCCAGGCATAGACATGTTCTTACAGTGCCAGAGGCCTCATGTGGAAGATAGTGACAAAACTCTACTGAATTCAGTAGCAGCAGCAAATCCCTCTTCTTCCCTAGCATTGTAGCCCATGCCAAATGTAATTTGTGATTGCTTTTCCCACCTCCTCCTTCTCCATCAGTACTACTCCCCAGCCAGTGCCTGAGGGTGTTGTTTTGCCAGTGGGCACTCAGCCTTTACCATCAATTACCAGCTGCCTTAGCACTTGGCAGTTGCTGTTCCCCTTTAGGAGCTGAAGTGGTGTCTCAACCATTGAGTAGCATATTTGCATCCCTAATTACTAACATCCTCTAATGCTATGACAGTGTTGTTTCCTGAGCTACTAAATCAAAATCTTGTCAGTTTGGTGAGAGCCTATGGCAGTGAACAAATGCAAGTGATGAAGTAACTTGCAGGGTGGCTATGAAGCCTTGCAATATTTTTCTTTAATTTATTTATTTTTAAAAGGCAACAAATATTTGTAGCCGCATCAGAACCCAAATGAAATTCCAGGAAAATTCCATTAAACAGTGGAATCTGTAGGTATTCAAATACCTCAACCAAGCAAGACAGTTTCACATGTTCATACTGACACAGACTAACACACAAACCCTTTAACAAAGGGCAAGCCTGCAAAACCAGCTGCAAAGTTTGTCCTGCTTCCTATTCAGAAATTAAAAGCTTATTCCACCTACTACAGCATTTCTTGAGAAGCCTGCAGAGCTTGACACCAGAATTGAAGCATGAAAATCTATTTCAAAACTGTTACACAAGTATAGAGAGGATTCTCTATAAATGCTGAGATATCACCATGGGCTAGCACAGGAGGTGGGACAAGCAACACTCATCCACAGACTTCAAAGATAGCCTCCAAAGAAAAAAAACCCAAATATCAGCTTTCAAACTACCTATTGGTGGTGCTCTCCAGCGCAGTCAGGATCAGTCTCTCCATTTCACTCCCATTTTTCCCAGGCTGTGCTCAACACCTCACAGCTCTCTCAATGTTCTCAAGACCTCCTTACAGCTCTCTCAGTGTGCTCCACCATCTCTCTATCTCACCTTATCTCTTTCTCCAGTTCTGTCATGTTCTTTCTTCTTGCCATCATCCAAATTTGTCTCACAAGGCTTTTCTTTCCCCTTGCCTGACTCAACTCCCTGAGGTTATGTCTAATGAGAAAATAGAAGATTCATAGGGTGAATCAGACCTGAAAGTCCATGCTATACACATTTCGTATCTAGTTTCACTGCTGAAGAAAGTATGTGATTCCAAAGGAAATCATATACCTCCGATGTGAAATCTGTAATCTTCTTTTCACTTGGGTTTTCTATAATGTAAAACAGTCATTTAACATGAAGTGCTTTGACTTGAAAGCACACCACTAGCAAGTTATGCTGAAATTATGTCCCTTTAAATCCTTTCTGAAATACATTTTACTATTTGTTTTATAGGGTTTTTGATTTATTAAAAGCACAACAGATGTTTGCTACTCCCAAAGTTGAGAGCTGCTGAAGAAAAACACCAGTTTTCACTTTATTTTACGTTTTTTTAATGTGGGAAATAGGTCTGAGGTTACAAAAAATTAAAATAAAAAAAATGCATTTTTTTTCAGTAGTGTCATACAGAGAAAATGCCATTGTAATTTCCTCAGAGAATATTTACACACACAAAAAATAGGTCAGTATTAGCTTATGATTCCAACTCAATTCCATTCTTAAATACATCTGTTATTGCTAATGTACCTCCTTTTATGTCCCTGTCAGATCTTCCCCATTTCAGCCTTATAAGGGAAAACAAACACGTAACACAACACAAACCCCACCTTTTATCCTCACTCTTCAGTTTAATCATTTTTCCTCACTGTCCACCTCAATCTCCTTTTTCTCTCTCTATTAGTCTTCATATCTCCACAGGAACACTGTCCTTTCATTTCCTGCATAAGTTCCCCAACAAAAGATTATGAAGGGAAATAGGTACATTACAGATTAACAAGGTTACCACTTACCTCTGACTGTTGTGTTTAAGAAAATTTACAAAAAAGAAAGCACAAATCTCAAATCCCCACCTCCCTACATCATAGGGGAGGTTCACATGTAAAGTTTAGAGAAAATCTGGCTTAGAATTTTCATATATCATATTGTGTGTGCATAATTAAAGTCTGATATGCTCGAATAGCTGTAAGGCTTTCCATTTTATAGTCTAAATAACAGAATTGATTGTTTAGGAGGTCTGGGTTCTGACCCTATAACTAGTGAAATAAGACTGATGCTGTATTTGGTTTACTAAACATATTCTTCTCTTGAAAATCAACACATCTGGAGAAGTGTATGAATGGACACACATATTTGCATGATTGTATCTTAACACATGCAATGATTTTATACCTGTGTTGTGTTGCTCCAAAATCATTGTTTTCAAGAAGAAAATCTCAAAACAATACTAATTTTCTTCAACAGATTAAGCCTTTTTCTTACTTCTTTCATCTGCGTAATTAAACAAATTAATTACGCACTACACTGCAATATTGATTCCCAGGAAGCTAGAGGATTGGAATAGATGTTTCTGTCAGCTTGCACCACCTATAAAGCAGATGAGGCCCTCCTATTAAGTGTTGCATAAATATAATTTTCAGCTATTAATTCTCCTAAGGAAAATTTCAAGGGAAATTTCAAGGAAATTTAATTCAAAGGAAAATTATGAGCATGTTTTATTTGCACATTTTGTAAAGGCTACATTTATTTATATATTTTCCAGAGGATAAAAAAAAAAAAGTCCTATTTTGACATTTGCACAACTCGTCAGTATGACTTCAACAAAGTTTGAGAACCATGTAAAGTGAGTTCAAATGGGAAAAAAAAATAATGCAGCTATTTAAGCATCACTCAGCCCATTCTCCCACTACAGACTGCTGTGGAAAGATGAAAAGAATGACTGATGAGAGCTCATCAGAGTAGAAACCTCACATTTTTCTCTAAACTTCAGTAATAAAACTGGTAACTCAAACCTCCAATAGAGGGTGTTTTTCTGCTGTTCAGTTACTTTGTACTTTTTATACATACATATATATACACTCATGTACACACACACACACACACTCTTTTCTCACCTTTCTCCCATACATTTAAAACAGACAATCCACTTCGCAAATCCACTGAGAAGTAGTTAAGTATAATTAAAAGGTTATATGGTTACACATTCAAGAGTGAGGAGGCAAACCAAAATAAAGGCTAATCTTTTAGGTTTATAGTAGTGGCTCTCTCGTTATTGCTCTTCATGGTCCCATAGAGATACAATAGAACTGATACCTTGCAGTTCTTAAGAGGCAAAGAAATAACCATTTCTAACTCTACTTAGTTTTAAAATCCTTTTACATTACAATGAATATTAAAATTTAGTTAATAGAGTAATAAAACTGAGACATCAAAAGTTTGCCAAAGAACTCCAGATCAGTGCTATAGTCACCTAAAGGAATTGCAGTGGGGTGGGGGGGGGGAAAGAAAATAAGATGCCTTGTTCTTTCACAGATAATAATTCTGTATAAATTGACTGCGATGAATGCTGGCTCTGAAGCAAGTGAGATGTACATGCTACTCTCAGGAACTAAACTAAAATAGTTAAATAGCAGCTCTAAAGTTCCTGAAACATAACTCAAGTATGTAACTAGCCAAGGCATAAAAACACTAATTCAAATTTATGATAGACACAGCTCACATCTACAGAATATGTTCTTTTGGGATCCTTTTTTCCAGTTCTGTTTCTTGGACAAGGATGAGCAGAAGAGGAATTATTTACTTTTTTCTTCTTTGTTCTGCAGAGACTGTCAACTGCTTATTGCACCACTTGTGCAGAACGTGGAATCTGCAAGATTTTGAGTTTTATCCCTGCTAAAGTTGCCTCTCCTTCCATCCCGTCTGCTGCAGAAGTAAATGTAGAAAGGTTTCTGTTACTATTTTAAAATACTGTTTGTCAGAAGGCAGGTGTCATTTTAATGGTAGATGTGGGTTGTTTATGGGTTAAATTTTCTCTAGACTCAATTGCATCTCATCTTTTTCCCGTTTATATATTACCTAAAGCATCTTTGACACAATCAGGCTAAAAATTCTAAACATTTATGCCTAAATGTTGTATACAAAAAAAGAGGCATGGACTACTAAAACCAAAGTGCTTCATTGACAGTTCAAGATTTTTCAGCTTTGATACTGATTTAATCAGAAACATGGGCTCCCTTGTTTTTCAAGGAGTAAGAATAGATGTGTACAACAATAAAGCTCAGGCCACAGAATAATATATTGCCATTTATTTACTGGTATGAACACTACTATAAGCACATCCAAATCATTTATCTACTGACAAGTCTTACCAAACTGTTGCAGTAACTGCCTGCAGCTATGCTAACATGGTACTCAATAGCTCTGGCACATCAAATGAGGAAACTCAAAGGAAACTGGAAGATCTCCAAAGCCCAGGGTATGACCTGCAAGTGATTTATTAAGCATATTTATTTGGACTGAAGAGGATTTATTAAAATTTATTGTTTCCCACAGGGCAACACAAAACCAAATTTAAGTGCTGACTGAGGTGCTATCTTCAAACTTACTCATTTTGAAGACCTCAGTGGTCTTCATTTATTCCCTGGCTGTTTCCTACAGGCAAAGGGCACTTATATGCAACAGAAGCAACTAAGAAGAAAACTGATGAAAACAGGATTAAACAAATCAACTTTAATAAAGGTATATAAATCAAGAGCATACATAAGAAAAAGTCAATTATATTTCTTAAATTTCAGAAGAAAAGGTAGAGCACATTTTATCTGGAGCAAAAAGGGATAAAAGATATTCAGAACTGTGAAACAGTGGGGTAACATGCTACTCATTTAGGCTACTTTGATATGAGTGTCAGACAGCATAAGAGCATTGGGCATGTCATTTTCCTCAGCTTTCAAGGCCAAAACTTTCCTTGAGATTCTTGGAAAAGAAGCACTAAGATGAAAATGAACTATTATTAAATATAATTTGGAACTGTTGCACTGCTTTATGATCCTTTTTTTTGTCTGTTTGTAATCAAAGATTTCCTTCACTTTCTTAGAAATTTGTTGTGTTGTGGCATTGATCTTGCCTAGTTTCAAAAGTGATTCCACTTAACTAATTAACTAATAAGGTTAGAGAGAGATTTCTTTTATAACTTCATAAATTTCAGGAAACTGTGTGTGCACACAAACCTGAGACAAATTTGAAATATTAAGGTATTGGGGTAAACCTCTTTTGAACTTCAAATGTCAGCATCAAGTGATAGATTTTGAGGAAAAACCCTCCTTATCTGGCAGACAGAGACAAGCAACTCTCTGTCAAGAAACAGACGGCAGAAATACAACTGAATACTCTGAAAATTTCCCAAGATCATCACTCAAATCAAAAAGAGAAGCACAGAATAGACAAACGAAGGCACGGAAGTGACTCTACTAATGCTCAGGTTTGCCTAAGATATAAATCAAACAAAACTGAAGTGTGAAAAAGCACTGCCTCTTCACAAATTGCTTCCAAAATTGTCTTGCTTCTGTCACAAGTTTGCCTGCTTTAGAAAGTCCCTGGCAACTGTCAAAAATAAAGTCTCACTTTTTAGCTCTTTTCTTTGGACAGGTAGGATTAATTATTCAATCTTTGAAAACTGATCAGAGTGAAAGACTAAATAGGATTAAGAGATACTGGAAATAAAACAGCTAATCCAAGCAGGTTATCTTTGTCCCTTAATATTTTTAAACTGAAGGCTGTATTTAAACAAGCATATGTAGGAAGCAGCATCTTAGCCATACAAGAATAAAAATACAAAGGCAGTGCCCACCTATTTATCCAGGGTTACAAAATTGGGAGCTCTATAGTAGTAGCTATAACAGCACTGTGAATGGTTACAGTTATAGATTGCATACGTTATTTTAGTGATGATGGACCAATTTGCAGACATTTTTATCAGCTATGATAAAATACTGTCATATTCAAGTATACAATATTCTCCAGGATTTCTCTGGGGTCTTGATTTTATTCTGAGAGATACTTTAGCACCTTAAATCAGTATGAATTTCAAGGGTTGCCTGTAATGTGCATCTAGAAACCAGTGAATTTGTGATTCAACATTTGAAAATGCAGTTATCATATTACTCACTTGGTATCAATGAAAACAATTACCACACCCAAAAGAACACACATACATGATACAATAGCAGTATTGTGATTCAGCTTTGCAGTGTATTTGTGAAAAAAATACATTGAGTTGTTATCCACTGGACAAAACAATCAAGATAGTTTTAATATTATTTTTCTTTCATTTTGTTGAAAGTTTTCATATTCTTAATTATAGAAAAAAAATTGCATAATTTTTATTTAATTTCTCAGAGAAATGGAGTGCTGAGAACATTTTGAGTAGCAAACTTCAGTTCAAGCATAAAGCTTCTTTCTAGCAATGAAGCGTATTAGATTCCAAGTAGAAGACCTCCAGACAACAGAACAGGAAAAAAAATCTCAGAACAAAAATGCAAAATCCTTAGAGATAAAAACACTTAGAGAAACAGTCAAACACTGAGACTGGTTGCCCAGAGAGGATATACAATTTGTGTCCTTGAATATATTCAAAACTCAGCTAAACAGAGATGACTGAACCTGCTTTGAGCAGGGTGTGGGAATAAGAGAGCTTCAGAGGCCCCTTGCAACCTAAAACATTCTGCACTTATATGATTCTGTTTCACTAACTCTATGGCAGTAATTTTCTCCAAATCACCCTACTAAGACAGGATAGACAAAATAATTGGAGAATTGAGAGGAGAAGCACAGGAGGAGTGAATTGGTTGCTCAGAGGTAATTGCTTAATTATTATCAGAACCAGAACCACCAGATAAGAAGTGCTGACAGTAAATTGGGCTGTTTATTTAGTAGTATTTCTAGTGAGCATTTACTACAATGCTCTTGGTAGAACTAAGTCTAAAACCAGATTGAAAGGCAAATAAAGAAAGCAAAGCAGGAAGCACTGAAAGGGAATAAATACAGGGAGAGACATATGGAGTAGTTAAGATTCAGTTCTCAGATTATATTAGAGACACGCTGAGAGAACAAAGCTAGTGGAAAGAGACTGAAGACAAATTAAGACAGGAAACAGAATGACACTGGTGAAAGAAGGAAACTTACAGTCAGTGCCTGGGGTGAACATATGATGGGAGAATAAATTTACTGAAGATGGCATTGACTAGTGACAGATTGTAAAGACATAAAACCAACAAAGACCTCCTTATGCATATCAGTTTTGCTGCTAAAGTAGATCATATTCATTGAATCAATATGCCAAAGGGTTA
The DNA here is from genome assembly GCF_047495875.1 of Pithys albifrons albifrons. NCBI lineage: Eukaryota > Metazoa > Chordata > Aves > Passeriformes > Thamnophilidae > Pithys > Pithys albifrons. The sequence continues at coordinate 46,073,923 of NC_092462.1, read as the reverse complement.
TTAGAAAATAAATAAAATCCACTAGCATTGAAAGGATACAGTTTGCCTCAATTAAGAAAACATTTACTTAATTGAATAAATTATAGTATGTTATTATAACTGTATAAACATTGTTTCACATCTCAGAGCACCTTGATATTTGTTTTGCAAGTCAAAGGTTTTCTGCATACTTAGAGATAATGACCGAGATGGCTACAGAAATTCTTCTAGCCATTCCACATCATCCAGCACCCTCTAGCAGAATTAAATGCTTATTAGTTGACAGGAGAATTGGGAACTGTTTTAGAGAATGAGGTGGGTCATTAGACAAAAAAAATGATAAATTGCATTTTTGAGCAATTGGCAATGATCTAAGTGATATGTTGTGTGTGCATGCTTTGGATGACAGAAGTCAAATGTGCAGTATCAGTGCTTATAGCAGCCTCTGTCCAGGTTCCTTATAACATTGAGGTATGCTTCCTCAACATTCCTTACTCGCTCCCAGTGATAATAGGGTTTAATGAGTGAAACTGTTTGCACGCTCATCAGGCTCCTATAGCCTGAAGTAATTTTCTGCGTTCCTTATTACTATACGTCATTTTGAATGAATGTTATGTTGCAGGTTAGACTCTCCACAAAGTTTTCTTGGCTGTATTTATCATCTTTAAAAATGCTCATCCAAAGCCCTAGGGAAAAATTGCAAATACTTAAGTTTGCTATCTTCAGCAACAACCATCACAAATGTCTGTGCTGAAAAATACTCACACAACTTTCCATCAGAAAAATACTTCCAGCAAGCTGAAGAAAATAGAGGTGTGAAATATATTAACAAGTACCAGCTCTGTTCATCACATACATTATATGACCTGATAAAGGACAGATTTATACTTATTCCAGATTCAGTCATGAGTGTGCCAGTAATTAATGTCTCTGAAAATACAGGAGGGGAAACAAAAAAAATGATGCTTTGGTTAGAACCATGTTTTCTATCCAAAAGTATGCTAACACTCTAATTTTCATGTTTTCTTTCTTCTAATGACAGAAGGAACTGAAAAATTTATGCCAGTTACAACAATAGTCTTTGTATTTGACATGTAGAGGAAGTATTTGATACCCTCCTGCCTATACCAAGAAATGATGCCTAATCAGTATTGTAATAGTCCTCTGACTGTTCATAAAATGCTCATGGTCCTGTAGACACTAATCATAAACAATCCTGTTGATTTTAATACAAGAAAATTAACTAAGTTCATGATAACAGACATCTACCTGAAACTTCTAAATGCATGGGATGTTTTGGTTTGGTTTTTTAAAGCCGGTACACAACTGGGCCCTTGACAATTTTTCCACAACTGTCAAACATTACTAATATGCATGGACACCCTCCCCACTCTCTCAGACTCCTTGATTCCTCATCCCCATCATCTCATAGGTGTTCTCAGAATTTTCCATACAGTCTTCTTTTGCAACTTTGGGGTGTGCTCTTTAACATACAGGTTTGAATTTGGGAACATCAGACCTCATCTGACGTAACGAAGCACAGCTCTGTCCCCTTAAATGGAGTAGACATTTATATCAGCCATATATCTTTCATGTCTCTAATTTCCTGAGGATACATGCAGCTATTTTCTTTTCATTACCTGCTTTTCAGTCAGTGTTAAGAATATGACAGTCTAAATTTAGGAACGTCTCAGCCACAGGTACTGTACAGATATGTTAATAAAAAAATGCCATTTTTCTTTTTTGTCATTTGTGCCAGCCTGAATAGATAAGCAACATAGTCTTTGGAGGAAGAGAAATTAGGAGATTAGTTCTGTAATCCTTTGCACAACATTGTTGCTCAGCAGCTTCTTTTGTGAATCAGGGAAGGTGACCCCGCAATCATCACAGCTCATCAAATTTCACATAATAAGAACTCCGGAGAGCATTGGTGAGAAATAAGGTATAGAGGGACAACTGGAATGAATTTGATGATACTACATTACAAATTGTATCTAGTGTTATTCAATTAGCTTGATGCACTGAAGTCTCAGAGGAAAAACAAAGCAAGGCATGATTTATAGGGAGAAGCAACTAATATTGCTCAATACACACAAACAAACTTTGAGGTCAAAAGAATTATGTCAGACAGCTTCTCTCTTTTGTTCAAACTACATCAGCTGGTCTAGTAGCCTCTTCCCAGAAGCCAATCTTTTCCTCATACATCATGATAGCTCCAGCATTGCTATAGCAACTGAAGGGAGAGTTGCTAAAAATGTATAGGATTCGTTCATTCAATAAGACTAATTTGCAAAAAGTAGTTAATTAAAACAAACAAAGAACAGGACAAAAAGATGTCACTTCCACAGTTCTCCACATCCACCCCAGGAGACCCAGGAGAGAGCACACACACACACTTGCCTGGCACTCTTACCATTGGCAGAACAGAGAAGTTTTAAGTCTTTAATTATAAAAGACATTCATTTATGGAAACAATGGCATCAATAAACGTTGAAATGACTGTTTTCTAGCTCAAGATTTGTCTCTTCACCTATTCCACTAAATTCTAACAAAGCACATAAAACAAACACATTTTTGGCATTGCATTTAGATTTAAAAATGTTTTTCTCTAGCCCAGAAAAACATTAAACTGCAGCCTTCAGAATGCTGTATGTGACACATGATACAAGTTTACCTATTTCAGAAGTCAGTCCTCTAAATTCCAACAGGAACTAGGTCCAAACAATGGAGGGAAAACATGGTCAGAAAGTTTCAGTGACCTTTGGAAAAAGGATTTACTGGAGGTTAGTTCTTCTGCACAGCAACACTGTGTACCAGTCAGTTCAACTGTAACTTTTCATGGAGGCTTTCCTAATTAAAAAAAACTATTTAAATGGAAATTACTTTTAAAACAATTTAATTTTTTGTACTGAATATTATGATTTTTTTCAACATGGACACTTTCAAAATGTTTGTTCTGCTACCAAATGTACCAAATGCTTATATGAGGAAAAAGATCAGATTAAATTTTATTCTTCTCATTTCATGCAGATTGATAATCCCACCACCCGCCGACCCTGAAGTTATTATATTTCATGTCTCATGTATTAGGCATAGAAATTTAAGTGTCTTTGGCTAGTCTTCCTAAGTTGACTACAGACTCTTGAAGAATAAACTTGATTGCTGTGTTCATATACATAGGTGTCACGATTTCAATGCTACATTATGTCCATCTATCATACTCTAGGACCTACTTTGGTTTTAAGGCCATAATTAGCTGGAGTTTAAAAACTTTAACAGTCAAATATAATTTTTGTAGCTTATTTTTCCATGTGAGACCTCAAATGCTCAAATGTGTTGCATCATGTACAACTTTCCATCAATCTTTTAGCATTGTTTTATTCTTTACAATAAACATAGAAAAACAATTTTTCTTGCCCTAAACCCTCCCTCCCCACCCACACAGTGTCAGTGTCTAAATATTTACCATGCCTAGTAGGCTGGACTGAAATTTTAGCAGAAAATGCCTTAGCCCTTACGGTAGAAAGGTGGCCTTCTGCATTCACCAGCTGCAGTTCTGAAAGCATTTGAAAGGTGAATGCTCTCTTTTGGTAGCAGCTTGTGCGATAAATATGCCCATTAACTGCAGAAATGGCAAGCAAATCTTCCAACTAACACCATGCATAACCCATAATTGCTTATCAGAACTTTGGCTCAATTCAGATAAAGGTCTCTGAAGCCTTTTCCCTCAGTCACAAGAAGTTTGTAGTGCAGACGGTGTTTTGGGTTGAGCAGACAGACTGGAGGGCCACAAGTGCCCTCTTCTGGATATCCGATGATACTCCATTTTATTCATGGAACTGCACTGAGGACTGGCTCGTGACCAGGTGTGTCAAACACCCTGTGCTGAAGTGTTTTGCATTCTATATCCCTTGTTTGAAAAGGAAAAGATTTCTTGAATTGTAAGCTTGTTACTGCAAGCTACACAGACTAAAGAGTATCAGCCAGCCAAATAGTTTAATAAGAAAATATCTAGCTGTGTAATTTAGCAGAGATTTTTTTTTCCCCATAATTTATGGGCAATTTTTCTGTTAATGGCTCTTAACTGAGTACAGAACATGCATCTTTAATCCTGTAATTTTCAAGCGCTATTTATATTAAGAACACATTTTTTTTATCAAGTGTGAAGGTTTTTTCCCAATTCTTTGTTTTATAGTATCAATAAGAATGATCTATACATGAAGGAAAATGATAGAATATCAAACCCCAAACATTACGATAGCTTACACCTAGCTACCAATCCACAATGAAGTGGATAAAGGTTTCCAATTCCCATCTGTGCTGGGAGCATTCACAGTTCTGAAATGCATCAAAGCACATCTGTATATCAGTATGTGCCTAAATACAGATTTAAGATATTGACTATAGATTTAGGTATTTGCATCTGACAATCCAGGCATATACATTCACATACATTAAAGATTAAAATTAATGCTGTGCATGACAGCACAATTTGCATGTTAATCATCACACAGCTATTAAAAGGAACACTGGAGGCATGAGTTTGTGCCACAATCAGCATCATATGGAAAGTTATGTACAAAATGAAAGCAAAATTCAGAAAGCTTTAACCTGAAGCATTGATTTTATCTCACTTCAGCTCTCTCAGAATTAATTTTTCATTTTGACATATAAGAACGACCAGGAAGGAAGGTCATGTGAGCTCTGTCCAGGTTACCTCATACTCCATATGACTTCTGTCTTTTAATAGACTAAATGATAAAGGGAAAAACAGGTTATGGGATCCAGTAATTCTGAATTTTATTTTGTCCGGCATAAGTACCTATTACTCAGATCCAGCACAATCAGTGCAGTAACTGTTCCAAGATGCACTCATTTTCAATTTATAGAATAATGGCAGACTTTAACCTTCTTAGTTTAAGAATGGAACATCCAAAGCTAAAAAAAAAGAGTAGAAAGCAAATACTGAATTTGACAGCACCCCAGACAAGTGTGATTATTCTCATCAACCATTTTTGCAATTTTTCTTCTCATCTAATGTGCCATTCTTCCAGGGGCGTCTGGAAATCAACACAAAAACAGAAAATTCTTTCTGTCCTGACTCCTAAGAGGTGTGGGGAAGTCATCCAGCTCAGCTGTGCTCTAGCTCATAGTTTACTGCCTTGAAATTTCAAGGTTTGGAACTCTATTGCACGGTAAGATAAGCATCTAGCCTCATGCAAAGGAATACATTTTTTAATACTCTCACCTAGATTTTTGAACATACCAGCTTTTGTAGATCTCAGATCCACTGCTAATCCAAGTCACTACGTGTTCATAGGCAGGAAACTGAGTCAGGAGCAAAGGCAAGATTCAGTAATCTGAAAGGCAACTTTCAGCTTGAACTGTAAATTGTTCTAGAAAATCCTGGCCTCCAGCACAAAACATGGCATTAAGCAGTCATGCCATGCAAAAAGTAAACAAAAGTGGCAACAGAGGTTGTGTGAAAGACATACTGGATTTGTTGCAAGCTGGATTTGGAACATTAACCAAAACATAACCAGATACCCAGCAAAGGAACCTAATTTAAAGCAAAAATTTTAAAGCAGCATTCAAACTCTACATCCCAGGTGTGCATTCCATTTTTTCCCTATGCAAAATTGTTGATTCACTCCTTGGAGAAATTTTCCCATCTGAGCCTGAAAATCCATGCAAATAAACTCAAATAATAGATCATTTTTTTATTTTCCTCTGCTGACATTGGTATACCAGCTTATGTTACTGTCTGTAGGTGATCAGTAAATATGAAGTACAGATGATACCAGAAAACAAAAAAATAACTAGCCATTGTGGACATGGTTGCAACTGTGGAAATGCCAACCTGCATCATGTGCAAACACTTAAAGAGAACACCACGGCATTCATCATCTTCTTCTTACCTGGCACACAGATCTATTAACAGATGCACCCATGGATCAGAACTTGTACAGAGTGATTTTCTTGTTATCCCAACATTAGGTGTTGCTTATAATACCAGGTCCACAATTATGTATGCTTTAATGATTTTTCACAACATATGCAAGTTTGTGGCCTCTCAGATCAAATAGCTCCCTCATATTTTTTAACCTCTCTAGATCTCTGACTTGGCTTTATTGGCTTTATTTGTGTTGTTTCTTAGTACATCTTAATCTGAAGAAACTCATTAACATGCTGGTTATGTCATTTGCTAATCACTAATGAAAATGTTAAATTAGATCAGACATAAAATTGATCTCTGTGACATCTCACTACACACTTCTTGCCCTTCACATCCCAGCTCAATACGCTGTTGCTTATTATTATCTTTTGTTTACAGGCTTGGGGACAGTTTTCAGCCTCTGTGTTATTCAAGTCACTTTCCATTAATTTTTCAATGAGACTTTGCAAACCACTATGTTATTAATTTCTGCTACCACAAATACCTTATTAAATTCTATATACATTAAGCTTCCTGTATTCCTAATCTCCCTTCCTCTGTTCTTTATTAGATGATATTAAAAACTACATGTGCCCAATATTCTTTGTTTATTCTATAGCTCAGTAGGCTCTGAGAGTATGCAAAAGCAGTATTTGTTTCAGTATATTACCAAGACAAAGTTAGGACTTTTGCATAGTGCTGTAATTTTCAAGATCATGTTTTCTATCATTAATCTATTTATCCTATCTCAGTAGCAACTTCTCAGTTCTCCATGACTTTCGTAAATGACTGTAGATCCTTTGGTTCCTGGGATGCATATGCTTAGAACAGCCAACCTGTACTTTTCCTCCCTGTCTTCTGGATATCCCCACCCCTGTAATATATTATTCTCAGTTCTGATTTTCTTCCTTTTCACAACCCTTCTTAGACAAAACTCATATTGGCAATAGCCTTTACTTATCCTGGAATGTGCTACGCCCTTTCATTTTTTGCTATTTAGGGTTTTTTCTTTCACTGGTTTTATCCTGCAGTTAATAGGAATAGTAATATATTTCCTTCCTTTCTATGGAAGCAACCAAAAAAAAGTACTATATTTATATATGGGCAGCTAAATGTAATTTAAAAATCCACTGATACACAACACAAATCATGCAGCACAATTCTGAAGAGTTTTGTCTGGCACATTTTTAAAATAAGGCTACTAACGTTTGCAGAGAAGTTTCTGATTAACTAGAGCTATTTTATAAATCTTTTAAAATATCTTAATTGAACATCTGAGGACAAATATATTGCTTTTATTTTATTTAACTATATAATAATCATCAAATATATAACCAATACTTTGACTTCAAGCTTATGCTGTTTGATAGTTTAGAATTGGTCAGTGATTAAATTTTAAGTGTGTGGGAAAAGTAATGTTTGTGAAACAAAGATCATACACATCCTTAAATAAAAATTGATTGGATCTAGGTCTAATTTTATTTATGCGCTTTCAGGGAATAGCATTAAGTTTCTGACACCATAGAAGTGGTTCACCAAGTAATGTGCAAGCATGTTTGTAGTGAATATGCCTCTGAAAGGCAGAACGCAGGAAGGAGGTATGTCTCTTTTGTACCTAGGTATTCACCATACATCATGTTGAAAAGAATTTAAATTAGTGGATCTTTTTATGGATTATAATTATCATTTAGTAATTCATAAAATGCTATAACTCTAGGATTCAAAACACATCAATAAAAGAAAATTCACTGATGATATGTGTTGTAACTATTCAAGACAAAAAGCACAAAGATATATTGTTTCCTACGTACAGCAGAAACACCAAAAACAAGGAGAAAAAAGCCTGAATCTACAAGAATTATTCTCAAAGTAATTATTGGGGGGCTTTCCCCACACTGTAAATAATAACTGTAAATAATAACTCTTATTTTAACTATCGAAAACTAGATGTTTGGTTCAAGATCATAATTTCGCTAAGTTGAAGAGAAATTCATAGCTGGCTCAGGGAGAGAGAAATGGCAGGTGCCTAAATGCAAGCTGCCATTTCAGGTCTCTGTACAAAGCTGCCACATATGACAGGGGACACCAGAAAAGTCTGCACTCCCCTATATGGAGCCATACTAACAGCTTCAGGGCATTAGAATGTCAATAGACCCTTATGTATCAAAAGCAGATAATAGAGGGCAAGATCAAACTAGATGCCTTTGTTTTAAATGGCTACAGACAAGCAAAAGTAATTTAATTCCATGTATTCCATTACTTCATATAAGCAAAACAGAGGAGATTTTTAACACAAGTTTGAAGACAAATGCAGAAATAGTAGAAATGTAATTTTGAATGTGAAGGAGTGTGGAAACTTGCAGAAAATGTAAGGTATTGTTTCATGGAAATCTGCCTTTAGGGTACCTAGAAGTAGATTAAAAACTACTACAACATGCTTCAAACGACTGAAATCTGGCTAAAAATCTGGTCTACTTCTGAAAGTTTCCAACAGTCCTTTGAGGTCATTTTAGCTTTAGAAATTTAGCTTGAATCCAGTGATCATTTTAAATTATTAAAAGGAAATCATCTGTTTGAATGAGAATTTTTATTAAAGGATGTTTTCTCTTGAGGGAAGGTTATACATGAATAAAGAAGCTATCATTAGATTAATGGAAAACAAATTTTATCTATTTACATTTCTGAATTCCTTCTTATGTTTTCATTGAATTCTTTTTCTCCTTGTTTTGTTTCCCTTATGATCACAATTTGATATGCAGCTGGAAAAAGCTGATTTTAAGCTGTTTATAGTATCACCCCCAACTGTCATCTGTTACTTGTACTTCTTGTGATCTCTTTGGAGCATGGAAAAAGTATTCCCATCTTCACAAGCAGCACCAGGAATACTGTGGGAGCTACCCAAGTACACACTAATAATGACAAGAGTAATAACTCAGACTGAGCTGTTTTCTCTCATCTGCTCCTCAGAATCAGTTCACCCACCTAACATTAGCACTTTACAATCATCCACCAGTGAGCCGTCAAAATATTTAACTAAAAAACTGACAAACATGTCTTGGCTGTACACACTTAAGTATTAAAAATCTGGAAAACAAGCCATATGCTGCCTATGTACCTTTTATATATACACAGACATGGAGTCTCATCATGTGCATTATAATCAGCCTAAAAGCATTTTTCACACTCAATAAAGTTTCAGCCAGGAAAATCAGTATCACATAAATGCAGTCACCTGTATTCATAGATATAAGATTTCAAACAAAAGACTTTATCAAAAGACCTTAAACTTGTAGTCAAAAATAAGCTAAGCAATTCTGTGAAACTGAGTATGCAAAAAAGATGTATCTTCAGGTTCCTAACTGCATAGAAACAATAATCTAAGCCATGTATCACAAATTCAGAACTGAAAGTGACAACAGGAAACACTTCATAGAGTCATCATTGAAATTTTTGTGATGTCACCAGTTCACAGTAGGTCTCAAAGTGACATAACTAAGCACTGAGTGTCCCTCAGGAAAGGTATTAAGGCAGAGAATACAGGCACAAAAGTCCTCCCCAAAAAACCTTAGTAAGGCCTTATCCCAAGCAGCACATGCAACTCCACATCACAGTTGAGATGGGACTACAAAGTAGAGTGGACTCCAACTAAGTACAGGCAAGGGCAACTACAAAGATTAAAGGCTTACAGCTGCTGCCCTATAAGGAAAGATTAAGAAGGCTAAAACCTACTTAACTGGGAGAGAACAACACAAAGGGAATATGACTAAGCTTTTCTGAATGTAGTGAATGAGTCCAAAACTATTACTAAATACACAGTACTAGAACTAAGAAGTACTTGATAAAGCTAACAAGACAATATTTTTTAGCACATAAAATTAAATACCATACAGAGACAATAGTACTCAGTAAAATTTGTTGCTGTTTTTCAAGGTTGTGCAGGCAAATAGTACAGGAAAATTAAACTACAAAAAAACCCAACAAAACAACAGAACACTGACCCTCTTAGTCAGTGGGTGCATAAAGGGGAATTAAAAGACATAAGCAAGATCTTACCTGCCAACATCCCTAAAACATCAGTTGTAGGACACAAAATAATAAAAAAGGAAGAGTGCTATTCCCTAAATAGCACTTCCCCTTGTTCTCAGCTGAAGAACACTTAAGATGGATGGCCCATTGTTGTGAATCAGCTGGGCCTTCTTATGCCCTAATTTGCTTTACCTTTTACCCTGGGAAATTCTATTCTTTTGTTACAAGTATGAAAATGCAATTATTAATAAAAGCAAGCACATGCTTATTGGGCAGCATGTTAACTAAGGTAATAGAGATTACTTCAAAATAAAATGTCAGAATTTATTTACTACAAGGAATAAAAGCCTAATAGAAAACATCCCATCTCCAAAGCATTTTTCACTGAATAACCTGAAAGAATTGCAGGAATGCATGCAACCTCTTTATTGACATGACCATACATCTAAAAAAAATCAGTTCCGACTTCCAGGGACATCATATTAAGGACTATGAAGAAACAGAAGCTGGTGAGATTTTCTTTTAAAAGAAAGAAAATAAGTCTCCATGCTTGTGATACTGGACTGCAGTGCTTTCTTAGGGATAAATATATTCAAAGGGATAACAACTGTCAGGCTAGTAAAGAGAAAACATATTCAGATAAAAATTATGGTCTCTTATCTTGGCTAAAAAATCACAGTTTTCTCCAGATCATCAATATTTCCCAGATTTTCAGGTCACAAATATGTCCTTTTTTCCTGCACTGTATAAAAGTCTTCAACATGCATTTGTCTACAGTATGAAAGTACCACATACAAAAAATGTAAGTAGAGAAGATACTCAACTAAAACCAAACAGCAGCCCTGCAGTACTAACCATATAAAGGCAGATTGTTGCACAGTACTATGGAAGTTCTCCTAGTACCCACCTCTTGCTTAAGATAAAAACAAACAAACAACAACAACAAAAATGCTGTATTAAATATTAGATATTCAATGGTGAACTTTTGTCTTCTTATACACGATGTACAATTTCTTAGAAAGTATATTTGCTTACACACACTAGTTGAATTCACTTTAGCACCAGTGACTTATCACTGCTGGAGCTCATGGCTAGGCTTTGCGAATGAAGTCATTGCACCTGAAGTCATTGAAAGTGGAATACAGTAAGCTTTGTGTCAGTAACCAACCCTGCAGATTGCTGGCTGGTAAGGTGCTCTCTGTTGCAAACAGTTTTTATGCTCTTTTACTGGGGTATATATTTATTTAAACTAATTAAACTATTTTTAGTTCGAAATACTAAATCTGGTAGAAGTTTCAGGTCCAGATGTCTGGTAAAGATATTCAAGTTCAAGTGTGCCTTCAGAGCTGGTGAAACTAAACTGTTGCAGTGTGACCCTTGAAAAGTTAGACTACACAAAGAAGGAGGTTTAAAGTCAAAAAGCCATCTGGTGCTATGTCTTTGAAGCAGCATTTTAGGAAGCCCCAAAGGACAAAGCCCAAATGTTGTGGTTTGATATGAAATTAAAGCTAGGACCCACATGTTGAGGACCTGAGTCGTGTTTAGGTCCCTGTCATATTTGGTCTCTGGTTGTGTTCATTGATGTGGTATGAGAAAATACTGCATAGTTTCACTGTGGAAAACTCAACCTTGGAGAAAGAAACATTAGTGTAACATCGAACTGCTGAGAATTTTCCTTTTAACAAAGGAAAAATAAAGAACAGAGCCATTATTAGTCCAGAGTCTGTACCTTAAGCCTTGGCAGCCTCAGCTGGTGCACTGACCATGCTCAAGCTGATGCTGCAGCTGGCAAAATTCCACTCCAGAGAGAGGAGACATAAGGTGTGGACCCGGGCTAGAGGGGTGAGGAGGACCAGATGTGCATCCTTTTGATCCAGGGGACACCCTGAAGGTGCACTGCCTACCTGCCCCTTCTGCAGAGTACCATGCTCCACTTCCTCCTCCTGGTCAGCTGCTTGTTAAGATTCCAAGGGTCAGTATGCATGACTTTCTATCAGAAGGAACAGGATATATTTGCTTTGCTTACTAAAAAATTTGCTTTGCTACCTCAGTTGTTTTTTAGCATCTTTTATTTTGTGTGCGGGAATCCTCCTGAACTCTTAACAATCCATTAAATATTCATCCATTCATAAGTGAAGGTGGAACTTTAAACTCACTAATTCTGGTTGTGTGTACACAGGAGATTTTATTTTAAACACTCAGATATCCTGAGAAATTTTGTAGATTATGAATTCTAATATGTAGTAGTTGCATTATGTCACAGACACAAAACCAAATATTAAGTACTGATTGAAATTATGTTGAGTCAGAAAGTTTTTAGAAAAACAAGTTCTATCACTGAGCTTAACACAGAAGATTGCAGTGTTTCACACCAGCATACCACAGTAAGGAAAATGTCCCTTAGTTTTATTTTTATTTAAATATGAACCATACCACATGTAATACAGAGAAAAACAGGGATTAGATTATTTGCTTCTGGAATTTCTAAATTTCAAATGAAAAAGAACAGGCCATTTGAGAATACTTTCTTTAATGAACAAAGCGGTTTATTACAGTCCTATGCCACTGGTTAGCAATTGACAGTTAAATCATCAGAAATCATTGAGCCAGCATATAATTAGGAAGAAAATGCAACTGTGTGTAATGCCTGTAATTAGACCTATGAAAGCTGAAACAAGCAAAACCATTAAATCAGTCAATGTTTAAATCAGATGGGCCCAGCACCTACTCAGTAAGTTGTTTCTGCAGTTTCAAAGTTCCATAGGCGAACTGTAGCTCCTACACCCCGTGGAGGCACTCTGTAGGGAACTATACTTAATTAGCTGCTACACTGACAATACCACCCGCTGTGTTTCAAGTATAGCAGTGAACTGCAAAGAGCACAGCACAGTGACCAGGCCAGTACCCTTTTGAATACAATAAATAGTTCTAGTTTACAAAAGCCAGCCAATTTGTGCAAATTTTCTACTACATATCAATGTTTTTAATGTTCTGAGCTGTTTAATGTAATGAATTGTCTTTGTATATTATTAATTTGAATTCCAAGTTCCAGTTTCTTTTGTGTGTTTTCCTGCTTCAGTAGTAATTTTTAAGTTCAATGATCAAAAAAGTCACCTATACAATTGCCCTTTCACAACAAACATATAGTACTATCTCCAAGAGAAGATCTGGGTTTTTTCATCTTAAACTTTTCTACATGCAATATACAAGAAGAATTCCTTTAAATGTATGCATTTGTGCCAAAACCCACTTCCAAATCCTGGCAAAGTTTAAATAAAAGTTATTTACAACAGACTAAGGGCTTTGCTACTTCTGCAACAGGAAATCTAATTACTCAGCAGACTTGTGTAATTTAAACACAAGATTTGCAGAAGTGTGTCCTATATACTGAGGTCCCGGGACTCTGAATTGTGACACTAACTGTATTCTTACTTACTTTTCCCTTAAAAACCATACTTGAAAAGAGGAATACAGTTTTAAGTATATGGACTGAGTAACACACACTGAGAAACCACAAAAGAACACCCAAATCCTATCTAATTGGATATAAAAAAAACCCTTTTTCACTGTGAGGACGGTCCAGAAGTGGCACAGGTTTCCCAGTGACACTGCAAAACCTGACTGGGTAAAGCCCTGAGCAACCTTCTCTGACCTCCTTTCATAAATTTGGGCTGCAGAACTCCTGAGATTCCTTCCAACTTGAGTTACCCTATACTCTATGTAAAAAACCCGTAACATAAATAGGACAAAAATATTGCTTTCCTTTCGTGTAGAAAAATACTGAAATGAATCTAAGGAGGACAGCACTGGAGAAGCACCTTGAATGACTAAGAGACTTGCTGTTGAAGTTTTAAAGTGTAGTTTTACTTGTAATAGGGTCTTTTTTTGTTGCAATCCCCTGCTGATTTTGTTCCCTCCTCTGTGCTGTGCTGATGACTGCCACACCCTGTTTATTGTATTCCTCGAGCTTCTGTGTTCTCTTGATTAGTCAGCCATTAAGCTGGTTTGCCTCGGCCTGGGCCTGGCTGTGCCCGCCCCCACTCAGGAGCCCCAGGGTTCCTAGGGCTCCCAGGCCACCCTCCCCTCTCTGCCCTGCTATTCCAAAGTGGAAGCCCCCTGGTAAGACCCCTATGCCTTGTGGCTGGGGGGGCAGGGCCAGGGCTCCAGCCAGCCCTGCCCATGTCACAATTCCATTGGTTAATGGACTTTAGACCCTTTCCCTTCCTAAGTTTTCACCCAATACAGTCCCAAATCTGGCATCTTCCCCCAGAGATCTTATAAAACCTTGGAGATTGTCCCAATAAACTCTCTCTCTTGCCTGAACTCCTCGTCTCTGTCTCCCTTCTCTGCAACCCCTCAGACAAGGAAAAAGCAGAGACCTCTCCCTTCCCTCCAACGCTGCTCACTTTTGAGGATCTTCTATACCTCTTGCATTCCCACCAAAATTTCAATATAAAGTTTGTATATTTATATGTTCAGTCCACTTAGCAGTGAAGAGAAACACTGCTTTACAGCTCAGCCACAGGTATCAGCAGCACAGATACTAGGGAATGCAACATGTTCTAGGCTTCCTGTGTTTTTCTGACAAAGTTAAAACAATTTCTTTGGAGGAAATCTGCTTATCTGCTTTACGCCAAAAATCAGGAGGTACAATGTAATATTGAAAGTAAACTAGCAGGAACATAGAGTTCTTCTGACAGTGGTAAGACTGGTAAAAAGCACAGCAATTATGCCTGTGGCTATCAAACTGCCAATGAATCCTAAGTAATCTAAATTGATTGTTCTTTCATAATTTCTGTAAATCTACCTCTATATGTCCCTAAACAAAACCTTAATCCAGCAACCATTGGACACAGAAAGACAGTACATCATTAATTTCAATGTGTTTAATGTGTTTTAATATGTTAGCCCTACATCAATGGTATTCAGTTAGGAGAGATTCACTCACTTAATGCTGTACATATTTTCTTGTCTCATAAAAAGCTATATAGTACTGCAAGGGGCATACTGTACTGTTATTAAATGCTATTATGAAATATGTCATATTGCTGAAAGCTGCACAAAGCAAGAAACAGAGAACCCTCAATATCTGAAATTTTAAAATTATATAGTATTTCAATAGCTACATTTTCATTTCATAAATTTAAAAGGTCTCCATAGCTAGAACCTACATGTAACCACAACCTAAGTTGAATATATTACAGTAAATGTGACAAGGTAGATGATAACTGTGGTGTTACAGCTCAAGGATTTACAGTCACAATGAAAATACATTATGCAAAGTGACAATTTTCATAATTTATTCATAATTTTAGGAATGCCATGAAAAATATAGAGGTACTTTAAAAATCAGATCAATGATATGTGCATCACTGAGTAGCTGAAACCCGTATCTACTGTGTATTTTCATGTCCTTTCATGTATTACTTTGCTGAGGGCCAGATTCCAGGATAGCAACACTCCAATTTTCTTGCTGCCAAGGTTCACACTTTTGTAATTTTATTGAAGCGCTCATAAAATTTTGGATTCTCTAAGATCTTTTGTACCATCTGCCAGTTACAATCCACAAAGTGACAGTTTACTGAAATCATGTATTAAGCAGCTGACTGTGTAAGTATAAACTGAAAAAAACCATAGGTTTATATTAAGTATTGGAGAAGTCAACTCATTGTTTCCTTCCATCTTCTCTATTAAGACTTGGTACCACACTGGAGGGTGCTATGTCGGCCTTCTGGCCTACATGACCAAGGAAACAAATGCTGCTCAGGGGTAAATTGTGTACATTGTACTACACAGCTGTGGTATGTCACCTGAGGAGCTGTGCTCCTGGATGCGGCAAGAGACAGAGCCTCTAGGGACTGTGTGAACTTAATGAATACAGAATTCACAAATATACCTAGGAACAAAGGACACAAATTAAATACAGACTATGCAGAGAAAAGAATGGTCTAGTGCTCTGGATAGCAGTGCCCAACAATGAAAAGATGCTCATGAAGTCAAGTCATTCATGAATGCCAGCATGAAAAGGACTAACAAAACCTTTGAATACACATATACACTGTCTTAGTTTGAGGGAAAACCAAAATGTTTACCAAAAAAAAGAGGAGAGGATTCCTCCACAATAATCATGTTGTTCCTTGTTAAATTTAAGAAAAGGTAACTTTAATTAGAAAATGGATATAAGAAGGATAGCTGTTCTTAACTACTATATATATACATATATATGTAGATATAACTGTAAAAAGACCAGAGCAAACTACTCCCTGAGCACCAAAAGTAAAACAAAAGAGAACAACCCCCAAACGGTAGGTTCCTCCTTGTGCAGTTATATTTATGCACAGTGTCAGTGTCACACCTCGGCTGGCTGTGAGGTGAATTCTCAGTCTTTTCCCAGCGAGGCAGAGACAAGGGGTGAACACTCACATGGACACTCTCTCTCTCTCTCTCTCTCTCTCTCTCTCTCTCACTCTCTCTCTCTCTCTCTCACTCTCTCTCTCTCTCTCTCTCTCTCTCTCCCGCTCTCTCTCCCTCTCTCACTCTCTCTCTCTCTCTCTCTCTCTCTCTCCCGCTCTCTCTCCCTCTCTCTCTCCCTCTCTCTCTCTCCCTCTCTCTCTCTCTCTCTCTCCTTGTCCTTTGTTCCAAATGAAGAAGGAAAAGCTGGGAGTGAAGAAATGGTGATAACTCCCAGGAATCTCCTTGCAGTCTAAGTCGGTCCCAAGGAAGAAAAAAAAAGGTCTGCAGTGTGTCCCGAAGTAGCCATGACTCTCTTCTCTGTCTCTCCCTCCGAAGTTCAGGTTGCCCAGAGATGGAGAGGGAAAAGCAAAAAGCAGAGCCAGAAAAAAGAGCTCTCACCAGCAAGCAGTGGCTCTTTTTCTGCAGCTGCCCAAAGAAAAGCCCAAAATTCTAGCCAGGACACAGGGGAAAAAACCTCTTCCCATCCTCAGGTGCTGGGGTTTTGTTTTCTCACCTCCACCCCACCATTCAGCTGGAATATGAAAGTCATCAGCCATCTTTTATCCTCAGTCTTGGCACTCCTAGCCCAAACCTTTATGTTGATATGGTGAGAAAAATTCTCTGAGGGACTCCTTCCAACACCACTTTCCTGTGTTTGAACATTTAACACACACACGTATATAAATATATTTTAATACTTAAGAATCTATTTTACAATTAAAGATTCAGAAAGAACAGGCTGTTTCTTTTAACAAAAAAGTACAAGGAATAACTTGATTTTTTCTACAAAAGTATCTTCACTGAGAAAAAAAGCTAGGTAGTAAAGAGCTCTTTAATCTAGCTGAGAAAATGAAACAACAAACAAAGGTTAGAAGCTAAAGTGACACATATTAGAATTAGAAATTAGGCACACATTTCTACCACAACCAATTAACAAGTACATTTGTAAGTTCTTTCCCTATTGAAGCCTTTTGAAGAGCTCTTTTGTAACCTGAAGAGACACAATTTTATGCAAACTTTTGATCACACATTCTGCGGCTTCTCTTACAGATTAAAATGTAAGAACTGATTATATAAAATGAATTGTCATTTACTACAAAAGGGACAGGCAGGAGGAATGCCTTTTTTCCTAGAAACTTGATAAAATGCAAACTTACATAAGTTTCACCACACATACCATAGTTCAAAGGAGTCAGCCAATTTATCAGCAGTGTTCCCACAGAAAGAAGTTCACTGAGAGCAAAGCCCAAAGTGTTGAACTCCTTAGGATTCAGGGTATTGTAGTCATAGAATTCTTATCTCTAAGTGAGCATCCAGCAAGTTTTTTGATACTTTTTTACTCAGTTAGTTTCAAAAACAGAAGTACAAGCTCTTAACATCTTTTATAAAAGATGTTAGAAGATGTTATATTTCATGTCAGTCATTTTCTGTTCTGAATCTAACAAAAGACACCATAATGAAATGTCTTACCAGTCACTGAACAAACTGAAAAAATACAGTCAAGCTTTCAGTAACATCAGGCAGGCAACATTAGTAGATTACATTCTACTTTAAAAATTGTAACAAGAATAATAATTGAAGTCAATTGCCAAATCCAAAGTAATGTAAAACATGCAAGCAGTCTAGCTAAAAGGTTTCTAGTCAATTTTGCAGCTACACTTAGAGGCTTAAAATAAGCTGATGAACTGAAAGCACTTTCTTTTAAGAACAGAAGAGTGGAGAATTTTTCATTAACTGGCCATTAACTATATGCTAAGCATGGAAAGATGGATTCTAAGGTGTTTATACTATTCTGCACCTTCCTAGTTTTATTTTATCATTGAGGAATCTAATGTAGAGCAAGTTGGTTGTATCATTTTATTTACTGCAAATTTTCTTTCCTAATTGCTATGCAAATATGACTGACTAAATTTTTCTTCCGGGTAAACAGAATCTTATTCTACCACCAATGGTGGGAAAAAACAGCCTTTTTCATGTCTTTCCACAAGAAAGATACTGTCTACATGTTCCAACCTATTTATGTCTTTCTTTCTTTCTTTTTCCTATAAATTTTATTAGATTAATTAGTATTTGACTAAACAACTAAACAAACGTTAAATCTTATTTTTTTCTAAATTAGACAAAAGAAACTTCTTCATTCGTAATGTGTAATCTCTAGAAACTATTTGATTTCTAGAGGTTATCTTAACTCTACAATTTTCTGGTTTTTCACATCTATTTCAATAAATGTGAATTTTATACTTTTACAAAGTTATGGCTCCATGATTATTCAGGCATATATATTCCACTGGCTTTCTTGAGTTATGTAGTCAAATAACTGTTTGACACTAAAGCCAAACTGTTCAGTGTTGCTCAAGTGTGCCTGCCTTGCAGCTGCCCAGTCATGTGAGGCTTCTGGTCCACCAGATATACCAATAAGCCAAGAGTGAATGTCAGTCAAGATCTGCCTTAGCAAAAAGATGCATATATTCCTATATGGAGAAAAAGAGCTTCAAAAGTGTGGCTTTTCTGCTGTGTCTTTCTCAATGACTGGCCTAGATTCTAAAAATGGGGAAAACAGAAAAACACAAAGTAGCAAGAGAAGCAAGGCGTAACATTTCTGAAATAATCTTTGTCACTATCATTTGTCTAATGTTAGTGAATTACATGAAAATAATCCAGAAGAAACACAAAAATATGGCAAATTGTGAGAATAATTTCAAAACCCTTGACATATGGGCATGGTGAGAAATGTGTATGTTTCATGTGGGGAACTACATTTGGTTTGAAAAATCCTTAGTGGGAGAATGCAGTGTACTCTTGATCCTCTTTGTTCCAGAATCTTGACAGAAAAAGGAAGATTATCAAATATTCTGACTTTTAAGTTGTTTCAATGAAGATTTTACCAACATTGTATCTTGCAAAATTCAGTTATTTTTGAATCTACTACTGAATAATTTAAATTGAACAGAGTGAAAAAAGGCTCTTGTTATCTCTTTAAGACAGCTGTTCTAGAGTCAGTCCTGATGCCTCAATCAAACTAAACAAATTCATGGGTTTGGGATGTGGGGAGTCAACTCTGGCTGGATGCCAGGTGCCCACTAAGCTACTCTATCACTCCCCACCTCAGCTGGACAGAGGAGAGAAAATATAACAAAAGGCTTATAGGCCAAGGCAAGGGCAAGGAGAGATCACTCAGCAGTTACCATCACAGGCAAAAAAGATTCAGCTTAGGGAAATTAGTTTAATTTATCACCAATCAAAATAAGAGTAGAATGAGAAATAAATAAATTTTAAAACACCTTCCCCTTCATCCCACTTTTTCTTACTGGGCTAAATTCACTGCTGAATTTTCTCACTCTTTTCTCCCAGCAGTGCAGGAGATTGGGGAATGAGGGCTATGGTCAGTTCATTATATGTCTCTGCTGCTCTTTGCTCCTCACACTCTTCCCCTGCACCAATATGTCTCCCCTGGGAGACGGTCCTCCACAAACCTCCAATACAAGTCCTTCCCACAGGGTGCAATCTTTCATGTATAGACTACTCTAGTGGGGGTCTGCCATGGGATCACAAGTCCTGCCAAGAAACCTGCTCGAGCATGGACATTCCATGGGCTCACAGCCTCCTTTACAGGCATTCACATGCTCCAGATGTGGGGTCCTTCATGGACTGCAGATGGGTCTCTGATCCACTGTGGACCTCCATGGGCTGCAGCAGAACAGCCTGCTTCACCATGGTCTTCACCACAGGCTACAGGGGAATCTCTGTTCCAGCAAACAGGGCATGTCCTCCCTCTCGATGTCTGCAGAACTGTTGCTGTCATATATTCTCACTCTGGGTGCTATTGCAGTTGCACATTCTCCCCCTTCTTAAATACATTATTTCAGAGATGCTACCACTGTGACTGATAGGCTTGGCCTTGGCCAGCAGTGGAGCCAGATGGAATTGGCTCCATAGAACATAGAAGACATGGCAGAAGCCAGCCCTGTAGACCCCCTGCTGCCAAAACCCTGCCAAACAAAGCCAAAAGCCAGGGTGATGCTTTTGATTGAGACAAGCTTGGACATAAAAATATAAAGAGATTACAAACTGAGAAGAGTAGGTCCTTTTCCAGTAGAGGAGAAAAATATTTCTTATGAGCTGGGAACTGGGTATTTTTTGAACTTGGGCACGTGTCACAAAAAATCTAGTTTAGTATCTGTGACTGTGGAAAGAAATATGTCAGTCTGTGACCAAAAAAACCAAACAAAAACAAACAATAAAAAACCCCAAACAAACAAAAATAAAAGAAAATGCATTTCTATCAGATGGCCAAATTTTTGACCACCTGGCAAATTACTTAAATAGCCAAAGGGGGAAGATTGCTTGCAATAATAGGTGTGCTGATCAGCTCCCCTTTAAAGAAAGAACTTAGTGAGTAATTAAGACTGATGCTCCATTAGAGACATTCTCTGATCCCACATTATTTTTATATGTCTGAAAAGGAAGTCCAATATTTATCACCAGTTAAAACAGTCTCCAAAGTCAAAGGTATTTTCATGCTGATACCCTCTCTACTAGGAAATAATGTATTTGGAACACAACTGACCCAATGTGTTGCCAATTACTGCTAAGGAATGAATAACCTCATGGACAGACTAGGATATGCCAATTTGTCATAAAGAACTTTGCTTCAGGCTCATGACTCACAGCAACGGTTCTTACAGCACCAGGCCTTCTGTTTCCTCACTTATAATTATCCACTTTTCATACATCTGTGGAAAACAGAGGCCATGAATGAGATATATAGTCTTGTGGAATGTTTAAATTCAGGACTTACATAAAAAAGGAAGTATGTTATAAAAGGTTCCTCTCCCTTTCTTGCCTTGATACCACAATCCCATTGCCTCAGGAAGCAAAACATATTTGCCTTCCTGCTAAAGATGGTAAGAGTGTATGATATAACACAGAAGTCCTATTCTGCACCAGCAACCGTGTGACCCATTTTTTCATGACTCATCTCCATCTTTTTTTTACCAGAAATGCACTTCTAAAATTTATGTTCTATACAGGCTTACTGAACAAGTATATTTCCTCTGCCTAAGGATTGATCATAGCTGAGTAGAAGAAGTTGTACCTAGGAAAAATTATGTGAAGAGAAGAGCAAGCATACAAGATGCTGAGATGCATGGGAGTCAGTTTCAAGGTCTTAGTTCTAGGACTTCTTTTCATGCCTGAACACATGGGGACACAGAGGATGTACAAAATAGGGGAAATATGAGGTGGGTGTGGCTCTGAGTGGCAGACACAGAACTGGGCTGCAATTCAGTTTCTAAGACCTAGGAGTGCAGCATAAGCAAACAAGAACTACAGTGACCTTGGGAAAACAGAGTAAGGTAAAGGTTTATTTAGATGCCACTGCTGAATCAGAGAGGTTGAAGAATGGAAATTCCCTTCATTTGTTTCATTTCTCTAGAATTTTCACAACTTTAAATTATAGACAATCTTAGATCTAAGCACTATATGAGTGCATTGAAGTAGAGTATATGAAAATCTAATTTCACAAGGTACTCTTGCCAAAGAAAGTCTTCTTCCTAAAGTGGCAAAAATCTAAGAAGGTTAAAAACACAGTCACAGAAGAAAAAAATGTAGAAATAATACAGTCTGACAAAGTCTGTGAGAGTACAAGTGTTTTCCTATGTTCAGTTTCAATTTGTACTGCACTTTTTTGAAGGCCATTCAGCTCCATTTTATGCTTTCAATATATTTTTACTAGAAACATAAATCAGTTGATAGAAACAAACTCAAGCGAGGTGAGACTTGGATTTTACAGCCATATTGATAAAAGCTAGTGGGCATTCCTGCTGCAACTTGGCATTTGGCCTGAGAGAAAATATTTTGAGAGACTTTTCAGATTCTTCATCCATCTAAAGACATATTGTGCTGCAAGTAATAAATGCAGACAGAGGGGAAAAAATGGTTCTTCCTATGTAAACAACAACATAACAACTTTTCTAACAAAATTCCAAGGATGTAACTTGCTGAAGATTGGGTAAGTTTCAGAGCCGGGGTAAGATTTAAGTAGTGATACAGGGGAAAATAAAGTAACACCTTTATAGATTCCTTTCAGCAGTTCCTATCACGATATGTTGGTAACATTTTATGTGATTCTAACTGGCAAACAATAAGCTGAATTAAACTGTATGAAAGGTGAAGTGAAGCTATTCAAGGAGGGTCATAATTTAAAAATAAAACTTCCTAAACCAAAGAGCATGTAAATAATTCAAACAGTAGGTTTTCTTTGCTTCTGTTATTTAAGATAACCCTTTTTTTATTAATTCCATGCTGGAATACTAATATTTACTAACCATACAAAACAGACCTGGAAACATACTATCTCATAACATCCTTGTCTTTCTTCCTCCTAAGTCAGAATCAACTCTGCCAAAATCACCCTCAGAGGCCTTTGTGTAGCCCATTCATAAAAAAGTCCATTTTGAACACTCCACAACAGCTCTCTTCAGTCACATAATCACAGAATATGCCCAGTTGGAAAGGACTGGAAAGGATCATTGAGCCTACCTACTGGCCCTGCACAGGATCATCCCCAAGAGTCACACCATGTGTCTGAGAGTATCATCCAAATACTTCTTGAACTCTGGCAGGCTTGGTGCTGTGACCACTTCCCTGGGAAACCTCTTCCTGTGCCCAACCACCTACTGAGTGAAGAACCTGTTTCTAATATCCAACCTGAACCTCCCCTGAGACAAATTCAGGACATTCCCAAGCCTATTCTGTCACTGGTCATCACAAAGAAGAGATCAGTGTCTGCCTCTCCTCTTCCCCTCACAAGGAAGTTGTAGACTGCAATGTCTCCCCTCAGTCTGCTCTTCTCCCCCAGGCTGAACAGACAAGTGACTTCAGCCATTCTTCATATGGCTTCTCCTCAAGGCCCTTCAACATCTTTGTTGCCCTCCTTTGGACACTCTCTAATTGCTTGATATCTTTCTTACATTGCAGTGACCCAAACTGCACACAATATTCAAGGTGAGGCCACATCAGTGCAGAGCAGAGCGGGACAATCCCCTCCCCCTTGATGGATTGGCAATACTTTGCCTGATGCCCCACAGGACACGGTTGGCCCTCCTGGATGCCAGGGCACTGATGACTCCTATTCAACTTGTTGTGAACCAAGATCCCCAGGTCCCTTTCTGTGACACTGCTTTCCAGCATCTCGGTCCCCGGTTTGTACATAGACTTGGGGTTGCCCTATCCCGGGCACAGAATCCAGCACTTCCCCTTGTTGGACTTCATGGGTTTAGTGATTGTCCAGCCCTCTAATTTGTCAAGGCCTCTCTACAAAGCCTCGCTGCCTTTGAGACAGTCAGCAACTCCTCCCAGTTTTGTGTCATCTGTAAACTTGCTTTGTATCCCTTCCAGTCCTCTGTCCAAGCCATTTATGAAGATGTTGAAGAGAATAGGGACCAAGATGGAGCCCTGCAGAACCCCACTAGTGACAGGTCACCTCATTCACTATTACCCTCTGTGTTCGACCCATGAGCCAATTGCTCACCCACTGTATGATGTGTTTGTCCAGCTGTGTGCTGGACATTTTGTCCAGAAGGATATTGTGAGAGACAGTATCAAAATCGTCACTGAAAACCAAAAAGATTACATCAACTGGCTTTATTTGATCAACTAGGTGGGTTACCTTGTCATAGAAAGAAATCAGGTTGGACAATGAGGACTTTCCTCTCCTGCAGCTTCGCTGACTATGACCAGTGACTGCATTGTCTTTCAGGTGTTTTTCAGTACCTCCCAGAATAATCTTCTCTATAACTTTACCAGACCTATAGTTTCCAGGGTTCTTCCTTTTTGTCCTTCTTGAAAATCAGGACAACATTCTTCAGCTTCCAGTCAGTTGGGACCCCTTTGCATTCCCAAATCCACTCAAAAATCAAGAGGGGTGTTTTTTGATGACATTAGCCAGCTATTTGAGGGTTATGGGGTGAATCCTATCAGGCCCCACAGACTAGTATGGATCCAGCTGCAGCAGCAGATCCTGCACAATTTCAGGCTTAACTGGGAGTTGGTCATTCTCGCTGTCATGGTCCTCCAGCCCAGGGAACTAAGACCCCCTTGGTCCATTTTCTGTGATCTTTGAACGCATTTCTTCTTTCTGTAAATACCTTGTTGCAACATTAGCTCACTCCTTCCTGTCACTGAATGAAGGAAATTGATTATTTCCTTCCTCCTCAAGTCATGTTTTCTAGACCTTTGATCATTCTCCATACTTTTCTCTCCAATCTCTTCAGCTGATCAGCATTTTATTTTAAGTGCAATAACCAAACCAAGATACCAGATGTTGGGTTTGGTTGGGTTTTTCCCCCTTACAACAATATGAATTTGATAACTGGAGTTCCCTTCAGTAAAATATTATTTTTTCTGCAATTTTTGCCTAGCTAGACAGTTTCTATCTTTCATTGCTCAGCTGATTATTGTTACTGAAGTGCAGTAATTTGCACTTGTCCCATTTGAACTGCATTCTGCTTTTCAGACCAAATCACCAGTTAACAAGACTGTTTTAGCTCTTAAGCATCTTCTCCAAAGTACTTCCAGATATGCCTCCCTCCATTTTCACTATACGCAGAAGAATACATCATCTTAAACCGTCTTGAGACGATTGTCCCTGGCTTCCTTTGGTTTAATAAGAATTATGCAAGAATTTTTCACTTCAACACATCAAGGTATTAGTTTCTGCCCCAGTTCTGCACTTTGCGGGGCATAATGAAGGTGCCATTGCAATTATTTTGTGCATTTTGCTTGCCAGAGTAAGGCGTAATATCAAACCTTCAATCAATAATGTTTAGCTATTTCATTAGAAAAATAAAAAATAGATAGGAATTCACATCTGAAAGCGATAAATACTTGCCTAAAATTTACAGCCAAAAGAAAACTTGGTTTTCCCTACTATCATGTCAAACATATATCTGACTTTTCAAGCAGCAAAGTTATACTGCAGAAAGAAAAAATGTAAAAGACAAAATTTATTGAATAATACATCAGGTGTATATTGAAGGAGAAAGGGAATAAGAGCACAGCAAAGCCTTGTTGTAATCAACTAACAGAAACATTTACATTTTGCTAAATATTAATGGATTAAGATGCTTTATCATGAAGGGGAAAAAATGGCTGTTTACGATCTAGTGTTAGACAACAATGGCTTAATCTGGTTTTCTCTAAAGGTAAAGCTGTATTTAGTAATGGATTTAAAAGATATGTGCAGAAGTTTCTTATTTAGTTTTATTAGCACATAAACTGTAAAATATTTTGGTACACATGTATTTGTGTAACCTTTTACAACCAGCATTTCCACCCCAGTATCTTGTGAGTTCAATTCTTTTTTTTAATAGAAAATACTCTCTGCCAACAGAAAATATGGTGAAATAATCTTCCTAAAATTGGGTTTGAATAGAGTAACTGGATTCCTAAAGGCAAAGTGATGACATGTGAATGCCAATTAATACGTGAATTAGCAAATTCATGACGAGAAAAAACAAAGTACTTATAGGCCATAACCATACTCTGGGCTTCAGGCTATCTTCTCTCTGTGTTATATTACTTCTTTGTGAGACAGCACTCAGCAAATAAAGGGCAATGTAATTTCTGTGTTGTGTTTGATAGAAAATTCAGAAATTCTGTGTAATACTCCAGATATATTCTGTGGAGTAAAAGAGAATTATTGAAGTGTAACAGCTCAGAATTTTAAGACAAATAACCAAGTTTTGTCAGCAGAGTAGAATGCTAAGTTTACCTTTGAGCTTTGTCTACATAATCCTTACATTTTATGCTGCATTTGTTGATTAAAAGGCTTTGCCATGAGTAAAAGAATTAGCCTGGAAGAATTAGATTGGAACATGAATTGGTTTCAGATAGACAGAATCAAAATTAAAACTCAGCTACATACAGATCATTATTAATTTGGTTAATTATAAAAATGATATTTATTTTTGTAGTGTAGAGCAATGAGGAAATAACATACAGTAAAAAATAAAAAAATATAAAGTAAAATGAACTGAGCAGAAATGTTTGCAATACAAATAATACAATTTTCAAAAAAGAGATTTGAAAACATACACATCCTTGATGTTTTATTTCAGTTCAAGTAAAGGACCTTCAGCATCTGGAAATCTAAACATTAAAGATGATCGCTAAGTTGTCACTGCAGCATTGCTCAGTTCTAGGGTTCAAACTTTAGTTTTCTAAGCTATCTTTCCTGAATCTCCAATACTACTCCATACCAATTTACTAAGAAACTAAAACTAGACTGCATGTTTTTACTATGCAAAGAAATTTTTGACTTCTGGATTTCAAGGTTTTGGAGAGCAGAGGTAGGGAAGCTTTAATTAAAAGGTAGCTAGTGAAAAAGACACAAAAATTCAAAACCTATGATCTGATTAAATGGCTATTTTTTTTTCTGGAAAATGTAAAGCAGATCTTATTTAGAAGAAATAAACCTCTGTCCTTTAGTGTTATTGAAATATAGGTAGTATCTGAATATTCAGAAGAGCAAAAACAGTAGTATTTGTAGGCAGAGATGTATACTGAAAGAACCAATGAACACTCTGAATAAAATCATGCAATACAACAGGAAAAAGAGCACAAATTGTTATAAAGTATATAGTGGACTTTTTATACTATATATTCTATTCTATATAGTATTCACCAGTGTACCCTGCCATTGAGAAGACTGTGTTGATTTATCCCTTTGGGATGGAATTGAAGACCTGTAGACTCCACCTGGGTCTAGTGCTACAGTCTGAACTTCACAGCCAAATCTCTGCAGCCCAGATCTCTAACAACTTGAGTCCTCTCGTCAGTGACATGGGCAGAAATTTATAATATTCACGAGCTAAAATTCTATACTCTTTGGCTTGGTGCTTCAAGAAAATAACTATACAGCAACCACTTCTGAATTTCAGTTTTCTGCCTTCCAGTTTCTTTCAAATGATTGAAAATTAGTTTCAATCTCACAGTTGAAAATTATAAGATTTTATACATTGCATTCATTTTTCTTCTCAATCTCTTATTTATTTATCTTTATGAAGATTACCTATATACTACAGAACTTAAAGGTCACAAAAGCAATCCTGAATGTTCCGTCAGACAAGAAACATAACATTTATTTAGCTAAAGTCTAACAATAATTATGTAGCGAGTTGTAGCAATGCCTCATTTTTCAAACAAAAAAAAAAGCTGTCCTTCTTGCTAAAAAAATAAATTATTTTTTTGTAAAAACAGAAAGTGAGCCTCTTCACTTGTGCCCCTGAGAATGCTGATTTCTCTTCAGATCAGTTCAATGGTCCAGATAATAAATGAATAAAAAACTCACTACTGTGCATATGTTTAATTAGGGAATATATTACAACTCCTAAATTATATTTTCAGGTAGTAAATGTAATGCTCTGGATTTCTGCCCAGAATACTATTACCATTTGAAAATACTTTTTATTAGCTCCTAGAAGGACAAGAGGGTTGATTTTCCAAACAAAATATGTTAACCCTTTTTGACTAAGGAATATCCTACAAATCTATTTTAATTTAAAACTTTATACAACTGAATTGCTGTGAAAAAGTCAGCAAGAAGTTCAGGCTCACAACAGATTCAATTAAAGTCAAGACATAGATGTAATTTGGATCCTATACATATGCACCTGTGAAAGATTCTATAGGACATAGCTCATTTTGGGATGGCTGCACTACTTTCAGAAATGCAGTACATCTTTTCCACAAAACATTGCACAAAATAAAAAGTGAGAAAATTAATTACTCTGCATGTATATACTAAAAACTCTGCAGCACATTTGAAAATGTGCTTACAACATTTGCAAACATTGGGTCATTTTGTTAATGGGGACTTTGATATCACTACATTTTTCCAGATATTTAATGTCTTAAAGAATAATTGGATTATTCTCAATGTCACAGGTTTACTTCACCCATTTACCTTATTTACTCATATTAAACTAGTAACATAAATTAGACTAAAGCATAATTTATGACTGCCTTAGGCATAGCATTTTGAAAGGCATTCAGTTTCAACATGTAAACATCAAGGGACTTACAATTCATCTCTTTCCTGGCAAGTTTACTGCAGCAGCTAATCATGCTCCTTTTTACATATTTGTGTACCTGATGGGGATATGCACATGCCCTGAACACCCATTATTATGCCCTTCTCCACGGAAATGAAGTCCTTTAATATGCTGACCTTATGCTGCATTCTATCAAGTCAAGTCTAGTTTGTTTGTTTGTTAAATTAAACATGCCAAGCTCATTCAGACTTTCACTGGGGAGTATTTTTGATGATGCTCCTATTTCAAGGTACTTGAGCTAGTGCAGGCATTAGAAAGAGTGGTGTTTGTTTATTTAGGAGCACAAAAACAGCCACGACAGATCAGACAAATAATGGATCATTGTAGGAAGATATTTGGAGACACCAAATAAAGACAGGACAAGTATTTAGGGATATTTTCATCAATTTCCATTCCTGAAGAAGTATCTATGTTGTCTTATTCATTACTCCTTATGTGAGGATTTTCCTGCTTAAAGGTTTTTTAAAACTTTTGCTAAAGGACCTAACTGACAGTATTTCAAATGGGCACGACAGACCTTTGAGAGCCACCTCTGGTTGCCTTACTCAGCATTGCAACTCACCAGATAAACAGACCTTGAATGGCAAATTCTTGTGTTGTGGCACTTCTCTGAACCATCCCGTCTTCCAGCTCTCTCCTGCAGATGTGAGCCTTGAAACAGCATGTGGTGTCCCTTCCCTCCCACACCAACACAGTACCATCTAACCTATGCATGGAGCTCATTGGGCTGGGGAAGCATTTTAAGTACAGCAAATTTCTCTTGAAATATATAGGTGAAAACTGTGTGATGAATTACAATGGAATAAAGGATGATTTGCACATGGTTAGAAATACATACGCAGGTTACTAATGATACTGCTGTCACCCAACAGTATGGTTATTACAGAGCTGTTCAAAAACTTTCATAGAATATTCCAGCACAATTATTTGAACAAAGGTGCATTATAATGCACAAATTATCTTTTTACACATAAATAAAGACTTGGAGCTAGCAGGATTATTTGGTTCCAATGTGGCTAAAATATAATTATTTCACTTGCAGAAAGATTTCTATTGTTTTTCCCATAGCTATGTGATACATTCTCAATGTCCTAGTGTGGCATCTGCATGCAGAGCACTTCTGAACAGTAATTATTGGTATAATTCTCACACTCAGTCTATATGTGTACCACAAGCATGGATGGATTCACTTGCTGAAGCAGAGCACTTGTTTTCCCTGCTGGAAATTGAGGGGGGAAGGAAACATAAAATCTCTGTTCGGTGTATTACAGACTGCAAGTGGCTCATTCCAAGAAAGAAAGAATATTTTTGATTACATGGCAGCAAAAGCTGTAACACTGCCCCTTATTTTTATGACTAGCCCACATTTTCTTCCATCCACAATAACTATTTATGAGCTGTAAAATATATGCCTGGTCTTGATTTTCTGAGCTGAAGCTGAGCTGAAGCTTAGTCTTCTGAGCTGAAGCCAGCAGCAAGGGAGAGCACATCCTCCATATTTAACAATTCCCTATCGCCTTAAGGAAGACTCAGCAACTTCCAAGAAGAGAAGCAAAAGGCTTCAAGGGCGTCAAGCCACAGAAGTGCAGCACAAGGACTGCATTTCTTTACAGATGTCATAAGGGCAACTAATATGGCGTGAGACCTCTGTCTTTTCAGCAGATCTGCTTCTGCAATGTAGAAGGAAAGGGTCTCCCAGCAGAGCTAGCTGAAGAGCCACCAGCACCACACCGGTGGGAGAGACCACTGCAGAAAAGCCAGGACTGCCCTCCAACACCTCCCCTGAAGCATGGGTCAGTCTGCCTGGCACTGCTGCTGAGCAGGAGGTGGGTGGATAGCCAAGCCCTCTGCCTCTTCAGGAAAATACTGGCCAAGAAAAGATTCAATCAAAATATCCTAGCTGTGATTTTTGGCTACAGCAGTTACTAAAAACTAAGGTGTTCCTTGCCCGTTATTTTTGAGATCTTTGAATTTTTATGCCTATTGTCTTTGTTCTTCTGTTCTCAATACAAAATGCCCATTACTACATACACACACACAGCCCTGCTAAACAATGCCCTGGTTCTGTGTGTTGATTGAATGAAGTTCTGCTGTCATTACCGAGGGTGCATAGTAAAGAAAGCCACTAGACAACAAGATCAATGAACATAAATCTGGTATCTACCTCACTACTCATGATATAGGAAAATTTTTCCTGCCTACTTCTCTGAGTATTTCTTCTATTAAAAACATTCACAATACAGGGCTCATCTTTTTAAGTATTAATTATTAAATATTAATCTAAAAATGTCAGCAAATATTTCCTCATTTGACTGAAATTACTGAGGTTGTTCTGATGAGTGCTTATGAAATCAGATCCAAACCAACAGCGACTAATGCTACAATAGCACACCTCTTGCTGCACTGTGGTCGAAAGGAAATTTAAAAACTGCAAATGAGAAAAAAAGAAAAATAAAGTCCTATAAAAGCTGCACACACATATGGTCTTATATGTACATATATACACTTCTTAATACATATACTACTTAGAAAATGATTGAATAATTATATTTAGAGGAAAGCAGAGTCCAAAGAGAAAGATGGCTTTTGTTCAGCTAATACAGTACACTACATCAGCAAACTGGACAGCAAGAAAACCTTTGTCTTAGGCAAGTTCTTCAGAAAACTACTGAAAGATGACAAAACTAACTCAGAAGAGGTATGGCAACAAAAAGCAATGGAAAAAAAATTAACAGAATCAAAATTTTGTATTAACTTTATTATGTTCTGTCCTCCTTATCCATATCAGCTGCAAGCTATTAGAGGATTTTCCTGCTTAAGTATTTGGAATATAGAACATGCTATTCCTTTTAACTGTGAAGATAAAGCAGACGTACCATCCAGATCTTGCTTTTTTATTTAGAAAAAAACAGGAAACAAAAGTATTTCACAGAAGAAAATGTTAAATTTCTTTAAAATGTGATTAAATGTATTAGTTTTTATGTCAATTTCTGTAGCAAAGAAACCTTAGAGGTGGAGGGACTCGGACAGAAAGCAGGCAAGACAGACACTGATTTAGAGGCACATCTCTTACTGTAACCTCTTTCACAGCAGCAGCATGGTCCATCTGACTGTCACTTCAGATGAGTCTGCTTATTTCATACTGCTTCTTCAGGAAGAGATACAGGTATGTGTACACATATTCCATAGATGAAAGAACTGGAGGAAGAACCTTAACCTTGTATCCACAACATACCTTTGTGGTTATGAGCTGGTCATGTGTGCTCAAAGCCCAAAGTACCAACCACATCCTGGGCTGCATCAGAAGCACGGCCAGCAGGTTGTTTACTCCACTCTTGTGAGACTTCATGTGGAGGTCTAGGGTCCCCAGCACAGGAAGGGCATCAGCCTTCCTGTTGGAGCAGGTACAGAGGAGGGCTGTGGAGATGATCAAAGGCCTGAAGGACAAGGATGGGACAGCTGGAGTTGTTCAGCCTGGGGAAGAGAAGGCTTGAGGGAGACCTTATTGTGTTCTTTCGGTACTTAAAGGGGGCCTATAAGAAACGTGGACAAGGAGTAAACTAAAAGAGGGTAGATTCAGACTAGAGATACAATAAGGAAGAAGTCTTTTACAATGAGGGTGACAAAACACTGAAACAGGTTGCCCAGAGAGGTGGCAGATGCCCCATCCCTGGAAACGTTCAAGATCAGGTTGCATGGGGCCCTGAGCAGCCTCGTCCAGTTGAAGATGTCTTTGCTCTTTGCAGAAGGGTTGGACTAGATGACCGGTAAAGGTTCCTTCCAATCCAAACTATTCTATGATTTTACAATTCTGTTACATGGTATTTTGTAACCAACTATTTTTCTTCACTGATATTTTGCTGCAGTATAAGTTACTTGGCCTAGCTAGTGATAGCCTTTCAAAAATGACTATTCAGAAAGGTTTCAAGACTAGTGGCCTTGATAAGACCAGAACTTGCCTCTATTCATTATGCTCTAAATCACGTCTAAAATCAGGTTTGCTTCTTTCCCAGAATCAATGGGTAATTATACTATTACCCATAAATCATATTCTTCCATGTGACTTAAAAGGACCAGAGATATTTTCTTTCTGAGCCTGACAGTCAAAGCAGATGTCTAGGAAATAATCATTTTTTTTCAATTACCCTGTGATCACGAACCAGCCTATGTAGATATTTATATAATAAATCAAATCACAGCATATTCAAACTATAAGTTGTAACTAAGTGTGTCAATTGAAAATGGCTTCCTCCGTGCACCATTGGCACTGGGTTCCATGAGACACAAAAATACCCTTGGAGCTCATAATAGACAATTAAAAAAAAAAAGTTAAATTCCATAATTTTTTTTACTTCACACAGCCTTGCTAAAATTGTTAGCATTTGGTCAGAAACATTCATTTAGTCAGAAGCCAGGACAGTGTTCCCAAAAGCACTGAGATGGCTTTACTGATATCTCTGTATTTTGCTTTACACTGCGCCCTTAGCCACTTTAAATGCTACAGGCTATCAGTTCTGATACTGCAAAATGTAAAAATGGGAAATGGGCCCACCTTCCTACCTCTCAGGCCACAGTCAACAGACATTGGCTGAGCTGACATTTGCATTTTCAACTTAACAACATCCCCCTATCTCCAGACAGAGTTTTGTGAAAGAGAAGTTTTAAGTCTGGAATAGGAAGCACAAAATTCTGATTTGAAAGTTGGTTTTCTGTGTCTTATACTTCCCCTAGAAACTCTCTATATCCAGTGACCAGAAACAAGACTTACATCCTACAAAGAAATGTGTCCAAGCCTATGCTCCTGAAAAAGCAAAGGAAAGAATTCAAGATCTCACAGGTTAGAAAGAAAAAACTAAGAGCTGTAACATATGCAAACTGCATCCCTCAATGCATATTTTTAGGTGTATACTGATTGACTTGTCTCAGTGTTTAAAATTAAGCTGCCTTTAGGCAGTCAGGTCTCTTTCAAGGGCTACTGATGATGATATTATTAACTTTTGGTATTGAAATTTTGTTAGTAGTACCTGATTTATCTCAGAAAACAGCATTGCCATTTCATTCTTAGTACTGGCCTGTGAAAATTGATAGCTTTAAGGTTTTCACTTGTTTTGTTGTTTCAGAAGGTGGCAATAAAAGCGAACTACTCATCAAACTGATACAGATACAGACTGTTATGTGAGGGATGCATTACAATTTTACCACTCTTTTAAAAGGCATTATTTTAAAGGTAGATTTGTTTTAAATTAGTTATTTTAATTGGCTTTAGATTAAAACAGACTAAATTGGGCAGACTAATAATTATTCCTCCTCCTATCTCCTCTTCCCTTGAAAGGTTCACAGAAGGTATTTTTTACATAAAAAGCTGAGATTGTGTCTGTCATTAAGACCTAACTGTGATACAACTTGTACTTATATAAGGATTAGTTTTGTTGAAGTGTAGTAACAAAGACATAGATATTAATCTGAGTTCAACTTTTGGATATAGGCATCTCTTGGCTCCCCATGAGATGAACAACTGAATCCTCTGTATTCTGACTGAGGCAGTTCAGAAGATCAATAAGCAGGATTTTGCTGCCACATAGGAATATAGCATTTCCTTCCTTTTGTTCAATTCACAATCTTGTTACTTCTTCTGAGCAGGTAAACAAACATTATAGACAGTAAAATAAGGAGATGCTTGGTTCTTGAAATGTGCGGTCTAGTTTACTTTCAGCTGACAAGGTTTTATACGGGAACACATTTGACTTTTTACAAGTTTCCAACAGCAGTAAACTTTATTCCTGTTGATGGCAGAAGTGACTGCTCTGTGCAGAGTAAAACTGATTGGTTTACAAGTCTAACTCTGTTTCCTTGTTTCATGTTTTCTGCTCTAAGATTACATTTAAATCTGTTTCAGATAACTTATTTCACAAAAAACTATTTTTCCTATGTTACTGGGCTAAAAATACATGAGTGAAAACCAAGTCATTGAAAGATAAGAGAAGTTGGGCCTTTGAAAGAGATATTGAATTTTTTCATGTAGAAAACTATTTTCATAGTGAAAGTTTCAAACTTCTTTTATTTCTTATTTTAGTTTACAAGATCAGAGGAAAAAATTTAGGCACACAATAATAAAGGAAATAAGAAACAAACACACAATCATAACCCTCTGCAGCAAGCAGGCAATTGTATATTGTGTTCCAAACTTCTGCCCTTATGCCATGATTCTTGGGCCAAATCCTGGAATAATGTCAATAGTGGCAACTTGGCATACACAGAGTCTGGAAAATATCACATGCAGAAGGGTAACTTAACATTGTTACAACAGTTCTGGTTTCTGAGTGGTGAACCAACTTAAGATGCTCCAGCTACCAGCTGCCCACTACCAGCTCTTCCAACAGAGCTTACTAATGCTGCACTACTGCTGTAGTCAGCTGTAGTTTACTTTGGATCTTGGTCTGAAAGTGTTCATGTCCCCTAAAATTAAAATTTATAGCACTTTACCATTGCTAGGAAAATTGTGCACTCACACCACGGAACTGGCTGCCAGGTCAGGGAAGGATGAGAGAACTGTGCACAGAACTGTGTTGAACTGACTTGGGTAAGACAACGGAAGGCACCTTCATTTGGCTCATGTTGTGCTACCGGCTTTATCAGGGAGAAGTCACAAGAAGACACACAAAGTATTTACATATCAATGCTATAGAATATTTTGCTATTGTTACCAATTATTAAAGAAATACATAATCTTAAATGTAAATGAGTCCATGCATATAGACAAAGACGTGATGAGTCATTGAAATTGCAATTCAACTAGACTTCTATTTTAAAAGAAGAATCACAGTATCATTGTAAGAAAAATGTAAGTCTATTTATTTTAGTAGTTGTAAGAGCATACCTAGTCTCCACAGATAGGAACAATATTGATACCTGTGATTGCTAGTCTCTGGAAGTACTATTAGTTCTTTATTAAAGTATGAGGTGGCAAAAAAGTTATTTGGCATTACAAGAAACAGAAAAGTACACCTGTTCAACAGAAGAAGACAGGTTTTCTCTAAATAATATCCAGCGAAAGCTAAGTGAAATGGGTCTCATTTTTTTTTCGTATGATTTAGGGCAAATTTGCATTGCCCAGGAGCTCAAGTTTTGATCCTATATTTAGAACAGAAAATTATAAAACATATGGCATACCAATTCACTAGTAACATTCCATTGGGACAGTAAGACAGTAGGCTGTCTTAACACCATCCAACTCATACCAACAATAGCAGCATCACCTGCTTTCATAGGTTCTCAGATTTTTCTGGTTCCAACACCTCCTGTGCAAGCCCATGTGGACTTACTAAAAATTTTCTGAGTAGTCATTTGAGTTTTCTAACACCTCAAAAAATAAATTTGACTCATTTTTTTAGGTGCATTAAATGTTGCACATGCCACAGACACTTTACTGCATGGTAATGTTAGCACAAAACACGATTATCCTATATTTTTAAAATTACAAAAGATAGTTCTAAATCTGTGAATAGTTAAGATACATCAGTGAGGCATCAGCAACAGGGCAGACAGCAATACAGCCATTTTCATTGTTTGCCACCAGCTCAGCACACCATGACTATGCTGACATTTCTTATTGCACATCTCAGCCTTCCATTTCAACTTCAAATCATTACATTCCATTCGGCTATTCTAAAACTGCACTGGCAAGCTCTGCATGTCTGTTACAAAATAATAGCACTGTAGTCTGATGCAGCAGCATATGCCCAAAACCAAAATGAATTTTACTCAATATAATCTATAATTCTTAACATATCAGGTACTAGGCTTCAGCACAGATCTCCTAGTGCTCCATCTCTGCTCAGCTCATCATGCTGCAGTTTTCTGCCTACTAGGTAGATTCATTCATTGATCAAGGCTTACAAAAGTGTAAGTTCAATAGGACAGACGGCACCTCAGCAAAGGGTGCCCTTCTGTTATATGCCTTTCAGCAGTTGATGGAAATTTTATCATAAGACGCAGAGATACCACTCACATACACATAATTTTATTAAGCAATAGAACAAGTGGTCTCGCTAGACTGAGTAGATGACATATTTACATGAACAGTGAATATTATCTACCTTATCTAAATTAATACTGAACAAAATAGGGAGCTTAACTAGGGAGAGGTCTCTTCTGGGCAAATAGATCATTTTCCAATCACATACTCACTTGCATCTTATAATGAGCTGGGGGAGAAATGAAGGAAGATATGAGATCAGTTCTAAATATAGTAACTCACTCCTTTGAAAACAAGTTATACTTAGAGAAATGACAATGTCAATACCAGTATTGGGGAAACAGCACACTCTAACTAACTTGTTAGTCTCTGAAGAATGATATGCTTCTGCCAGCTTTTTCAGGAAAATCTAATAAAACATTGATGAAATGGAAGAATAATTTTCCCTGCATGAAGATTAAGTGGGAACATGAGCCCATACAACAGACAGGTTTTGCATTCATCTCATGTCTGCTCAACTGCAGAAGTCATTGGGAAATGGCACATAGAATATTTCCAAGTTGATGTGTATCTGAAATAGTAGATGTCAACTCGAGTCCTACAGGAAATGACAGTCAATATCAGCTTGTTGCTAGCTATTTTTGCAACCACCTGTAAAGTTTGACACAGCTAGACGGTCTTCTGTTAGGACTAAATCCTATAGTTTCAGAAGAAATAAAAGGGGAGATAATTATTACCAGTAAATTTACATATCAGGTAGAGTATCTAAATGGATAATTACACACAAACCTGTGTTGCTGGTCCCTTCAGAGGGAACTGAGGTTCTGATAAAGAGTATAAGATTAAAATTAAGGGTAGATGTCTTAGGTACCCCACAAACTGGAGTAACTCAGCTGAGTGATTTCTACAGAGTATTTAGCATCTGTTGTTGATGACTCAGGAAAAACAAAACACAGACGGATGTTGATCACAACTTTCATTTTTGTCTTTTTTGCCTGAACACTTCTAAACTTCTGAGAGGATTATGATTTTGTGTTGTTTTGAAGAAGTGGATTTTCAGAGTGTCTCCTAGTTTGTACTTATTAAGAGCTAATTTTCAAACTATTGAAACTATTCGAACTATAAGTTTCAGCTTTAAGGCTAAGTACTCTTCTTGAAAAAATTCCAGTCTCTTTGTAATGCATTCTGAAACCCTCTCTGCCGTTTATTGAGGCAGAGATCATTCAACTTCCCTCCTCACACATATATTACATGGTGAAAGGGATTTACAACAGCGAGCCTGCTCAGCAGGGAGACTCCTGAATTGGCCAAGACAAATTGCCAAAAAATGTAAAAAAATAATAAGAAGAAAAAAAGACTGAAATCTTACATGTTTCCTGAAGCCTTGCAACCCTAACAGAAGTTTCTCTACTGACTGCAATTCACATTCTTAAATGTTCTACTGAACTCTGATGACCAAGCAATTACTTTGAAGACAGAAAATTGGCTCAATCTGTTCTTCAAAATAGAAACAATGCCTCCAAGTTGTGCTATTGTCTCATTTGTTTCAAATATATGTAGTTTAAGCTAATAGTAAAAAGATCATATTAAAGGGAAGACCCAGGTAATTTTTATCTCATTTGGCCACTCATCAAGTGAAAGCCATTGGGGTCACTAATGTGTGCTGAACTCATGTTTGCAAAGAAATCACTCTTGAGCACCATTATTAGATTTCAGTCCTCAAGACAATTCAATATATATGGTGGATGAATATCAATACCCCTAAGCAGGATAAATCCTAAAATAATCCTTTCAGTTTAGATGGGAAATATGCAAGCAAATGTGTTAGTCATTAGTGTGATGTGCCTAAGCAGCATTACTGCAAATGCTTGGTGCCTGGTGGGTGAAGTGGTGTTTTGGTGGATTCCTCTCCAGGACAGAGCTCCTGTTGCACTGTAGGACACTTTCTTGTAGCAGCTCCTAAAGGTAAATAAAGAATGTTCCTGGAAAACACAGGACTTGGAGATCTCATAGTGAGCCTTTTAACATCTTGATTACTTATAAAGGTACTTAGAAAAAAAACATGTTTTAGCCCGAGCCTCAGGAAAGGCAGAGTGGAGCCAGTCCTGGTCCTTACCAGCATACAGCAGGCAAGCTCAATGTGCCACAGCTAGGCACCTTTCTGAATTCAGATTTAACACCTTTCCAATATCTGGCTTTAAATTAAAGGTGATATAAAAGACTTTAAATCTGAAGCACAGATTCTGATGCTTAATTCAACTGGCTCTCTTCCTCTTTATTATAGGTAACACATGAAATTTTATATTGCCTTTCAACCTTTATCATCTCTGTTGATCTGTGTGTAGAAACATATTAGCTTATAAAGCAGAAAAGTGTCTACTCATTTTTTTTTCTTTTAGTTTTTTTATGTATGTTGGCAATTTGTTAAATGCAAGCCTAAGTTAAACATTAAACCTTCCTGTAACACAGTTCATTTACTTGTCTTCAACTAGTTAAAGGGCAGAACCGCTTACAGAGTGCTCTGTGCATGTGGAGTAGCTTTAACTAGAAATAATGTAATTTATTATTACTGATTAACTTGATTTGGAAAGAATGCTATGTGTAATTTCAGTGGTTTATGGCATTTTTTTCTCAACTACACGTCCCAATATACATGAGCAACTGCATTGCTGGTATTCAAGATGAAATTACAATGTTTTTCCCCTTTCTTGAATCCAACTCAAAATAACTTATGAACAAGTTTGAGCTACATTACCAAGAAATAGAAGGATCATCAACACTGATCCTGAAGAGTGAAAATAACAAAAATGCCTGTGTGGATCTGATCCAACAATCTGCCCTTTCTACCATAATCATGGTACAAAGAACAATGCATTTAGAAAGCACAAATTAAAATTCATTCTGTTTTTATGTGTTACCATTAAATGTACACAATTACCTTAATACAAACTGGAAAGGATGTGATTTTTCAGTAGTGTCAGACTCCATTCACTAACATAATTTATCTGTTCAAGAGTTGTAGGAGCAGGAAGGTGGAACTTATAAATTCCAGACCATGCCACCCACTTGAACTGAAGAGGACTGCTAAAAGAGAGAAATATGGCTAAAGGCCAGATTTTTATGCCTGAGGCATTCTACTGCTTGCAACACTGATTTTTAGGCATATCACTGATATGCTTCTGCTGATGTGACTGCATGAGTCAACTAAGTATTGCTAATTTTAAATTACAGAAAGATACTCTGTCCTCGTATAGTAGTTTTCAAGCAGTGCAAATACACAGGGTTTATATCACAAAATCCTCCTTAATGTGTTATCTAGAGGTGTAAGAAGGCAGGTACAGAAAGAACACTTTTCATTAAAGATGCTGAACATTAAAAGCTTGCTTTGACTTGCTCCGTACCTCCGTAAATCTGGCCTTGTGTGATTAGCTGCAGTAATACTTCTGGGAATAAAGCTTCACATTTTGTGTCTCTCACTGTTGTGACTTAGCCAACAGTCATTCCTTCCTGTGACAAGCAACAAAACTCAATGCTTGTTGTGAGCTACCTCGCAACATCTTTCTTCACATAAAGTGTTTTGTTGTGGATCAAAGAGTTAACGTGTAGTGTCTTAGAATTCACAGAGGATCTGATGTTTTAGTAGATAAACGTGTCTTCATTCTTGGACTGTTAAGTAATTCTGGCTTTACAATGCATTATACATGGCTGCAGTCAAAAGTACAAGAGGGCGTTAAGTAGCTTTCTCTAAGATCTTTAAATACACATTTCAAAATAAAGGCAATAGTATCATTCCCATGTTCTCCAGGTCTCTTTTGAAGGAGAGAAGAAAATGACAGTACCTTCCCTATGGGGAACTTCCATGTCAAAGTGAAAAAAGTGTCTATTGGTAAATCAGTGTGCCATTATTATTATTATTATTATTATTATTATTATTATTATCATCATCATCATCATCATCATCATCATCATCCATCATCATCATCATCATCATCATCATCATCCTTACCTTTATCCTTTGGAATGCTGGATCTTTAGAGGACATAGAAACAACTACACTGGACATGGATTTACAAGATTTATATAAAATACCACAAAGTGAAATGATTTCACAGGAAAAGTATCTTGTGACATTTCTGCCATAATACTTTGCAATACTTACTCCTGGCTTAATCAGGAAGCTGGAAAAGCAACATCGACCTCCAAAAGGTTAAGGGACATAATAAGAAAGCATGATTGGGATTTACAAATATGTCTTCACATTAGTGATTTATCTTTGAAACACTCTAGCATAAGTTATACATTGTCTCCAAATCTTACATTCAGACCTACAGAAACAACCCAGCTTTCAGTAGTATCCACACTGAACCTCTTCCATTTCAGGAAGAAAAAAATTGTTGCTTACCTTTACGTAAATCTCTTATATCAATAGTGCAGAATACAGTGGCAGAGGAAAACAACAATATTTATCCCAAAGTCCATGAAGAACAGGAAGAAAAACCGGTTTTTTCCCTTTTAACCAAGGCTTCAGATTTTGATGTACTTTTGATTTAAAATGTTGAGCTTAGCAAAGCTGTAATGTACAATGTCAAAAAGCTCGGCCACAGGTTAGACTGATTCTTTCCAGTGATACTACACAAATGATTTCTAAAGTGTAGAGTGAGAGCACTGCCATTGTCTTGACCTTTTTTCTATGTCTGCTGAAGAACTATATTTTATGCATAGAATTTTCTCCAGCCTCCTGGACTATGTTTAGTCTTTATACATGCTGGGAGACGAAGAGAAAATCCCACAATAGGAACACAGAAAAAAGAAATTTGCATGTATATTACTTTAAAACCATTTCAGCTTGACCTTTCATGAAGAATAGTTTAAAGGCTGAATTCTCTGACTGTGGATGCAAAGGTTAATTGCCTTTATTGTATATTGCTGATAGGGCCCTAGTAAACCATGGACATAGATAGAGAAAGGTAAGAGAGAAAAGGTTTTGAATTAAAAAAACCAATCCCTTAATATCAACACTAAATTGTTCATGTTGCAAGCAGAGACTTGAATGATTGAAGGAGCTTTCATAAGAGCATGTTGAGTGTTGTAGAGTACTATACTTTCAATTATGGAATGACTGACTTAAAACAGAAATATAACCACCTACCTAATCTCATCAAAAGTCCTTTCACACCACACCATGCACAGGAATTTTTCTAGCTCCTTCTTTAAAAAAATAAATAAATTTTTAAATTACAGAATTCCTTGGGTTATTAGTTCTCCTGTTAATTTAAACAGTGCAGTGATTTAGATGTACAAGACCCCAAAAAACCTGAACCAACTCCTTTTTTGAACTCAAGTGGTTTCCTTGTTTGAATTTCATTATCAAATATTTCACAAATACATAAATCGTATTGGAAGACTATTATCACAAAAACCTCATCCGTGACCAGTTTCATGTGGATGTTAAGTGAGTAGTTGTATATCATCAGAAAATGTAAAACTGTAAACAGACTACAAATATTCTCTCATGAACTGAATAAATAAATTCAGCTAATATTTACAAGATTCAGAAGTAGTGTTTAATGTTTTTTGCATATCAAAGTGGCCATTTCAAGATACATAAACACACTATTAAAAAACACCTTGGGATTGTAAAAAAAAATGCACACTGAACCAATGTCTTCAAGCAATAAATGCTTTCCAGGGTTTTTTTTACTCCATCATATCAATAATCTCACTACATTCAATTACAAACCAACTTTCCTCCAGAAAAGTATCCGTGTTTTATAGATTACAAGGAACACTACCGCCCACTAAGGCCATTCACAAACTGTGGTTTCTAAACAAACATAAGGGAAATTGTCATGATATACATTAGAGAAATTGTGTGTCAAAGGACATTAGCAGTAGAGACACCAAATTTGATTTGTATTAGTAAGGAAGTTGTCTCCGGGCTTGTTTTGTTGCTCACTGGCATACATTTGTCATAATGGAGGAAACGCAGTATCAAGAAAGTGTCCAGGCTGTTTTCAAAATTCTTGGCAAGTTCTACTGACGCTCTGTTACCACATTTGACAGTCTTGACACGAGCCCTCCGTGCAATGTGGTGCGGCAGAGTCCACTGGACAGCTTAGGACCTCCGTCTGCCTACTATCTGTATGCCCTGACTCTGTCTCTCTGGTGTGGCAAGGGGCTGTGTTGGCCCAGAGGAGAAGGAGCGGGACACTGAAATGACTTCAGCTTTTCTGAGACTACACAGAAATTCATTAAATTCATTAAATTTCTTTCACGACTTGCTGTGCCCAACTACAGCAAGGTCACCAGCTCGGAATCTCCTAGACCCTCAAGAGCTCTGCTCCCCATCTTGTACTCCTGCTGGTGGGAGAGGATGGACTGTTCGCCCCGGGGGGGAACCCCCAAATTTCCGGTCCGAGCCGTGCAGCCGCCTCGCACCGCGGTTTGGCACGCCAGTGGAAGCTGCTCCCGGTGCCGCGGGCTGCCGGCAGGGTCCGCACCACCCCCTGCCGGCCGGCGGGGCCGCGTCCCGCGGTCGCTCCTCATCCCGCTCCTGCCGCCGTGCCGGGCGGCGTCCAGTCGGCGCCCAAGATCCATCCCAGCAGCCATACATCAATAAAACACCAGGAAAAGGCAGGAAAAGCATCGTGCCAAAGTGGCTGGTCCCAGAGAACTGCCCAGATCCTAACAGCATCTGCAGAAATGCCTCCTTTGGAACTTCATCTCATCCTTATGAGAGGATGGGGGGGGGGGGGGGGGGGGGGGGGGGCGGGGACGGACGATGAAAGTGTCGATGCCTACTTTTCTCAGCTCTGCTACTTTGCTCAAGGTCGCTCATCCTCTACACGCTGTAACATGAGTCTAATGGCAACGCAGATGACTACGGGATTATTAGAAGCCCCTTGCTGTGCCCCAGCCCGCGCCGGCTGCCCGGCTCACAGCGGAACGTGCCTCAGACTTCACGGACAACTCATGCTAAGTGCGTAGCATAAACATATTTTCTTTAAAGACCCTTTAATTCTGTACAATAAAACGGCCTCCCTCTCTCCCCTTAATCGGAAGACTCGTCTCCTGCCTTTCCCACACAGCTGTCTCCTGTGAATCCTGGGAAAGCTGAGGCAGGAGAGAGAAGACTCCCCAGCAGCGCAGGGAAGCAGCGTTTGCGGCGTGGCAACCCTGAGAGCGCTGTGAGGATCAGCGGTTCTCAAGAACATCAATTATTTTATCGCCTTTCCCGTCCTGCGCTTCCGTCACCTCAAATACTCAAACAGCGTTACAGTGTCGGGGTGTTTTCCCTACAGGGATTTACAGCAGTTCGGAGTAAGGCTGGGGGGGTTAATCTGTTTATCATTGATGTCTTACAGGCAACTGCCCTGAAGTACTTTCAGATCTGGTTTGTAGGAGGAAGGGAGCCCTTGGCAGCACTTCAGCGCTGAGCCGTTTACCTTCCCAGAGGAGAGCTCTGGCGGCCAGAGGGGGTGTCCCGAGAATGCTGTGCATGCAGCGGGGAAGACTATTACCTTCGCCTTTCTCTCCCATCGCTTCTTCAGCGCTACCTCTGCCACCACCACGGGGAGGTGTGTGTCCCGCTTCTCCGGCTGTGCGCCCCTGCGCCCTACAATCAGTCCTGAGGGGACCCGTGCGCCCGCTGTCTCCCCTGAGCTAACCACTCTCTCT
Organism: Pithys albifrons albifrons; assembly: GCF_047495875.1. Taxonomy (NCBI): domain Eukaryota; kingdom Metazoa; phylum Chordata; class Aves; order Passeriformes; family Thamnophilidae; genus Pithys; species Pithys albifrons. The sequence goes on along the minus strand of NC_092462.1, from coordinate 46,029,765 downwards.
ACCGCGTGTAGATGGATAGAAAGATTTATAATATTATTTGAGCCAAATTTCGCTCAAGGCCGGGGGGGGATCTGGCAGCAACTGTGGGCAGGCTTTCCATCTCCGCAAAGGAGCATGCTCAGCGCTCTTAGGCATGCTCCTTCAGCGGGGAGGGAGCCCGAGCTGGGCCGGGAGCCGGGGGGAGCAGAATCCTCACAGCTCGCACCGTCCTAATGCAAAGTTTGATTGTTCCAGCGGACCGGAGCCGGAGCCGGCCTGCGCCTTCTACCCAGCATCCCGCCGCACTGCCTCGGCTCCGCTCGGCTGTGGGAGCCAGGCGCTGCGCCGGGGGCGGGGGGTTGAGGGGAGGGAAGGGTTTCCCCCTCGCTCCCGGCGGCGAGGGGAGGAGAAAGAGGTAGAAGAGGAGATGCCCAGGGAGAATGGCTTCAGAGCCAACTTCTGCCGGGAAACCCGTTGCCGCCTCCTCGTCGCTGCCCCCAGTCCTCATGCAACACCGAGAACACAGGGGCAGTACCGTCACCACCACCATCACCACCACTATTATTAACACTATCATGACGATGTTGGGGGCCCTGCAGGCGGAGGGAAAGCCGCGCTCGGCTCTGGCAACCGCACCCCAGCGCTTCCCCTCGCCGCGGGGCGGCCGCGCCCGGCTCCGCGCCCCCCGCCCGGGCTGCGGGAGCTCCGCGCACAGTCCTGCGCGTCCCCCGGGCCTGCGGCCAGCCGGCGGAGAGAGCGGGACGGGAGGGGGGAATTCAAAACTGTCACAACGATAGCACCCGGCGGGTCACCTACCTTGAGTTCCTCCGTGTCCAGGTTTCCTGATCTGTCCATAGAGCGAAACTGAACGGAGCGGAGTGGAAACTAGGGAAGTTGAGCCAAAATAAATAAATAAATAAAAAGAGGGAAATTGAGGGGGGAAAAGGAGAAGGGAGGAATCTAGTCTCTCAGTTTCCAGCCTAAACTCAGCCTTGTCCTCCAAACCCTGGCAGCTCCCCTTAGTCTCATTCTCCGCGATCACGCCTCCACCGGTTAAAATAAATAAATAAATAAATAAATAAAATATTTCACTTTTTTTTAAAATAACTCCCTTAAGGATTAAAGCGACAGGTGATCCTTCCCTGGTGAAACAGATTCGCGTCCTCGGGCAACGGAAAGGAAAAGACAGCAAAAAAAAAAAAAAACAAATCCACTCAGTTTAAAGATTTTTTTTTTCTTCTGCAATAAGCTCAAAAACCGGCGAATCGCTGCATACCGAGAAAAAATCCTGCTTCCCTGGACAGCATCATGCAGCAAATTTCAAGCAAATGTGTTCAAACTGAAGAGTCGAGTCTATGATAAAAGCCTTTCTCCGTCATGCCTACTCTGGTAGCTAATTTAGCACCCTGTGAGCGCAAGACATCAGTGATGAACAATTTCGCTGGCAAGATAACAAAATCCCCCAAGTCCTGCATAGACTCAAAAATTGTTTTGTAGCTAGTCTCTCAGTAATAGTAAAAAGAAAATTTTATATATATATAAAAGTCTATAAGGGATGGTCTTCTTTGAAGGTTATGCTAAAAGAGTTGGGAGGAAAACGAGAGCTGGATCTCCCGCAGAAGAGAGAAGGGAGAGAGGCAGAGATTTCCTTCTCCGTCTCTGTTTTACTGTCCTTCACCGCCAGGTGACTGACTTCCCTGCTCTCGGCCCGCGCTGGGGGGAATTTCTCCAGCTCTCAAACAGCACCATTTCATCGCCGAGCACCGCAGCCTCGGCTCCCACCGCCGACAGCCGCCGCGGCGCCAGAGCCACCCCGCCCGGCCCGGGGGCGGGCACGACCCCCCAGCTCTCCATGGCTCCTCCCGCTGGCCCCACGGGTCTTGAATAGTAGCCACAGTCACCAATTTAAAAGCCGCTATTGCCTCATGTATCTCTCTGTATAAAAAAAAAAATATATTTATATCTGCAGGTGTGTCTAAATAAGGTGGTGTGGAACTCCTCAATCTTTGGTTTGCAGTGTACAGTTTTCGTGTAGCTGTTGAGTGTATCACTAACGGGCTATGGCTTTGGTGGAGCAGCGTTTCTGATGGCACGTGGATTCTCTTAGGGGGTTACTTTGCCAATCTTTTCCAAAGGTTTCACTGTCTTGTGACTCTCACATTACTCCAAAGAGAATCAAAACTAGATTTAAACTTTCGTATTTCTCCCCACCAAGATGCTGATTTTACCTCAGTCCTTTATCATGTATCCATCACTTAACAGTTTTGGAGAAGGAGGCTGTGATTTTTTGTTTCCTGCTCTCAGTCTTGTAGGGGTCTTATGTATTAACTCTATTAATGACAAATTCAGAACTATCACTTTCTAGTACTATCACTTCTTTTCTACACTACTTTAGAATTTGTATTCCTGATAATTTTACATAAGTAGACAGACCTAATGGCTCCAAGTGCATAGTCTCTTTCCAGTTCAATATAGGTTTGTTTGCAGCTTCCAACACTTCAGGGTTAACATAAGCTTAAGCCCTGAGTCGTGGCCAGTGATAGCCATTTCTGAAGATTGGATATAGCCGTCATGTTCGGACAACTACAGATGTAAGGCTGATGCAGGTGAATGACATTTTGTCTCACTGCACAAACATGACTTCAAGGGTGATTGTGAATGCACTGTAAATACCATTATTATCATTAATCTAGAACCACAATTTGTAAAGATTAAATAGTTGATCTGGCATTCCCATATGAGCCACAATGCTCACGTCCAAACAAGACTGCCAAAGTGAATACTAAGTTAAGCTGCTATAGGACCTACTGAAATTTAAGAGAGTGCTTTTACATGACAGAAAAAGAGTGCCCTCTCCTACTAAAAAATATTAGAGAAACCTCTGTAAGACACCATGCTGAATGAAGACATCTCTCAGGAGGCACTTCTAAGCCTCCCCAATTGTGTCAATATGCAGTATGGATAGAGGAAAGAACTGCTCCAGTTTGTCACACCAATCAGGGGACATCACATGAGATGGCTGGTGCCCTGGCTGGTGCCATGGGATTACCAGAAGACCCCTGAACCTCTCCATAAATCCATGCCTGTTTGCATGGTGCTTAGTGGAGCAACAAGTAGCTGTGCAAAATCCACCTTTATAAAAACAGAAGACCTACAGCACCCCAACCTTCTGCTGACCTGTTGCTGCTACAATGCAGACTTTCTTGCATTTTGCACAAAATCTCTGAGAAATTTGAGAATCCTCTGCTGAATTTGGCTGATGTTGGTGAAGAATTCAGGGAAGAGATGAGGAAAATTGACAGGGCAGTCATATAAGCCTAACTTCCTTAGAAAACGAATTGATTTTGAAAGTCACTTGAATAATACTTTAAAATATATATCACTCCTCATAGTTAACATAACCTAACAAGTCACTTTAAAAGTGTTCTTATGTCGCTAACTCAGGCATGCCAGAATTAATTAATACCAAACTTCTAGTTTCTTTAGACATCTGAGATTTTTCACACAGAATCACCAAATATGCTGAGTTGGAAGGAATCTACATGGATCACTGAGTGCAACCCTTAGCCCTGCACAGGACCATTCCCAAGAGTCACACCATTTGCATAAGAGTATCATCCAAATGCTTCTTGAACTCTGTCAGCCTTAGTGCTGTGACCACTTCCCTGGGGAGCCTGTTCCAGTGCCCAACCACCCTCTGGATGAAAAACCTTTTTCTAATGTCCAACCTAAACCTCCCCTAACACAACTCCAGGACATTCCCAAGCCTGGTCTGTCACTGGTCGCCACAGAGATCAGTGCCTGCCCCTCCTCTTCCCCTCATGAGGAAGTTGTAGACTGCAATGAGGTCTTTCCTCAGACTCCTTCTCTCCAGACTGAACAGAGCAAGTGCCCTCAGCTGCTCATCACACAGCTTCCCCTCAAAGCCCTGCACCATCCCTGTTGCCCTCCTTTGGACACTATTGAATATCTTAATATCCTTTTTATATTGCAGTGCTCAAAACTGCACACAATATTCAAGGTGAGGCTGCAACAGTGCAAAGAAGAGTGGGACAATCCCCTCCCTTGACCAGCTGGTGATGATTTGCCTGATGTCCCCCAGGACATGGTTGGCCCTCCTGGCTGCCAGGGTACTGATGACTCATATTCAACTTGTCATCAACCAGGACCCCTAGGTCCCTTTCCATGGCACTGTTTTCCAGCATCTCATTCCCCAGTTTGTACATACACTTGGGATTATCCCATCCCAGGTGTAGAATCTGGAACTTTCCTTTGTTGGACTTCAATGTGTTTGGTGATTGCTCAGTCCTCTAATTTGTCAAAGTCTCTTTACAGGGACTCCCTGCCTTCAAGGCAGTTGGCAGCTCCTCCCAGTTTTGTGTCATCTACAACTTGCTTTGTATCCCTTCCAGTCCTGCGTCCAAGTCATTTATGAAGACGTTGAAGAGAACAGGGCCTAGGATGGAGCCCTGTGGAACCCCACCAGTGACAGGTTTCCAGTCTCATGTTACCCCATTCACTATCACTCTCTGTGCTTGACACATGAGCCAATTGCTCACATGATGTGTTTATCCAGCTGTGTGCTGGACAGTTTGTTCAGAAGGATCTTGTAAGAAACAGTATCAAAATCGTCACTGAAAACCAAAAAAGATTACATCAACTGGCTTTATTTGATCAACTGGGTGGGTTACCTTGTCATAGAAGGAAATGAGCTTGGCTAAGCAGGACTTTCCTCTGATGAAGCCTTGCTGGCTGTGACCAATGACAATGTTGTCTTTTAGGTGTTTTTCAATACTTCTCAGAGTAATCTTCATAACTTTACCAGGCACTGAAGTGAGACTGACAGGCCTTTAGTTTCCAGGGTCCTTCTTGTTGCCCTTCCTGAAAATCAGGACAACGTTCACCAGCTGGGACCTCTCTGCATTCCCAAGACCAGGTCCTTGAGGATTCTGGGATGAATCCCATCAGGCCTCATAGATTTGTAGATATGCATCTGGAGCAGCAGATCCTGCACAGTTTCAAGGTTCACTGGAAGTTAATCATTCTTTCTACCATGGTCCTCCAGCTCAGGGCACGGAGACTCCCTTGGCCCATCATCTGTGTTGAAGACAGAGGCAAAGAAAGCATTCAACATCTCTGCCTTGTCTCTGTCCCTGTTTGTGAGGTGCGACCATCCTCATCCTATGACAAGCCAATGATAGTTCTGTACTGCCTATTGCTCTTAACATACTTGAAAAAAACCTCTTTTTATTGTCCCCCACATTTCTGCCCAGCTTCAACTCCACCTGAGCTTTGGCTGCACATATTTTCTCCCTACAGTGGCAAGCAGCATCTCTGAATTCTTCCCATGTCACTTGACCTTGCTTCCACTGGGCTTAGACCTTCCTTTTTTACCTTATCTCCAAGAGAAGATTCTTGTTCAGCCAAGCCAGCCTTCTGCCCCACTTGCTTGACTTCTGACATTTGAGAATTGCTGGTCCTATGCCATTAGGAGGTGATGTTTTAGAAGTGACCAGCACTAATGAACCCCAGCACCTGCACTAAACATTTTCTCAGGGAACCTTACTTACTAATTCCCTGAGCAGCCTGAATTCTGCTCTCCTCATGTCCAGAGTTGTGGCTTTGCTGGTACTTTTCCTCCTGTCAACAGAATTTTAAACTGGATCACTATGTGGTTGCTTGTGTATGATCTGTAAGGTGTCTGTTTTCTCATAGCAGAGCTCTAACTCACAAAACAGGGCTGACATTTTCATTTTCGTTATTCATGTATGGCCCTATGTCTTAGTCATTGCACAGAGTGTGGAATTATTATTTTCATTAAAGAAGTCTTTCTGTTTTGTTCAACACTGTTAACAACTGTTTTCTGCGTGTCAACACAAAAGTTTTACTATAAGGGCTAATATTATCATTACCATTAACATAGGGAAAACCTGAACCAAGTCATGTCTCTGAGACAATTTGAAGGGGTGTAGATCTCAGACAGTCGTCTCCTCCTTTGGATTCAATACTCCTGGTTTCTCCAATACAGAGAGAGAGACCAAATACACCTGGATGCAAGTGAAAAAATAACTCTTTACCAAGAAGAATGCTAATAACAGTACTGAAAATACTGGGTTAAATCCATGAGTAGAAACTTCCCAAGCTCCACTCACAGGACCAAATCAAGATTGTGACTGGCCTCCGCCACCCACGTGGGCCACAGGACAGTGACAAGGTGGCTGCCCTTCCATGTGGTTTGTCTCCCCCACAACCAGAAAACCTGGCAGGAACAGCTGGAGAGTCACTGTTATCAGAAAATGGGGAAGAGTTGGAATTCAATACTGGCAGATGCTTGTGTGGCACTGCAGTGAGGTTGCTGTTGCTGGTACTCCACCATTGAGGTGGTGGTGGAAGGCCCGGGTGATGAGGGAAATCAGAGTTATATATGCTCAGGTTCTGGTGGGAACACCTCTGATACCTGCCCTGGGCCGAGGCCTTTTACACTGGATAATGTGTGAGTCACAGGATTCTTTGGCAAGCTTGGATACCTTCTAAGATGTTTCGGCTGACTCTACTGTCGGTGCAGCTGAGCCCATTATGGCCCATTATAGCTCATCAAGGAGAGATGGAAACCTTCAGGCTAAGTGTGAAGTTTTTGGGGAATTACAACAGCTGAGTCATCTGTGTAAGGATCTTGCAGGATTTGCCTCTTTCCTTATCTTGTTTAATACTCAGCTTGTACCCTGAGATGTCAGTGTGCACCCTTTCAGGCCCTGGCCTGGGTGGCCACTCTGCACACTGTCAGCAAAGTAAACCTTGACTGAGCCATGACCACCAATAGTCCAGTCTCTTACAGCACCTGGAAAGCCACTAAAGGTGGTCGAATGTTTGAGTCACTTTCACCAACAATTCAGTCTCTTTAAAGACGGCAAAACACCAGAAAGCCAAAAAGGTATATTTGGAGAAAAACAAAAAAAAGTGGATACCAGAAATTTGTGTTACCCAGGGCAAGCTAGGAGGCTAGATCTGAAGAGGAACCAGCCACTCTTTAAGCAAATAAGAGCCTGAGCTCTGAAAATTATGTCTGAGTCTGGCACTTGAAGATTAGTGTCTGGAAATAAAAAACACAAGGTAAGCAGCTGTCTGCAAACTCACCAAACAGTAACTTTCACTTAGGCCCTTCAGCAGGTCAACATGTGGTAGACTAATGAAAGAAATCTGTTATTTTATGTAAATCCAGCTCCCTCAGCTACTATTTTGCTTCTATTAATGCATTCATCTGCTTTACTCAACTGCTAAGCCTTCCAGTTTTTCTTTTATTCCCTGCTAACAGGCCACTGGGAAAATGTCATTCCCTGCCTAGTCCTATGTCTTTCCTATGCCCAAGTCTTCCTATGTCAGACATTCCTGGAAATCATAATTCAAGATTATGTATCCAATATGATTAAAGATTGTATTGTCAGGATATAATTAAAAGCTGTATGACAGGAGAATCGTGGAAGAATAAGCATTATTAAAACTGAGTATTTAATTTTGAAGTACTGACTTAGGTTAAGGTCAAGTGTAGGTTATTTTCTGGTGCTAGTCTTCTAGGTTGTTATTTTTATCTTTTTATTAGGCTGAAATACAAGAGCAGGATAAAGAACATATGCAGGACTTCGCAGTGGTCACTCACATCAGAGCAGCATTTTACTCAGTAAGAAAAACTTGCCTCCTGAACTTAAAAGAATTAAATTTTACAGTCATTTAAGACTGCATGCAAACAACAGGGGAGCATATTTTTCTAAATAAAATTTGCAAACCCATTTTTATAATCATAAGGTATTAGCAAGCTAATGTAGGGATTGCATCCAATTCCCCCTGTCACACATCCAAACACTAAGTGCAGTTCAAATATGTGCTGGAGCAGTGAGAAGGTATAGCTTTTCAGCAAGAACTCAGGCTTTTTAAACAGGCAGATAGTTCCAGTGCTAGATAGATAATATGATTGCTATTTCTTTACAGAGGTGGAGAGATGAGCCCCTTAGTGTCCCCAAAAATACAGCGCAGAGTGCTTTGTCTTCTCATCAGCACATCTATCTCATCATTGAAAGACACTTTTTCTCAAATTGAGGATTTTCCATGACAGGGTTGCCTAGAAGATCTACTTGAATGAGTTTGTCTTCTCTAGGCACAGATAATTTACTGGATTCCTTTAAGTTCTTGGTATAGACCATGCAGAAAGGTGAATACCACTTACTTCATACAGGTCTGAGTAATCTTGAGAAGGGACGATCTCCTTCTGACTGTACAGGGAGTTCCTTAGATGACTGAATCTGTGACCACATGCTCAGTAACTTAATACAGATACAATTGAACTCAAGCCAGAGTTAAACATATGCATCTGAAAAATAAAAGCCTAAACCATAATGTAACCATAGAAAATGATGGAATCTATTGTAGTGACCCACAGGTGTTACTGTTTCTCATTTCTGATCCTTTCAAAATAAGGAGGATAATTTTCCTATTGTACTGTTATGAAGAAGGGAAAACTAATTGAAAAGCTAATACAATTCTTCATGGGTATTTTCCATTCTAAAACAAATAAACTAACCTGACAAAACCCCTAAACCCTCAAACCCAAGACTTAAAGCTAGTGATACAGACATCAGCATCAAATAGGGTACATATGAGTAGCAATATAGTTCCTAAATAGAATTACTAAATTTTCCCAAAATTTTAAGGGAAATCTTTATACCTGGAAATGTTTTTTATGCAGCTCCACAATGTAGAACTTTTTTTTTTTAAATAGTGATTGTCAGGCTAACATAGGTATATGAATGTTACATTATCATTACCTCTTAGGAAGAGTATTCTGAGTAACATATAACTGGATATTTAGGGGCTGAAAGCATTAAAATACTAATAAAACACCAACATACAAATTGGTATATGATATATATATATATATATATATATATATATATATATGCGCTTCGGAACCCATCAAGTCAGAAATAATAACTTTCCTTGACCTAGCAAAGGCTTCTAAGGTGAAGATGAACCTGTAAACAATTGTTGTGCCCTAGGACTTATGCAATGTGTAAAAATAAAGAACCATAACACTGTAATAAGTAAAACAGAGCAGAGAGGAAATAAATATATTTCACATTAGCTGTTGTGTTTAGCTTTATCATGTGTTGGCAACAAAAACGTCTAAGACTCATTCCATTCTTCTATTCATTACAGACATGCTTTTATATTGAGCAAAAAAATGGTATATTTAAATATATATTGTGATTGATGATCTCAGTTTGCACTGAATTAGAATTATTATGATCATGGATACACATGAATATAGTTCCAGCAGCATACTGTGTGTTACTCTCTAACTTGAGAGTTATGTAATTTTTTCTAGGCCACCCTTTCACTTCATTCTGGAAAACTCTACTGATCTTTGAAATGTATGAACGAAATCTGAAGGCAAATAAAAAAGGTGGAGAAATAAAGGTAATATTTAGATTGAATTAATAATAAGGAAGTCTTAGGAGATGGAGTATTTAGACTTGAATTAGGCTGGGAAAGTTCAAGTAATGCTTTCCCAAAACTTTTGGGTTTGACTTTCTCATCATTCCACCCAATCCAAATAACTTCACCTTTTTCTCCATCTCTATGCTGTTTCATTTTCCAAAGGCTCCTCAAACAACTTCCCATGCAACAAAGTTAGATGTGAAAACTGCAGTATAAGGCCTATTTAAAAGCTGATAGATGGGAACTTACTTTTTTAATACAACCCTTTTAGATTACATTCACTCTTAGGAGTGGAGATTCAAATACTGACTATCAAACTTGCAGTTCCCTGATGTGTTAGAAATTGTACAGTAAAGATAGTATTTGTTAGAACAATTCATTAAAATGCCTAGTTAGCCAATTAAGTTAACGCACAATAAGCAATGCGATATTCAGAGAAAATGCAAGCTGGTGACTATAGTGGGAGCCCTTTATACCGAGCTGGGCTGTGGACTGACGGTCAGAAGAGCTCAGGCACAGCAGTCATCAGAAGGCTTGATCAGAAGGTTCACAACTTAAGAGTTTATTCAAGATAGGTTAACAGACAGTTCTTATAGCTCATAGTAGAAGAAGTTAGTTCCTATTAGTTCCTATTACATCATCTCACATCCTAGTAGATCTAGATCTGACTCACTCTCACGCAGTAATAACCACACCTTTTATCCATTCTTACATCCAACATGCTATCACATAATTGATTAACCAATTCATCTTGCATACGCCACAGCCTCTCATTGGTCTCTTAACCACCACACATACTCCAAGTAGCTCTGTTCTCTTTAAGGCAGAACCTCCAAAGAGCTTTCCTTAAGGGATGCACTCACACTCACCTCTACAGGTGACAATACGAAATTATTTGTTTTAGAAACTGGGTTTTTTTAGTAAGGACAAAAATGAGGTAATCTTTTCCACGAAAAGGTACATTTTCTATGAAATTGCTCCAAGAGATCAAACTTATGCATAGAATAAATCAACCAAGAGATGACATAGTTTGGAAAACTGCTTTTGCACTGCCATTGACCTACTCTGTGACCTTACACAATTCAATAGCTCATGTCCCTCATTCCATCTGTTTCCACAACTGTAAGATGAATTTATTTTTATCCATTCATGTAAGTTTATTAATTAAAGTCTGCAAAGCATTACTGTATAGTAATGCAAATTGCAGTCTACCAGTTTTGGTATTCAAAAAAGAAACACTGTTCACACTTCCAACCCAACAAAGCACAATATTTCTGAAGCTTAAAGAATTGAAGGTATTCAAATAATGCACAATCCATATGCATATTTAAATGCATACAGATTCCTTAAAAATTAAACTTCCTAGCAAAATTATTTACTGATTTCTAGCTAGCAAAGTGAGCACTTTAATGAGTAAATACGCAAGTATGTAATGAGGTTGAAAAATCTGTAAACCTTTAGCTATAATAAAAATAAGTGTTATGAATTAGAAAAAAATTCCCACTTCATGTAGGAAAAAATGCTCATATTCTGGTGCACTGCTTAGAAAAGCTGGTCATTTCTATAGGAAAGAAACAGTTTCAGAGTAGGTTTTGTTTCATCAGAAGGTAAGTGCTTTTTACAATAATGGTATTTAGACTGTAAGCTCTTGAGGATAGAGACCTTTTCTTTTTAATATCTGGAAAGTGCCATGCAAAGATATATGTATACATTAATATTTAATACACAAATATTAATAATATCTCTGAGTGAGGAGAATACTTTCTCATGAAATCATGTTAGATTACAGCTTTGAATGTAAACATAGCGGTGTTACAATTATAACTAGAACCATTCCAAAGTAATACCAAGAAAGAACCAAGTGCTGTGTGTTTGGAATCTGTACGTGTTTGTGAGTCAGATTTCTGAGGGCATGGGATTTGTATGGTTTGAAATAACACATGTTCATATGTGTGCATAGGCATCTCTCTGAGCCCCATTAGCAGCCTTTGAACATAAAGACCAACTTCAACCTGCATTAATAGAAGTCTTGAATACATTTTACCACCCATTTGTGAAAGCAAACAAGTCAAAACATGATAGGACAAAGATGGTGCTAATACCTTCACTAAAAGAACAACTGCAGGGTAGTCAGCATGCCTTAGCAGATATCCAGAAATTACAGGAAAATGGTAAGTTTAAGAAGCTTTAGTCATAAATATCAGTTATCAGACACAAGAGCAGTCCCTACTCAGATAAACTTAGTGCCCCTTGCTGATCCCCTGCTGTGTAACAATGAACAATCTAACAAAAACTTTGGGATTTCAGTTACCTTTCTCTCCTCATTGGATTCTCTGCTGCCTAATTAGGGATGAGCTCGTGTTGCAGCCTTTGAATAATTCAGTTTAAATGTCCATCAACCATAAGACAACTCTAATGGAAAACAGGCTTTGTTAGGTGCAGTACTCAGAAAAGTTCTTGCTGTACGATTTTTATACTATATTGCTATAATTACTACAGTTATATATCAAATTCTTGTTATATAATCTTTATATACATATATATGTTACTGTATCTATTTTAATACTTTCAAAAGGCCAACTTGCAGCAATATATCTTGTAAACAATGGCATGTCAGTCATATTAGGGAATGTATGAATCTGGTTCTTTTTCTTATTACCAAAAAGAAAAAAAATTATCTCTGTTGCTGGACTGAATGCAGCTGGCCACATCCTGTAGTCCTGTCAGATGGCAAACAGCCTGGAATTCCCATATGCATCTTTTGAGGCAATACAAAAAGTACATAGATTACCAATTTTTGTATATATTATTAGTTTCTATTGGCTGTGTATTCCAGCATACTGCTGGAATTTGGTATTTGAACTTTGGGTCAGCTGAAATGGTGTTATCAGAGAATGGAAATCTTCGGCATTCCTTTATGTACAAAATAAGTTAGAGAACAAAAGAATGTTCTACTCATCTCAGAAAGCAGTTTTTAAAAAAATTAAATGTAGGAACACAATGTTATATCTGGTCGAACTTACCCTGCATTTGTGGAAATACTTAAGTGCAAAAGCACAGTGCATAACTGGCACAATGCACCACTTTTCGGAAGAGAGTATCCCTAAGGAAGAAGAGTTCATCGTGGAGGCTGCAGCTAGCCCTTCCAATGCATAAATTATTCCTCATTTCAGCGCTGTGCATATCTGAGGGCATAATCAAGCCTTAGTGCTGGAGGGAGGTACTTTTTGTTCTAAGAAATGAAGTCTGGAAAGAAGCCACTTTGCTTAATCTCTGTGAGGCATTACTCTGAAATTTCATGAGGAAATGCTGTGCAGTCTCAACATTCCTCTCAGGCTCACACACACAAAATTTCTTGAACACCTTGAGACAGATGAAAGTGCCATCTCCCTTTCTGCTTAATGTTTAGTAAACCTTCAACAAACATTGAGTTGCTCTGAGGGTTTTAGTTCACTGTGGGCTCTGTTCCCTCAAACCCAGTCCTAATAGATGACTACTGATGACTGGTGAGAGAGAGAGATGTGGCACATATCTCTGGACTGATAACCACATAGATGCTACACAAGTAAACATTACCAACTACTAGTATCATGCATTTAACATCATAGAAGAGGATGCTCTCCCAGAAAAGCAACATACAGGAATTTCAACTGAGTAGCACAGTTTATTTCAGACTTTCCCCTTTTTGTAGGCAAACGATGAAAAATCTTAATGATCAAAAGGTGTGTCTTAAAGATAAACTAAAGGTAAATAATATGCCAGGACTGTTCAGCAGCACTTAATATATAGCAACTCTAATAGTAGTTTGAAATTTCTTTACAGCATGCAGTAGTTTTAGAGGGACATGATTTGAATGGGTTGAACTAAGAGGCAGAAACAAAGGAGTCTGAGGTGGCAGGAATAGCTTAATTACAATGTCTTTGTATATATTAAGAACCTTCTCCATAATTGCCAAGGCAGAACTTTCCACTAATGGAGAAATGCTCCATTTTTAGACTATTTTTAATACTTATTGTGTGTTGTCTCACATCCGATAAAAGGAAAAGCAGGTAATCAATATTGCTGATTATAAAAATAGGGGGTTTATGACTGAAGATGACATGTGGCAAGTTAACCTTTTCAAGAAGGCTATGTTTAAATAAGTTATTAGTATCTGTCCTTTTATCTGATTTTTATGAGCCATTCATTGAGGTCCTAATATATTGAATGTGTGCATGGAGCTTTCTCTGACAGCAGAGATTGATAATAGTAGTCATCTATTTTTGAAAGAAAACATTGCATAGGGAAAGTTAAATCCAGAAATGACAGAATATTAAGGGTGCTACTAATTTCTCTACTACTGCTAATGTTTTTCCATAATCCAAGCCTACCTTTTCTCACTTCATTTCCAAGGGATTAATCCTGCCTGGTGTGAGGAATATTGGCAGGGGTCAGGATTTTCAGGGAACAAAATTGTGAGACATTTCCCAAGCAAAGTTTTATGCTAAGGGACAAAACTTAAAAGACAACCACCTAAGAAAGCCCAATGCATGATATGCATTTGTCTAAACTATATATTCAAATGACCTGTTTAGATATTTTTTTAAATCCTTCTCTACAGTCTTTTTTTTTCTTGCTACTACCTTTCATTGCATCTTATTTAAATTTCATATTCTAAATATATATATATTCCTTTTTTTTAGAACAACTAAACAAACTAATAATAGTAACAGTAATACATAAGTATTCGGAAATATTCTCTGACTTTGTACAAGCATGTAAGTCTACATACTGAAATGTGTTATAAACAAATATGAAATTATCCCCTTTGATATTTATATAACACAAATGCCTACCACCTTCAGGAGTTCCTCCAGCCGTGAAACACTAAAGGTGCTCACTGGAACTATTTTCAGTGTTTCTACCGATGTCCAGCTGTTTTGTGCTGAAACACTGGTCTTCCTGGATGGCTGTAAGAGCAGCATCCAGCCTGTCTTTTATCTGTACCCCACACAGTGTTTAGACAGCAAGTGGGCTAACATCTTGTTTTTCCTGTTTGCATGAGCAGTACATGTAAGTCCAGTTGAAAACAGATGTTAATCATCTAGAGATAACCTGTATGAAGATCATTTGCTCATCTTTTTTCACGTAACTACAGATGGAGTGAAAATGTAGAACAAAGTTATTTTTATGTGTAATACGCATATGTCTTCTGAAGCAAAACACATGATCTCACACTTAGCCAGGACTCCTAGGCACAAACTGATAATGAAAACATGCTTGTATCTACATTGGTGAGGAATGACTAAAGTACAGAGATACCTACCAGGAACAAGAAAAAATAATATCCTGCTAATTGTTGCAGTTTAAGAAACAAAACTAAAAGCCAACAGCTTCTTTAGATATATGTTGGTTGGCACTGAAACCATGAAGATATCTTTGCTCCTAACTTCCTACTGACTAATGTTCGCTAATGACTAATGTCCACTTCCAACTGACTCTAAAACAAATGGCTAAAAATATTGAGATTCTGATTATTATAATTTTTACTTTTTGCAAAAGATATTATCTATGTCAATAGGTTTAAATTGTAATTATACGAGATGTAATTGAAACGTCAGAAAACTTTTTTCAAGGTGTCTTTCTTTTTCCTTTCAAAGTGGAAATTAAATCAAAAAGTATTTTGAATCACTGCTATTTTTCTGTATTTGAGGCAGTACTTTTCTTATAATTGTCAGAAACACTCATCTCAGAAAAACACAAGAGCATTTTATTTATGCTCTGTTACACTTCATTCCTCTTCCCAGATTTCAATATTTTTACAAATGTATCTCTGTGTTAGATGACTAAGTTATTATACTCATATCAATTCACAGTGAGTCAGCATATGTGATTTTCAATCTGTTCCTTTATAACTTGGAACCAGGATTTAAGCATGCACAGGACAAAAAGTGGAAGAACAGCACATTGAATTGCACATCTTTTTTTCTGAGATGTTAAATCCACTTGGCTGTTTTCATGACAGACAGGTAAGATAATTCCTCGCGAACAGGGATACATAGGTACCATGTACCACCAGAACTTCCTTTACACTGTTGCTATCCCATCTTTCAGTTATTTCTAGCTATTCTCACATCAAAAACCTGGTAGCAGACTTGGAGGGTAGAAGTCTAGCTTTAAAATAAAGTGAAGGAAAAAGAAATGCTCAGACCAGTATCTTGTTTTAGCCTTGTAAAAAGTGGGAATATTTCCAATTTTCAGGGTCCTTTCACATGATGAAGGGAAGAGAGCAGCAGAAGCATAGCAGTGCCAAATTACAAAGAACTGGCTGTACAGGCAATCCCATCCTTCACTCCTGCTCTGCAGCTGAGAGGTTGTGCCATCTGCCCTTTCAGCTTACTGAGTGCTGTGTCACTCATGAAGACTCAAACTTGAAGTGCTCTTTTGTCAGAGCAGTTGCAAACCAGAACTATGGGGCAAATGTGCTAACCTTCAATATTTAGGTCATTCTAGGATCAAAAGCTTCCCCTCTTTCATAGAGCATGTGTTTTTGTAATTTTCCTCTGGAACAAAGAAATGCAGAACAGTCTTTTTGGTGGGTCACTGTAGGACTATGTGCACATGGTTGTCATGGATTAGTCCATCATATCTTTAATGAAAATTTAACCATCTTTATACGAAGGTAGTAGACACAGCAGTGCCTTTGTGGTGGTGTATCCCACCCCCACCCCATCCTCTGGCCTGCTGTATCATCTCAGAAGCTTCTGAAAAGCCTCTACCAAACCAGCTGAGCAATAAAGCATCCCTGACCATACCACCATTACAAAGGATAAGCAATTATCCTTTGTAGCTTTGATAACCCATTTACCTGAATCACAGTCTTAATGCAGTAGCACTGCTGCAAATTGTAGTCCAAGTGGGATGGTTTTTACTGCATTTTGGGGAAAAAAACCCCTGCAGTTGTTACTGACCTGGGTTATAGCCAGAATGAAAACTTACTTATGACCAAAGTTAATCATCTTTTGACCCTATAAACAGTTCTAAGAGAAGCTCTTTGACAGCACCAGCCACTCCCTCTGAGCGGAACATCTCTTGCAGCTCACGAACCCTCAAGTTTGCAGTACCCCAAGAAATCTCACTGGCGATGAGGCCTGAACTGATACCCTCCCGCCCCATTCCCATGCTCCTGGAGGTGCAACCCTTGCCCATTAGGAGATTCAAAAGGATTTGATGTGAGTATTTCATAGAATCCAAGGGGTATTTTTATAGGTACCTTTACACACAGAGAATAAGCCTACGCATTGCTTTAGCTGTGTGAGTGTGATTTGATTATGGTATGAAGATTACCATCTCAAATCCATACTTAAGTCATTGTTCTAGTTGTAGTGAACCCTATCAAATTGCTTTGCAAATGTTAAAGCACTTGATTAAGTCCTGCTAAACACTTTTGCACCCCTATCTTTGCATCTGTAATTCTTTACACCCTTATCCCCTTTTGCATTCCTGACTTCCATGCAAATAATTCCAAATGGCTTATAATTTGATCTTCCTTTGTATGCTTTAATCTCTGTAGTAAGTAATAGAGTGAACCTTGGCATCAAACTCTGTAAACTCACATTTTCACAAATTCATATTATACCCTGCTTTTGCCAATACCTTTGACAATGATTCTTTAAGTGGACAAACCACTCCCTTGTGACAGAGAGGGAGGGAAATTGGATGTGGCTTTAAAATGAGTACATGCAAAACTTAATGATTGTCAAAGGGATACCTTATTATGCTTCTCTTGAAGTAAACCATATTTGCTTTGAGTCCAAGACGCTTCTTTAATTGTTTTCTCTGAACACCCTCACCCATGCAGCAGATACTTGCTAGGGAGGGATATGATTTCTCACACCTCCAGCTAGTAGAGGCGTGCAGACCCTCACTGCTGCATTTTGGTATTATGGAAAATGTAGTGTAGAGGTGTATTTTGCATCTGCTTTGCTTGCTTGTAAATAACTGAATTTAAAGTAAGGGATGTTCAGAATAAGGGTGACGCCTGCATTGCATGTTAAGTCCAAGAGATGTGTTTTCATTAACAAACAAAGAGCCTTTAGATGAAATGTTCTAAGAAAGCTCCTTTTATAAAATGGAGGTGCTAGAAAGTGTGTGTCACTGCCATTATCAACTAATAGAGGTTATGCACTGATGGAAGGAACAAGGGAGCTGGCAGGAGCCTGTCTCTTGCTGTCAGTTCCAGGCTGCAGGCTTTTATGTTCATTTGTAATGCAATCAATAAGGAATAGCTTAAATTGAGCTCTGGAAGCTTGATTTTATAGTTTGCTAAATTTCTCTCTTAAATTTGTTTAAAATAAAAGAGAAGTTTCTATGGAAACCTTCCCTTTTATTTAAGAAAAATATCTCCAAGTCTCCCAGGCTTCCTCTCTGCCTCAAACAGCCAGGGCTGGCTGGATCCATGCCAAGAGCTGCTGCACTCTCCCAAATGTGCTGCACCATCACAGTGCTGGGCGGAGTGGCAAAAACTTGTTACCACCTCCATCATGCAATTGATGTAGCCTCTTTCATCACCTCCCAATAGATGATATTACTCTATTCATACACTTACAGCTCCCAAAACAGTTGACAGCAAAGGGCATTCCCCATTGACTTGGGAATTCCTGACAGTGATAGCAGTGGTAGCATATCCTGGAGGTGTCGTCTCTGTCCTGCATCACTGCCCAGAGCAATGGCAACTGGGCAGAGTGAGCAGAAGCCATGTGGCTCTTGGAAGTGGGAAATGCTGGTCACCTCAGTCTTGCTAGGAGCCTAAGTGGCTTCCAGGACTCAAAGTTTGTTCCAATAAAGATTGGATGTGGGGGTAAAAAAGCCTTATTGAGATAATCTCTGATTCTGAATTACAAACCCCTAGAATTTTTTTCCTAAATAATGCAATAATATCTGATGATATCAAAGAAATAAAAGGATGGAATTGTTCGGGTTTAAGGTATTTTTACCCAAAATTGTCATTACCATCAGCTGGTAAATACAATTTCGTTTTCCTGAACATGGAGAGCTTAGGACAGTCTGTCTGCTTAGACTTCCAAGGTCATCTTTCCAAAGGGCTCTCCTTTCTTAAGCTTCTCTATTCTCTCAGTTTGTGTCATTTTGAAAATTCTTTTTGCCTATTGATGCAAACTGTATACACTGCTACATTCAAGATTTTCCCTGCCATTACTCTTCCTCTGACCAGTCTTTCATAGTGTTACCCAGCCTAGGTTCTGGCTTTGAATTGCCTGATGGAAAATAGACTTTAATAGCTTTTGAAATTAATTTTGAACTCACTATGGCTAATATACTCACCGGCTTCACTCATCATTCATTCAGCTATAACAGTAACATATGAGAAAAAAAAAGAAACAACCTATAAAATCTGTTCAGAAAAGATCTATACCAGCTGTAACCTCAAAACTACCGTAGAGCATTTGTAGAAAGACAACAAGATAATAATCAGATGTAAGGTTGGCTTCTCAGAATTTTGATTAAAAATTCTTTATATCTGTGCTGAATTCAATTCCATGTAATTAATTTTCAGTACAGCACTTCATTAGATGAGCTACTGAATAAAGAAAATAATTCAGTTTTGCACCCTTTTATTTTTGAAGTTGGGAGTAAGATATGCTTGACTAGAGTCATGTATGCAATTACCAATTTTTTAAAAATAAAAATAAAAACTTGGAAAAAATGTAATGCAAAGTTTCCACACATGGTATAAATTAATTTAAAAGCTATCCTATTGATGAAAATATATGTATTAATATCTTTGTATTTTTCTAGACTGTATTGCCCTAGAAAAAAAAATCAAAAAAACCCAGAAGTGATGGCTCAATATAATGCATCCTTTACCTATCCTGATTGATCATTCCTCACCTCCTAGAGGAATGTTGCTAAGGGAAAACTCTTGTGAATGTTCCTTATCCATGCAGTTCAAGTCAGCTCTCCTAAATTAACAAAATAGAGAAATTTTTTTACATGTTGAAAGGATTTTTTATTTTATTTCAGTTTTAGCTTTTTATGTAATAGTGATTATTTTAGGAATTTTTTCTCAATCCCTCTGATGACAAGGTAACTCTGCATGCTTACTGAAGCTCAGTGTAACTTAGCTAGCCTAAGGGTAATATAAAACCGGATTGTTCAGCTTCTTTGACAACTATAGCCAGATTTTATTACAGTGGGTTGCTCATGGACCAGAGAACAAACAAACTTTATAACATGATGAGTCACCTGGGGAAGAGATTCAACCTGCATGTCAGGAGTTGGACAACCGCAGTGCAATGCATTAAGGATTCCATTGTATTGCAGAGATACCATGAGAACAAGAGCTGGAAGTGGATGTATTTATTTATGCTGTTAGCAAAAGATGTAGTAGTCTTTTCTGCATAAACACAAACAAAATTCAGCAAAGAACTGGCAACTTTTAAAGCATTATTACTAGCACAGAGTCAGTAATTCATGTAAGCTAGTCTCATGACTTTCTGATTAAAGCTGCCAGAAATTATTTTCTTTAGCCTCACTGTCATCAAAAGTCATTCAAATGGTGACATTTTTAATTAAAGATCATTCTGGTTTTTTTTCAGTGAGAGAAAAAAATCTCATTAGATAACAGTGAAAAGCAAAAAAAGAAATTGTTCTGCTTGTCAATCTCACATCAGTCTTATGTTTAATTATTTCTTGTTGTTTGGAGTCCCTGGATGAAAAATCAAAACAATCAATTTCCTAGTTCAAAGCCAAGATATAGCACTGGGATTTGCCAGTATAAGTAAACTACTTGAGAATACATGTATGATGATACGGAGACTTCCTTATCACCTGAACACAGGAGGTTTCAGAATATTCTTTATCTCATTAAAATGCCCTTTTGGCTTTCTGTTCACTCCAAACAGTAGAAATGCCTGAAGACTCCCTGGAATACTGTAATACAGGGCTTGTGATGACTCATCTGTTCCTCATGTGTAGTAGCACTTTTTCATTGGTTTCCCACATCACTGAGAGAAGAAAAATGAGGAGGGAAACCTCTTTGGACCTCTTTTAGTTAAAGTATGTGTCAAATTTATAGAGAAATACTGCAACATCTTTGTGTAGGAAAATATGTGCATAATTTAGGCTCTGTTTTCTTGGCCTTTGCCTTCTGTCTTCTACTTGTAATCTTCTGACTGCCATTCCTCTGTTGTTACAGAAATGAAGAGAGTTCAACTTCTGCATGCCAAATATTTGAATTTTAGCAAGTGATTTTGGATATTGTAAATGCAGAGCCTGATGGACTTGGACTTGAAGAATATTTGCCACATAAAAAGAAAATGTATTTCTTTCATATCCAGTGAAAAGGTGTCACTTTGCTATCAGTTGTCCTTTTCTTAAGCAGGAAACTAATGAGAACAACACAGAAGGATGACAACATGGAGTCCCTTTTGCAGGCAAAGGGCTGAAAATGGACACTCCCCTATGTTACAGACACTATTTTCTCAATTTCCTTTTCAGGCTTTTGACTGTGTTTTCTTAGGAGACCCTTAGTCTGCCTTGGCCAAATCCCTGGGTTTCCCTGCCCAAAGAACCCTTTAGCTTTTCCTACCTTATTTTGCAGACATCCTCCCAGCACCTGACTCACCTTTTGGGCCTTCGGAAGCATTTCCTTGGGCCTTTCTGGCCTTTGCAAATTACTGCCTCTGTTTGATTAGACAACACTTGTTAGAGGAAATATCATCTCTCAGCTGCAGTCCCATTGTAAGGGCATTTTACGAAAGAGACGTCTTTTTATGTGCGTACAGTTAATGGATAATGGCCCATTATCAAGAAGCTGTGACTTTGCTCATAGGTTTTCTTTCAGCAATGGAAGTCTTTATTGTTGTTAGCATACAAATTTCTGGAGCATTTACACAGAGGCAATTAAGGCCATATTCAGATAGGCTATTATTCTACCTAATGGGGACATAATAGGTACTTAATAGATATTTAGGCACCCATTATGCTTACTGGTTCAAAAGAGCAAAATTATCAGGCTCTTTTCCCAGGCCAAACAAAGGAATTGTCGAGGACTAACCGACATCAGGATGTGCTATTTTATGGGCTCAAATTCATTTTCTGGGCAAAAGCACAGAGGATTTCTTCTGTGCTTCCTCTGAATGGGTTCTTCTTTTCAAGGCAGAGGTCTAGGAATTTATGCAGCGTCACAGAGTTGGTGCTTGTATGAGAGGACCTGATGCAAGGAGCAAGTGACTTTATCACAAAGTGTCACAAACTTCTTTGAGTACAGGCTCTGTAATTTAAAATAAGAACTTCTTCTTTAATTTAAAATATAAAATGCTGTATGAAAGTTATTTAAGCACTTTTTTCCATTTAAATACTTTTTATTCATTTAAAATAGGAAAAGACAAATATAAAAGATGTTAAAAGCAGAGTTGTAAAAACTCAGCGTAACCTTTTTTCTCTAGTATGCAAAATATACCACAAGGATGTCTTGTAGAATATAAGCACTTGGTTTATTGCAGATAAGATCATGTAGATTTAAAGTAGCTGCCAGGAATGAGGCTACCATCCAGCAAGCTAAATAGAAGCCACTACACTGGAGATCAAATAGACCACAGGCCCTTGGCAATGCTCAAACAGCTTGAAGGAAGCATTTTCATTTACAAAAGAACCCAAACCAAGAAATACAGAACAAAACCATCAAGATCACAGAAAGACAAAGTCTTTTACAGATATGAAGTCAACCCAAAAGGGAATGAATCCAGAAGCTTTGTAAAAAGATAAATATTCCCCTCTTCTCAGATAAATTATAATCAAGCTCAGTCAAAGGGTCATGTGCTTTCATTTTACAGGTGGACATTTAGCCTCTCCTCTCTCCAGGCTTACCCTGTCTTGTGCTCCCTAATATCTGTGAGTAGCCGTGCCTCCCTTCTTACACTGCCTTTGCTGGAACTAGGAAACAACTGTAAGGATTCTTCTTGGAAAAAGTGCTGAATTTTTCCCAGTTGTGAGATCAGTCACATTATGGAAAGAACGGAGACAATCTTTTCGTTAAGCTGTCATTAAAACAATGTTTGTGTAGTCTTTGAGTACATCATTCTTACAAAAAAACCATAGTTCTCATGATAAAATATTTAAACCTTTCAGAGGATCTCCAGTTCTGCCTGTGGATCACCACGGAAGCTCTTTAGACATTTCAATTACTCTTTAAGACTCCACAGAACTGTTTTCACTGTCTTTTGGTGGTGAAACTCTACACCATCATTTTCTGATGCGAGTCAAATCCCAGCAGCAGAATGTATGATTTTAAACTCAAAGGTGAAGAAGAAAGCCTGAATTTCTAATACTCTATTAACAACTCTGCTCTGGCATCTTGCAACGCAAATACTACAGACTGAGAAGTAAACTAGATCAAAACAATCCTAATTACCCAAACACAAAGCAAGAACAACACACATTTCCAGAATCTTTTCTGGTGTTCCTTCTGGCCTGTTCTTCCCAGAAATGGGATGCACAAGACCTCTGACATCAGATGAGTTACTCTCCCCAGTGTATCCCTGGGAGCCACAGTTGTCGGCTGCTGCCTGGTGGTGCCAGTGTGTAGATTTACGAAAACTCCTTTTCAAAGCTGAAAAATTCATTGCTTTTAACCCAAACATCATGTCAGTGAGGAAAGCAAAGCTTCTGATCGTCTGCATTTGGAAACATTTTTCCTTCTTCAGTTCCTTAAAATAAAGTACCTAGTGTGACCAAAAGACAGAATTTCTCTAGCCACAGTCTGATGAGCTTACTCAGAGAAAAGTGAAGAGCTTAAAAATCAGTCTTCATTAGCATAATCTTTCTATGACATTCCTAATGGCCCCATAATTGCAATGGTCAAAATAATCACATATTTTGATGTTAATAAAAGATGTGTTAAGAGGTCTTTCAGGGGCAATCCTATTAAAATATCTCAATTTTCTGTGGTCTTAAATTCTATTCATCTACATGTACTGAGTAAATTGCACTCTCAACCAAATGTGCCACAATCACTATCTGTCATTTAATACTGATAATTTACCCAGGATTATACAAATAAATGAATAGAAATTTAATCCTACCTAATCACCCAGGTTTGTTGCTTTAGCAGAAATTTTAGAAGGTTCCTCTCACTGTTTTTTGAAAACATTGAAAACATAAAAACTAGAAATCTGTAGACACTCAGTATCTGCATCTGCAGTGTTTGTTAATGAAGTGATTTGGAAGTAGAAGCTGGTATCTGAGGAACTAGAACACAGAAAAGGGGGCAGTGCATGAGTTAAAAATCTATTTGACAAATACTGGGAAAAAATCAAAAGATGAATACAAAGACCTTGGCTCAGAAAATTCTACACAATCAATGCTTGGAGTCTAGGCAAGTATCACTGCATGTGTCCAATGTTCTGATTTTTTTTCCATGCATGCAGCACTGGGTTCTGCAGCAATTTGGAAACTAAAGGTGTGAGAAGGAACAGCTAGAAGAGTAAAATGATAATGATGGAATGAAGACTACTTACGACTTCATATTAGACTGCACTTTCCTTATAAAAATTTCCCTTAAAAATTGAAGTAAGCAATCAAGTAAGGAACCTATTTTACTAAAACAGCAAAGTAAAAGAAACTCTCAGAAATAAAAAGAATTTTTACAAAAATTAAAGTTGTATCCTAGAAGAAAAATATGAAATAACATAAAAACTTTAATCCATTAATATGAATTTATTTTTTAAATATAAACCCCTAACAATAAAGGGTAAAAGAGATTTCAAAGAACAAGTTGTTAAGTGCATAAAACTTACTAAGGAAAAAAAACTTTTTCAAACGTACCAGAAGCAGGACTACAACCAAAACCAAAGTTTAATTGACAACTGAAATATACTGACTGATATTGAAAAAGACAAGACCATGGAACAAAATTTAAATTAATTCTATTCAGTAATACACAAAGAATGAGGAGGAGGAGGGAGCAATTGTCTCATATTGAAGTGTCACATGTCAGAATAGTTCAAAAGAATACATTGTTGCAAGACATCAATACAATACATTTGTTAACTAAGGAAATTCAAATGTCAAATTGCTAAAGTACTGATTATGGTAACCAATCTATAAGTCAAATTAGCCTCACTGAAGGGCAGCAAGGGGTATCCAGGTGTTTACTGGTGCTTGACTTCAAAACTGAGACTATCAATAAATGCTATGAGAAAGACAGATGTATTAGGTAGTGAAGTAACTATAATACATTGGAAAAGGTCGGCGTGCTTTGTGTAAAGGGAATGTGATAAGCAACATAATTTTTGCTTCTCAAATCTGATGGGGTCCTTTGACAGAATTAGTGGTGTGAATAAAGATATGTTTAGAATTGTGAGCTAAAATCTACAGCTGACTGTAAAGACCTGCAGAAATATCTTGTGCTATTAACTCTGGAAATGGGTGTGAAATGACAGATGAAATTCAATGTCAATGAGTGCAAAATAATGCATTTGGTGGGAAAAACACGATAACTCTACTATAGATGCAAAATAATGGGCTCTGAAAGATCTTGTAATCATTATTTCTGAAAGCATGAATGTTTAAAGGCAGTTAAAATGGTAAATAGAACTTAGGAAATATTAGGAAAGACACAAAGAACAGGAATTGTTGTATGACACTAGGTAATGTCTGATGAATTTACATCTTGACTTGTGGGTGTAATTCTGATCATTCCAGTTAAAAAGATTCAACAGAACTGGGACAGTATCAGAGGTAGAAGATAAGTCAAGTCAGAAATACGGAGATTACAAATACTCTTCACTTTCGAAAAGAGATGACTGATAGGAGTGTATGATAGGATTATGTAAAATCTCAAACAGTACAAATAATACAACCAAGTAAAGTTTACTTTTTATATTGTATAGCAAAATTGTTAGGAAACAGGCTTAAAACAAACTAAAGAGAAGGTCTTACTCATAGTAAATAAATACAATATAGTCACAATTGTAATAGAGCTCTAAAGTGTTGTTAGAAAAAGAATTAAGAAATTCATGTAAGATAAGTCTATCAAGTATCAATAAAAGGAAAGGTCCAGAGAGAATCTCAAGGTCACAAAGTGCCTAGCTGCTCATTACCAACAACTTAGAGACTGTACCAGGAGAGGTGCAACTATTGTTATACTTACACATTCCTTTTATCCTTTCACTTGGATCATCCACTACACATCACTCCTGAGACCTGATAAGAGGTTTGCTGGGTTTGATACAAGAGAGGTTTTTACTGGAATTTGCATTCTCTTTTTCTGACCTGTGTCCAAAACCATAACTCTTTGGCAAGTCCACTTTGGTAAATAAATGCTACACTTCCTATTTAAGATGTGTCAATAGACAGGAAATTTCAAAAGGCCTGAAGTAATTAACCACAAAGGTTTCCTCTGCCTTAAAATTTGAGAATCATCACTGTCTTTTATATAATCAGTCACAAGACTCTGAGATGCAAGTTTTCCTACTGTACAAAGCATCTAATTTGGAATTTTTTAAAAACAAACATTTAAGACAGAAAGCTTTGAAATTCACTTAAATAGGCCTTTCCTGAAGCATCTGAGAAAGAATTTGTTTTGACAGATAAATTAATGATCACATTATCTAAAGCAGAACCTATTCCTCACTGAGCTTTGTTTTAAATATGATGGGAAATAAGCCATTGAAAAAGCATACCCTGTATTTTTCCCATTGAACTTAGTAAATAAATAAGACTATTTTGAAATAGTATGAATTTAACAAACCTGAAAATATTCCAGTCATTTAAAAAAAAATTATGGGTCAGAAAACAACATAGCATGTTAATGAGGGGAAGAAATTTTTTGTATGATTTTTTTCCCTGCAGATCTTTTGTCTTTTATTAGATTAAGTTACTAAAAAGCTGTCACCCTCTGTCTCAGAGATACCTTTATTTAAGTGATGAGCAAGGAATTTTTGACTTGGATCAAGCCTTCAAAAGCACAGATATATGCCTGCACACTGGAAGAAAGGGAAGTTCTTATGAAATCTGTTCTTATATCTCCATGTTTAAATTATCAATAATTTTAAAGAAACATAAAAATATGGCTAACGTAACTTAGAGATATCACACAAAAAAATGGAGAACAATGCCATCTCACTGATGATGGAAAGAAATTGCTGAAAGTAACTTGATCATTTGCCAGCAGGCTACAGGAAAACAAAATGTATTTTAATCCCACCAAGCATGCGGTTGAATTTCAAGGACAGAGGAGCAAAATACTTCTTTGCCTGTAACCTGAGAGACCAGAAAAGGAAAAGTTTTGGCATATGGCATGAAGGAGGGGGAGATAAGGCTTCTGACACTTGAATTAACCATTCATGCTCACACTTCCCATAAAAGTCAGTATGATCTTTGAATATAGAAATAGGAGAATTTTCATACTAGAGAGATTTTTATGCTACTGTAGCAATTACCAGACACATCCCATGCTATATTTTAGTAATGTCTTGAATGCTAAAGAAAGGTCCATTCTTTTTTAATCTTCATGAAGATAATTATGGAGATTGGGTGATGCAAAATTGTGTAGTCTCAGCAAGAAAAATTATGGACAGGAATAATTTTCTCTTTTGTTAAATTCATACTTTACATGTATTTATATATATGTCAATATATTTACGGTTCATATACATAGAACCCTTCTAAATATTAGGTTGACATGAATATTTATACAGAATTTTAAAAATACATTAGCTCCTCTTATTTTTATTATATGTATTTCTTGCTGAGATTGTTTCTATCACACTATGCAATGATAAAATATTACTGAAATATAAATACATATATGTCTGGGAATGTGAATATTTAAAAAGCAAAATTTATGCTGTTAAAAGGATGTGTCGGGAATTGTTTATTAACTGAATACCATGAGTACAATTTTTCCTAATTTACATTTTTCTGCTATTACACTGACTCACATGTCTATGTATTTTGTCTTCTCAGCATCAGTCATCACTAAAACTTACTGATAAAGTGAATACTCTGCTGCAAACTTTCCTATGGAGGAGTCTCATCAGTAAAGATGCTAATTCAGAAGTGCATGCTGTGACTATCCCAGCAGTATTACATGGCTGTGTTTCCTTTACTTTGCATGAGCTCAGCTGTTCTTCAAACCAGCTTTCTTACCATACCTGTAAATATTTCAATTTTATCTGGAACAAAACTAGCAATTCAACCAATTTGACTGCAGTCTGCTAAACTACCCTCATCTCTGTGCCTTTGAATAATGAAAGCTTCCAGTTATAAATTTCCCAATTGTGTGAAAAAAATGAACTTCTTAAGTTATTGGTATCACTTCAGATTCTTGAGTCTACAAAGTGACAATATAGTGCACAGTGTCTGAATTTAGCAACTCAGTATCTTAAATCATAGCTACTTAAAGTGTACCTGATCAGCATGTTTGAGACTATATTTGCTGAAGCTCTGAGGACAGGTGATTCTTCCAAGCTAGATATTATAGACAATAGTGAGATTCACAGCATAATCTGTAGGAAAATACCTGTTCATTACCATCTTTGCATATGTGTTCAGAGTCACAAGCTGAACTGCTATTAAATTAAATGCATTCTTGGTTTGACAAAATGGACAAGATGAAAAAAGGGTAAAAGCACTTTATCTTCAATTTGTATTACTACGTTATGTAGCAAAATAAAATCATGTTCATTTTGCTTGCTGTTCCCCACTAAGGCAGCAATGCTGAGTCAGCATCAGTAGGGTCTTACTGACGTTATTGTTTTTTAGGTCTTTGGAAAAGGTACTCTGCAAGGAGCTGAGTCTATATACTGATCCATATCTAATAACTGTTCTGTTCTCGTTTATTCTCCTGTGCTCATTCCATGGCTCTTACTAATTAAAATGAAATTCTGAAATAAATAACCCCTTGGAAGACTAAAGGACTTCCCGTCGCTAGAAATTAATCACACTTTACTCATTATGCTGAATATATTTCCTTAAAATGTTTTCAAGTTCTAAGAAAAAAACAAGATCTCATTCTGAGACCTTCAGTGTTTACTAATGTAACTTTAAAGTTATAAGCATAGGAAAGTAGTTAAAAACAGACCCTTTGTGTCATGTAGCTGCCAGGACTGACTTTGAGGGTTTCCCTGGTTAACTGAACAAGTGAAGCAAATGACTTTGGGGTTCTTTGTGGAAATTTCACTACAGACTAAAAATAAAGGTTGATAATGATGATGATGATGATAATAATAATAATAAATAATAATATAACTCTCTTTACAACTCAATGTATTGTTAAATACAAGAAACCATAATAAGGCACTTTTAAATACAATTACAATATCAGCAAGCAGTCAAAAGTAAGAAGCTGGCTGAAGCTTTTGTGTTTCAGTATAGTTACAGATATTGTGTATGTTGATGCCTCATTGTATATTTATACAGTGTTAAGTACAAAAGCTGAGATTTCTGACTTGCCTGAATATAGCATGATTTTACTACATGATGGTCCAATGGGTTCCAGATTCATATGAAAAATACAGGAAAGTTGATGTTCCATTTTTAAAATATTGGTCACACAAGTATATCCTTGCTTGCCTCCATTAGATCAGGTTTAAAGCCAACACAAAATTTACTTCCATTTCGATGCTATTTTTATTTAATCTTTTTCCAGCTTGTCTCTTTTTACTTATAGCTAGCAAAGCTTAGCCTCAAGTGCTTTAAAAGTTCCCCTTACACACTTATCTATCATGGTTGGAGGTGTTGATGAAGCTATATGACAGATTGAACACACATTCCTGATGCAATTTAAGTGACCTGATTTTAACCCATATTACAACAGTTCAAGAAAATGACATTTTCAAGGAAAAAAACCCCAACAACTCCCATTCATTATCTAGTGTGGATGCACCATATTAATGGCTACGTGACCACGGGTTAAGGAGGTAATGCAACACCTGCTATTTGCTTGGTGGGGTGGTTTGCTAAAGTCCACAGGAAGAACTTGCCCACCAGCTGGAAAATCTCCAAAACCAATTTCACAGGGAATTTGCAGGGTCTGATTCTCAGAATCTGATATGCCTAACATATGCCTAAATCCTGTGAACAGCCAGATTTGGCAGGTATTCTCGAGCATAAGTATGGCAAGCACCACATAGCACACAAAGTGGTTGTAAGTAGACTTCATTAAGGTGCACAGTAGGTTTTTCTCTCAGGAAATAGCAGCCAGACGGAGCACCACTGATACTACCACTGTTTATCTAATTATATCCCTCACCCAAGCTGTGAAGGCCACAATTCATTCTTTTCACCTGTCAGGAGGGATTAAAATTTACACCTCAAACCTCTTCTACAGGTGCTTCTTCATTGCTTTGTTATTGTAGTTTGGGGATGCGCTCTTGAAGAGCCTTTCCTCACATGTCCTTTTAGCACCCTGTGGACAATGTTAACATCATTGTCTTTCCAGTTGCCTCCATTGAAAATCCTGAAGTGTTTTTTCTCATGCTCCTTTGGCAGGTGATAAACTAGAAAATACGTTCCAGAAACATCTTTCTGCCCTCCAGTTACTGATGGGCATTCAGTCTTTCAGGCCAGGCTACAGCCAGCCTGAAATAAAATTCTGAAGAGCATGCACTATGCAAGTCAGTCCTCAGCATTGTTCACACCTGCTACTGGGCTGTGCTCCATAGTGCAGCCATAGCCTGAGAGGTTGGCAGGTATCTTACTGCACATGACTTGAAATTGTTTAATGTCACAATGAAGAATTAAGAATTTATTTTACTGGAGACACATAAGTGTGCACACACAAGACTGTAAGGTAATGGTTAGTGTACTTCAAATAAAGCTGTGATATCAATACCCCTTCCTTTATATGAGAATTTTCTCTATATCCTTATAGTGTCAATTTAAATACAGAGTGCTGGGTTACCTTTGAATACTTTCTGTTGCAGCAGAAACTGCCATGCTTATGGACTTGCATGTAGACTATTTTGCATTATTTGGACTTCCTTTGTATCAGATAACCAGCAGCAGAATTAAGATCTCCAATAATACCTCTTGAAGACAGATATAATTATTAAATACAATAAAGCACAAACTAGGTTATTACAGTGGTCTTAGGGATGATCATAAGAAGTATTTACAGACTGTTTTTAGGAACATGCACAGATAGTACTTAATTTCTAGTGCAGCAAGATAGTTTGGATTTTCTTCTAATTTTCTTTTCTTTGAAATTCAGAGTTTCCCTTTCTCAATGTAAAACATAATTAGCAGAGGCAAAATATAAAATATGAATAAGGTCTTTCTTCATACCAGAATTGAAAACTTTGTGTTTTCATAGAATAAAATAGAATAGAGAACAGAATAGAACAGAATAGACTGTTTCAGTTGGAATGGACGTACAAAGACCATCTAGTTCAACTGCCTGACCACTTCAGGGCTGACCAGAAGCTAAAGCATTGTTAGGTGTGTTGTCCAATTGCCTCTTATGCACTGACAGCCTTGGGGCATAGACCATCTCACTAGGAAGCCTGTTCCAGTGTTGAAACATACCGTTGGTAAAGAAATACTTCCTTATGCCCAGTCTAAACCTCCACTCCAGGAACTTTGAATCTTTGAACCGTTCCTGTACTGAATATCCCTGGATACCAGAGAGAAGAGCTCAGCCCCTCCCTCTCCACCCCATCTCAGGAATCTAGTGAGAACAATGAGGTCACCCCTCAGTCTCCTTTTCTCCAAACCAGACAAGCCCAAAGTCCTTATCTGCTCCTCACAGCGCAGACCTTCCAGCCCTCTCACCAACTTTGTTACCCTCCTCTGGGTGGATTCAAGGACTTTCCCATCCTTCTTAAACTGTAGGGCCCAGGACTGCATACAGTTCTCGAGATAAGGCTGCACCAGTGATGAATACAGTGGGATAATCATCTCTGTATTGTGCTTTTAAGGAGGTAATGATTCCTCAGACCTCTGTCTACATCATGGGACTTATTTGCCCTGACCTGTTTCAGTGAAAACTACTCAACAAGCACACACGTGTCAATCTGCTAAACTTACTTGCTGTTTTGTAAGCTCCCAGCAGCCAAGAAATATGTCTATTCACTTATGGACAAAGTAAAAACTTGACTTGCAACATCTTTATACATTAAGAAAATACTGTTACTAAGTCTGGCTTTTTAATTTAATTACAGTCAGATCAGTGAAAAATAGATGGAAAAATCACAGGCATAGGTATAAAAGGTCATTTACTATGTTTACTCTCTGCAATATGGAAAGTTATTGCCTAGGATTAAATGATGATTAATTGATGAATCAATATTTCATCTAGACTGTTCTTGCATCTTTATGCTGTTAGGAATAATGAACTTCTGATACAGCAATTGGAACATCTAATCACTGTGCATTCCCTAGTATTGGGTCAAATATTACTTGCATAGTCATACAACTATGCTAAATGGGAGATAGCAGTGAGTATTACTAATTAAAATATCATATTAAACAATTCTACTGACATTCCTGCAAGAGAAGAAGGATCAGCTCAGAGTCTGCTTTGAAAAGAGTAACCTATCTGAATTAGGAATGTCAGGAACTGTGGAAACACACTTCTTATTTGATGTCTTGCTTTCTCAAAGTAAATTGACATCAACTGATGTGATCTAAATCCAACTTGTATGTATTCTCCATGGTTGACCAACCCAGCATACTGTAAACTTCCTTGCTACAATCTACTTGACAGAATAAAAGAGTCAATTCTAGGATTGCTCTCGGACATGTAGAATCATTCTCAATACTGCAATCCCTTGGATAAAAGCTTTTATCCTGTCTGAGTCTTCAGTGACAGTCTTAAAACTAGGTATGTATACATATGTATCTGCATCTGATATAAAAAAAAGACCTCATCTCTAGAATGTGCAAGTATTCAAATAAAATGCACTATTAAAACAAAGTATTAAATTAACCATTTAATTTCATGGTTGTCTATATTAAATTATTAAACATTTAATCTTCATAAAAGTCAATGAGAGTTATAGCGTCACTTTCTCCAGTGAAGTAAACCATTGAAAATATAAGACTTACAATTGAATTTAGGCTTTTCAAAGAAAACCCAGCTTTTAGATCATGGCAAGGAAACAGTGACTGTTCAAACAACTCTGCATGAAGATGTACAGTTCAATGAAGATGCAGATGTCCTCTAGATTAAAAGTACTGATTTTTCTTCTATCTGAAGCCTCCCTGTTCAGCCCTCCAACACCCTCTAAATTAAATGCCAGTTAAACAAAATTATGTAACAAGGCAGTAATATTTTCATTGACTATTTTATTATTACCACAGCGGTAGCATGTAAAAGAGAGAGGGCAGAAGACATTGTCACTTTATCAGCATAACATCAGGGAAGTCCAAGTGATAATGACCTAGTCAATTATTGTCTTATAGTTTGCATCCAGAAAAACCCTCTAGTAACAGAGTTGTAATGGAGTAAAGTCTAATACCCAACCATTAGAAAATAGAAGTGTCTTTCTGCATATACACCAATTTGATAATTACTCCATGCACTTGAGGTGAGAGAGAATTTGAAATACATTGAATGATTCAAAAAATGCAAGTACTACTCCTTAATAAGCTGCAGTGCTTGGCTTAAGTCTGTTGAACTCCTTTGAATGTAAGAGATGTTGAACTACATATAACTGGTGAAAAACAGTGGGAAACTAAATGCAGACCACGCAAATTAAAGTACTCCTATATCACAAAAAATGGTCCAAACCACAGGCACTCAGGAGATGAGAGCGTATTGGATTGCACATGTCTAGTTGCAGTGCATGATACATTCCTCATGATCTTTCTAATGGTCACACTACCACTCAAACCAAAATCATGGACCAGATCAGAGTGGACTCTCAAATGATACAAGTCTGTTTTAAACTGCAGATAAACTAAATTGTTATAATGGTTGCTTCTGGTCCTGAAAGACATGAATCTTTTGTTATGTCACAGTTAAAAAAAAAGTACTGGAATCGATTAGTTTCCTACTTTGCCTAAAATTATGTTTTCTGGACACCTTCTAATATTCTCAAACAAGCTTTGAATGTTGTGACTGGTAATGGTTTGTGTGTAGTATTTCATGTTTTTGACTTCTCAGGATAATTTTAAGGAGACGTGGATTATTCTCTGCCTCCCCACACTCCTGCCTCCCCACGCTCCTGCCTCCCCCCACTGTTCCCACCCCAGCTCTTCATTCTCTTTCCTTTTCCCTTTGTTTCTTTACTCTCTTATTCCTTTTTGTCACCTTCATTTGGAGAAGTTAAAGAGGGAGAAATAACCCAATAGAATTTTTTACTTTGCTCTGAAGTCAGGGAGATTTGTGTTCATCCTAATCTCCCTTGGTAATGAGTTCTCAAGTCTGGGTGCTGCTGCTGAGCAAGCCACCTTATGCTCTTCCGACTTCACTCTCCTGATTGACAGCCTCGTGGTTCCTAGGGAACACAGCTGTCAGGGCATAGTTTTGTTGCAAAAAAAATACCAACAAACGCAAAAGGCAACAAGACAAATAAAACTGTACTTCCCAACATGTCTGGAGTTGATACCTCAGATGAATTCTAGTTAACATGTATTGAAGCAGAATAGAAACCACTTTGTGACCTTATGCCACTTTTGTCCTGGAACACATATGAGGGAAATAAATGGGGAACTTTTTGTGAGACCTTTTATTTTTTATTTTTTTAATCAATGAAATATACTGTTATGAGCTGCAAGAGATATCTACTTATATGAGCCAAACCTTTGACTAAGAAGATGCTATTTTTACATCCTTATTTCCTGAGTGCAGCTGCACCTCTGAGCCAAAACCTGTGAAAAATAAGTCTAGAGTTCAGTTCTTAAATCCACATTTAAGAGTCTAATAAAAAGCCACTTGGAGGGTTTGTTTGAAACTTTGAGTTGGCGGAGATGTTATACTTTTTTGACTCAGAATATTCCTTCAGGCATGCATGAGCATCCTTCGTCAAAACCTTCGTTTAGATGTGAATTTCTTTTGATGGTTTGGGGGGACTTATAACTGCATTGCAGAAGTTATTTCAATTTATCACTAGGTAAATGATAAAGACTAGGCAAGGTCTAGTATTGTTTTTTTAGATGCCTTTTGTTTATTGGCACATTACAGCCAAACAAATTAGGATTGAATTGAGCAACACCCTCCCCCAACCTTTACTGCTGCAAATAGCTAAAGAAGCCACTTGATTTGCTCCATTTTTCCTAACTTCGATTATTTCAGAAAAATCACCACAATGTTTTCAAGGCCATTTGTCCTTGATTAAACATTTTTGTTGAGTTTTGTAACAGAAATTTTTAACGCTCAGTTCCTTGTGCCACATCCCTCACCATTTCAAACTATTATTTCAAGCCTTTGCATGGCAGTGGCAGGCCCCAGCTGCTCAGCTGTAAAAAACATTTTCTCCAGCAGCAGCAGCAGCTGCTGCTGGCTCATTGGCAGGCTCAGCAGCCAGCTGCGGGCCCAGGGCTGCCAGTAACACTGGGGCTGTGATGCAGCAGCAATGCTGATGCAGGTTGCCACCGTGTTGGCAGTCTCAGATATCCCTCTAACTCTTCAGCAGAGACTTTGCACACTTGTCTCTCTTTCAGTTCAAGCGTCTTCAACAAGTCATCAGAAATTTTTTTCAATTGTTGCCATAAAAAAGGGGGCAGTGCCTGGTCATCATAATTTCCTTCTAGTGTCCCAGCCTTAAAGACTTGCTCTCCTTGAGTGTTAAACTTTCTTTGCTCAGGAGACAGACAGGCAGGCTGTGTGCCAAGCCAAAAAAAGAAAAAAAAGTTGCTGTTTTTGTGCACTCTCACACATGGCCCATGTATTTGTGACTAGTTTTTCAATGATGCCCTGAGGAGCTGTGATGTCTGCGATTCACTGCCATCTGGAGGAGTGAAGCTAACCTGAAAGGGAGTCTTTACCTCTAGTTGTGTTTTCATTCTTCAGAATGGCTTTCAGATTTCATTTGGCAGAGAAATTAGATTGGAAGCTAGATCTAAATATAAACAAAGTTGTATGTGTGTGTACGTATGTGTTTAAATCATGATTTATTAAAGCAACAGAGAATTAATACAAACAAAATACAACTTTTCAGTAAACCATGTCCACATTGCTTTATTACCTTTAATCATATCATTCAAACACAGCTGGAATTTTTTATTTCTCTACTTTCTTAATTTTAAAGTGGGCCTATATATTTTATTATTATAACTAATGAGATAAAAATGTAACATTTTATAAACTGTGCTATATTTTTGTTTACATAGTCATTTGCAAATTCAATCAATTTTTGTAAGAGCTAGAGCTCTGTTGTGTCCTTGGACATTCACATTTCAATATGAAATCTCTGGCTACCTAACACTTGTGAAAAAAATCTCTGGTGTTTTCCAGGATGATAACAGCCCAATAAAATAAAATTTCCTCAGCATTCCAGATATATTGAAATTAGTGGGTCACACCTAGTAAAAATTTTCCTCCTATTTACTCTGATATTTTGCCAATTATATGCAATTTCTGTTCTGACAGTATAAGGCTGTGTATACATTCCCAAAGTACATTTTAAAGAATATATTTACTTAGTAAATATTACTGAGTTCGAAGAGCAGTTTATAATTCAAATCATGGACTGGAGCCACATTGGTTCTTAAAGTAAGATTTTAAGCATATGCTGTTAAGAATTTAGCTCTATAGTCAACAAATACATTTCATGTGAAAATGCACTGCCTCCAGCCAAGCACACTGGAAGGCAGCTTAGAAGAGCTGTACAATGACTTGGCCAAAATCTGTCTGAGGTCTGTAAAATAAACTTTTTAAATGGCAAAGCATAAAATATCTTTCTTTGGCTTATCTGCCTTTTCACACATAAGGTGCTGATGGGAAGGGATGTGGAAGTTGATTTTGATGCACACCTATAGGCTACTATTTTGCTGTAGGTATGATCTGAATTGCAGTCTGGGGCAGGTACCTGCATATTGAACACAGTCCAAAGGTGCTCCCAGAGGCTTGGTTGGCCTTGTCCATCCAGACATTTTTGCCTCCAGCATATGGTCTAAGGTATATCAGGTCTTTGCAAACTATTGTGAAGCTACACAACTTGCAGGATTAAAACATACGAGTTCCTAAGTTTGCAAAATTGAGCTCTGAGTCATATAAGAGCAAATAGTCCCATCTACCAGACTTCCTTCCTTCTGGCTGCAGTAGAAATATCTATTACAGGAACTAACTGTTCAAACTGGGTGTTGCTGTTAGGCATTTTGTCCATAAACAGTCAACAAATGTAGCAGTGAAGAAGAGATTTTGCAAGGCTAAAAAGAGGCTATTTGACCAAGACAGAAATTAAAAACATTCATGATTTTCTAACTAAAAAAATAAAAAAACCCCTCTTGAAAAGCCAAGTTTACGTGAAAGTAAGAAAAATAACTTTTGCTATTACATTTTTTATAGAATTAATCAACATTAATATTTTAGTTTATATCCTTCAGGTCTAATCTATCTTAATATTTTATTTTATAGCTATATGGTCTGACAAATTTTCATTTTGCCTATGAGAAGCAGAATTGCTTAAGCATGACTGATTATTGTGCTCTTCATCATAGCACCTAGCTTCAGACTTGACTGGAAAATTTGAAACAGGATGATAGAAAAAACATTTTGAAGATTCAGAGGACTAAAATGTCTTAAAGGATTTCTAAAAATTGGATAATGAATGTTCAGGTTCAAAATTCTCCTTAGGCAACTAAACTTACAATCTGGATTAACAAAATGAGTTCAAAAGAAAGCTTATTAAAATATACCCTGTAAAATTAAAACAATCCTCGATCCCTTAATTAGGTCTCAAGATCTTTCCTTCTTTATTGATCAACAGTTGTTCCGTATATTTTTGTCATATTTTGGAAAGGTTTTTAATTTTCCATAGTATAAGCTTTCTTTTCCTCTTAAGCTTTCTCTTCCTCTTTTTCTGGAAAGGTTTCTGGGCTTTTTCTCCTTTCCTCTAGGCTTTTGATTTTTTTGTTCATTTGTTTGTTTCATGTATTTTTAACATCTGATTGGCTTTATTTTTCCACTCCTTTTCTCTTCTCTACTTTTTTCCCATATTCATCTTTCCACTTTACTTGTTATCATTTGGCTTTACCTTGGGAAACTGCAAACACATGCAATTTGCCATGAGCTGGTGTGTTATGAGGGTAGAAGAACTAGAGAGTTGTATTTAAGCTTAGATGAATCAATGCTACTTAATGATGGTGAATAGACAGGGGAAGGGAGGGCAAGTCCGTGCTCAACTGGAACTTGAGGGGCTGAGCTTGCTCCCTTTTGTCTTGGTTTGAGGGGAAAAAACCCAAAATGTTTACCCACAAGCAGGGGAGGGGGCCTTCCCCACAGTAATCATGCCACTCTTTATAAAATTTAAGGAAAAAAAGAATTTAATACAAGAAGGATAACTGTTCTTAACTGCTCTATATAAACAGACTAGTGCAAACCACTTCCCCAACACCACAAGAGAAAGAAAAAAAACAACAACAAAACCCAGCAGGTTTTCCTCCAGGAGGAAAGTTATACTTAAGCAGTGCCAAATGTCACAGTTCGGCTGGCTGCGGAGTGAGTTCCCAGTAGTTCCCAGTCCCTCTCCAGCGAGACAGACGAGTGGTGAGCTCCCAGATGAACTCTGTGTCTCTTGTCCCAGATGAAGGAAAAAATTAAAGCTGAAAATGGGAAACCACCACGTGTCCTGCAAAAGCAGCTGCACACCTCTCTCTCCCAGGTCACTGCCCCAGCCGGGGCGGGCAGGCCGTGACGGTGCAGGCGGTGGTGGCTGCAGCAGAGGCCGGGATCCCAGATGCAGGAACCAGGAGAAACAGCCACGGCTAGAAGAAAATACAGCGTCCAGAAGCCCTAGCAGTAGCCAGCAGAGCAGCTTCCCTCCTCCGCAGCCACCGCTCCCCCCGTTCTGCCAAGCTGAAAAGGGAAAGATGTCCCCCAAAACAAAAGAGACAAACCTGCCCCCATCCAAGTGATCAGCAGTTAACTACTTCTTTTGTTAACTGCTGGCATGGGCAGTTAGTGGCAGGGGAGAGAATTTACATAATAATCCCAAACTACAACACCTTTCTACCCCTGGAAAAAGTGAACTATTGCATATTTTAAGCAGATAGCCTCATCTTGAGTCACAGTTGAAGAAAGCCATAGCCCATAAGGCCTTCACACAAAGTTGAATATGTGGTACAAAAGCTGAAATAAATGCTCTAGTGAAGGAGCCTCCAATCAATTCCCTCCACTCACTTGCTAACAAAGATATTGTGCATCAGACAGATGAAAACATGAAGGGGCTGGGGAGCCCCTTGAGGTCAGACTTTCTACCAGCAGATTCAATAATGGTAGGAGCTGAGGGGAATAAAAAACCTGTCTGAAATGCTATTACTTAAGTGGAATTATAATAGGTTTGTTGCCTAAAGGTAAATTTAGGAAAATACTAGACTTAATTACTCTTTCAAAAATTTCTAGGGGACCTCAGATAACCGCAGGCAGTGCTTTGGCTTACTAATTTTTCATCTTCATGGGAGGACATCGTTGAAATATGCAGGCAGGGCATCCTGGCCTGAGGTTGACTGAACAGAAAATAAGGAACTA
The DNA here is from genome assembly GCF_047495875.1 of Pithys albifrons albifrons. NCBI lineage: Eukaryota > Metazoa > Chordata > Aves > Passeriformes > Thamnophilidae > Pithys > Pithys albifrons. The sequence continues at coordinate 45,990,662 of NC_092462.1, read as the reverse complement.
CTGAACAGAGATTGCTGGACATAACAAATAACAAAGTGAAAATCTGACAAAAGTTACAGAATGTGAGGAATGACAAGCTTTCACAGACTATTCAGGGGAAGTTCCGTGAGAAATGGCCAGTCTTTGCAGCTAATTGGAGGGGAGCATTGAGAAACTGTTGAGAAGTACGGCTTGTGTTGCCAGCAGTATTAATGCCTCGGTGAGAGTATCAATAATACAGATCAATATTAACAAAATGGCCATGTAAGTAACACCAGTAAGCCATATTATTACCTATTATGTCTCATAAATACCTGGCAATAATATTGGAAATATGAAATTTTGGCACAACTGTAGCAAAGCCTCTGTGGAAAAATTATGAAATTACAGTTCCACATTCTACCATATTCCACCTGGAATGCAGTGAGAAGGCTGAAGGACTAATTACTAACTGTAAATTAGAGAATCCCTATCAACTGCAGATTAAGATTAAATTGGATACAACATAGCTGGGTCTCTCCTTTTATTTCACTGTCATAAATAATAAACTCCTTTTTACTCAGCAATTTTGTACTCTCAAATTCTGGTTAATTTCTGTTTCTTGAAAGATAATCACTTTGATTTTAAAGAACATGGGAAAAATTGACTGCATAAATGCCTGTAGTTCTCATATATTAAATTGTTCATCAAGTGGAGTTTGTGACCTCAAAGATGTTCTGCTTGTGCAGATTAATATTGAGCCAGAAATTAAGGTTTCCCAAGAAGATAAATCTAACTTAAGATAGCAAAAGATATCACTAGCAGCTTATAAACTTCAGTATTTTATATATTATGAATGGTCTAGTGAAATGTGTATCCCCTGTCCCACAGAAGGGGGATTGCAACTAGATGATCTGTAAGGTCCCTTCCAACCCCAGCAATTCTATGAATCTAGTAAAATTTTGGATTTATTCTTCTCGTTTTATAATGAGGCATGTACATTAAAAGCTGCTTATTAACAGCAGCTCTCTCTTGAGCACAGCTCAGCTCCGTGAGCAGAGCTATTGCAAAGCCATTGTTTTGCCTGTATTTCACAAAAGGCCTGCCTGAAGCCACAGTACAGTCAGCAGTGATGAAAGCTTCTGTAGTCCTAATTTCTGAAAACTCTAATATGGACCATCTGTGCAATTAAATTACCTGGTTTTCTAAGTATTTCAACTGTTCAGTTAGTTTGTGGAAGCCAGTCAGTTTTAACACACCTCTGCACTCTTAAGTGTATCCAAACCATTGATTCACTTAAGATAAGACATTTGGTTACAATAAATTCTATCATTTCCATGACTATAGAATATTTTAAGCTTTTTTTTTTCCTTAATATGGATTCAAAAGGCAGAATGGTATCTGAGGAGTCTTTTTTATTCCTAAGCATCTAACTAGTCTGATGTTAAAGCAGAGAGTTTTCCAGAGGAGACTTTATAAAATAAAAATAAACTTGCGAACGTCTTGAACTTATTACTTTAAATGTCTAATATGTCTTCAAGAGAATAAAAAGTACCATTATTAAATTTTTAAAAGGTATCTGAGTGTATCTGAATCTGAAGCAGATGAAGATACTGGCAAAATATACACAAATTCATTTGCTGATTAACTCAGTATTTCACCTTTATGAAATTCATATACATACATGAACATGTGTGTACATACATACATGTATAACAATACAGATATTCTTTTATGCACTAGTTATTGGATCAAGGTTAAACAACTAGTAGGATGACCCAACACTAAAGCTATTGAAGCTTCGGATCAAATATAAGAAAGATAACAAACTTTCAACTTTATCTTATGTTGTCATTGGAAACAGCGAATGTTATTTCAATTTCTTAAGAATCAGAATAAAGATTATACAGAAGGTCTGTTTAAGACTAAGTACTGTAAAGAAGCATCATCATACATACAGCTTACCTCGGTACTTTCTTTTGACCTTTTCTTTGTGAATTACACTAAAAACAGTTGTATTATTTAACTTTTCCATTACTCATTTTCATAACATGTTGAAATAACATCATATCTATTTGAAGAATCTTTGTTTGTAATAGCTGTGTTAGTGCTTGACCTGGGTGTGTGGGCTGTAAAGCATGTAAAGCACTATACAGATTTGAGAACCACATTTCTATCATCCACAGGTAGAAATACAGCCAATGATCTCATTCAACTTCTGTGATATTATTTTCACAGTGAAAAACCATTACAAAGTGTAGCACATTATTTATTACTGGCAGTCTTGTTAGTAAAGGTTCAAGGCTGGAATCAGAACAAGCATTGAAGGTCAGGATTGAAAAACATTCATTTTTAAGAATGAAATAGAAAGCTTGAACATTATGTACTAAGGAGTATGAGTAAATGACTTTGCCCATTCTGGACACAAATACCCAGCACGTGTCAAAGAGATTGCAGTGCAAGGCATGCAAATAAAATCTGCTTTATGTCCAAGGATAGCGCTACTTCATTTTCAAGAATGTTGAATTAATTTAAACAATGAGAAAACATAGAACAAACAAGTATGCTTTAAAAATCTATTTAACTTTCTCTCAATGCTATTCATATCAGCGTCATTTAGGATACCCGTGAAAGATGCATTTGCTCACAGTTCTAACTCAGCCCAGGTGGGAAAACTTGCAGAAGTTTGGAGACAGAGACTGTCTTCTCTCCCATGGTAAAAGCAGTTGGGATTTTGTTTTGGTTTGGTTTGGGGTTTTGTTTCTTTTACTGTCTTTTACTTTTTTCACTTATCTTTTGACTGCAGCATCAGATTTAAAAGAAGGAGATGACAGTATGTACTGAAGTAGTGTTCTATCAGTACAGTCATGTGTGACTGCTCCATAAGGAAAGTAATGTACTGCAGAGAACTCAAGTAAATTCTGTGGGCTTCATCAGACAGAATATGCTCAAAGTTCACTGTCATTCAAACTTTTTTTTCTTTTTTTGAGAAAGAAATATTACATTGTTAAATGCTAGGAAAGGGCTTTTAAGTCTTTATCCCAGGAAGTTAATAGTATTTATTATTTTAAGACTCTTGTGTTACTTCTTGCTGCAGTGGAGTGAATGTTTTGATGCAAATTATTGTGTAGAGCAAAATACTCATTTCTGTCATACCTTCTCTAATTAGAGCAAAAGGCACTATGGTTTTATGGAGCTGAGTTTGAGCTAGAATTCAAGATACTGAAGCCTCTCTTTGCCATTTGTGACCATAAAGGTTTAAAGATGTGGATTGCTATGTAAATAGTAAATATTGCTAAGAAATTATAACATGCTCAGTTTCTATAGACTAGGAAATAGCCCGATATTTTCCAGACATGAAACAGAAATAAACTTTGGGGGTTTTTCTTTTTTTTTTTTGTCTCTTTCATTTTCAAATGAATAGCTTAGCTTCCACTAAGTTTAAAACTTACAATTATTCCTAAGCTTTTGCTTGTTTAAACAACTTAAACAGAATGAAATGATAATATAAAGTCCATTGCAAAGTAAGAAATAATGAAAGAAATTTTACAAAACCCGTGGCTTTAAACAGTATCCAAACCAGCCAAATGAATACATTAGTTCAGCAGTAATTCATCCAAAGCAGCACAGTCAATACGAAAGAGATCTAAATATGTGGCAAATATCCTTTTTGGCTGTATTTTTTTCTTCCAAATACTCCTTTAATTTGATAATATGCCTCTTGCTAATAATATGCATATAGACTCTACTTATAAGAATGTGTTATGTCTTATAACCCTTATTTTGATATGAGTAATAGATCTCTTTTGGTGCTTAATAATATCTTGAGCTAAAGGAAAATCTGTGGTTTAAAATATCTTTCATATAACTGAGAAATTTCCAACTTCTGTTGTTTCAATAACAGATCTTATATATAAATTTAAAAATAATATATCTTAATGTTCATTGAATGCTGCTAGTTCTTTAAATATCATTGTCCTTCTATTCCAAATAGTGTTACAGCCTGACTAGGCCAAACTTATAGGCTAAACATTCACCCTTTCTAGGTTAGAGGTATATTATGTAGCATATCAACTCAAGTAACAGCCTCAGTTCCTCTGAAGTAGCTAAATAATGCCTTTCACTCACTCTGATAAGTGGTGAAGACTTGTTAAATTCATGTGGAAGCAAATCCTGAGGCCTGATTTTTTTCTATCGATAGTGAGAATTTTTGTGGTGTTTTGGTTTTTAATTGAGTCTTTATTAAGCACTTGCACAGTACACTACTATGCTAATGCAATTAACAATATAGAAAAATACATAAACTAAGACAATGCAATGGTGAATTGCAAATTCTATAAACACCATTAAAATATCTCCTGTTCTTCACGTTTCTTAGTTACAAGCTGGACTTCCTTAACTGCAACAAGTCCTGGAAATATGTATACATACAACATTACTAAGATAACTAAACCAATGTCCTATGATAGAACTCAGGAAGAACACAGAATTACTTGTATGTATAAAGAGGTACATTTGTGGATGTTCAGCCTTCTTACCCATGTAAGAGACTAATTTTTCAGACATTCACAGAGGTTAGAGGTTTTATTATCAGAAACTAAAGCAACAATTCTGGCCATAACTGTGATAAACTCAGTGATCCCTGTGTGCCCCTTCTTACTTGACATACTCTGTGATTCTGTAAAACCACTGGTCAATGGAGTAACACTGAGATAGAGAAGAAAAAAGTGGAAAACTTTTGGGAGGGATGTGTCACAAAGATTTCTAAGAAGAAAAGATAGAGGTGTGTGAAAAACTGGATGATTCATCCTCCAGAAAGTTTCTCAGTCTTTGGAAATACTTTTATCTTGAAATATGACAATGCTGACATGCCAAAAAATTATGCTAGAAGGAGTTTACTGAAAATAGTAAAATGCTTTGTTTCTAAAATTGATCCAATAAAACATTTGCAAAATGTCACTCTGTTTACATTTCAGAATGTCATTTGATTATAAATGTTCACGTAGAATATCCAAATTTTTAATTAAAAAGTAAAGTACATTCTTAGCATCAGAAAAAAATAAAATTAAATGAAATCAAATATTTTAGTCCAGAAAATATATAAGGATAAAAAACTTAGAATAGCTGCAGAGGTTTGTCTTTATTTTGGAAAAATCCAAGATGATTGTTGTATTCTATGAAAGATACAGCCACCCTAAATATTTTACAAGCACAGAGAGAGAAGTAAATCATGCATTGCATTGGTACAGGCTCTGATAATCAAGTTGTCTGAATTGTATGTACAGAAGGTCTACACATATTGGTAACCATGGTTCACGTCTTGCTATTCTCCTATGCATGGTTATACTAAGTGTTTTGAGAAAATTTTCACAGAAATTTATTTTGCATGCCAACACTGATAGCCAGAACACTAACGCTCTCCTGACTGAATCAGTAGCATGTGGTCAGTGGATGTAACCCAGTTTGAGTTTTAAACTGTTGGTATTACACTGCAAGTAAAATGTGGGCAGCATCCATATGAAAGACAAAGGAAACTAATTTCTTGAGAACCGACACCTATTATTAAGCACAAAGAAATAGCTGTGAACTAGCTCTCTGACACACAGGAAACATCTAGCCTTGTCTACCAGAGATAACCTTGTCAAACGAGTAGATCCTCACACATAAAATCAGAAACAGACATATCTTACTCTACAACTCCAGGAAAAGAAAGCATTCTTCCTGGGAGAATGATTCTGTTTTTTCTCTCATCTTCTCCTTTGTCTTCCTGTTAAAATTGTTGAATTATTTCTGATGTGAAAGCACACTTGCATAATGTAGTCAGTCTTGTAGTTCTTTAATGAGTTTTTAATTAAAGTGATATTTTATAATACAGGTATGGATTGTATGCTATTATTTATTAACATTGTTGCAATATAAAATAAGTACTTATTTAACCAATGGTACCAGAAGGCCAGTATCTAACCTACACAGTTTCTGTTATGAGAAGAGGAAATAACAGTAACAATAACAATAACAACAACAACAACAACAACTCCAAATATTTTATTCTGCTTACTTAGTACTGCTTACCTTAGTACTGTCACTACATTTGGTGCTGTTGTTTGTTGGTAATAACCTATTTAATCTATCAACAATCACACTTCACTGGAGATGATATCAAGATCAAGTCTCTTTCAGGTTAAATAAAGGAATAATTATGTTTCCCTTTTTGGAGATAGCTGAAAGTAGAAGCTACTGATAGAGTCACTCCTCTTCCCAAAGAGGCTGAAACAAAAAATTCTGGAAAAGTAAAGCTGTTTCTTAAACAGATAACAAATGCCGTGGAAAAGGGATTGCTAATCTGTATGGAAAGTCTCAAGGGTGAAGGACTGAAAAGATAGAAAAAGTGAGTTTAGCTGAGGAAGGAAACAATGAGAAAGATTCTTTTTGGCAAATATCTGGCTAAAGACACAGCACGAACTTCTGAAAAGTGAAAACTGCCTTTTGTTTTTTATTCTATCTCTGTCCAGGCACACAAGAAATACTTTGGGAAAAACGAAACAAAACAGAACAGAACAAAACAAAACAAAAAACCCCAACTAAAATATGCTCCTAAACATATAAGCCAGTTTCACCTTGGATTTGAAACAGAACGTAAACAGAAGCAACCAGTCAGACTAGAGGCAACTGTTCTACACCTCTTGAGGGACAGTGGTCTTTTGCCTTACATTGTGTACTAGAGCCTGTCAGACAGGTGACAGAGGATTACTTTGCAGTTTTCAAGCATTTATAAGTGCACTTCAGTGACTTGGGGAAAAAGTAATATTATTTCAAATAAATATGAATTTTAGAGGTGCTTATATCCTTTATTTTACACACACTCTAAAATTCCACTAGTAGCTGGGTTTCACTGCCAGAAACATCACCTTGTGTATCCAGTAAAATCTCAAAGGTAGGCAATCTAAGAAACACTTTGTAATAAAATTGATGGAGAAATGGATGGGATCTCCACATCAGTGGAACTTGAGACAAAAATTTTCCATGAGAAACTCCTAAAACACAGACATTGACTTTTCCTCACTCTGTTGACTGAAAGGCTATATTGCACACAACTCAGTGGCTCAGTGGATGTGTTGAGACTATTGTAGCTTAAGATTATCACTGGTGAAAATTGATGGTGCTATGGCATGATGCTTATAGATCAGTTACTTTTGGCTATAGTCATGTATTGTAGCCCATCACAGCCAGTGGTCACCCCAAACTTGATTTGTCTCTGACATTCTCTATAGACAAATAAAGTAAACACAGCAGAGTAAAGTATGTTAGATGGCCAAAAAACCTGTGTGAAAACCTATTTTCCCAGGAGCATGGTAAGTGCTGTAACGTAGCAGAAAAAAGTCTTTAACTACCATGGTCCAGCAGAAAGCATTGCTCATGCAAAACTAGCAAAAATACTTTTTCAGGATGTCCATTTGTGTCAGCTTTGACAGACTCAGCATAGAACTCAATTTCTTGGTGTTATGAATTAATTACTACCTCAGCTAGAGCTGCTCTGGTCTCCTGCGCTGTGCCTTACTCAGTGCAGGGGATGCTTCCTCCTTTGTAGTCTTGGAGTGCAGATTTCATTCCTGTCACAGGAAATTAAATTACTGATTACACCAGAACAGAAAATCCATGCTTGCCATCCCAGCTAGGGGATTGATTCTTTCTGTCCTTGGTGTCTTCTCCAACCATGAAATTACTGGCTTTGCTGGGTCTTGCCTTTTCATTTGTGCTTTTACATGTGATCTCTGACAGACATCTTGTTTGCTTCAAAACCAAAAGTGAATATATTAGTTTAAATTTTATTTTAAAAATGTTCATATTTTTAAGTTTTTTGAGGTGGAAGAAACTATCTACACTGGATCTGCTCTTCAGTTCAAGATTAGTTAAACAAGCAAGCCAAGTGTGTTTTTGGAACAGAACTCAAGTATACTATATCAGGGAACGAGTCAACATGCAAAAAAACAAGCACAGGAGTCATAAGAATTTGAGGTGTTTAATACGGTTTAAAGGGGATAACACAGAGAAATCTCATTGATATTCCAAATCTAACTTTAATTTGGTGAAATTTTTGTTTCAAGGAAGTGGATTGCACAGTGCCTTTTGGAAAAGAGATTCATGCCAAGCTACAGCTAAAAGCTTGCAGGAAGAAGTCTTTAAAAAAGATGGTAACTTTTGCAAGTGATCCCTATAATCATATTTTCAAGGTTAAATGTGTTTTCTGAACCACAGAGAACACAGAGTAGGACAGGGGTTCTAAGATTTATTTCTGACCAGCTATGGGTTTAGTATTTACTTGAATGTCATTAGAGATTTCTGTAGCAAAGAAGGCAATGCATTCATGAGGCACCATCTAATACAGTTTATCCTTCTAGGAAGTTTTGTTTGCCTGTAACAATGTGAGAATTAGATTATTTTTAAATCAATGAGCTTAGTACAAGCTAGAATATAATACCTTTATTACATTTCTGAAAAAATTCTCTTTATTTTCATTACAAAAATCTATATGGTGTATAAGAAACCTTTTGCTTTTTGTAAAGCAAAAGCATAATCCATCAGATTCTTGCTTATGTCAGTTCTCAGTAATCCACATTAGATAATGCAGCACTATTCCCATGGGCAAAACTTCGTCCTGTTGTCATACAATTGAATCCATTGTTATATACATATATTTGACAAAGTGGTTTTTCCCCCCCTAAATCTGGCTGTACTGTATATTCTGCTTTTTGTTGTTTTAAAATACCTTCTTTGCAACTGATTTTATATTAATTTAATTACTTCTTGCAACCATCTTCTGGCTATCTCCACTATCTCAGCCACTGGGCATAAACTGTAAGGAATATAAACTAGATAATAGAAAAGTAATGAAAGCAAAATGCAGAGGTGAATAGAACAGCATTCTGCCTCATAAAATTACGTTGATGGGGTTTTTTTTCTTATTAAAGTAATTTTTTATTTGTTAGACCAATTCATAATGTTTAAGTGAATGGCTGAAATATAAGACTGTGAATACATAATTTATTCCATTTATATCTGCATAGATATTTAAAACACTTATTCCATTTCCTATTAAGTATTGCTTGACTATGTATTGACATTGTTCTTGGAAGAAAATGTAAATTATCTTTTGCTTATGCAGCCAAAGCAAATCAGTTTTGTTTTTCTATCAGGGATATTTTAAAATACCAGATGTAAAATTTCAAATGCAATATTCTTATCATGGTTTTTATCAGTTTATGAAAAAGATTATAAGTTATCTATCATGAAGATTCAGTGACCCAGAACACCCTTTTTTTTTTTTTTTGGTGGGTCTCAGTCAGGGTACAAAAATTCTGTTTCTATATACTTTAAATATTTCCATTTGATGATGTGAGCAGTGTTCATTGTGCTTATTAGTATTTTTTCCTCAATTTTTTGGTATGCAAACATTGTACTCCATCCTGCTGTTCCTATTGTTAGAAACAGTTTCTGTGGAAATGAGCATGCAAAAGGATTGCAGCCTAGCAATATGCCCTCGAGTGCATAGTTTCACTTTTTGAGAAGTCCTATTGATTTCATTAAATGATGTGAATATATAAAATTACTGTCAAGCTCAAGCACCTATAGAAACTATGATCTAGGGAAAGCAGTTGGCTTAAGAATATTTCCTACATTATACTTGCAATTAAATTCTATGTATAATTTATCATAGTCTACTAGTACAACCCACCTAATTTATTCTATTAGTTTCTCTAACATATCTAGCATCAATATAGATACAAATATATAGCTTAAATATATAGTGTATTATAGTATCATGGCATAACTCAGGTGAGAAGGGCCTTGTGAAGGTCTCTAGTTTAGCCTCCTGCTAAGGAAGTAGGACTAGATGTGAGATCAGTACAGGCTGCTCAGGGCTTTACCCAGCCTGGTTTTGTAACACGCTGAGAATGGAACCTGCCTAGCCTCTCTTGGTGACTTGACAGACTTTTCTCATGGGGAAAACATTTCTCTTCACACTCATTGAGCCTCTTATTTCAGTTTATATCCATTGTTTCTCCTCCATGCACCATCATGAAGACCCTGGGTCCATTTCTCAGTGACCGCCCTGAAGGTCCTTGGGGCTGCTCTTAGATCACTCACAGTAAAAACTTCTCCAGGCTGACCAAGCCCTGGTGATGCAGTATCTGCTTAGAGGCTTAGTGATCCGGTCCCTACCAGCTTGGTTATTCTCTTCTAGGCTTGCATTTTTGTTGTGCAGGGAGACCTAAAGATGGAGGCAATGTACTGAATGTGATCCAAGTGCTCTATAGAGGGAGATAATCCCTTCCTTTGAACAACTGACTGTGCCACTGCTAATGCAGACCAGAAGGCTTGTGGACCTCTGTGCTGCTTGGGTACTGCCCACCAGCATCTCCACAGCCTCATCCATGGCAGTCCTCAGGCTGTTTTGCTACAGTGGGTTGTTTCTTTCCAGGTACATGGAATCATGGAATCATAGAATCATTTAGGTTGGAAAAGATCTTTAAGGTGATCAAGTCGAACTATAAATTTAACACTGCCAAGTCAACCACTAAGCCATGTCCCCAGCTGCTACATTTACAGGTCTTTTAAATACCTCCCAATGTGCATGTATTTATGGAGATGTGTATATACATGCGTTTACTTATACTTACACAAATTACAGTTTATCCACCAGTCTATCCAGCATAATGTCCTCTAAAGACCACCTAAAAAATAATTGTGCATTTTTCTGGTCTGATTAAGAAGCATTAAACTTCTGTTGAACTCAAAGTGAGTAAGAATCATGCTCTCAAAATTCACGTGCAAGTTCATCTTATTAATAGTCTTGTCTAAATATTTTCTTTTTTCCTCCACATCCTGTATGGAATGTTACTTTGAAAAATGGAGGATCTGTCAGAGTTGGTGGAATGATAATTAGCTCATCATTAAAGAGAGGAAAATTTAAAGCTATGAAACAACAAAGCACAATCACGTCTTCGAGAGATAAGTAGGAGGCTTTTTATCTCCAGGAGTCTTGATAAGTTGATTCAAATTTTTTCTGAGAGTTGATATAGCCCTCTGGCTTTAACCCACACAAGCAATCATGAAAGTTCAGTAGGATACCAGTGTTTCACTAGGAGAGACGCACATTCTCATACTGAGTTTCTATGAGGGATCCCAAAACATTTACTGCCTTGTAGATGGTAAATTGTAGGTTATGTTTTCACTCTTCTTAGAAGATCTCTAGATGCAGAGTGAACACAGTCTCACTTTAAAAAGCTGCCAGAAGAGTGGAGCTTCTCATATGTCATGGTTAAAGTAGGCAGCACGTGGCAGGGAACAAAGAGCTTCTGCACTAACACCACTTTTACAGGCAGAATCTGAGCCTGTCCGGGTGATGCAGATTGGGCAATTTCATAGCAGAATTTGTGATCAACACAGTTTTCCTGGGTTTTTGCTTTGCCCCTATGTCCACATGGTTGTTTTTTTTGTTTTTTTTTTGGCTGGTCAGAGGGAGGTGGTTCGTGGGGAAATTCCGCCACCATTTTTCCCTTTTGCTCCCAGGGTCCTGTGTGGGTGGTGGATTGCTCTCTTTGTGGGTAAACAAAGTTACTGCTATTTCCTTGTCAGTTAACGATTATTTTGCCACATATACCTCTTGCATTTTGTCTCTCTGTATTGCTGGGGGGAAAAGGAGAGGTCTCACTAAAAGGGAGAGAGTTCATTTTATTGGGGTTCCCACCCCAGTGTTTGTCTAAATCAAGACACCATTTTAGCTTACAAATGCATGCTAATTTAGAGAAACATTCCTTACAATCTGTTTGAATGCTTTATAAACTTTTGTCTCAGTTTAAAAGAAAACTAACATGTCTACCTGGAATAGGAAGGAGGCGTCTTCCCAAAACCCACCACAACCTTTGAAATTAAGAGACTTTAATCAGAAAATGGATAGAAAAGGATAACAGTTCTTTATTACAAATATATTATTTATATATATAACCAAAATCGGAACAGAACAAACAGCAACACCATAACCAAAACTTTCAAGCAGATCAAATCCTATCTTTGCCTCTTCTGTGCAATTATATTTATAGAAAGTGAGAGGCAATGCTGTGCCTTGGGAGGCAGCAGCCTCAATGACTCATGCACTCCAGCAATGAAAAGATGGGGACCAGGGAGAGGCACTGGCTCTCAAACTTACGTGGGAATGGCAGCCACAGGGACTGTGGAAGAATGAAACCTTCCCGTGGGCACTGCGAGGACTCTCTCCTAACATACTTTGTCTGAAAATAGCATTGCTAGGGAGGGGGAAAGGGGCAGTAACTCTTCTGCAAGTGGTGTTGGCCCCCCCCAGGGAGTCTGCAGCGAATCCAGGTAGCAGCAACTGTCCTTTCCAAAGAACATCACAAAGCTCACGGATTCGGAGGGCAAGCCAGAAAAAGGACCCCCTCCCAGTGTTTCCACCAACCCAGCAACCAGCACCCAGGCAGACTGAGGAGAGAAGTGTGGCCAGCTCCAGGAAAAACCTACCTTTCCCCACATCTCCTCCAATCCTCCCTCCAGCCATCCAGTTGGAATGCAAAGCTATTAGCCATGCCTTTTGTTTAGGCTTTAGCTGGCTCTGGGAGTAGGTAGTGGGAGGCTGGGCTGGGCACCAACAAGCCACCTTGGCCTGTGTTGATAAGACAGAAAAAAATTCGATGAAAGATTTTGAAACTGTAACAACTTCCAAGACCCCTAATAAGCTCATTATATACATGGATTTAAAGTCATCCTGCAAGCTTCTTCATGTAAATGGTTGCAATTACACTAACCTCTTTTAATTATCTTCTACAAGCATATTTTTTACATTTGATCACATTCTGAGGTCTCCTTGTCCTCTTATCTGCAACAATTTTAAGAAAGGAAAATATTTCTGGTTAAATGCTGTACAGTGGGAATTCTTTCTGACTGCGGCAAAGTGTTCTGAAGGTTTCTTATCATCATCAAATGACCTGGATTTTCAGTGCTTCTGCACAACATTTTCTTCCGTCAAGGAGCTGCTGTTTTCTTTTCTTGGTATCCTTGAACAACCCTGAGTAGGAGAAAAAAAATTATATATTTATCTTTCTCACTCTCTTTCCCCTCAGCTAAACTGTCATATGATGGCTCATGTCCTTTACACACCAGGTTTTGACTTCATACAATCCAGAGGAAAAGGCTGGAAGGGGACTGGATTTTTTTTCTGGAGTTTGCATGTAAACAATGAAAACAAACATTCAGTCAGATACAGTGTTAAGAAGAAAGATTATTAATGTGGTCAAAGATTACTATGCAAAACTAACAAATGAGCAAAGCAACATATAGATTTGCCTGCTAACAGAGAAAAGTCTTCCAACCTATATGATAAGTGAATAAGAAGCAGTCAGTTATTGACTGGAGGGATGTTCCACCCACTGTAGAGATCACAGGCAGTCAACTGGCAAGCTCCTGAGAATCATAAAACATTTCAATCTGCTGAAAGTGTGGGCAATATACAGCACATGCTATGATCAAGCTATGAAATCTAGCAAACAAGTTTTGAATACGGATCAGAAGACTGTGTGTATGTATATGTAAACTGTATATTTTATATTTTGGTGGAAACATATTTAATGTAAAGAACAATGAGGTACAATAGATTTTATGAAAAATGCCAGTTGATCTACTAATTTCTCCTCTTTGAAGAAGATTGAAAAATAAACTAAATGGTATGAATAGTTTTTTTCTGTTTCTTGATATTGCTGTATTATTGATCAAAAAGAGTTGACTATTCAGCCTTTGAAGAATATAAGAACCAGAAGCATCAGTGTGTCAAATGCAGTAATGTAAAAATTCTGGAAAACAACTTCTGTCCTGTATTTCAGTTGAGTTAAACATTGCTTCAGAAGACAGAATGAAAAAACTACAGTTGTTATGTTTTTAATGTCTCCATACTGCATTTATAATGTACATCCAACTGCTTCATTTTTTAACACTTTCCCACATCTCTCTACTTACATTCTGAGCACTTCATTATTTAATATGATTTTGTTCATTTAATAAGATTTTCTTCATTTTTCCATGTAGTCTCTGGATTTTTCCCCTCAAGATTTTTATATCAAGCTGCAGTTTCTGGAATACTTGATTTGCTTCTACACTTTTCAAATATTTTACATTGTTTTTCAGTTCTTCCTTTATGACTTCACTCTTTGTGCCTATCCAATCTATCAGACCATGATAGGTATTTTTAGACAGCTGGTATCTAGGCACCTTATTACTATTAAAAATATCAGAAAGTGCTTTAAAATAGCTCTATAAAAAGAATACTCATCAGGAGGGGTTGTGCTGCAGAGATACAAGAAGTGCTGGCAAAGGACTGGTCATTCCAGCTCCAATGCATGGCAAACCTGCAGGACAAACAGCTTCAGAATGAAATAAATCAGGCAAATTTCCATTTCTTATGTGACACCTCTTCTGTACAAATGGTGATAACAGGAATTTTATATCCGTGGTTCCACACAGGCACACATAGGCAAGAGACCAAGGAGATACTGGGAAAGTGTATGGAGAATTTTATTGAGAAATAATTCAGTGCCGGTAGCTCAATGAGCAGCTGCAGCAAGAGCTGCAGGTTGAGCTCTGAGTGACAGGAGCCTGAGACAAGAGGCCTTAGTGCCGACCTGGCACAGGGACCTGTGGTGCCAACCAGGTGAATACTCAGAGACACAGCAGGAGTCAAGGACTCAGATGGAAGACCTCAGAACTTCCTGCACCTAGACTGTGAGGATATAAAAGCCCAAGGATTCCTTTGTTCAGGGTCCCTCCTCGAAGACACCAGCTTAAGCCCTTATTCTGTTCTTGCACATTATTTTAAAGATCTTGATAGACTCTGCTATGGGAAACCTGGGATCGAGCTGGTAAGGAAACCAGTGTGAGTGTGGGTTGTGTTGGGAGTCAAGAGTAGCATCTGTTGGGTTACTGGAACTGCCTTCTGTGAAGGGACCTCAGTCCTAGCTCAAGTGGAACAAGTGTGACTACCAGAGCAGCTCCTGGATGGCTAGAGAGAAAAGCTTCCTTAACAATCTGGCCATCCTACGAAACAGAATTATGAATTTGGTCAGTGAGGATAAGACCCAGTCCCCTTTTCTCACCTGTGCCAGGTCTGGTTTAGAAATCTTTTGCCATATCCTGCTTTCATGGACACCAGTAACACGCACACGAGTATGGAGAAAGGTAAGTACAGCCTTCAAAGGCACACTTTGGTATATACAATACTGTTATAGCTCCAGAAGAACAATAGCATTGTACTACATGGAAAAGCACTCATTTCCATATCATCATTATTATCAACAGCCTCAAATTGAATATTCTGTGAAGTTTTGGGCACCATAATATAAAAAAGATATTTAGCCATGAGAGAGTGTCCCAAGGAGGGCAATGAAGACGGTGAAGGGGCTTGAGGGGAAGCCATGTGAGGGTACTTGATCTGTTCAGCCTGGAGAAGAGAAGACTGAAGGGAGTTCTCATTGCAGTGACAACTTCCTCATGAGGGGAAGAGGAGGGGCAGGCACTGATCTCTTCTGTGTGGTGACCAGTGACAGAACCTGGGGCACCATTCAGGGAATGGCCTGAAGTTGTGTCAGGGAGGGTTTAGGGTTGATATTAGAAAGAGGTTCTTCATCTAGAGTGTGTTTGGGTACTGGAACAGGCTTTCCAGGGAAATGGTCACAGTACCAAGCATGTGCAAGTTCAAGAGGTATTTGGAGAATACTCTCAGGCACATGATATGACTCTTGGGAATGGTCCTGTGCAGGGCCAGAAGCCTATTCTCCTGCCGCTTTAGTCTCTCAGATGAACTAAGAAGTCCCAACAGCTGCTGTGGTGGTCCTGGACAGATTTCTTTTCTAAACCTGAGGCAACTGCTGCTTCTCATTTTCACTTTTGCATGTTGTAAGAGATGAGATAGAAGAAGGCATCATGGGCTTTAGGTGATACCTGTGAACAATCATTACCTGATAAAACAACAATCAACAGACTGCCAGTGCTGGTTAGAAGCCAACAAAGAGATAATCTGGCAGCCCTTTTTGGCCAAGAAAGCCCTGCTGCTGCTTTTTACATCAGATATGCAGAAAAGATTTGCTATTCAAGTGTAAAATCAGAACAGCACATCCTCACTTACTGGGTGAACACGAGTTTCAGAGGCCCTGAAGAACTTCAGAAAACCATTGATTCATCCAGTGAAAAATTCCAAGGAGTATAACACCTGACAGGAGTAGGTTTCCAACACCACATCAAATTATATTTTGACTACACACATCAAAAAATTGATTCAAGCAATTTAAGGTGAATGTCACTGAGAGTTCCTTCAAGGTTTTAGATGTCTCTGAGATGTCACTACCATATACCTTATTATTGACCCAGATTGAAACAGAGAAGAAATGCCTTTCCCACTCTTTTTTGATTTTCCAGCTTTGAATGAAGTTTTTATGGAACTGAATTAGTTGGAAACTGAACCAAAAAATATATCCTTCCTGTACATGCAGAAGGAGAAGCGTATGTGAAAAGATAGATTAGTACTCCAATAAAATAA
Organism: Pithys albifrons albifrons; assembly: GCF_047495875.1. Taxonomy (NCBI): domain Eukaryota; kingdom Metazoa; phylum Chordata; class Aves; order Passeriformes; family Thamnophilidae; genus Pithys; species Pithys albifrons. Next base: position 45,974,107 of record NC_092462.1, on the reverse strand, counting down.
TTCCAAACATTAAGCTAGTGGCTTGTACTTCACTGTCATGAGCATTTGGATCAAATACTTAACTGCTTGTTCTATTTTATTTAAAGAACAATTAAATTAATCTAAGTTCATGCTTTTTAAAATTTTGCTTGTCTCTCATTTTTATTTTTAATATCTGTTGATTTGATCCTGCTTTTATATTCGGTAGAACTTCCTTGTTCTCATTCTACATATTTGTATTTTTTACTATTTTTTTTGACTGGGAGTTTGGTTTCTATCTTGTTTTGAGGTTATACTTCTGTATTGTTGTTTCTCAGCTTGTTGCACCCTAGCACACTTCTGGAGTTAATCTTGAAACATAAGATAAATTTGCCTTTTTAATAAAACGGGGCCATGGACTGTTGTCAGATCTTGTATGCAAATGGTCTTGAATGGCTGAACTAATCATATATTGAACTTTTTCGTGTCCTTCGGTAGGCTCCATGGTGCTCACATGCCCCTAAAGGAGACTTACTGTCTGCTGAGTGTGGGGTGTATATTTTCAGACCAGAGTGCCTGACATGAATGTGCCAGCTGTGCTGCAGCACAACAGAGTGATGCTTATTTCCCTCAAAGGATTTTATTGGATTACAGTGAGAGGTTATGTGTGAGACTTTAGGCTGCAGAGTCTTCTGGGATAGTACAGTAGACACTCTAGTCTAACAGGAAAGAAGCTTAGTTCTGCCTTGACCATAATTTCTTTTGGAAATTATTCTTCTGTAGTCAGGCATTATATTAACAACTAAAGAAAGAGTACAGACACTGCCCCCATGATTTGGCTTGCTCTCCGACCTTGCTTTATTTAGCAATATTAAATGTAACCATCTTGAAACAAGGACATGCTCTGAAATAATGTCCTTGTATAGGGATTTACACTCATTGCAGGAAATAGTCTCTGTGACTTCCTGTTTTCTAATCTCCTTGCACGGGTCTGTTTGGATAGGCACTGACTGGCATGTTCCATGTATCGACATAATCTGCTTGAGCTGGCAGTCTTGGACAAGCTGATGCTGCGAGTCTGTGGTGGTGCTCACTGTCAGCCTTTAGAATTCCCTTGTCCAAATTGGACGCACGTTCACCCCATTCAGCAGTTAGAAGATCTGCTTCCTTTCTGTTTGGGTAGATACTTTCTAGATTTGGGATGGGCTATTAATATTAAAGACTAACATTGTATCAAAGTACAAAGTATTACTCCTCACCATGTCTTGCATTGGGAGTGCAATATTTCAATGTCTAGTACATAAGTTGAGAATTGGCTAGTTGGGGCTCTGCTACAAGGGCTCAAAATGTGCACAAAGATTATACAGTGCTCTCCCTGTTCAGATGTGGGTTCTAGGTGCCCCATGCCTTGTCAAATGTCTCAGAAATTCTGATCTACTAGTGCTTGTTCTCTAGAGTTTGTTTAATTAACCCTGGCACCCACTGTGATTTCACAGTGTAAAACAATCCACATATTGTTGCTGCTGTTTTTAAGCTGATATAGAAGTTTGTCTATAACCTGGCAATTCTGTGCTTGCCTAAAGATAAAGCAAATTTGGCAAATAATCCATATACACTCCTGGTTTTGTAGGTGGAGTTACACTAAACATGCCTAAGACATGCGTGAGCTTTCAATACTACAGGTCCCTCTCATCTAACAGAAGTTACACAAACTGCCCTTTCCTGATGTGCTGGTTTAAAGGTGAACCAGCAGGGGAAATGAACTCACCACGAGAGAGATTATAAGTCAGACCTAAAATTTAATAATAATATTACAATAACAACACTGACACACAAGGGAGATTGCTTTCAACTCACAAAACCCCAGCAGTATAACCCAGTGTCCTGGGGCACAAACCCAAGGGGGTTTGTTTGCCCTTGTGCTGAGACCCCTGTGGTTCCCCCAAGTCCAGAGCAAAAGGAAAAAAAAAACCTGTTGGTGCAGGCGAGGGCTGTGGTCTGGGCGAGAGCGGGGATCTCCTCCTGTCAAGGTCCTGCTGCTGCTCTGGATCCGACGAGAGGTTCCCGAGGTCTTCTTACCCACCCCTTATGTACCCTCAGGGAGCTCTCAGTCCCTCCCCCTGGGCGGGGACTCACACAATGGGTGATTAACTCTGGGAGCCAGGGGGTGTTGAGCTGTTGATGGCCCATTGGCAGCTCCGCCCCCCTCAGGCTGGGTGTGAAGTGATAATGGCTCCCTGGGCAGCTGCTGCTAATGGCCCATTGACCTTGGGGAATGAATAGAGGGGGTAGAATACACAGCTTTGATCACCCCCACACAGGGTTAGCTGGTCCCTCCTGCTGAACTAGGACACCTGCTTATATCGTGGCCTACTTCTTGAAAAAATCAAAACACTCTCATTTTTGGGTTTTTTTGATCCTCTCCAATTTGTTTTAAACAATATAAATTTGGGGAAATTAATTCAAAAAATATTTCCATAAAAATGTTTGCTGACCTTGTTCTGATCTCAGTGAAGTAATGAACTGGACAAATTTATTTTACTTAGATTTTTGTATAAGATCGGTAAATCAGTTGGTGGACAGGAAAATGTAAAATAAATTGAAGAGAAACACGAATGATGATGACAATGGGAATACTGGTTTTAAGGGTGTAGAAAGGGAAAAGAGCTTGTAAAAAAATGCTCAGGATAGCTCAAATCTGCATAAAAGCCTTGGAAGGCCACATACAAGAAAATGATTAAGAAAAGCAACGTACTCCTGCAGGAAAGGGATAAACACAATTTTACAATATTGGCAAATCTTGATATGTTGGGTGGAAGCAGTATTTTTCCCCGCTTGTGCATATTACATAGTAACCTCTAGAAAATGTATGCAAATCCCTTTGATAATTAGCACTGAAAAGAATAGGACAGTAAGAAGTGTCTTATAGTGGTAACCAGGAAAGTGCTAAGGAAACATTCCTGTCTGATCATTCAGGAGCCACTGGCAGTCACACTCCCATCACCTAAGCTGGGACTGAGGCCCCTTCACAGCAGGTGGCTTCAGTGACCAAACCGGTGCTCCTCTTGACTCCCAACACTCCCAACACTCAGAGTCACACGAGGTTTCCTTACCAGCTCTATCTCAGGTTTCCTATAGCAGAGCCTCAGACATCTCAGTTCTTAATTTAATCTTGGTACAATAACTAAAATAAAAAAAAAATAACAGCTCGAGCTGGTGCCTTAGAGGAGGGACGCCAAACAAAGGAAACTCTGAGCTTTTATACCCTCGCAGTCTAAGTGCAGGAAATGTCTGGAGTCTTCATCTCCTGCTGTGTCTCTGACTGTCAGGTCCCTTGGCTGGGTCACAAGTCCCCATGCCCTTTGCTCTCCAAAGGGTCGGTAGTTCAGGGCCTCTTGCCTTAGGCTCCCCCCACCCAGAACTGAACCTGTAGCTCCCACTGCAGCTGCACATGGAGCTACCGACACTGAGCATATTCCTCAGCAAAATGCGATAAGATACAAACCCAGATCCATTATTTAGTAATCTCTATTAGACATAAACAACATGATTTGTAAGACTGTTATAAAAGGCTGTGGTTACAATGGAATAGATTATTTTACCCATCCACAGAGAAGGTCTGATCAGCTCATATTAAATTACCCTTTGTGCTGTTTCAATTACACTTCATTTTGATTTCTCATTTCTTGGCAAACTGTACTTCCAAATTAGGGCTGCATTAGCATGCTCTTCATCTAACTGGTAGTAATTAAATATTTTTTTTAAAGTAGGTTTCTCTCTCTAAGCTTTTTTTTTCTGCTTGGTAGGCTTTTGTGAACAAAAACTACTTTGATCACAACCTTATTTCTGTCTTCACCTTTCTCCCTAACAACAGCTAATAAGGCTTAGACAGAAAGTACACAAGGCTTTTGGTGGACATGACTGAAATCTGAAGGTGTCAAAAATTGTTTGTAAAATGAGTGAGGTTGGTGGAAGCAAGAGGGACAATCATAGAATCAGAATATCCTGGGCTGGAAGGGACCCACAAGGGTCATTGAGTCCAACCCTCAATGCACAAGACATTCCCAAGAGTTACACCATGTGCCTGAGAACTCTGTCAAGCTTGGTACTGTGATCACTTCCCTGGGGAGCATGTTCCGGTGCCCAACCACACTGGATGAAGAACTCTTTTCCTGATATCTAACCTTAACTTCCCCTGACTCAGCTTCATGCCATTTTCTAGAGTGCTGTAACTGGTCTCAAGAATGAAAAGATCAGTACCTGTTTCTCCTTCTCCCCCCATGAGGAAGTTGTAGACTGCAATGAGGTCTCCCCTCAGTTTCTTCTTTTCCAGGCTGAACAGACCAACTGAACTCAGCCACTCCTCACATGGCTTCCTCTCAAGGCCCTTGAACATCTTTGTTGCCCTCCTTTGGACACACTCTAACAGCTTAGTATCTTTCTTACTTTGTGTTGTCCAAAACTGCACACAGTATCCAAAGTGAGGCCTCTCCAGTGCAAAGCAGAACAGGACAATCTCCTCCCTTGATAGGCTGGCAATGCTGTATCTGATGCCTCCCAGTACATGGTTGGCCCTCCTGGCTTCCAGGGCACTGCTGACTCATATTCAACTTGCTGTCAGCCAGGACCTTCAGGTCCTTCCTTATTTGTAGATAGGTTAGGTCTTGAAGGCCTAACCTTAAATTCATAGAGTGTATCTTGGGGCACAGGAACAACAAAAAAAAAGTGAGCTCTTCCTAATACCTCTGGTAGTTCTGCAGATAGTTCCAGAAGTGTGTCTCTCATACAACCTTCTAGAACCATGTTTGCTCTAGATATATTACAACATGGCATTAAGGCAGAGAGAATCATTGAATTTCAAATGTGTTGACAAATTTTGTGACAGTTTTTCTCATTATAAAGGAAATAAAGTTTAGGACTGTCAGAAGGATTGAGTTTCCTGTTTGATCCAGATGTCTTTTAGCTGAGCTTCTGTAGTTGTAGGCTTCTATAAATACGTGGATGCCTGCAGACTTGAATACAATCATAGCATTTAGAATCTTTCAAGATAAGAGCTAGGTGTTTGGCCAGTAAATTCTTTCCATCATTTTACTCTTTCATGCATAGACCATAGCAGAAATTGAAGTTTCTTGTTTTGAATGTTCATTTTCATCCATTTGTATAATTCTGGAATTGCCAGAATATCTCCATCTTTGTAATATTAACAGCTGCATATTATAGCAATTATTATATGTAGTTATTTTGCCATGCCTATATATATTTCTGATTAGCCTTTTAAGAAACATATTACTAACTTTATCTTGTATCATTTTTAATGGAGTTCCCCTAAGCTTTGCATTTACTTACTTTCTAAATTCTGTTAGATGGTTTCTCTTTGTTTACTCGTGACATAAACGGGCCCAGTTGCTACACATTTGCATTTAAGAACAAAAGATTGTAGATTAATGATATGCATTGTCCCACAGAGAATGAATTTGGACACATTCACTCATGTGTGGATGCATGCACAAGCTTATTGCTTTGATAAATTACTGTACTCTCTAATGTTTCAGAACTTTAACTTTAGAACTTGACGTGCTGAGTTCTTCAATACCAATAAAGTGTATTCAGATTCACTACTATGAAATAGTTCATAAACTCAAGTCAAGAATTCATGCTCTAAGTTTAATTTAGAATAGGTTAAAATATGAATTGTTACATTTCCATTTCCTCTCTGATGTACTTAATGCATCAATTTCAAGCAAAAAAGATATGTACATTTCATAATGTTTTTGGACATATGCTTCTTTTCAAGAGGACTAAGAACTCTCAGAAATTGCTGGAAAATGGGTGTAGAAAACTTTAAAAAAAAACCCTCAAAAAAATGAATTAATTGCTGCCTATTTTCTTGTGCAAGTACTGACAGGTGTGAGAAGAGCTATATTTTAAGGTTTTGCTGATTGTGTCTTTCCCAGAATACACCATGATTAATGGTCATGATAATTAAGTAAATCTTTTTTAAAGGTAACAGTTAAACAATTAACAAAAATGACAGCCACCAGTAATACTGAAAATTATGAAAAAAGAAGTCCCTATGACTGAGCATTCTTGTGAATTAAATGGAAAGCAAAACAGATCATTAGTAAATAATGAGTTTTAGATTCTTGTCTTATTATTCACAATAACTACTGTCCTGGCTGTAACAGTTTCCTACCAAGATAATGCCCTGGAATAGTTACAACATTATCTTCCAACATCCATCCCTCCATCCCCAAAAGTTTTAATAATTTGAAAGGGTAATAATAACCAGATAGAGCCATACATGAATTACAATAGGTCTTGCCATTTCCATGTGTCTTGGGTTCAGCTAGCAAAATGCCAACTGCCCAGTATAGAGTCAAAGCCTTTCTTCCCCCACACTGAGAAAAGAGAGAAAAAAAACACAACTAGAAACTAATTTAAACTTAAACTAACTATATATATCTATACAGAAAAGAGAAAATTAAAAGAAACTACAATATAACACACACACAAGTTAAATATAACAACAATTTTCTACCTCCCACCAAAAACAGATTCTATCACTCCAGATCCATAAGCACACCAAAAGACACCCAGCAAGAAACAGAAAGTATAACAACAAAGTGTTTCCACTTCCCTGAACGCAAACAAAATGCAAGTAGTGGCAGCAGCAGCAGGGCTCAGACAGCAAGACAGCAGCTGCGTGTCTTGCCTCTACTTCGGCCATGATGGAACAGAATGAACACCTCCTACTCCTGTATTCATATCTCAGACTTGCGTCATCTGGTATGAAATATTTCTTTGGTTACTTAAGTCAGGTGATACCTGTCTCTCCTAATCTACATAGATTCTCTGAGTCTGCTAATTTGAGGCCTAGCTAAAACTACCACACCATGTACTCAGTGTAACTTCAATGTGTTGCTGTGTTATCAGCTGTCCTAGAGAAATTTCTGTGTGAATACACTGTTCAAAGATAAAGTTTCATTATTTATGCTACAGCACTGTCTAGTTGCCAGCTCTGAAACTAGAACGCTATAAATTCCTCTAGTTAAATGAGGAATGGTTTGTGCTCTTGGAAGGTTACCATCTAAACAGAATAGATGGGAGAACAGAAAAAAGTATCGTTAGCTCCTTATTAAAGATGAGAAGCTACACACTCAGGATATGTGCCAATAATATTTTCTGGGGGAGGACTGAATAAAAAAGCTGCACAATTACACAGACTGCAAACAAACTTCTTTTTCATAAAAAAAAAGAAATTATTTTTTATATTGGGAAGTATGTTGTGTTCAACACACACAGAAAAAGGTTTTTTTGAGGAAAAACATGGAAAGAAAGCACTAAATTTACAGGATATCACTCCACTTCTAAGGAAGATATCTTGATCCTTTTTAAGTATGATGTCTTGCTCCTTTCACATTTCATCTTACAGAGTTCTTCTGTAATGAATTTTCTCTTTTAATTTTCTCTTTTATCTTAGCTCCATCTTGCTAGTCAAGTTCCTAATCACAGTAGTCTTTGGAGTACTCCCTCTAGTAAGGAAGAATGAAATGAGATAATTTTCATTTTTTCTTGTTGACTTCTGTTCTTTATATAAATATCTAAGATATAAAACTCTGATGTTTCTGATCATTACTATCTCTCTTTTTTACATGCAAATGTAAGTATTCTGTGTAAGATGGAATGGCTTCAGTGAAAAGCAGTGAAAGCCATCTACATCAAGATGTTTTGCGGTACATGTAAAGGATTTTTTTAAAAGTGTACAGAGTCCTTCAGGGTGAGGGTAGAATTCAAAGAAGCTCTATTAATTTCCATGAAATTTTGTGTTAAATAGATGGAATTTTCATTTTAATCATTTAGAGAAAGGAAATTTTACTTTTGCTTATTGTCATCAAAAAGGTTCAGCATTGCCAGCACAAGCCAATTTGATGTTTCTGAAAATTTTAAATGATTCAACCTCCTCCAAATGCAAGGTGATTTGCTCAAGTCATGCGTGAAATTTCTGGTGGGGACTGAATATAGGTATGAATAGGTATGAAGCACGTGTTTCTGTTCTCTAGTCCATATTTCTTGTCTACTGATTACTGAATTCAAGGAATAGAATGTGGCATAAAACTTAAAAAAAAATTGCAATTTCATGAAGTTACACCTAACTCAGATTTCTAAAAGATGTCATCTTTAATTTTCATTGTCTAATTTTCTGTTCCATTTGGGTTTTTCATGTCATATCAAAGAGAACACATTTAACTCCATAACCAAAATGCAGTATGATGAAGAAAGGAGCAAGGATCCTTTCTAGATTCCAAGTATTGACTGGCATGAAGTTATCTTTCCAAGGAAATCCCAGATTTTACTTTGGTAGGTGTAAAAGCCATCTTGTAAAATGCATCTACAGATGTAAAAGCCATGTACAGAATTTTTTTGTTTAACATTCCCGTCCTTCCTACCCTAACCCTAACCCTAACCCTAACCCTAACCCTAACCCAAATGAAGCTAGTTTTGTTTTTTCCATATATAGGAGCTGAGAAAGAAAATAATTCTCTAGTATCAAAATGTAACAAAACTAGAATTAAAGTATTATTGCTATCCACAAAAGACAAAACTAAAACCCCAGAATATTTCTAGAAATGACAGTGAGGCCTATTCTCCTCTATGGTTATAATGAAAAGGTAGAATGCGTCCATCCTTGTGACTGGGATTATATTCTTGCCTTTAGAAACAGATTTCCATGTGCTGGAAAGAGCCATCACCAATAAGAGCCCATGTTAATCTACTAGAGATTAGCGTTACACTGATTTATATATGCTGAAAAGTTGGTATCTAGATTATAGTCTCCAATATTATTCAAAATAGGCCAACTTTACAGCATATCACTAAATGTCACAACCCAAATGCCTAAGTGTAAAGAAATATGATGTTCATATTCTCTGTCATCTCCTACCAGTAGTAGACCTTCTCTGCTGAGAATACTTTTTTGCTTTTATACAAAACCTCTCATCATTACTTATATAAACTGCTGTGAATTCTTTGTTTCTTCCCCAGATGATTTCCAAAACCAATTCATTTAGCATGATGTTACTGCAGTGATTAACAAAATGATGAGTCAGGACTTTGATTTGTAGTGCAGCATGGAAAGATTGTACAGTACACTTTTCTCTTACTGCTATTTTTCCTCTATTTTGTCCTTCAGTTTACTAATACCTCAAATTTCGTGAACCAAACTTCAGATTCTGGAAGTACTTCCTGTCTTAAAGGAGCAGCAGGGAAGATTTACACCATTGCTGGAATCAGCTATAAAATCCTTATCAGATAAGCTTTCTGGGATTCCTCTAAATTTAAAGAGTGACCTGTATATTTCTTTTTTTTTACACAGAAAAGCTATTTCACAAATCATATTATTTCGGAAGAGTCAGCCACTGGATAGGATTTTCATATTGTCCTAGTGATTGTTCCAACATCATCAGCCCATTTTGCCTTCTTCACTCTGTTAACTGCTTTCCTCAGCTTCACGGAAGCTTTATTTTGAGTGTTGATGTTAACTGTTAATTTGATTAACTCAGAACAGAGAATGACTGTCCATAACAGGATTTAACCTTGTGCACAAGCAGTTACTAATGTGTGAAGGTCTTCAGAAACTTATGTCCTTACAGCTAAAAGCCTGCCCTCTAAGCTGCTGACATTTTAGTGCTACCAGACCTACTTATCATTCAAACCAAGAACCTTCATCACTAGTAACACTGGGAATAAACATTCATCATGTAGGCTTTACTGTCTGCAAGGGCTTCTTTTATGTGCTTAGCTTTAGAGCTCTCTTTAAAACAATTTGGCCTGCATTGCAAAGTGAGAAAAAGCATTTCCTTTCCTATTAGACAGCAAGAGGCATATTTTGAAATCTGGCATCGGAGACTGTACCTCTCATAGGTTTCACTTATAAAGATATAAATAGTGTTCTGAAAGCCACAAGTGCCTGAGACAGAGAAAGTAGAAGTCACCACATACCAAAGAACAATAACAATTTAGGCTGTTGGATTGATTATATCTGGAATGCATGAATGCTTTAAGGAAAGATATAAATCTTGGATCTGTGCCTTTCTCACTGGAATACACTCAGACAGTAAAACCCATCTTATAAAAAGCAAATTTTTTTCCCATTCTGTATCTTAAATGATTCTCTGTGATAAAGATGAAAGTACACCCTTACTTTTAAGTAGTCTGCTTCAAACTTCCAGATTTAAATAACTATTCCAAAAATTGTTGATCAGGACTACAAGTATCAATCTCCTATTAGCTGCTGCTTGTCTCTTCTAGATGGTACTCTTTCTAATGAAATTCCTGAAAAAACATTGATTATGAAATACCATCTACAACAGATGAAACACATTTGAAATGGAAATAATGTCTGTAAGTCATTGCTGCTGTGTTCTACTTGGTGCTGCCGATAGGCTCCCTCTTCTTGGATGGTTATTATAATTTCTTACTTTTTTCTATAAAAGGTTTCCAACTCAGTTATGGGACAGTATCCACAAAGAAAGAAAACATAGCTTCAAGGCCTTAAAAATTTGAAATTCCAATTTAAAGGAAACAGCTTTAATCTGATGCTCCAGTAGGGTTTTTGGGGAACAACACATAGATAACTAGGTTACAATATATACTGTAAAGAAAGTTATCTCATGACAGACTATTAATTCAAAAAGACTAATTTATTTGGTGATTTCCTTGTTCATTTCTTGATTAGCTCAGTGTATCTCTCAAGCTCAGCACTGAAGAACAAAGACAATGTTTTAAAAAGTGTGTGCAAGGGCCTGGCTGACTTCTTGGCTGAATTGGCAGTGCAGGTGGGACCTAATTTGAAGCAATACAGTGGCCTCGTATAACACAGAAGGCACAACATAATTTTATGGGAATAAAAATTCCAATAAGGCACTCCTGTCAGCACTGTTCTTTGCTAGTTTTAAATGCTTTTTAAAAAATGTTCTGCCATTCATATTAATTTTATTGACATTTGCTGTAGCTATAAATGAAACAGTTAAAGAGCTGGAGGTATTCTGAAATTACTGTCAGCTGTGAAGAATATGGTAACACTTGTGAAACTGTTCCCTTTAGTGATTTCAAGACCTGCTTCTGAGAGAATGAAGTGTATCTTGTCCTATGCAAAGTGAGGAATAATTTCTGTGAAAAATGCTTTGAGAGGAGCTCTGTGTCATGATGAGTAGACTATGATTCAATAATTTAATAATTGTGTGGAAGTAAAATGTATGAAAGGAAACAGGTAGAGCAGAGAGAAATTGTTATCAATGTGTTGTAGATTTCACTTAAAACGAGAGACAGATCTTCACCTGAGTGAAGTCCCCATTCTGCTGCAGCTGGGAGAAGGTTAGCCCACTTGTAGTAATACTATTCTGGAGCTTGCTGAGAACAATTAATGCTATAAAAATGGCTGCAACAGGTCAGAATTACTGTATTTTGTCTCAGCAACAAACACCACACTTCAGTTATTCTCAAAGGAATCAGAGTAGTGGCATCATGCAATGATTTTTAAAGAAGACTGTTTCATGCTGTGAAATTTTTGTTTGGATACTGGAATAATTTAGGTACTGTGCCTATTAATTTATCTTGAAAGTTTATCTCATTTTTCATTATAAGAAAAAAGCCATATATTGATATTTCATTTCCTTCTGCTCTTCATTTTCCACTTGAACTAAAATTACTAAGAAATTCTGACAGAGAATAACAGTAGGTCAATGCCTTAAATATTAAGGTAAGATAGATGGTAACTCCTAATAATAGTGCTGGGAGAAAGCTGGGAAAATCACCTTAGCCATCATTCCCTGTCACAGCCTTGTTAATGAACTGCACTACAGCTGGAGCACAAAGCATAAGGCTAACTTCTGGCATTTGCTATTTTTGGCTTCTTAAATTTGGATAAGATCTACCTCATTAATATGTGGTAAATTTCTCCCTTCTGAAAATAGTTTTTGCAAAATCCCTGGAAAGGGAAAACACATGTTTATGTCTGTATTTTCCTCTGCTTTAGCTTTCACGCAAAGCAAGGATTAAGTAGCCATGAAAGCCTACCTGTCTCACCATTTTGTTTGTGTACAACAGAACAGACAAACTTATACTAAAGGCAAAAGGTTTTCGGAAGATGTAAAATGCACTGGGATGGCAACTGTAAAACATTTCAGAGTATCATTCTTTCAAAAAATTGTGCTGGAAGAAAGAACTGTGCTTCTCGTGGTACTAAACATTGCCTCACCCCCCATCACAGCTCCAAACCAAACAGGTAGCAACTGAGCCCTCCACTGGGTCTTCCAACAATAATTTCATGCAAAGAACTGTAAACTTACGTAAGACCCCTCTTCATTTTTTTTTGCCATAATATCTGTCTGTGCATATGCTGTTGCCTTATCTTTTAACTTTGCAGAGACAAATAGGAAAATTTTTTTGTATTTTTGTTACATGAATGGAAATAATGGCTATTTATAACAAATTTGGTCTACAAGGCATAAATTACCATTGGGTTAAACTGTACCTAAATGCATTTTAGTTCCTTTTTTTTAATTACTTCTTCCTTAAAATAATAAATTTAAAATAATTTCATGCCTTATTTTCATTCTCTTAGTCTTGATACTTATGCCAAGGAGTTGTTTTATTATAAAAAGCATTTCTAGATATTTATGTTTTTAATGTTATTAGAGTAGTTGCTTGCAGATCATTCTTGATATTAAGCATAACTCCATTAAAATTTAGCAAAAGTCAAATTCTAAATGTTCCAGGAACAAAACATCTTTCACAAGTCTGTTTATGGCAAAATTTTTCATAATGCCTGCTTTCCCTGAGCACTGGCCACTGCTCATAAAATTTCCTCTTCTGATATGCAGTAAATTAGTTTGCATCTTTTTTCAATAAAAGAAGAGAGTGAAGAGAGGAAGTTGCAGTATTATAAATGCTTAGTGTTAATAAATTTACAGTAGAATGTAGAGTATATGTAAAGGAGTTGTGATATTTTTAGGCGAAATATTAAAATTACATCCAGTTACAACAAAGTAATTTTAAAGCCACGCACACTATTTTTGACTTTATATACCCATCTTGTATATGGCTTATGGCTGTACTTTATACATTGATTCTTCAGTAGTGGAAATTTAAAAATTTTAAAAATATGACAACATTTCCAAGTGATATGGAGTACAAGGCAATTGCTGTTGCATTTTTACACTACAGAGAATCAGTTACAACAAAATAAAAGAATTTACTCAAATTCAGGATTTTGGTGTGGTTTTAGTTTTTTGGTTTTTGGTTGGTTGGGGTTTTTTTTATGTTGTTAGCTGATGTTTGCTAAAGGCAAACAGAAACCTTGACTGGAAGAGAATGAAAATGAATGTGTGTGTGTGGCAAAAAATAATACATCAGCTATAGTATTCAAGACTTTTATAGTCCAACTTTAAGTCAAACAAAAACATCCATTAAAAGGACCTAAAATGAGAATGTTTGAGCTTTGATATTTAACAACATGAATCTGGTACACGTGTTTTCAGGAATCTTGGAAAACCTATTTTTCATTGGAAAGTAGATTAAAAAATTACTGTCCTGACTCTTTGCTTAGTGGAAATAATGTTAACAGTTCAAACAAAAGTGTTTTTTTAAGGATGATTTGTGAAGTAATGCACAGTAGTTGTGAAGTCCCCACTGCTGCACAAAGAAATGCTTACAGAATTAAGAGGCTGATCCTTTTGAACCTGGTAAAAACTGTTCTTATTTTAAAAGTGTCAACTTTCAGTTCTTTCCCATGCAAAACATAACTTTGAAAATTCAGACCAGCCTAAGATGAAAGCCTCAGCTGAAAGCAAATTATCACCTTTCCATAAAATTAACGAGATTTCCTGCTCATATAAGGATAAGGCACAAATAAATAACCTTATGCTTCAGGGATGGTATGTAAGTCCATACTTACATTTTTTGAATGGAAAATCTTATTTCAACTCTCCTTAGTTCCATGAAGCATAGAGACTTCACAGAAATGAAAACTAAATCAGCCAAACCTCTGTTAGCTGAGGGTATTTTTTGCTTCCCTTTCTATTCTTTCCTTCCTAGCGTTTAGGTCTTGTAAGGAGACATAGTAGACTGTTGAGAGATGCTTCTCTCTTCCAGGAAAAAAGAGCCAAGTGATATCTGATACTAATATGTCAGTATTACTGCTTCCAAACATCTTAGAGCTTCTCAAAGATATTTAGCTTCTAAGATCATATAAAATTAAATTAGAATTTGACATTACATAACAAGTTTCTACAGTGAATAAAGAGGTGACCTAAAAGATATGATCCTATTTGCTTTAAACATGACAAAACAAATTACTTTTCTCTTAAAGTCTTCAAATCTATTAATTTTCAGTACTTGGCTTAATACATGACCAAGAAATACAATATTACTTTAACTTTTTTCCTTGGTTTCTCACTGCTTAGTTTGACATAAGAAGTATTCAGGACACAGAGTGACTAACTGTTAAATTGGGACATTAGGTATAGAACTCCGTATTCAAGATAATGTCAAAAGTTCTTCCCAGTTTGAAGATGAATACAAAAATGACATTTTGATATATTGCAAGTTTCACTACTATAATTGCATTTCTGAGATAGAAAAGACATCTTAGTTGACCTAGAAATGAATGGTATAGAGAGTGACAGGGGATGTGTCATAGCAGAATTCATGGTGGCCTACTCTTCAGCTGCATGCTGCTGGTGAGATGTTGACTGTAAGCTTTACTTCCTTTTAATAGAAGAAGGTAGGGAAAGGATAGAGGGTAGAGATTGGATATGTTTTGTAACTCAGTAGTCACTAAATGAGACACTAAATTTCTTTCTCAAGGCAAACAGAAGGAGGACTGGAGAAGTAAATCAAGTGGTATGAGTCCAAGAGAAAGGCTGAAAAAAGCCAAAACAAATTAAGAAGAGCTACAGAGAAAGCAAAATGGTTATTTGATAAAAAGGAGTAAAAGAGAATTACATTATATAGGCAACATCATGTGAACAGCCTTATGGAAGAGATGATCCCATGATTAAGGATTCAACTACAGATATTGGTAAGGTTCAGACATGGTAAAGAAGAAGAGCAGGGAAGGGTCACAATTCAGATTCTGCTGCACACAACTAACCCTTATTAATAGTCTAAAGATGATACAGAGGACAGAAAGATGCAGGTAAAAGGAATCTAGGTGTAGCAGAGAAGCTGAGAGGGAACCTTGATTGAAGCATGGGAGAATTCTCAAATCACCCTTTATGCTGGGGTAAAATAAACTAGAGGAACAAAATGCACATGCCTCGTTACTGTAAGTATTCAAAAAGTGACAACTTATATCATGTTCAGTCACATTTTTTTTTAAGTCAAAGTTGATTAGAGAGTGACAAACTTGAGGGTTAGCATTGTAAAAATGTATGACTGCTGGGACCCCTGTGGAATAAAGGAAGCATTTTTAATGGATTGATTCTAACTGAGATATTAGTAATTGTCTTGGGTTGAGCTGGCAAAACGCCAACTATCCAAGACAGAGAAAAAGTGTTCCTCCCCCCACAACCAGCCAAGGGAAAAAAGAAGAGGAAGAGAGGGGAAAAAAACTTCTAAAGCAGGTTTATGCTGAAACTAACTACATGTATCTATACAGAAAAGAGAAAATTAAGAGGAAACTACAATATAACACACACTTACACAAGTTACACATCTATAACAAGGAATAACTTCCCACTCCCCAATTAATACAAAGCAAAGTCTATTACACTAGATCTGTAAGTACTCTAAGAAACACATAGCAAGAAACAGAAAGAGTAACAACAAAAATGTTTCTACTTCCCTGAATGCAAACAAAATGCAAGCAGAGGCAGCAGGGGCAGCAGGAAGGCCTGCTCCAAGATAAAAGCTGGATCACGTCCGGCCTGTACCTCGGCCATAGCAGAACTGACCAAGCCACTCCCACACACTGGATTTTACACCCTTTGAGATGATGTAGTATGTATGGAATACAATATTATTGGCTAGAAGAAGTCAGCTGACAATTTCAGGCCTGGTTTGAACTGTAAAGCCTTAGGTTTGAAGCTGGCATGAAAGACTAGCTTTTACTACAGAATGTAGAGAATAGCATAAGGTGAAACCAATGATTTCTACTTTTGACTGTAATGATCAAAACGAAGAAAATAAGAAAAATAAGGATACACTGAGGAATTCAAGAAAGAAAATGGATGTGATGTACAAGACCTGTAATGTGTATACCGAAGACAAAATGAAAAGACATTAAAAATAAGATTTAAAAAAAACAAATAAAACCAAAAAAATCCCCTATTTATATATTTATTAAAAGGTGAAATTTGTGGTGTTCTATTGCAGGGCAATGATATAAAAGATTCTAGAAGAGTAACATAGAAACACCAAATGATAGAACAATGCAGGCTGGTAGAAGCCTCAAGAGGTCATCTGGTCCAAACTTTCATGGGAAAGGGAAGCTAGATGAAATTTCCTAGCACCCTGTCCAGTGACAACTTGAAAGTCTCCAGTGATGAGAATTCCACCATGTTCCAGTGGAGGCTGTTTCAGTGATTAATTGTGCACACTGCAAAAAAAGTCTTTCTTATTTCAAGATGAAACCCTTCCCAGTGCAATTTGTTGCAATTTGTTATTGACCCTTGTCATTTCCATGTGGCTCATTGTGAAGAGAGAGCCCTTTTCTTAGTACTGAATTACTGTGATGAGGTCCTCCTGAGCCTTCACAGACATTTCACCACTGTTTGGCCTGAAGACATTTTGGAGATGATTAATTAAGGATTCTATGAGACTGGTAGGAACTGCAGGAGGTTTGCAACCACAGGATTTATATGTAGATAAAAGTTTCCTTATCAAATGGCCACTGGTGGCAACTCTTAATATTAATGGAAAGAAGCAGTGTCAGCCTTGGACAATAAACCTCACAGCTTTATCAGTCAGAATAAAAATAGCCTTCTGACTACAGGAAACTGAAGTGTTTAGCATTAAAATGGAAAGTCTGAAAGGAAATATTTTTAATTATTCTTGAGAATGCCTGGCTGAAAACTTGCAAGCACAGTCCTTACACATGGTGGAGGGTGTGGAAAAGAAGATAACATGGAATATCGTAGTTTTAACAGTAAGATCTTGCATGCAGTTGTACTGAACAAGATTTCAGCATGGGAGTAAAAACAAAGTAAAAAATCCTATAATGTAGGCTAATCAAAGATGTATTAGAGATAGTAATCTTTTGCTTTGAGAGAACAATTAATTTTTCAAGACAATGAGAAACTTTTCTATCTCTTTTAACAACCACTAATTAAAGATTTTGATATGGTTCCATAAGAGGACTACTAGTTCAAAGGGAGAAAACAGGATTAATGCAGTAACTGTAGGGGAGAAAAGCAAGTAAGTCAAGATGAGACAGTGAACTGCCTCCCACTGAGGATACTGGCACAGGAAGTCTGAGAGTAATCTGTTCATTACATGAAGCCATGTGGTCATTGTGCAGATGAATTCCAAGACTTTAGACTGAAAAGAGCAGATGATCCTGAGATTTGGCAAAATATAAATCAAACAAGATTTTAAAAAGCTAAACACTTAGGAACTAATCTGAATTTTTTCTGTATGCTTCAGATCATCTGTTGGAGAGTACATAGTGTACTTTTCGTTTCAGTGTAAATATGTGTATGACATATATTCAGATACACTTAAATATATGAATTGACATTTTTTATGCAGCTATAAACGGCCGGAAAAAAAAAACTGTAAAAAAAAGTTGCAGATGTGCAACTCAGTTTTGCTAAGGAAAAGGATGTTTGTGGTACCTATGCAAAATAGATGCAGTACCATGTAAGGGACTATGAACAGATCAGGAAATGGTCCAATATAGCATGCAAAGATTTAAATAACAGTCATCTGACCTTGAAAACATGCTTGGTGTTTGGTTATCTAAATGCCTATTAAAATGCATGATAGATGCTTGACAGCAGTCAATATCACATAGCAAAACATATGTATATAAAGGATAGTCACCCCTTCCAATCGTTGTTTGTCAGGTGCTGGAACCTCTTGTGGGCTGTTTAATCACTGCTACGCAATGCTATTCTCATTAGTTGCCATACTGTGATATAAAGGACACTGAGTGAGAGTTTTGGTATTTAAACAAGCTTTTGAGCTTTGTGGCTGGACAAGGTTAAATGAGTGTCACCTCTGGATTGATGTTAAAAATAGCTTTTAAACAGTCAATTGTGGTCACTGAAGGAGTATCCACAGTGCCAGTAATAGTCAGTGAGCCAAAATCACCAGTGGTCAACGGAAGACAGAATCTGACAGAAGCCACCAGCAAAATTATCTAGTTTGGTAGGGGTGGAAAAGTATTTATATAATTGTTTAATGGCATTCAACATCTAAATTTCTTTATACCATTCCAATACATTCATGTGCAAGACGGAATTTGAGATGACTTTGGTACAGAGAGTAACAGGAGAACTCAAGAACCAGTGAGAGTAAACAGAGAGGTTGGTTGCTTAAGCTAGCAAAATGAAACTTTGAAGGTGAAAACATGGACTACATGGTGAAGAATACACTCAGTGCCCGTACTTGGGTGTGCAGCTGCAGTGGGAGCTGCAGGTCTCTGGGCAGTGGGAGCCCAAGGCAAAAGGCTGAAAAAACCCTGAACTGCCAACCCTTTGCACAGCAAAGGGCACTGGGACCTTTGGCCCAGCCAGATGACCTGACACTCAGAGTCAGGCAGGAGCCAGGGACTCCAGACTTCCCTGTGATTAGACTGGGAGAGTATAAAAGCCCAGGATTTCCTTTATTTGAGGTCCATCCTTGGAGGCACCACCTTGACCTGTTATTCCGTTATGGCACATTATTTCAAGGATCCAGACATCTAACACTATGGGAAACCTGGGGTCGAGGACACCTAGTCTGGCTGTGTGAATGTGGGAGGTGTAGGGAGTCAAGAGGGGCACCCATCAGGTCACTGGACCCTCCTGTTGAAAAAGGACCTCAGCAGTCAAGGTCTCTAATAGTGGGATTGTGACTACCAGAGTGGCTTCTAGGTGGTCAGACAGGAAATTTTCCTTAACAAGCAGAACATCTATGGGGAAGACTCTTCAAAATTCAAAAGAGAAAATTCAAAATAAAATAAAGTAGATGTAGATGTTGCAAAAAATAACTTTGGTTGGAAATTAACAGGAAAAAAGTTTCTTTCATTGTAGTGACCTTCTAAAACAGGTTTAAGAGTGGAAACAAGTAACTTAGCAAGCTTTGAGGTAGAATAAGGTTATGTGTTATCACAATAACAAGATCATGCAGAAAGTTCCTTGTATAATGCAGAAAGCTACTGTGCTCTGTGTTTCTGTTTCAGGATAATTTTATATTCTTTTTCTCATAAACATATTCTTTACAAGTAAATAGCTTACTTCATTCATACCATGTCCAAAATATTTACCTTTTTAAAATATACACCAAATCCTAGGATATATCTGTTGTCTATTTCTAGCTGAAACAAATGAAAATTCAGCATTCAGTGAAGTCACTGGTAAAAGAAAAAAGGCAGCCAAGAAACATGTAATGATCTAGAATTACTGGAACTACTAACACGCTCTTCTGTACTCTCCCATAACACCTGAGGATAAGAGAAAGCAGGAGGCCTTGTGTAAATTCATTAGACTTCTTCAGAGTCTTACAACTGTGTAGAAAAACTTTGGATAGTACATACAAAGCTACTATATTTTCTGTAATGTTGCCAGATGAGTTTTTCCATGTTCTTTATATTTATTTCAGTATTTCACTGCATGCAGAGACAGCTAATGCACATTCGCTGGCATATCTATGGAAAAAGTTCCCTGTTATATTGATCATTTATTCAAAATGCCTACTGAAAACACATGATGATATTAAGATTAACAATCTAGTGATTAATACCAAAGAGCACATTTGCAATCAAATAGCTTATATCAGTGAGGCACACAGAGAACATTTTGTACATGAGTTCAGCAGTTCATGGAGTGGTGCCATTACTCACATAAAACCACCCATTATTCACTTCATGAGTCCCATATTAGTGTTTCAGAAAGCTCGATCTTAAATAAAATGGAATTTCTCATGTTTTGAAATAGGTGCTTGTTACATAGTTTAGAATTTGCACACGGGCAGCCAAATTTGACCACCCTGTGAACCAGAGTGTAATACAATGCAATCTTTGCTCTGTGACTATGGGCAGAGAACTACAGAAAGGTCAGTGGACACTTTGCTCATTATTCAGATGAAGAAATGAACAACCACTGTTGGAAATGAAAATCACCATTAACACAGTACAAAGCAGCGGAAGTTTTAATGCTTCTGCTTTTCTGATTTTACTTTTGAGGGCAAGTATTTCTTACTGTCTTTGGGCACAATTTGCGAAACAAATTGCTTTAAAAAGCAATCTAATTGGTTTTTTTTTTTTCCGTAAAGATGGTTCTATTCATTTTTTTCCTATTATACAAGGGTTTGAAACAGTTAATCATTATTTTTTCATGATTAATTGGATAATACATTTAGCTTTAATCTTATACTACTCTTCTGGACAACGAAGAAAAATATTTTTTGATTCATGAAGGTACACAGTTTTGTAGTATTTCATAGAAGACCGAGGCAGATTTTAGCATAATGATTATTTAACATCAAGAAACAATTTAAAGAGTAAAACCTGCAAATGCTGTGTAATCTGTTTTATCTCCATTCATGATTTCAGTTGTTGAAACTGGTTCTTTTCTATATGTATGTGTGAAACAAAGTTATTATGAAGTTTGTTAATAAAAATATAGGCAGTTAAATGCCACCCTGATGCCCAGTCCTGTCTGATCTCAGAAGCTAAGCAGGGTCAGCCCTGATTAGTACTTGGATGGGAGACCTCCTGGGAATACTGGGAGCTGTAGGTTCTAGTCCTGAGGACTTCACTGTCACCGTCCAAGCTCGCTCGGCTGTGGCAGATGAACCTTAGGAGTTAAAGGGTGGAGCCAGTTCTGTGCACGCTGTGCCTCACCTAAAAAATCCACTGTGCAGGCTGGAAGGGCACACACACATGGGGAGAGCCCTGCCCAAATCTTCATTTGTGAAGCCTGGCCGTGATGATAATAAAAAAAACATTGCCTGTATATAAATGAACAAGTATAGAGCAGTGAGGAATATATGTCATTATTGCTGAGGTTTACAAAACTTACTGCTTCCGTGCCAGCTCTGTGCCTGCAGACCTTGAGGATCTCTGATTAAACCCTTTTCCTGAAATCTCTGCCCTGTTCTTCCCTGGTCTCAGGGCTTTAGTTGTGTGGGTATGAAGGACATAGGGTCCAGCTCTGGAGTGTTTTAGATATATAATCTTAACTCATACTGGGGAGAAAGAGACATGAGACAGTCTGCAGAGGCAGAAAAAAGGTAAAAGTTACAGCAGTAGGGTTGCTGAGACAGAGTCATTAAAAAGCAAAAGGACAAACAAAAGCAATGAATGGTATAAAGCCCAAAAGAGAGACAGGGAAGCTTTTTAGTCTTGCTGGGCATTTTTGGGTCGAGCTATCAGACCTGTGTTGATGGGAGACAGCAGCAACATCCAGGACCAGTCACATGTGGATACTGAGACTACCACTTCTGCCCTGATGACCACCTTTCTGTCATCTGTCTGATGAGGTCTGTGGTCTTGGTGTGCTGTATCAGGGAAGGTGACCATGATGATGCTTGGCAAAACAGCTCCCTAAAACTTATACTCTTAGGTTGTGCATAAACCACTTGCAGAGTCTCTGTGCACCTAGCCAAAAATGCCCGGACAAAGAGTCCCAAATGAGGGGCTGTAACATCAGGACAGAACCCTTCTGTTTCATCATGAAGGGTACGTGGCAACACCTGGTAAGACTCAATTCCAGGAGTATGTTACTTACTACTTGCTAAACAGGATCTTAATAAAACAAAATTGATAGGTCTTTTCTCACTGTGCCTTATTAAAGTGCAGACTCAAAAGGACAACATTTTTATATTCATCACCCTGTTAGTGCCACTCTGCAGCTTTTCTTTTAATCACTCACACTCTAAGGTCTTTTTTGCCTGAGGTCAGCTATAAAAAACACCACAAACCTTATGTTTCAAATGCCACGAGCAATGGCTTTCAGCACTGAGAAAGTAGAACTGTTTCTCATCTAGAAATAGAGGATGACCATATAAAAATATAATTTCATCTAGAATGTTGACAATAACTGCTGGAACTGCCTACAGAAGCTTTAAATAAAGCAAAATGAAAGACATATACACAGATTTTTGAGCAATGACAATTGAGCAGCAGATTTATTTCTGAAAGAAATGGGAACAGGTAAAGAAATGGTTGTAGCAGGATAAACCTAGTAACTGATTGTGGAGTCATGTTGAAGGTTTGGGAGCCTGTACTAAGTCGTGAGTGAAACTCTGCCTTGTTTATTGCAGATTAACTGCTGTAGCCTTCGCTAAAGCAGTATAGACATGACATAGCTTAAAGTATATTTTGTCAATTGGTGTTGGCCTCACCTTTGGCATTTGGCTTAGCATTCTATTTCTTTCCCTTGTTTCATTAATGATGAAGTTTCTATCCCTTTGCATCTATCACTGATAATTGATTGCACACCTTGAAGAAGAATACCTGTGTTTTGGGGGGATTTTTTTGAACACTGAGTGAGGCGAGAGGCTTTATTTTTTGACTATTTGATTAATGCAATTGTAACAGATACATATATATATGCTTCATTAACACAATAGATGATCTATTTCATTGTTACATTTGAAAATGTCAATTTCCAATTCAGTCTCAAGATCCTTCTGGTATAATGATTTATCTTTGTGAACAGATATAATTAATCTAAAGTAATACCCACTTCCGCTGCTGTGTATTCTCTTTTGTGGCATAATGCATTCTCTGCTGTCTTGTTTGTCCATGTAATATAGATTCCCATAAAGAATAAAAATTACAATATTCAGTTTTGTGCTTGAAAAGATGTTTGTTTATTCCTTAACTTTCATACAGGGCTAATAAACAGAGTACAGGAGCTTTGTATCTACAGCGTATCAGTGTTATCAAATTTTGGTTCAATGATGAGTAAGTAATGATTTTGTGAGAGAACTTTTCACTTAGAAAACAAGTATGGATTTGTCTAGATAAAGTGACTTAGGCAAAGTGATGATATGATATAAAATCCTTGTGATTATAGCTGCTTACAACAGATAACACTAAAAAATTCCAGATTATGGCACACAACCAGGTTAAGGATTAGGATTTGGTCATGCTACAACTTTTGCATCCTGCTTCAGACGCTATGTCTCATTCATAGCCCCAATTCACACTGCTGATGTATAATAATCCATGAGGAAGAAAGGACATGGGAGAGCTGTCACCAGACAGAACTTTGTCCTTGTCATTGGGAAAAAGAACCCTAAAACAGGCTGACTGACAGCAGAGCTCTACTCTATACACCACCAGCCTCCTCCTTTCCCTTTTGAGAGCCCTCAAGATGATTTTCTTGTTTGTGAGGGCTTTCCAATGGAAGGCCAGAGCAGCAGTCTCAAGAGTCAGAGCTATCTGTCCTTCTCTACAGAATACTGATCTTATCTCTTTCCCATAGCAAGGAAAAAATTTGATTCTTTCAGGGTAGAAATCTGATTACAGGTGCAGCAGAAGAAGCCCATGTTCTGTTCCCATCACAGGAAAAAAACCACTTTTTTCTTAACATATGGTTGCTCTCTACAGCCATAGCAACCTATCCTTAGAATCATAAGTAATATTTTTTTCCTGTTTCAAAACAACAGACCAGACTAAACATATATATAGTCTGGTCAATTGTTTTGCTAAGCTAAAGATTTTTCTTCAGAATTATGGATATAAGAAAAATACATGAAAATATAAAAAGAATTAATGGTTTCCTTCTTCTTTTGATTATGTTTTTGATTTTGAAGCATTTTTTTTCATTTATAAGGACTGTGGCAGTATTAGGTGCTAGTTCTTCAATTTTTCTTTTATTTTATTTCCTATCGGTATATTTTTTAAGTCAGAATATCCTAATTCATGATTTTATTCTAAATACTCTTTTAAAGACTGTGAGCATCTGAGATTTTACTGTATGATT
The DNA here is from genome assembly GCF_047495875.1 of Pithys albifrons albifrons. Taxonomy (NCBI): domain Eukaryota; kingdom Metazoa; phylum Chordata; class Aves; order Passeriformes; family Thamnophilidae; genus Pithys; species Pithys albifrons. The sequence continues at coordinate 45,950,012 of NC_092462.1, read as the reverse complement.
TTACAGTGAAATGAAATTCCTACTTATATTTGAAAATCTGTTTGTGGATTTGGCTTTTTAAAGCATAATTTGAAAGATCTATTTCCTGTGTTGATTTTACTTGCTTTGGATGCAAAACTCCCTAGAACTCTGATAGTAGCACTTCATAAATGAAATTTACTATTATTGCTGTTTTCTCCACAGTAAAAGCTATTGTTGGTGACAACTGAGTTGTAGCCTTACAGCTCCCTGTCCAATGTTGTAACATTCCAATCTTCTGTTTGGACTTAAAGAACTTATGCTTAGGTTCAGCTGAAAAACTTTGGTTAACTGTTTGACTGAAATTGGTTCAGCATTTTTTTCAGTTGGAAAAACATATTTTATTATAAGAGTCTGTATACAAACAAAAAAGCATCTATTTAAAACATAGGATGCATTTTAAAACATTCATTTTTTGTTAGAACACAAAAACCTGGTAGAAATTCAAATGTGAAGGTCAGATGTTTAGCTGCTGTAGATACTGTATTTTCATTCATTTAAATGCCTGTTCATAAACATTAGTCCTCAAATGTCTCCTACTTGGTCTCAATGAGGAGTTATCATTCATAATGTGCTGATCTTAAATGGTGAGTGGGAGTCAGTGGATATGTGTAATTGTGAGTGCTAGATGGTACTTGAAACTTAAGTCATGTTATTCATAACTTAAGTCATGAATATTAAACTTTTAAGAAGTTCACTAGATGCCTCATTACAGTTAAAGCATAACTTGAGATTGGAAGTTTTAAAATGGTGCTTTGATCTTATTTCATTATTACTTAAACATTAGAAAGCTAGAAATTCAAAGGTTTCATTGTAGTATGAATTCTATACAAGAACATTTAGTGCACTAATATATAACATTTAGGTTTTATGGATTACTTCTTAATGAAGGAGCATTATTTTTTATGGCTGAGATTATCTGGAAGACTGCCCTAACTTTATGAATTTTATATCATTTACAGTGTTCCAACTGTGTATTGCTGTAGGCTGCCTTAATAGTTAAGAGGAGCTTATGAAGATTGAAAGGCAGGGTAAGAAGATGACACAAGTCAGCCTTAGGTGTCCTATTGCATAAAATTTAAGAATGGATAGAATAACTTTTCAGGGAGAAATTGGTTAACTGCCTATATTCAATACAGGACCCTGGTGTAACAGGAAATCTTTCCTTCTTGATAAAAGAATTCTTTAAAAATTGTCCAGTTTACCCAAAATTCTTTGATAACTTCTCCCACAAAAACATAAACAAAACCAAAAACTTGCAAGAAAGTGATACTGATCCTGTTTCTTTCTCTTCTTACCTGGTTAGAGCATTCATCTTAGTTGTTGGAAAAACAAAATCAATTTTCTCCCCTGCCTGAAAGGGATTAATCCCATATTGTAACAAGGACTCCTTCCTAGAACATTATGATGTATTTTGAGGTGGTTACACTCAGTATCTCCCTTTGACTGTGACCCTTTATGTACTGGATATGAATCAAGAAGGCCAGCTCTAGAAGCTGATGGCTTTAGGGGTATTTCATTCATTCCTCCAAGTTTGACAGATTTTGTCTCCTGAGACTAGTGGCCTGCATTAATCACAGATACTGAGCAAATGCTGGCATTTGAATATCAGCCAGACCTGTGTTTGGATTTGAGACAAAATATTACTCAGAACACGAATTTCAATTAAATATATCCCACAAGTAAGATGACATTTTTTGTCTTTCTTGACCATTGAATATTTAAGGAGAAAAGTGTCACTGAGTGGACTATGTAAAAGAGTGGTTGTCATCAGCATCACCATATCTTTCAATTTTCTGAATGGCATATATTCAGATTCTTAATAATTTTTCTTTTCAGCAAATATTTTCAAAATAGAAATAAAATTATTGTGTCTCATATCACAAAATATTTCATCCCATCTGCAACACCTTTTGATTCTGAGTTTGTATGTCTATAAATATATCTAGTTTTGCATATGTGCAATATATATATGTATGCATATATATTTACATGAACACCTATATGCATACATTCAATTTTATTTTTCCTCTTTTTTAGGACCATGGTGCATGGCATTTACTCTTTCTGTTTGCTCTGCCAAATTCTGTTAAGTGAGGAATGCTTGGATTAGGTCTAGGCCCCTGAATAAAAAGCGGGTTTTTTAGTCATTTGTCCCATTCCCTGCCCTGGCATGCTATGGATGCTGCCAGCACATGCTAGGAAGGGAAGCTTCCCCGGGCCAGGATGTGTCTCACAGAGGAGAGTGGGCATTGCAAATACTGAGAAAATCATGACAGCTGTAAAGTGTGATACAAAGGAAACTCCAAGACATGATGGGGGGACAAAAGTGATATTCTTGGAAGCAGATAATATGGTATGGAGCTGCATGTGGATTGGGTGGCCAGAGCCACATTATATCCTGTTTTAAAAGATGTTTTAAACTGTTTCAGTTTTTCCTGAAGTAAAAGCAGGATTCTGAGCTTAGAAGACCTAGTAGCTTTTTGGAGGTGACAGGATGCATGAGTAGATCCAATAAAAGCATTGGCAAGATAATATATCCACATAAGGGCAAGACAAGAAAGTGCTTATTAGCTGCTGCATCCCAGCATTAGTCTCAAGGCTATATTAAAGAACGCACAAGGAACCAGGCACAATCCAAACCATTTTACCTTCTCTAAAGTGGAAGACCATCTTGGGCTAAAAGGCTACTAGAAAAGTGAAGTGATAAGCACTTTGGGATGACTCTGTCAGAGTGGGAGTTGGCTAAGCTGATAGCAGCATTGAAAGATCTAAATAATAGAGGTGTATCAATAATCAGCCTTCTTTATTCTAAATGCATGATACCTTTGAGGAATTAATAGAATATCCTTTATTTGGAAAAAGCTCTTTTAGTTGTTTCAGTCAACTTTTGTCACAGTCTCTCAGAAAGAAGCCCTTGAAGGGAAACCTTAAGCCTCCTATGCTAATTCAAATTTGTATCCAAAGGTAACTCAGGCTTGATCTGAGTGATATTTCTGTAGTGTACTCTGCTGAAGGTCACACACCTGAGTGGGTGTGCTCAGTGATGCCCTGCAAAGAATGGGTCCTGAAAGGTGTCATTTAGCTTGGTAACCATGACAATAACTTTCTCAAATACTTTCTGCTAAATGAAGAGTCAAAATTGTCACATCTGCTTGGTATTTTTTTCCAGTGTATTCTGTGGATATCACCAATGCTTTCAGAAATTGAGAAACTGAGGAGGAACCCAGTTCTACGCAGAAATCCAGGTGCTTTGACACTGGGCAGGCATCATGGGTGCAAGGGTAAGAGAGAGAGGGCTGTGTCATGGAAAAGAGGAGAAAGGTAGTCTAACTCCTCATCTAAACTACATCACTAAAGATAGATCACAAGGACCCAAACTGAACAAAATGAAATCTCACAGACATGCAAATGCATGTAAGCTTCTGGGAAGAAGAGTCACTTGAATTCATTATCATCGTGGCTAGGCTTCGTGAATGAAGATTTTTTGGGAAAGGCTTTCCCCATGTGGTTGTGCCCTTCCAGCCTGCGCAGTGGATTTTTTAGGTGAGGTACAGCATGTGCAGAACTGACCACACCCTTTAACTCCTCAGGTTCATCTGCCATGACTGAGAGAGCTTGGACGGTGATAGTGAAGTCCTCAGGACTAGAACCTACAGCTCCCAGTATTTCTAGGAGGTCTCCCATCCAAGTACTAATCAGGGCTGACCCTGCTTAACTTCCAAGATCTGACAGGACTGGGGATCAGGTTGGTATGGTCATAGTTCTCTTGAATTATTACTTTACATATAAATCAGCAATATATTCAGAACATGTGACCAAAGTCAGTCCGGAAGAGTTGCTATGCATGTCTGACACATCATACAAAGTGTTTTTATTACAAATCAGACATCTTGGTTCTCCTGATGGATAATGGGTGAGAGTAGATACAGGTTGCATATGAAATTAAATCTGAAAAGTCAACCGTGACCCCTGGAGATGTGTAATTGCATCTTGGTCCTTGGCCTCAGGAAGAAAGGCTGGTGAAAACTCAGGTTCCAACACCCTTCAGGTTATGTTTAAACCACAGGGATCCCTTACTCCTTCCCTCCTTGGAGGTGCTGCCTCAGTAGCACTGAGGTTCATAACCCTGTAGCTGCACAGAATGAGCAAAGAGCTGGAGCCATGTAGCACCCTGCAATGGAAAGCTTTCTCCATTACTGTGCCAAAGGAAGCACCCTCAGCATAACACCTAGGCATCACACTGGATGGACTTTCCTGCTCCCAGCCTGCTGTGCCAGAACACTGCCTGTGTCTGTGGTATGGTGTGCTAGAACATCCACAGAGGAAGGTGCATCATCTTTTAATCAGTGGCATGTGAATTAAAATTCAGTGAAATATCAATCTTCACAAACATTTCTTTCTGATACATGCTTCCAGCTCTTTTAAAAGCTGCAATAAAAACCAGTCCTCTTCCAGACTTTCCTGAAAATATCCAGTGTATCAATCTTCTGCAGCTGTTTTAAGTTAACTCAGTGGTACTGTTCATGTATAAATATACTTTGTATTCAAATAAAGAACCTAAGATTTTTGTTGGTTGAAAAATCACAAGGTAAAAGGAATCTCTGACTGTTAATGGTAAAATAGACTGGATAATGGGTACCAAAGAGGGTTCTTGGTGTGGCAGGAGACAGTAAGTAATGAGCAATATATCCAAAATATTTGAGAAAAGAGTGGATGTGTTCCTTTCACTTATGTTTGTTTTTTTTCCATTCCGACAGATGTTGTTGTCTCTTAGCAAAATATCCCTTCATAAGGTCAATTCCAAGACATTAGGATTACTCCTCTTGATTTATGCTCTTATTGTTTTCTGCATAAATAAAGTTATGGCCTCTTCCAGTTAATGTGCCACTAGCTTAATTAATTTTGAAAGTGGAAGAGGGTGCAGGAGAGAGCTGATATTAATGATCTGTACTAATGACATTAGGGACTAACTGGAACTATTTATTAAAAATAAGAGTAGGTCTTGTTATAAGCTTTGGAAAAACTGCAATAAGCCGGACTAAAGCCAAAATTTTACATGTGCCTATCTGCATAGAGCTACTGTACCCCAGGAAAAAATCTGGTCTGAACCTGAACTATTTGTTCAATATCATACCTTAAAAATTTCATAAAAGGAAAACCCCTGCCTACAAACGATTTGTCCATTTTGAAAACTATCATGTGACTTATAGCTAAGGGAGACCTTGAAGTTAAAATTTTGCAGTTTGATGCATCTACACTTCAGGGATTACTTTGTCTGTGAATAAGTCTATTTCCTCCTCTATTTTTATACTGGTAGTACCTAAGTGTCCCAGTTAGATGACCATTGTGCTAGGTTACCATACATTCATACATATTCAAATCATGTACATTTTTCTATCGACAATAGCAAAATTTTGTGAAGATGAGAAGAAAATAATGTGCCAACACCAAAGATATACATGAACCTCAAGGACAGCAGGAAAGAGTAAAAACAACAAATTCACAGTATTTCAATTCACCTTAAGGGGAAGCAACTCTGACATCTTCAAAATAAGGAAACTGGGGAGGTACTATGACTGTACATCTAAATAGATGTCCAGATCTCTTCTGATCATGCTTTGTACTTATTTCAGTCTTAATATCCTTTGAGTTGGAAAGATAGTCTATTACCTTGTTAACATCTCTTTTGAGCTGCTGCTCTTCTTAATGAATTTATTTCTTGCATTTCCTTCTGACTTTCTTCACTATTCTGCCCCATTTGGGATCAAAAAGTATTTTTTTGAATTTTGATTCAAGAGATTTCCCTCAGGCTTTTTAATTTTGACCCAAAGTGACATTCTTCTTCTTCCTCTTCATCATCTTCAGATAGACACTAGGTTATTTTTGGCCAATTTATCCCCCCCCAAAAAATGAACTCTGTTTATCAAGCTCCAGGAAATATTGTTCAACCTGAGCATGAACAGCCTTTCAGGTGTTTTCAGAGAATCTAGGAAGGGGACTAACTTCATCATTATCCTAAATACAGTAGAAAAGAACAGATCAACATAATTCAACTTGTTTCACTGTTGTGATTCCAGAGCAATAGCAGTGTAAGCAAGAGCACTGTAAGCAAGAGCAGTGTTTGACCAAGTCTTTCTACCTTCTGGGTGCAGACACGGTTACAACTAAAGTTACAGTACAGTGCTAATAGCTGATGAAAGTGTCCCTTTCACTTTTTGACACAAACTAATTTTCACAGATATCAGGGAAGATTATGTAGTAAGAAAGGAAGATGCAGATGTTAATGACCACCTTTTGCCTACGTGAAGTTCTTTATAATTTCAACTTACCCAACAAAAGGAAAGATACCCCAGTTCCAGGGTGAGGGAAAGGAAAAATACCCAACTGTCTACTCCTGATACTGGAGAGGAATCTTTAACCTTCATTGAAATGGTGAATAAACTCTTTCTCTAATGCTACAATATAGTGCTTTGATAGTTACAACATATATTAGGTATTATAAAGTTAGCTTGTATGTAGAAAAATCATACCATCTTCTGTAACTCTCAGAAATAAAAATATTTTTTACCAGTTGTAATTCCCTTAGTGTGTACAGTTACACAATATTGATTGTAGAGTAAAAATCATATTTTTTTACTCAGTCCTCGGTACAGTGATTACTATATGTAGCATGCAATCAAATATTCAAATGTTTATTCATGTGGAGTGATATTCCAGACCTTAGGATATTTTGATATTTATTCCAACTGAATACCTTTTCATTTTGAAGAGATGGCAAACTGTTTTGCTCTTGACAATTAAAACCTCAGTATGACTAATGTATATCCAGATCCCATGACTAAGGTAAGGGAAATTTTCATTCCTATAGAGATGGTAAGTATTATCAGGAGCGGTAACAAGTATGAGACAAAAGTATGCTTGCCATGACTTAGAATAAGAAGGCATCAGGAAAAGATCTTCAGCTGACAGCATGAAAATCAATTTACAAGTAGATTTTAAAGCCTGGAAGTAGGTTAGAAGCAGAATTAAGCTGTTGCAGCACAGCTTCAGAAAGCTCATGAATGAAGTGCTTATCCACAGAGAGAAAAGGTAATATACTTATGCCATAACAAAATGAGATAACAAAAGTAAGAGATCAACACCTAGTTTTCTGTCTGCTGTAAATACAGACTTGCACAGCAAAGCCAAATAAAGTCTGGATTGACTCAGGCATAATACATGCAAAAAAGAAGAGCAACTTTTATTTAGCAAATGAAATAATTCCCACGACAACCAAAATTACATTTGGATGCTGCAGTAAATCCATGTGTAAGGTAAGTCATTCAGGTATCTGCTCTTCTAAGTAGAAATTGTTACAGTCATTTGATGCCTGATGGCCTCAATGTGGCTTCCAGTTAAGAAAGGAAAAGGATATTAATTATAGATTATATAATCTCTTACCACACTAGGAGTTCTCACCATGACATTTCTTTTCTGGTCTTTGTCATCCAACTGGACAGTAACAGCTAAGCAACAATAGCAATGGTACTTAATATTCTTTCAGTGCTGGACCAATCCCTTTGCCTTGGGCCTGGGAAAGAGATTGTAAAAAAAAAAAAAAGAAAATTGATATTGATTGTTACTTGTGGTACATGCTATCTCTACTCTTGACATTCACAGCTAAAAATTACCACAATTTTAACACCTGCAAAAAGATACCATTGTGAAGATGTATTTTCTAAATTTCAACAGATGGGAAACACAACTTCTCAAGTGCTAAATAAAGCCTGTATACTATCATAAAAGACTTTTACTTACCCCTACATGTGCTGTGACATATGATACCTGAACTAAGGCAATCAGATCCACAAGTAGTCTCACTGTGAAAAAAAATAAAATATGTAAATTATAAGTATGAAATATATTTTAAAACTCTGACCAACAATATAGCTGAAATGGAAATAATGCTAGCAAAGTAGAAAGAGTAAACAGTCAAAATATATGATAAATAGTGTTTATATAAATAATGTTTATACCTAATCATTGGCACGTTAACATTAGCACTACCTAAAATATATCTAAAAACATATCTAAAAATGGAAATATTTCTGCAACAAATTGTCTTTTCTGATATAATTCCAAAGGACTTCTAATCCAATTGTAATAGAGGCAGTCCAAGCTGGCCACATGCTATTTAGTCCTCTCTACTGTAGTTCCGATTTCTGATAATAAATGAATGCAGAGTATTCTTTAAGGAAAAAAATAGAAAATAAAATAAATATATGAACACCTGGAATTTAAGAAAACCTCAATATGACCTTTAGTTTACAGTCCTAGTCATCCAGTCTGATGATTTTTGGAATTCTAATGTTTGACAGAGATTTGTAAAGATTTTTATTGATTGTGAAATTGTAAATAACTGTGAATAAGAAAGAATGTGTCCAATTCAATATCATGATATGGAATATTGTGCATCATTACTGGTAGTATATCATCTGCAGATAGAATTTTATGGTTTTAATCCCTTTTGGTTTCAAAGACACCTACTGATTTCAATACATCCTGGAGTTATGCTAATGAATATTAATATGTCATTAAATTAATAATTTCTGCCTAGTCTAATACAAATTTTGTATGACAGTGTGGGGGTGACAGTGAGTGCATCCCTTAAGGAAAGCAGTTTAGAGTTCTCACTTAAAGAGAAGAGAGCTACCTGGAGTGTGTGTGTGGTCCTGTGACCAATGAGATGCTTCGGTGTATGTGAGGTGAATTGGTTAACCAATAATGTCATGACATGTTGGATGTTAGAGGATATAAAAGGTGTGGATGTTACTGAGTGAGACTAGATCTAACTGGAACTACTACTACTACTACTGCTATGAACTGTCTGTGAAACTATCTTGAATAGTCTTGTAAGCCTTCTGATCAAAGCCTTCTGATCAAAGCCTTCTGATGCCTGCTGTGCCTGAGCTCTTCGGACCGTCATTCACGCTGCACCCTTGCTCGTATCCCTATAACTGGTGACCCCTATATGACAGAACCTGGAGAAAGTTTATCTTCGCACATTGTGTGTGACTGTAAATCTGATAGGTCATTCAGAGTACCAGCAATCCCAAATCCCAAATGGATGTGGAATAAGAGTCCATTTCCATTGAAATTGTTTGGTTTTTTCTGAAACTCAAGACATTCACCAAGGCATGAAAAAGCATAAATTATATCGATATTGTCTGGCTTCATTTTAAAGGTCATAAAATATATTTATCATCCTTAATATCTTTTATGTTTCTGCAATTGAATTATATTGTTCATGTGTTTTACAGACACTCCTTGTATGAAATCCAGGGAGGTATAATGAATACTATTTATAAGGGCAGAATTACAAGATTATTAGAATGAATGCAGTATGGACTCTACAGCTTAAGGGTGAGTGAATAGTATTTTCCATCAATGGTACTCATAATTATTTCAGCTTTGCTACTTTAGGAAAGAGTGAGGTCCTGGAATATGCCTCAGTTTTGACTCAGCACTAAGTCAAATATATTGACTTTGGTAAGTAGGAGCACAATAGTTTTTCCTCCTCAGCAGAATGCTCTGGGCATAGCCAACAAATGGAGTTCTGGAGCTCTGTCATGGCATCTTCACTCCCTGCTGTAGTCCAAACTGCAGCAGCCCAGGGACAGAAGCAACTTTTACCAAATTGTATATATTGTGCTAGGGACTGAGTGGTCAATTCTAGTCCCAATCCCTTCCACATCCTCTCTACCATTAAGTCCCAGGAAGAGAGAAACAGTAATCTGCTTTTGGTTTTGTTGTACATGTCATAGAAGATTCTGTAAGAGGATTATATTGGTTAGGAAGTCACCAAATATCATATAAAAATGTTTCTAGACCCCCAAACTAAAATTAATCTATGTTAATTTATTAATAATAATGATCAAGTCCTCATCAAGAAAGTAACAGTATTCTTGTCGTGTTTAATGGTTCCCCTTCTGACACAGGGAACAAGAGATGTTATAACTGAAGTATAGGATTTTGATTTTGCAGTACTCAAATTTGAGAGGTGTTTTCTTTGTGAAGTAAAATTTAAAACTGCCATAGTCTGACAGCACACCTGAATGGCAGCTACTATGGTTCTGAGTTTGTTTATTAATAGGTTGTGGGTTCCTGCATAGCAGTCTCAGCAATTTTATCAATCTCATAATTTTAGGAGTCTTCTTAAAAGTTACTCTTGTTAAAATGTGTTTGTTCTTTCAATATTTTTTATGATTTTATATATGAGTTTTCTTTCACACTATTTGTATTTCCTATGTACTTACTAAGAACAATACAATGCCCTTACAAGCTCTATTTTTTTGCTAGACTAAACAGGCTTAATTCTTGCTTCAGCATTTCAATAGTCCTCAGTAGCTGTTCTGGTACAAATTAATCTTTCTTGAATATAGGTGACTGCTTTATATATGGTATTCCAGATGGATCAGCAGGAGGTCCTTGTACAATAACAGTAATGTTTTGTAATATTTAATAGGATTATCTTACTATTTATAGTCTTTACACCTTCTTCATGGTGTATTACTATGATACATTACTTATCCTGTAAACAAGACCTGTTAAACTTGGCAGGTCTTTAAACTGATTTCACACTGACAGGGCAATGTGTTTTGTTCTCCTGCCTTGTTGTTTGTAAGTGACAGGCATTCACTGGTAGAGGCCATTAACAAAACATTGCAATAACCTTGACTTTGTAACAATAAATTCCATCCTATTTCTACCACTAGGCAGTAGTTTTTCCTATAGAATACTCCAATTCTCCAGTGTATTGATGATGTCTGCCAACTTAGTTAATCAACATATTTCATAACTACAGTTTTTTACTTCTTGCCAAAGCAACTTAAGCAATTTTAAGATCTGCCCCAGAACCAATCCTTGTGCAACTCCCCAGAAAAATTCCCGTGAGCTTGATAGATATCTCCCCTTTTCATATATCCCATATTCATGTCTAAAATTCTCCTTCTGCATCCTGTCCACAGTTGCAGTTTACAGTTCTGAGCTTCCGAAGTGAGCCAGCAATTTTCCAAGGAAATATGTGTATGACTTCATGTATATTAAATATGTAATGAGTTATTTCTTAAAAATGATGATAACCATGTCAATCATTATTTGCTATTGGTAAACATATTCCATTTTATTATTTTTTCCATTAGCTTATATATCTTTAAAGTATGATGGTCTTCATAAGTTCTGTCAGAATTAGAAGAAGACCAATTTTTCTGACCTTTCACACTCATCTATAGAGTGCACTGAATTCTGAGGTTTCCTTCCACCTGACTGTAAACGGATGGGTTACTTCTGGCCTTCAGGGTTTCTCTACATTACCTGATAGCATATTCCTTATCAAAAGCTGAGATAAAATATTGATTTAGCTTTTCAGTAAAACTTAATTTTCCTTTAAAATTGAACCTTTTAATGTTTTCTTATTTTCTTTTTTTTTTTTTACAGTAGCTTTTTATTATTGTTGTATTCATTGTTTTCAAGATCATATTTTGGTTTAGCGTCTTCTCAAGCTCTGCATTTTCTTTCTTTGACAAACCACCTTTTTTATTGCGTATCATTTCTGCTATTTCTAATGAAGTTCTCTACAAATTAGATTCAGGGTGTTTTTCCGTAAGTTTTTTTTTTTCTTTTCTTTGAAACAGTTTCCAAAAAAATCTCTGTGTCATCAAAGCTTTCATACAGAGGTCTTAAAGCTATTCAGCCTAAGAATGTCATTGCTCATCCTTTGATTTCTCAAAGTTTTCCATTTTGAAGCCAATATTAAACTGCATACCAATCTTTATTTTTATTGGAATGAGATAAAATCTGAAGTAGCATAGCTTCCAGCTGGTTAGAACTGCAACAGGCATCATACCTCAGAATACCCAGACTGGATTAATGATCTTTGTTTTCCAGTGCCTATACGGATAAAAAATTTTCAATAGTGAGAAATGTCCTGGTAGGATATATATGTCTAGAAACAGAATGTTGTATGTATGTTTTTACGGCCAGGCTTTGCAAATGAAGATTTGGGAAGGGCTCTACCCACATGGGTCTGTTCTTTGAGCCTGTGCAGTGGGTTTTTTAGGTGAGGCACAGCGTGCGTGGAACTGGACCCACCATTTAAGTCCTAAGGTTCATCTGCCATGGCCGAGCGATCTTGGACAGTGACAGTGAAGTCCTCAGGACTAGAACCTACAGCCCCCAGTATTCCCAGGAGCTCTCCCATCCAAGTACTAACCGAGAAACAGAATGTTAAAGGAGTATATACAACAGAAAACAGATATTTTTTTCCTTCTACTGTCATGAGGTAAAATATTTGAAGACAGAAAGAGATTCTAATAATTATTTTAATAAGACTTTATTAAGTCTTATTCTAATCAATATTGCCAACATCACAACAACAAATAGGTAAGAGTAATTTCAGGTATAAAAGGGAACATTTTTTGGGAAAAAAGGAATAATAAACCCTTAACTGATGTCCCTGTTAAATGTACACTCTTCCTGAAAAAAATGATAATACTATTTTTTGATGCAAGATAGACATTAGAACTCGAAAAAAATACTGACCATTTTGCTGGCAAAAGTTGTAGTTTTGCCAAGACCAAGATGCTTCTATGGAAGTATTCCAATTTCTGACTAACTGTATTATAAATACTTACTTGGGGAGCTGAAGAGTCTGGTCTTTCTGCATACTAAGCAGCAATAGTCTCCAAAGACTTTAATGTGCGTGGAATATCTTGCAGGGTTTGATCCTAAAGGAGCTATATATCCCTCTATAGTATCTGCAGAATAAAATTCCAGTGCTGAATAAGTCTCTGAAGACTGAGAGAAATGAAAGAGGCTCTGTCAAAGTCAAGATACAAGCTGGATACTGTTCTATGAATCCATGATCCAGAAGAACAGTCATACCCACCGTACAACATTTATGGCTTGAGGGATCAACATCCCTTAGGCTGATAAACTAGATAGGTACAAGAATCCACAGTTTCACCAGTAAAGACAGACAGCACAAGATACAAAATCGAACCAAAAATATAACCTGCTTGAAAGCTTCTCTTAAAAACTATTCAAGAATAAAAGAGCTATCCATGAAGAGAACTGGATACATAATATTTTCTACTGAGAAATACTAGTCACACTTTTTTTCTTCGTTAGAGAAAAATGTAAGGTCCAGTTATATGCATCTGAAAAATAAAATTGAAATAATACTTTAAAAAAGGAAATTAATAAAAATTCCTGGTGTTGGTGAACTGATGCACTGTTTGAAAATACTTCAGTGTAATTCTTTCTTTTGATTATTCTGATGCTTTAAAGACATTTTGTAAATCAAGCAAGTAGTTGTTTTCTGGAGCAGTGGATAACCATATCATCTCTAACATTGTATGGCACATGCTGATTTTTAAAATGGTGACTTCTGCCAAAGCAGAATTTGTATCATTGCAATGTGATTTAGCAGAAACTCATTTCATGAGCATTCTTGTTTGGTCAGATTATGAGCTGTTTATTAGCATTCATATTCAGTACCTCACATTTCATCCCACCTAAAGATTTCAGAAATATGGCACTATGTCAGTTTTGCTGCAACTGCAACATAGAAGTAATCTATAAAAGTACTGATATAAAAATCTGATTTAGACTGGTGTGGCCAAATGTTCTGAACAATTTAGAATCTGAGGTGAAGTACTCTAAGTCTAGGATGGTATTTCTGGCAGCATTGAGTACTTTTTGTGGGATATCTGAACAGTCGAGGCCTCTTGAATCACTATTACATATGAACCAGACAGATCATAGCTGTGCTGAGTGGGCATAGTCTGTACACAAAGGCAACTCAATTTATTCCACAACTTTGCAGTCCAGAGCAATATAAACACTGATATATGTCCACTACATTCTCAACACTTTGGTGTGAAAGAATCAGTCTCCTAAAATCTATTATCCTACAAACAGAGTCTTATCGATGGGAGAAATCAAGCTCAAAAGTGATAAATTTTCAATTGCCTTACATTCGTCAACTGTTTAATCAGCACTCGTTTAATATTAAATGAAGTAAAATATTGTGATAAATGAAAGGGTTTTTTTCACCTCCCACCAAATCCAGTCTGTTACTTAGCATAGTGGATTATCATTGCTATACAGTGCATGACAACTGATGAAAACAATTAGATTATAGAGTTTAACAATGCATAATGAATGATATTTCATTTTATTTTAGAATGCCTTTTATGACAGCATATTCTGGCAGAGCATGTTGATTAAACAACTGATAATGCCATGTTGTAAAATACTAAGATTCTTGGTACTTTAGAAGAAATTAACACAGAAAACTGAACTGGACATCTATCTGAACACAGTCTTATTGAAAAAGCAACAGTCAGAGTACTACTAATATTTATTCTCTGAGATCTAGCTTTGCAGACAGACAAAACAGTTAAAGTGAAGTCTAGTCAAAAGTCTTTAGCTTTCTGGTAATGATGAGATTTTTTTTTTTTAATGCTGAAGGTCTGTATGAGTTCACTATATTGAAAGAATGCTTTTTTGTTATTATCACAAGAATATTATTAATTCTTTTCTTTGATAATTAATGTTGATTGCACGATAGTCCGTGAAAAAGTAAAAAGGTCTTCAGTTTTAGTCTATAGAAACTTACTCATAAATTTATTAGATATTTCTTTTCATATCTTAAGTCACTGAATCATGTGTCTCTCTTGCTCAGAGCAGTTCTTATTGTAGTTAGAAGGTGATGAGTAGAGGAGGTAACTAGTTTTATCGCTGCCCATCCACATTTGCTAATCCTTCCAGTTGAATCTTTCCAAGCTGCTTTCCTGAAAAGGAGAAGCAACGTGAGAACATTAAAGAGAATGTCAGTATATATTTTGAAGCCCAAAAAGACCATTTTACATTTGTTGTTTGATTATTTGTATTTGTTCCTTTCAGTGTTCTTCTGACAAATCTGCTATGGTTTGATACTGGGAGCCAAACCACTATTCTTGCTTTTCAGGAATGCTCCACTAAGGCCATCTTAAGAAAAAACAAAACAAAACAAAACAAAACAAAACAAAACAAAACCCCAACAAAACAAAAAAACCCCCAACAAAACAAACAAACAAACAAAAAACAAAAAAAACCCCAAAAATTCTGATTAAAGTAGATGAAGGTATGAAATGTCAGATGTCTGAATTGTATTAGTATTAACCTCTGACTCCTAAATTTACATCTCAATTCCATTATAACATTGTTGAAAAACGTGTAACTCATCAAATGAAACAACCATATGAAGAAACTAAACAGATAGACAGACTATTTCACATTAAGGAGAGAAAAGGAAAGGAGAGAATGAGTAAAAACAAGTAAGAAAAATTACACACAAAATATTATGAAGTAAGGCATAAAGTGATTAATACTGGAGAAATGCTTTATTTTATCATTTAAAAGTTTTATATTTCTTAAGCAGACAATCATCTAGTTATATACACTTAAAAATAAATGAATTCCTGTAATGGTTCATAATAAGAGCTTAGGAGTCTGAGAAAGACCAAAAACCATGCCTTAGAAAATGAAGAATAAAAAGGTCCTAAAATGACATCTGTCTTGCTATTCATAGATTTGAAACACGATCCTAAAAGACTGTGTCAGTTCATTTAAGTGTCAGAGAATGGTAGTCACCTGGTAAGCTGAACCAACACAACACTGTCCCTGAGAAAAACACTACATTATATTTCAGTAGAAAAGAAACATCCAATGAGAAATAATATCAATTAATCGAAATCACTTTAGCAATTGTGTTTACCGCAAATGGCCATTTCCTCAGAGGAGCACCATAATTTAAAAAATGTGTTTTATATGAGCCTATTTATTGAAGAAATCTAATGGGTACCCTGCAGATTTGGGGTACAACTCACACCTCTAACACTGGAACATATTTGCTGTTTACTGGTTTCCTGTGTTCAAATATGATTAACATAATCTCTTCCTTTGGCACTGTGGTTGTTTCTTTCCCAAAAATAGTGATCAGCTGAGGCCAAAGGCTACATTAACATATAGCTAGGCAGAGTATTACCCTGATAAAATGTAGAATAGATGACAGAGATACAGAAAAAATGATAAAGCCACATATAGCACAGGTAAACTCGCAGGTTTTGTTGGAGTAGGTAGCAGTGATAGATAGGCACTGGAACACCTGACTGACCATAGTTCCCCAGGGGCACTCTGCAAATAGCTGACCTAGTTGCAGGTGCTGGGATTGCCGGTAAAGTCAGCAATTGCCAAGAGTTTCCAAAGAGTAGTACCTAAGGAATTTCATTAATTCCTAATTGTGGTAGAGTCAATTCAAACATTGTCATCAGCAGAAATTATTTATGCTCCCTTTACTGATCTCAGAAGCGTGTTATTCTCTTTTAGTCTGCCAGCAAATTGGCTCATCTGTCAACAGAAATATGCACATGCAGAAAGAAAGAAAAAATAGGGGCTGCTTGTTAGCTGGTGTCATGTGACAGCAAAAAGCCTGCAAGCATATAGTCACAACAGAAGACAGGTGACCCTCCAACTATTTCTATGTTGATCATAGCCCTCTAAAGCACACAAAAAGTACTGAACTGATAGTCTCAGATGAGGACCATTATGTTTTTATGAAAACAAGCTCCACATTAAATAAAAAAAATCAATATATTTTCTCAAGAAATGTAATTTTCTACATTCATCCATAGATTTTCTACCTAGAGGGGGTCATTAAGAACATTCCTTCTAAGTTAGTGAAGACCATAGAATTTCAGGGAGTCATTTGTTATCTCAAGCCCATTGTCTGGATCAGATAACACAGTTTAGAAAAATAGCTAATTGTCTTGACTTAAATTCTCCATCAAGCTGAAGGTACACATTCTCTAAAGATAAAATTTTTCAGAGCTTAATTATTCTTACTATTAAAATACATGTCTTATTTCTAGTCTTGATTTGTATAATGTGAGATTGATTCTTGACATATCAACCTGTAATATAGACAGCAGACGGTCAGACCCTCTTCCAAGCTCTTCATATCCAAATATCCGTCTCCCTTGAAAAGGGTGAATTTGAAATTGTAACCAGAACAACTTTGTTAAATATGTTCACTAATAAATGACAGATTTGCAAATTCTATTAATTGGAAAAACATGTCTAATCCTATTTGAAAAAAAAAAAAGAAAACTATAGACAATTTTTTCAAGACAGTTGTTGGAATGAATGGTGTTTTGCTAAGAGGATGATGAATCTACTAGGAAACTGGCTCTATCCTAAGGAAAGAAGAAACGACAGGCTATTGTTGGCGTATCACAGATTAAATGTTTTTCCATTTTTACTTTCTGGGTTTCACCTTATGTTGTAGCTGTTTGCGTAGCTGCTCCTGTTGCCATCCACATATTTTCCCTCTGAATCCAGATAAAGATAAATTCCTCTGTGTATTGATGTGGTTTTATGAATACTCATCAGTACTGCAAGTTGTGAGACTGAAATGGAGACTTTTCCTTTTAGAACACTAGGTTACTAGGAAAAATATTCTGAAGTATTTGAATGAAATGTGATAAAGTGGGAATTCCTAAAACCTCACCTTCAAAGCATAGCCATTTCTGTGAAGTGTGGAAGTATCAATGCTGAAGTCTATGAGTCTATTAATCCAGTGTGAGAGGAAAACCTTAGCTCTTTAAAGTAAATTAGAATTTGAAAACATACCAATAGGACCAGAAATTTTTAATGCAAAATTAAAAGAGCTTTTAGATGGCTATAATCTGTTGAGAGAACTTAGACAAAGAATTTCTAAAGGAACACCTATATTTGCAGAGAAATAATGCACTGTTTTCTTCATTATTTGCATTTGAATTGATAAGACCATTCTCAAGAGGAGAGGTTGCAATAGTGAAAGAGTATGGTCAACTGCTAGAGTTTGGTACAATATAGCACTTAAGAAACCATAGCAATACAAAAATTCATTAACTGACAATAGTACTTTTATCCCACTATCTGCATATTCAGGCATTCCTCTGAGAAGAAGTTTACCCTGGGAAGCAGAAGATAAGGCTATGAATCAGCTGCTAATTTTAGCCAATGAAAATATTGACTGAGCCATTGCTCTAGCATTTTATACTCCAAATATACTTCCATTCCAAATCAACTGTTATTCAGTAAAGAGCTTATTGAACTCAGAGCTAAACAA
Source organism: Pithys albifrons albifrons (assembly GCF_047495875.1). NCBI lineage: Eukaryota > Metazoa > Chordata > Aves > Passeriformes > Thamnophilidae > Pithys > Pithys albifrons. The sequence continues at coordinate 45,931,798 of NC_092462.1, read as the reverse complement.
AGGAATCTGCTTAGCATACGTATCTTCAGAATTTATAAGCTTGCAGCAGGATTAGTGAAATACTATTATTTGTTTCATCATCATCTTGTACCATGAAGAAAGCTATTCTTTTTAAATTCATAGTTATCTATTTCCTTCAGTCTCAAGTAGAATATTTTTCTTCCAGTTGTATAAGCTAAAATGAAGTTATTTACAGCATTTTACTAAGTAAAACTACAAATATCAGTGCCTGTAAAAAGTAAACCTAATTCTCTCCCACTGAAATAGCTTTTGCTGTCCAAATTAGAGTGCCATATCTACCCCAATTTAGGATTTTTTAGTTGTTAAATACCAGTCTGATATAAAAGTGAGCACTGAATTTCATCACTGCCTCACTGGTATGTTGAATGCACTGAAATTAGCACTAGTCTTCCCGTTAAGATCTATAAATCTGCCATCATGTATGGTATTTGGAAAGTTGATTGCTGACTCAAGTGTCTTATCATAAAACAGTTTTCAATTCAGTATACTGACATTTTAATTTGTCTGTTCTTTACTGCTCAGAATTAAGGAAGGGGCATCATTCCAAGCTATGTCTCCAATATCATTTAGAAGCAACAAGTCTTTTGACCTCTGAATTAAACTGCAAATCTCTTTACATACACAGTATTTTGCAGTGCTAAGTTACTCCTTACATTAAATCTCCAGCTGGTTTACTTTCCCACTGAGAAAATGCAACCACTTGTTCAGCAAAAAGGAGATTACCATGAAATAAATTACTGTCTTTTCAAGGAAATTATAGGTTTATGGAACACCTTGATTCAATGTAGAGCTTCATTGCTATTCTAGAACCCACTACTCAGCTCAGCACAAAGCATCTTAATTTATTTTTAGTTATATATATAACAAGGAATATCAAGGTCAAAGAGTCTTCCAGGAATTAAATTATGTGAAATTGCTAGGAGTTTATTTACTTCTTACAGTCACATTGAACGTAAGCTTATTAAACCTACCATATGTGCAACCATTAAGCATCTGACCAAAGACCTTTCAAAATGTCTTACTTTCTATTAAATTTGGACTTAAAATAGATGTGTATTTTTTTTTACCAAAAAAAGGACTAAGACAGTGCACTCAGGGACACAAAGGTCATGACCAAGTGGGGGTATGTCATAACCATGATGAACGGAAGAGAATTCACAAAAAAGGAGGAGTGTAAAAAGTTTGAACATGGATAAAGGAGGCATATCATTGGAGTGTCTAACTCAAAAGAATATTATTTACTCCTACAGAAAATACTACAAAACTTCAATGGTAATATTGCAATAGTGACTTGATCTTGTCATGCTAGAATTGATACAAGAGCGGCAGTTATTTTTCAGGGATATTGGAGCAAATACATGTATTATTTCTTTAAGTAACTTGTGGGTAGAGTAATAGCATCCAATGACTTCTTTCTACAACTTTGAGGCAGACCCATAGTTATGTCATTCATTGTCTCTCTGTTGTCTCTCCAGTAGGGAGAGCTCCATTCCTTTTCTCTGCCTTTTCTTCATTCAGGAAATATACAATGTAAAACTGCTTGGAGCTCACTTAACCTCTCAATAGCCATGTGTAAAACAATCAATCTTGTCTTCTTTAATGTCTGAACATTGGTCCCATAGCAAAATCAATGACAGGGAATAGGATCTGTTCCAGAGTTTACACATATAAATTAAGCAAATGCAGGCATTTTTTAGGTCAGATTCATGAGGTTGTAGTTCCTGCAGAGGAGACATGGAAGTGGATTGGAGTACCTATTCTGTGACTACCTCTAGTGTGTGTTGCTACTCTATATTAAGTAGGACTGCTTCCAGTAAAGGCAGAGAATGTAACAAAGGAGATGAGACCAACTTTTAAAACTGACTTCCTCCATCTTATTTTCTAGTTTTATGTGTACAGATTCGTTCCATTGTATATTCCAACTCAGTGTAATTTATGTGAGGTCCAAAGAGATTGCTCATAGCAGAACTTGGTATGCATATTTTGTCACCTGTTTAGTTCTGAGCTACAGAAAAAAAAAAAAATTAAAATATCCATACATTTACACACATGAAAACAGTCAAAGTCACTGTTAATGAAACCACAGATAGAAAAAGAAAGGGAATTCATGGGCGCAGTTTAGAGGTGAGTCAACCCTGAACAAATTGACTATGTTTAAAAGTTTGACGAAGACTCCACATCCATTGCAAAGTGTGATTTCAGAGACACTAGAATCAAATGCAATCTCATTCTGGGCTTATGAAAGCAATGCTAGTGTGGCTTGGCTCTGCACTAATACAGCTATCTTATCCAGGGACACCCCCTTGTCGCGGGGGAGAAGCTTGCGTGCCCTCATGAGGTTGAGAGCTATGCTGGAGGTGGTTTGTGCCGCCGGTAGGGTCTCCCATGCCAGACAGGTCTCAGCTGAAGGATCAGACAAAGTGTGTCCACGGGCAGGATGGGCTTGCTAGCCGTCTGGCAACCATCCTAGGAGAAGGACAACTCCAACCCCAAACCCGGGCAGATGGAGCTTGTTTAGCCCTGTAAGGCCATCCATCTAAGAGAAGGATACTCTAACCAAACCTACGTCCTGAAGTATTCGCTGTCACCGTCCAATCTCGCTAGGCCGTGGCAGATGAACCTTAGGAGTAAAGGGTGGGGCCAGTTCTGCACACGCTGTGCCTAACCTAAAAAATCCATTGCGCAGGCTTGAAGGGTTCACCCACATTGCAAAGCCCTGTAGCGACAGGTAAGGGTTGAAAACGGCAGGTGATAGGAAGCAGCTGGAAGCTGCAGACCCAACCCTGCATGCAGGCGGTTCAGGATATGGGTCATTAGAGACTTGACCCCAGAGATGACAGTCTCTTGAGGCAGCATCCTGAATGACCAAGCAGCCTTTTCTAGGGACAGCATTGCTTGCTCCACACGGAGAGGGGTGCTGGCTACACACTCTACTGGTCAGGCAAACCCAAAACTGAAAGACACCTTTCAGGAGTTGGCTTCATGATTAAAAACTCCATTGCCTCCAAACTTGAAAATCTGCCGACAGGTCATTCCGATCGCATTATGTCCTTACGCCTCCCACTACACAACAAGCAACATGTTGTTCTTTTTAGCGTATATGCCCCAACTCTCCAAGCTGACCCAGCGGAAAAAGACAAATTCTACACAGACCTGCGCCACCTCACCCAAAATGTTCCTGCAGATGATAAGATCATAGTCCTTGTTGACTTCAACACCAGAGTAGGTAAGAATTCTGAAGCCTGGAAAGGAGTCCTGGGCAAGCATGGCGTTGAAAACTGCAACGACAACGAACGCCTCCTGCTAGAGTTTTGCGCTGAACGGCAGCTCACCATCGCCAACACTATCTTTCAACAGAAAGACAGCCTGAAGACAACCTGGATGCATCCTCTATCCAAGCACTGGCACCTCATTGACTATATCTTAGTACAACAGAGAAATGTCAGTGATGTCTGTCATACTCGAGTGATGCCGAGTGCAGAATGTCAAACAGACCACCGCCTTGTGCGCTGCAAACTTAACCTCCACTTCAAGCCCAAACCTAAGAGAGGCAGCATTCCAAGGAGGAGGCTCCAAGTCAGCAATCTTCAAACAGCCACAGTGAGAGACAGCTTTCAGGGAAACCTTCAAACTAGACTTAAAGATAATCCCATAGATCCCTCTCCTGAAGCGCTTTGGCAACATATTAAAAGTTGCATCCTGCAGTCCTCTGAAGAGTCCCTAGGGTTCTCCTCCAAGAAAAACAAAGACTGGTTTGATGAGAACAATCAAGAGATCCAGGAAGTGCTGAAGAAGAAGAGAACTGCTCACCAAGCACACCTTGCTCAACCATCCTGCCATATAAAAAAAGCTGCCTTTCGTTTTGCATGCAGCAAACTCCAACAGAAACTTCGAGACATCCAGAACAAATGGTGGCTCGACCTAGCAGAAAAGACACAACTATGCGCAGATTTGGGTGACCAAAGAGGATTCTATGAGGCCCTGAAAGCAGTGTACGGATCCACACACCAGGTTCAAAGCCCCCTACTCAGTGCAGATGGTCAACTGCTTCTAACAGATAAAACCTCCATTCTGAACCAATGGTCTGAGCACTTTCAGACTCTCTTCAGTGCCAACCGTGTAGTCCAAGGCTCAGCAATTCAGCACATTACACAACAACCGGTGAAACATGAATTGGATGCAGCCCCTACTATGGGAGAGACACTTAAGGCCATACAACAGGTGAAACCTGGCAAGGCAGCTGGGGTTCATGGAATTCCACCTGAAGTCTGGAAGCATGGAGGTTAAGCACTCCATGCCAACTACCACCAGATCTCCGTGATGCAGTCATCATCACCCTGTACAAGAAGAAAGGAGAAGAATCAGACTGCTTAAATTACCGAGGTATTACTTTGCTCTCCATTGCTGGTAAAATCCTTGCAAGAATACTTCTGAACAGATTAGTACCCACTATTGCAGAAGATCTTCTACCTGAAAGCCAGTGTGGTTTCAGAGCCAATAGGAGCACCACAGACATGGTGTTTGTTCTCAGACAACTGCAAGAGAAGTGTAGGGAACAGAATAAAGGTCTCTATGTAACCTTCGTTGACCTCACCAAAGCTTTCGACACTGTGAGCAGAAAAGGCCTGTGGCAGATCTTGGAACGTTTAGGATGTCCCCCCAAGTTCCTCAAAATGATCATCCTGCTACATGAGGATCAGCGTGGACAAGTCAGATATGACGATGCACTCTCTGAGCTCTTTTCAATAACCAATGGTGTGAAACAAGGTTGTGTTCTTGCACCAACTCTATTCACAATCTTCTGCAGCATGATGCTCCAAAGAGCCACAACAGACCTCGATGAAGAAAACGGCATCTACATCTGATATCGTACCGATGGAAGCCTATTCAACCTAAGGCGACTGAAGGCCCACACCAAGACCCTGAATCACCTTGTCCGTGAGCTGCTTTTTGCTGATGATGCCGCCCTCGTTGCTCACACAGAAGCAGCTCTGCAGCGCTTAACATCCTACTTTGCAGAGGCTGCTGAGCTTTTTGGGCTGGAAGTCAGCCTGAAGAAGACGGAAGTTCTCTACCAACCTGCACCTCAAGAAGTCTTCCATCATCCTCACATCACCATAGGCAATTCAGAGCTTAAGTCAGTTCAGCAGTTCACCTATCTGGGAAGTATCATTTCCTCAGATGGTAAGATCGACAAAGAGATAGACAACAGGCTAGCAAAGGCATACAGAGCCTTCGGAAAACTCCATAAAAGAGTCTGGTCCAATAAATACCTGAAGAAAAGTACAAGGATTAGTGTCTACAGAACCATTGTACTGTCTACTCTTTTATATGGGTCTGAATCCTGGGTCATCTACCGCCACCACCTGCGGCTTCTCGAACGCTTCCATCAGCGCTGCCTCCGTTCAATCCTAAACATCCACTGGTCTGATTACGTGACAAATGTGTCTGTTCTTGAACAGGCAGGGGTCAGCAGTATCGAGGCCATGCTGATGAGAACGCAGCTGCGCTGGGCAGGGCACGTCTCCAGGATGGAGGATCACCGCCTTCCAAAGATTGTGCTCTATGGTGAACTTGCCACCGGCTGCCGCAAGACAGGAGCCCCGAAGAAGAGATACAAGGACTCCCTGAAACAACACCTCAGCCTTGGCCATATTGACTGCCACCAGTGGTCCACTCTGGCCTCCAATCGGGATTCATGGAGACACACCATTCACGACGCTGCTGCTTCCTTTGAGAATGCACGGAGAGTCAGTCTTAAGGAGAAAAGACAACGCAGAAAGAACCGTTCCTTGCCAATGTCACCTAGGGAGACGTTCCGCTGTGCCTTTTGTGACCGGACCTGCCTATCCCGTATTGGCCTTTTTAGCCACCAGCACGCTTGCAGCAAGCGCGGGTAGTGCCCTTCTCAAATCTTCGTTCGCGAAGCCTAGCCATGATGAATACAGCTATACAACTGGGTGGGGTTTTGGTTTGTTTGTTTTGTTGGTTGGTTTTGGTTTTGGGTTTTTTTTTTAAGAATAGCATGCAATGATTTTCCATTTTATTGTGGACTCATGCATGTAAACTTCATCTGGACGTGACCTGGTGAAATCCACATGTGACTGTACTGTGTCACATATTGTTACTGGCTCTGATCTGCATTGCATTGTTTTACCTTTTCCGATATGACTGCTGTTTAGAAGTAACAGTCACAACCAGGAGCTTATCTGCACCCACAAGAGTGGATGTTTTGTTGTTGTGGGGGTTTTTTTGTTGTTTTTTTTTAATTAATTGAAACATGCAATTTTTCCTAAAGCTTCATCTTAAAAATACTCAAGCAGGCGGTCATAGAGCATAGAGCAGACATGGGATGCTGCCTTGGGACTGTAGGAAACATGAGAGGATGATTGAGGACCGTGAGACAGAAGACTGCATTTCTTCTCACGTGTGTAATCTGTAAGACATAGGTTCTCTTATTGCATGTTGTATATTGAGAAATGGTCTAAATTATATATGTGATTCAAATTAATGTGATAATGTGACATTGAATCAATGTCTCTATGGTAAGGTCTTACCTGTAGGTATGACACAGTCACTATGGGTTTCTTCTCATGTATAATCTGTTAATGTCTTACTAGATAAATTTCAGGCACTGAAAAGAACAGACTTCAAGCATGTGATATTTATGATAATAATTGTCCTCCAGGTAAGCAGATATTTAGTGTCTATCACCCTCTAATGGTTCTTCTATGGAAGAGGAAGAAGATTGAAGAATAGATATGAACATCTTTAACTCTGAGGGTCCAATAAAAGTCTTCACACACAAAATGAGGTGTTACAAAAGATGTGTGTTCTCATCTACTGCACTTACACAAGTTGCTCATGACTATACCTTACAGAATACATTGTTCTAGAACAAACCTACAAAGGTAAAAAATATCTGTAACTTGTAAATATTCAGATAAAGACAAAAGCAAAAAAATCTTTTGCTTACTGGTAAGAATGAGGCAGTCTGCAGAAGCCTTTTCTTCATGAATCTGTGATGTATTGACCCTGGCCAGTGACTATGCACCACACAGCCACTCGCTCACTCTCTTCCCTGTGAGAACTGATATACACGTAGGCAAACCCAGATGACCAAAGCACAGCTAAGGTATCAAGGAAAAGTTTATTCCAAAGTTGGAAACCCTGAATACACTGCTAAATCATGCAGTGGGTAAAGGAGCACCCCAGGAAACCCCTTCCAGTGCTTTTATAACAATAACTTTTGCAAGTGCATGACTTCAAGGCTGTGTTCTTATGAGCTTTTACGGTCTCCCAGTCTCCCTCTCTCCCGGTAGGGGCCTCAAGCATGCCTGTGAGATAGTGTTATCTCTGCAGTGGAATCGTACTTCTTAAACAGTCAGAGGATAGGCATTACTAGGTGTAACAAATGGGATTTTCCCATACTGGTCTTTCCCAGGCCTAGTATTGCCAGCTGCAAAAGTCTCAAATGAAATTCTTTCCTCTTCAAATAGATCTTACTCATTTAACTTTCTTTTCCTACAGGAGGGGAAGAAAAAATACACAAAAATAGGAAATACAAAGGCAATCTCTCACCATCTCCCACATGCACGCTGGTGCCCAGACAGCCTCCACACAATAGCTACCTACCCCAGAATACCATCTCCTCAGACTTGATCATTGAACATGCTGTTATACATGCCTTTGGTCATTCTGGGTGTGTCCTGTTTGTGTCCCTTTCGAACTCCTTGTCATTCCCCAGCCTATTATGGGTGGCAGAGTGGGAAACAGAGAAAGCTGTGAGTCTGTGCAAATATTGTTTAGAAACAGTCTGGACACTGGTATATTAACAACACTGATTTTAGCCATATATCTAAAACAGAGGGCTATAGGGGCTGCTGTAAGATAAACTTACTCATTCCCAGTCAAACCCAGCACAGTCTTATTCCTTCCATTTAAAAAATATATTTCCCTTGTATTTCACTTCAGTGCACCTAATTTGTCATTTAGCCATGTTAGCAGAGCAACAGGAGCATCCTAAAAGGTTCCAGGGCCATCTTCACCTTCTGTAGGTGTCCCACCGGTATCTAGGTAATCACTGCATCAAGGTGTGCATCTCTGGTTAAGATAAAATATTTTCTTGATCAATGTTGAAATGCTGCTGGAGTTTACAATAAAAAGAGACTGCTAAAACTAGTACGCCTCATAGAGTATAGAAAAGGTGGTGATCTTTTAGAAGCTGGGAAGTCAAGTTTAGTTACATATTTGCCATCACCCAAGCCCAATAGCATTTCACTAATCTGAGGTATTGGATGTACATCTGAACCAGATATTACATTTAGCTTCCAGAAATAGAGAAATCAGATAGGCTGATAAGGTTCTGGAATTAATGTAATTAGGCTACAGCAGTCTCTATGTAATGCTATAATGACAAACTGTAGCATCTCCTATAGTTTGCCTTTTACTATATTTCATAACTGTTCAAGATATGAGTCATTTGCAGAACTCTTCCATATTCAGGTGTTTCTTCTACAGAAGTAATCACTGCCAAAAGCTTTTAATTAGCTATCTAACTTCTCTGTGCTGCACAAGAGTTGAGCAATCCCAAATGGTATTTGGGAAGTCCTTTCATCAGACTTCTGAGGTTCCAGCCGCTTCTGAAATAGGCCACTGGCCATACATCTTCTATGTCTACCACTGTTACAGGATAGTAACATGATAAATCTGAGCCCTTCACAAGTTTCTTACTAGTGAATTTCTTTGCTAAATTTGTCTACATGCCCATAACATCAGAAGACTTTTGACCAATTATTCATCTTCTGCAAAGGAAAACACACCTGATGGCCCATTTCTGTATCAATACAAGGTAATGTTACTAAAGAATTGCTATGCATGTTGCTGCTGACTGTAGATTTTTTCCAGTGGAAAGACAGAAAAAGTTTTGTATTTTCTTCTGCCCTAGCACATGCTGCACAACATTCTGATTTATAGTAGTCCCTTGATTCTTCCAGGGTTCCAAGAGGTGGGTTGACAGTCCCGGCAGGTTGTTCTCCAAAGAGTACTATAAAGGTTGAAACCCCTACAAAATCTTCCAAAATTTGAAGAGCTTACCCATTCCAGTATTTAAAAACCATTTGCTTTTTCTTTTATTTAGTGTACACTTAAACTATGAGGGTACACTATCATGGACAAAAAGAAATTGCTTAAATTGTGAACACAAAGTATGTGAATATTCAAAACTGAAACACGCACACAGACACCAGAGACCCATGTGGGTGCAGATGACAAAAGCTGAGGGGTGCCAGAACAGCCTTTGCAGTGTTGCAAATACTTGTATAAAGCCCTGGGTCTAAGCCATGCACTGTTCAGCCAATTTACTTATATTTAAGACTCTCAAGATTTCCCCCACGAAATTTTTTGCTGATTCTTTAGTTCTTTAATACATTGAATTCATATAGAGAAAAAGTTACAGACCTTTTCCCAAGAGACTTCTTTTCATTTAGCAAGAAAATAAGCATTTTGGCAAACGGTTTTACAGGAATAACAAACAACTAAGGAGAAGCATTGAACTAAAGCACCCACCAAACATCCACCCACAAGTTAGAGAAATACAACCCATCAGTTTAAGTTACTCTCAAGAGGAAGAAAAGAGTAAAGGAAGAAAAGAGATTAAGAGGAGAGTAAAGAAAGAAAAAAAAGAAAGGAAAATAGTTACCACCAAGAGTCACATGGTGACGCCTCAAGAAAGAGAGGCAAACAGAATGGAGCCCATCTGTGGTCCCATTTATGTGCCATGGCCACCATGGCCACCTCTCCCTCCCAGGTGGGACAACCCATTCCCCACCAGCCAGTGCCCTCCCAGCCAGAGGAAGGGGTGGGCAGATACTCAGAGGCTCGGGGAGTGTGGTGGGTCAGCTCCCAGGAGGGACTCACTTCATTGGCAGTCCAGCCAGGGGGCCCAGAGCCTCAGTCTGTGCTCCCTGCACCACCGTGGTGGCTGTAGCCCATGTGCCTTCTCACACTGGGGGCCTGGCCCCCTCCCTGCACACACAACAGGTGGTTGATCCAACACAATAATAATGTAGCGAGATACCAGTCCCTTACAACTTGTGGCCTCAACTACTCCAGGTTTAGCACTTGGGTGACAGAGTACACACATCCCTGGGACTGCCTGCTCCCACCAAAGGACCACACAGCTGCAGACTATGGCACCACTGGTGGGCATCAATTCCTGCAGGCTCCAGGTGACTATAACCAAGAGTTTAACTCTTTCTACCAAAGCCATTTACAGATGCAACTACTATAAACAGGATATGTCAGCACTGAATTTTGTAAATCTATGTCTGTGATCCAGCCTGTAGGAACCTCATTCTCCTAATGTACATGCTTCCTGTTTCTTGTCTGATTAAACACCATAATAATTACCTCTGTTGCTGTAATCTTAGCAGGAAACATATCAAAAAAAATATTAAGCAAATACAAAATTAGATAGTCTTTTTCTGTAGCTGGAATATCTTCGCAGGAATGAAGAGGGGAAATATATCATAATTTGAATTCCGTGTATATCCATGGGGATAACCTTTAAACAGCAAAGATGTAGTTTGCTTGCCATGAATAACGTAGTTGTACAATCCCAAATTATTGTATTGTTGTCTCCTGGTAGTGCTGTCTAAAGCTGGACATTTCAGTTCATGGAATTTGGACACACTGAATAGTCTGTTAAAGGTTTTCAACCAATTTAAATGGTAAAGCATTTGTGTAACAACATCTTCTTCTAAGGCTTGTTATTCAAGAGTTTTCAGAATTCCATCATACTTTTTAAAGGGAAAAAAATAACTCATTGTTACTCTCTACACCTGTTAACATTAGAAAGGAAAAACAGTCATAGGACTGAGCTAAATAGCTGAATAGTAATCTAATACATCTTCATCTAATACATTTAATACATATTCAGCAGTAGTGTTAACTAAATTCCATTAATGGGTCAAATTCTACCTTTGATTATACCTGTGTAAACTAATGGAGAAAGGAGCAACTGCAAAGAGAAACTTTAGCCTTTTTTTTGCCAGTAAATATATGACAGCCTGAAAGAATATATCATGTCTGGAATCTCAAGCTAAACATGCAGGGCTGCAGCTGGGAAGATTTTCATTTTTTACCTAGAAACTGAGCAAATATGATACAGAGTCACTGATCATAAAAAAATCCTATCATGTTGCTGTTACACTGACAGATGACATGACTCTTCTACAACTCAGGAAATAGACATAGCTCTATTGCTGCATGGGCATTGTACTCCATCTTAAGTTAAATTATTTAAGTGTCATGAACCTGGCTCACATCTCAAAATCTACATTTTCTGAACTATAACATCATCACTTCAGAACTGGCTTGTTAGATGAGAGTGGAATGAAACTTTCTGTTTCTAAGAAATGGCACATGGTAGCCTGAATGTATTTTGCAGCCCCTCTGAAATATGGCTGAAGAGTATATTTCAGAAACTCACATAGAAAATAAAGAAAAAAAATACTGCTGTGCTGCTATTAAATAATAATCTATACTGTAAATCTAAGATACTGTTTTCATTACTAAGGTGAGATTTTTTGAAGATGTGGAAGGCTGGAAATGGACACTTACCTGCTGAATCAGGCCTAAAAAAGGAAAAATTACTCCTGCAGTATATGGCTAATCCTTTGCTATCACACATTGCAGAAATATTTCACTAGTTACCTAGACAAAATATTCATGAAGTTATTAACATTTTTTGTATGAAACTCCCAGGACAATACTGCAGTGAAGTTTTGATGCAGTTGCTGTATCTTTCTGTAGAGCCCTACACTGTGGATTTCAATGATTTTATAATGCTTTCAGCATGCACTTGAAATAAAGAAAACACATTCTACATGAACTTCTGTAAATGGTTGATCTCACTGCAGAGACCTTTTAAACATAAACCCCAAGTGTTAAAAATACATTAGAAAAGGATTTCCATATATTATTACTTTTAGAGAATGTGATTTTTGAAGGTGTAAGTTTGGAGCCTTGAGTGAACAGAATTCTTATATTTCTTGGAAATCGATTTTATTTTACAGGAATGTTTGTACTTATTGATACAAATGCCATGCAGAAATAGACAATAGCCAATACAACAAGAGTATCAAAGTACAGAAGACCAACTTGCAGAATATATGAAGAATTATAATAAATATAGAATTATAATACTGAGAATTGGAATTTGAACTGCAAGCTCAAAGAGGCTACATAGGAGTAACTTAGAAATAAATTTAGACAAGTATTTGCAAATGAATCACAAGCACCACAACCAAGGAATTGTGCATGGAAAGAGCAGTGCACTCAGCTTGTAGCTCTTCTTGAGAAGCCACCTGAACACACTGGCAGACAATAACTCCTCTGCTGTCCCCACGTGGGACTGCAGCATCTATACTGAAGGCTGACTCTGATGTGTCACAGCCCCACAGACACAGCCCCACATCAGGCAGCTGTGGCAGCAGTTAAGGTGTGCAAAAAGGTATGTACACCTTCACCCACACTCCCTCTCTTCACTTCCTTGGGTGCTGCATTTAATCTCATGCCATGGCTTTTATTTTTCACTTGGTGTATTCTAGACACGTATGTGCCTAGCTTTCTGCATTGCTAATCCTTGCTTCACCTTACCTTGGCTGAGTTGACTCCCTGGCTTGACCTCTGTCTTGTTTTACAGACTTTTCCAGCAGACCCTGAACTGTGGGTAGCCCCAATTACTGCTATGGGACTTGCTCTGATTAAGTGCATAAGGACTGCACTGTTTATAGTGAACCTGCCTTGCCATCATCTTTAGCTCCTGGCTTGTCCTCCATTCAGGTGCACCTCAACTCTGGATGTTATCTATCACCTTCTCAATAAATGTTTCAGCTGCATAGGAACAGCAGTGTTTACAGAGCCTGCCAAATCAGCTGGGAGCCCACCAAGCTGCAAAATGACTAGGAAGCTAAAGCTTTAATTCTGTAGTACAACTTAATGTGGAAGTAGAAGCTCTTCTGAGTGTCAAGATGTAAGTAATGTGTCAACAAGTGAGGTCTTTAGTGTGCATAAGATATGCTGCAAGATGGAAAATGAGAAACACTAGCATCTAAGAAGTGGAATTTCATTACCTGTTGGTTCTCTTAACAACATAATTATACAACACAATAACACAGAAAAATATTCTTACTATAATTAGTCAGAAGTGATACCACAAAGGTCAATTCACAACATGTTAATTTTGTAGGCATATATATGGGTCTACACAAAAACATAGGCCTCTAAGGGCTATACTTAAGAGCTTAAGGATTTATCTGTTAGCATTTGTCATGACATACCTAAATGTTTAAGGGCACTCCAGAATATGCTTTTTGTGGATGTAATTCTGATATCTGAGTAGAAATAGACTTGTACATAGTACATTTAACCATTGATATTAGCTCTATAATATATATCCCAAAGGAGATAGTCTTTCTGTAAGTATTAGAAGATTCTGAATGATTGACATAGTTATGTTCTGTAGAATTTTTCCATGCAGTTCCTGGAAATACTTTAAGCCTTAGAGGGAAAGAGTGTGGTCAACCATTGATAGGCTTTTTATTGTAACATCAGACTTGTGATTTATAATAATGACTGCAGCAATAAGTGCTCAGTAAAGCTTAGAAGCCATTTTTTCCCTGTTATGCTGGGTGGAGATTCTGTTTAGCTACTTATCAACATAAATGGTTCTATTCCTGAAGGTCCTCTTTTTCTAAGTGGAAAAGACACTTGGATCCAGGAAGCACCTTGTATACATTACAGTTGTCATCTAACACTAAGTTTGTTAAAGTCTAAATAAGATCATACAATCAGATGGTTATACTGTAACCTGTAAACGGATATGAAGATCAAAGGGAAGCAGAAATCTGATCAAGCAGTGTATACTCTGCACACAGAGTAATTTTGCTTCTTAACTATAGGGATCAGTCATCACTAACCTGTAGAAAGCAAGCTGAGCAAGCCATTGCAGTCTTAGCCTATACTCAGCCAGCTGAAACCACAGCACTCAGTCGCTGACATTTCTTTTCATTCCTCTGTCTCTGTTACTATTGAGTAGGCCACCCACTGTTTACTTACATATTGCTGTGTATGTGTGTTGGAGATGATACACTATCATGTTCCATTTCTCCAAATTTTCCGTTAAACAAAAGATCCCTATAGCTTTCTAGATGCATGGCTTTCAACCAATATAAATCTTGGATTAATGGTGCCTATAAACTCATCGCTTCTCTGATAGGTATTTGTCAGTTCAGTATATGTGTATTGGCTTAAATGACAGGTTCACCACCTGTAGCTTTTATTAAGTAAAACTGGTGTAAGCATAAGTTTTGTTTGCTCACCAGAAAGATTGAGATTATCAGAATATTAAGAACATGTTTAAAGTCAAAATTATTGAGTGGATCTTTAAAATTTGGGGGTTTTGCCATCAAGAAACTATTAACCTGGAACAAATATAGAAAATAAGCTACTCTGCATCAATTAGCCTGACATAATCGTAAAGTTTTCATGAGACAAGTAGTCAGTGTGACTGGTATTATCCTATTACTGCTACTAATTAGACTTTAAAAAAGGAAGAGTGATAAAAAACCTTATGTCATAAGGGTTAGTTGAAATATTAATGCAGATTGAAAGAATAAAAATATTCAGCTGCTGGACTTATAAAATTCTGTCAGTCATCATAGTGTTTTTGCCTTTCTGACAAGGGCAATGAATGTGTTAGTCAAATTTGGACAGTGAAGTAGCCAGCTTATATTTGCAACAAAGAAGGAAGATTCTGTGTTTTTATTTACTGAATTTTCTCATTGTCTCCTTCAAATGTGTTCATGGGGACTGCATTTATGTATATCTTGCAGAACCCCCCCATGATTCAGTGCATTGAATCCTTTCTTCCCGTACTATGAAAACCTTGTGTATTAGGCTTTAGGCTGAGCAAGATTCAGCTGCAAATAATCACTTTTGGTCCAGCTGATTAGGATTTGGACTATAAGAACCAAATCCTATTCAAAGTCTTGCTTGTTTCTACCGTTCGAACACTGTGAAAGCCTGGAGTGTCAGAATGATGCTGAGCTTGGCTTTCTGGTCATGCTTCTCAACCAACCACCAAAGCAGCCAAGGAGCTTGCACTGAAGCCACAGTGTGGCTATCAGGGAGCCAAAATACGTACACAAGCAAGATCTCTATGTGTGCTACAAACAAGCAAGCTGAGGTGTCTGTCAGAATAATAGTGTTGGAGTATAAATTTGTAAAGGCATATTGAAGTTTGTTCTTGTAAGGAACCTTGGCATTCAGCTGTATTGGCAACCTTGAACCCAAATTTGAGCACATTTACCTTGAGAGGCTATTGATATGTAACCTCTCAGATTCTCTGTGCCTCCACTAATGTGAATATTGAAAAATTTAGTTTCTAACTTTACAGTAGTCACAAAAAATTCTTTGTTTATCTGCTAAGAAAATTAATCAGTATGTGAATGTTTTTGAAATGTATATATTTCAGAGAAGTCAGTACCAGCTTTTCAAATGCAGAGGCTGGAGTAATTTTCTCATCAACAGTCTGGGTGGCTGGCTCTAGACCCACTGCATATGCTTCTCCACATCATCCACTTTATATGTAGCATTGGCATGTGAAAGTGTCAATATTCACCTGCATCCTCTGATCTATGCATCCCCTCAAGAAGGTAGTGTTGTGGTTTTCCCCCAAAGCTAGTAGCAGTGTGTTTAATGAAAAAGCAAACTTAACCCAGCATATTTCAGAGAATTAACAGCCAAAAAGCTTTATACTGTTTATAATTTCTTTCAAAGACAACTCTAGATTTTGAGTTAGTTGGTTTTGGGTTTTTTTGTTTGGTTGTCTTTTTTAAAGTTGAAATATTTGTGGCAGACATTTATCTTTAGCTGTGCAATATCTAGTATGAAAAGCACTGGCTATCATATTGTCCCCTGAAGTAGCAGAAGTGGGAGGAAAAATATTAATCACTTACAGTATGGCACATAAAATAGTTCTGTTATCAACACTGAATCATAGTACATAACTGTAAAAGTATTAGATTGCAAACTCTAAAAGATGGAGGGAAGGGAAGCTCTGATTAGTGTTGTAAAAGCATTTTGCTTATTGCTTTATACTGCACATTATACTGATCCTTAACATCAATTCACAAAAGCAACTTTACAGACCTATCTCAAAATTCTACAAAAGTTATCCCACAGATTACTGTAGCTCTTTTGGAGATTTTTCTCCTGATTAAAACCTGATTAGACTATAAAGAGTAACAATATTGACAATGGTCTGAAAATGTATAGATTATAGAAATGTATAGATTCCTCCCCCAAACGCCAATCTGTTTGACCCATTCTACAAACAGTGTACAGTAGGAAAGAAATGTATTGCTGATTTCTGCAGGATGCTTCTTAAAACATGTAGGACATTTTCCATTACTCTAGCAAATTCCCTCCTCTCAATATCAAAGTGAATATGATTTGACAGGTGGAACTAGTAGTAGCTAATGTTCTTTCTTTCATTTTCAAAAATCACTGAATATTTATGTTTTGAATTCTAAGTGCCTAGTTAATAGGATACTTAGCATTTTAATATTACTTGGACAAAAGAACTAATGATTTCTGTGCATTAAGAGGAACATATTAACTAAATCACTGAAAGTTCAAGCTTTTTTTCATCATACCAATACACTCTTGGAGCTTTGTGTTTTCTATAGAACTTTTTTCTGCATAACTTTCACTTTTTTTCCTTCCTTTTCCTCAGACTTTCTGATCTCTAGAACAGGCACTGTAAGAGCTCAGGTCCATGTTCTTTTGTTGATTTTTCACTCACTATTCTAGACAAAGACATACTGATAACACCAGGAAATAACTCTGAGAAATAATATCCATCCCCAAGGACAGTGCAGAAATGAAAGGACAATAGGTGAACGTTTTGTTAGGAGTGGAGTCTTGGAAAGGAAAATAATAATCTGGTAAGTCTAAAGTTAGGTAAGACAATCCTTAGGACTGGGAGAAGATGGATGGAAAAGAGAGTTCAGGTTCAGGAAAAGTGTTATAGGATTGGGGATTTTGAAAACGTGAAAACTAACTAGGGGTTGAGAGTATTCCCTAATACCTCAAGAGCAAAATGAGGGAGTAGAGCCCAATAGCAGATGAAGGAAGTATTAAAGAAGCCCAACCTTCAGAAGACTAGAGACTTTCAAAAAATTCTACAATGAAAGACTTGTTTACACCTGCTCTGTAAGCCCGCAATCTTTCCAGACTTTAAACTGCATTTAAGGAACTGCTGAGATACTTTTCCAGCAGGTGCTGAAACCTGATGAGCTGACAAAAAGGGAAACCCAAAACAAAAGCAAGCTCCTACACCAGGTTCAAAGTATCCTGCTGTTTGGTGGTACCCTAAAGAAATAACTTATTGAGCTGATCTATATGATCAGTGACAATATTCTTGATCTGTTTCCTCTAATGAAATGAAGTATAGTTAACTTGTGCAAATATAAGCTTTATTTCTTGTCGTCAAAAGAATCAGAGTTCATTTCCATGTCAATTATATTTAAGTGAAATGTTGGAGGGAGCATAGCTTTCAGCAGGAAGACTTGAACTCAGGTGTCTCTCTAACTGAACATTTAGTTTATTAAATCAATTTTCCTTGATTATTCATTGGATTTAAGAGAGACATAAATATATATATTTGTTGATTATTTTTATATTATTATCCATGTTTTTCAGCATAAGATTTTGGGAAAATTTGTGTTTTAACAGAATATATTTTGCTGAGACTGTCCTGCAGCTTTTGCAGGAGCTTCTAGCAATTTTAGTGGACCAGTAAAGCAAGACTTATCAAACTGGTGTTATGATATGAGGGCAGGAAGAGCAGATAACATGTAAAGCACTGCAATGTGCTCTTATCCAATTGTCATTATTTTGCAGGACAAAGTTATTCCATTTTACTGAAGTAAGAAGTGGATCAAAAATGAATCACATCTATTTGCTTCTATTAATTACATGTCATCTCTCTTCTACTTATATTTTTCTTGCATGCAACCCCTGTGAATCAAGATAAAGAATAAGATACAAAGGTACCCCTTTTCCACACTGATTCCAAGACTTGGACCTATTTCTCTTTGTAGAATGTGTTTAATAAGAGGAAATTAAGCCATTGTAGAAGTCTGAAGTAGGTTGCTGGGTACTGAGGAATAGTAAACATTTTTTTTAATAAGTATGAATGTTAAATAATTTTCCTAATTCAAAACAAACCCCTCATTTTCTGAGGCAGGTTTTATGGAATTTTTCAATTAAAAAATTCTTTTTATTTTTTTATTTTATTACTTAATCTGACAAACTGGATGAACTTCTGATGATTAATTTGTCAGTTTTGAAGACCTCGAGCAAAATTGTTATATTTGTGTTAGCAGAGCCTGTCCTGCATTGATTTTTGTATTTGTAGGTGTATTTTTATTCATATTTGATTTTTGGCTCCATATAGAAGTGTTGTGAATTTCAAATAAGTTCAAGATTTTCTTTTCAGTTAAATAATGTACTACAGTTTTTTTCCTATAGATTTGACCCTTTTTTATAATACTTAACCATCAGCAATTAATTAAGATCAAATGTCAGTGATGGAGACACCAAAAGAATTTGGGTATGGGTGTACAGGACAGATATTTTCATGTAGTACAGAACTTAGCCTTAACAGTCTGGTGTCAGTATTCAGTACACAGCCATGCTTAAAAGACAAGAAGAACAAGAAGTCCAAAGATGGGGAGAAATAATGCGCTGAAAGTCTGTCCAAATAATATAATTTGAACATCCAACTTTCCATGAGATGTTTTGAAAGTTTAGTATTTGATTTCCGTTGTATCTGCTAGTCTCTAACTCAGGGAGAGGACATAGATGTGAACCAGATGTAAACAGACATATATGCAAATCCCACTGATGTGAATGACATCACAGAGAACAGGATTTAAGTCCATGTTCATAATTCTGTTCTACTAGAAGCAGTTAGTTTTGTATCTAAAGAAGATGGTCATGTTTAAAAACTGAGCCCTTGAAGGGAAAGTCTGTTTTCTTGTTCTTCATGAACAGCAAGGGGGAATAATAACTTGGGGTAACTGAAAAATACTTAAGTAAATACTGAATGTTATACCAAAGGGAGTCCCAAGATAGAGATTTGTATAAAATGGTTATTAATAACCTTCTAACACTGCAGGCATTAAGAGCGGTATAGGGAAGAACTGAAGAAGGCAATGTTTGAGATGCATAGTAAAGGGTTGAATAAAAAAGGACAAGTTTTAACCAAGAAACTCCAATGTCTCACTTGCCATTTCAAAGTGATTTTTTCCTTCCAGCATACTTTTATGAGGCATCAAATAGATTCTGATATATAGATCTTCCTTCACTGATTTGTGTGGTATTACCCAGGAACCTTGAGTAACTTTTCTATCTTCTTGCACAATTTTAGTGCTAGACACATGTTTAGTGGAGATATAGCTCACTGATTGCAGAGAACACATCACATTTATTTCTGGCTCATAAAACCAGAACTTCAGTAACTTTTTTTGGGAAAGGATACTCCTAATATAGAACCATGAATTCTAGGTGGAGAAATTTTACTTCAATGAAATAAGCTGCTGTTTCATAATATTTTGTTTCTTTCATATCCCATACTTTCAGCAAATGCTGACAGGCTTTTTTGAGGCTTCAGCGATAATCTTGAAACATTCCCAAGAGTCTGGCATGTATCCATCTCCTATAGATCTCTGCTGCTCTCTGAATGTGCCATTTTCAGCTGTCTACTTGAGAAACTTAATTTCCATATGCTCCAGATTCTAGTAATTCCAAATATACTTTCCCTGTTGGAATGGAAAATAATTTCTTCTCAAAAGTTTCACACATAAACATGACTGTTTTGAAGAAAAAAAAATTATCCTAACAAGACAGAAAGAAAACTTCCTAATTTTTTTTAACATTTCAAACCATCGCCCTTCATTTAGTTTTGCATGCTCTCAGTAATACGTTGTTTTCAAACTGAAATTGCTTCAGTTAATTATGTTTTTCTCTTTTTTGAATTAAAAACACCCACTCATTCTCTTTCAGCTTTTGATACTGAGAAATGGCAGGAGAGTGGCAAGAATCCATGCTACTGATCACTACTGCTTGGGGCTTCATGAGTTTCATCTCTCTGTCTTACTAGTGCAAAGGAGCTTCATTTAAATTTCAGCTTACTGGGCAAGAAACAGAGGAAAACAGAAGTTTCATTCTTGAGATCAAAGAGATAAAACCTAAATTGATGATAATCCTAGAATTTCCAGGGGCTAAAATATGAGTCCTTAGTGAGGACATTAATTAAATGTTACTGGCAAAGCAGCTAAATGGCTATTTCTAAGTCTATATTTTCAAGCTGTCACCTCTCTACATCATAATGTACATGGAGACATTTTCTCTAGTTAACTTTGGCTTGGTACTGAGAATGAAGCACTGCAAGTAGTGCAGATGATTACCACCAGAAAATTTACTGTTAAGTTTTGTAGATGTGTGTCTGCATGTTTAAACAACTAGAACTTAAAAGAAGCCAGTGTTAACCTGCTGCCTCCTTGATAGCACTGAATGTGAGTTCTCCCCTGAAGTTTTTCCTATGCAGGATTGCTTTGGACGAGCTTGAAGTGTGTGCTTGGGATTTCTAGATGTATTTCATCTCTGTGTCCTCAGGTAGCTTCTGCGAATCCATGAAACCCTGCCTGCTTTCATCATGGATCTCTCATACAGTGTGAAAATTGCTCCGGGATAAACCACTTATAATGGCAGGCTATATGAGCAAATACAATGATATTATGGACATTTGAAAGTTGTGAATCAAATATTAAATCAGCCAAGCTCACTTTAAAACCTTCTTAAAGTGATAAGCATACCTCCAGTTTATATTATTTCTGCAGAGTTGCATTATTCTTGTAGACATAATTATTAAAATTTTGGGGTTCATATAGCATACACAAAAAATATCAATATAGATAGAATAACAATCTTTAAAGCCTATTTGCTAAAAATGTAATATATGCTTCACATAGGAATCTGTCTTTTGAAAAAGTGGAATGTGGTAAAACAGCTCAATCTACTTTACAGTAAGAACTGAAGAAAGTATGAGAAGATATCTCTCACTGTTATGGGTTCACCTAGGTGGGCCTAGATTTGGGCTCTGAAGTCTGGACTAGGCCGAAGCTGTCATCTGACTTGAGCTGGGCTGAGCTAACAGCTGACCTCTTCTAGCCAGTAACTTTGTATTCCATACCACATTATGACATCATCTCCAGGGAAGTAGGAACCAGTGTGGGAGTGGTTAAGGCAGTCGCTTCTCAGCCCTCCTCTTGGGAGGACTCAAGATGCTGTCCCAGGGGGGATGGAGAGGACCAGGCCCACCACTGGCTCACAGGGTATCTCAGGAAAGTAAAATGTGTTGTTCTGGGTCTCTCCTTTCTGCTTGGGTTTGTCTCCCTGGGGAATAAGCTTCTTCTTAAGTAATGTGTAGTTAGGACAGTAGAATTTGTGTGTTTGTTAAGAAGTTGAGGTGGGGAACTTGTTGTTGTAGACTTGTGTGAGTGTATATTTGTACTCTCTTCTAATTGTCTCTTTCTTTCTGTGAAAAATATATGTAGATTTAGTATAAATGCAGTTTGAAGTGTTTTTTTCCTTTCCCCTCTCTTTTCCTCCCTTTCCCTGGTGTTAGGAGGGAGGCTTTTCTCTCTGTGCTTGGGGGGGTTGGCAGTTGCTTATCTCAAACCAAGACACTCACTGTCTTTTTTCCTTGATTGTTGCTATTGCTGCTGTGCTTTTGTGATAGTAGTTGGTGGTACTGATTAGATCTGGGGTAAATGCAGAGAAAAAAGAAAATGTATCCTGTCTGGTGTTCATGCTGCAATTCATTTTGCAGTCTTGGAACCTTTCTCTTTGTAAATGAGAAGTACTGTGATAATGTAAGTTAGGAGTTTGGGAGAGTTTAGTATAGATTTCAATCCCAAAAGAATGAGGCAAAAAAAAAGAATTACGCAGAGGAAGAATTGGCAGAGGAAAGTTTGCCTAAGCCATGTAATATTGTTTTTGTGTTTTACTTACAACTGATCTTGTTAAAGTTCCACACTGTAAATTGGACTCTGCTGAATCAAAACACACAGAAAACAAGTTGGCAAAACTCCAAAATAATATCTGAATTTCACTAAAAACCTAGCAGATATCAGATTCATCCTTCAGCCCTTGGGGGATGAAAAGGAGTTCTATTCACAACAGTATGCTGTGAATCAAGTTCTCTAAACTAAATGTTTAGTATAAGCCTTTGATGCATTGGTATATTCCAAAATTTTATTAAATAAGGCAAAACTTTTTTTTTAATTCAGCACAATTTTGAATTGTGCTGTTTTTACATAATTAACATTTTGAATAGCATAATAAAAAAATATCAAAAGTCTGTTCCCTCTACACAGGAAGACAGAGAAAGTTCGAAAGGCTGAGATATGGATGGGAATATCTGTGTGTAAAGACAATGAAGGAACTGTGGAAGAATAAAACTAGAATGGGTTAATACCATCTTTCTCAGAAGGTCATGAATATTATTACCATACATCTACCTTCAGCTTCTAAGACAACTAGATCAGAAAAGAAGGACTACCTAAAACAAACAGCAAAGAAGACTTCCAGAAGAAAGTGAGGGACAGAATGAACTAAACAATAGATTGAAGCTGGCAAGAAAACAAAGAACAAGTTGCAGCCATTAGGTACCAAGATAAAGAGACAAAGGCCATTGAGTACAGGCATCATGCTCACCAGCAGAAATGCTTAGTGACTCACTCACTTGAGGCTGGAGACAGCAGATCACAGCCACTGAAAGCTCCTAATGGATGCAAACCCAGCACATTTTTCCCAGTTGAAAAAGAACTCGGGGAAGGTGGTAAGGACTTGAAAGCCAACAGGATTTTGCCCTTCTGCACTCTGAAGGAGACTTTCATCTGGCATCTAGAAAACTCCTGGGATAGTGGCTTTGGTGCCTGCAGTGGATGAAAACTGAGACTTAATCTTTTGCTTCCCAGGGACTGTTAGGAGGGGAAGTAGAAACCTCTCCAGTGACACAGGCATTGGGGAAATTGAGATGAAAAACACTGCCCTGGTCAAATTTTTGGAGGGAAAGAGGAAGGGTAAGGAATCTTTTTTAGGGGATTATTTAAGGTGATGGAAAGAAGACCCCCTTAGTACTTTGAAATAAATTGCCAAGGGGAATTTGAATAATATATTTGTGCTTAATATTTCTTATTAACTCAGTAGATTCCTGCTCAGCTTGCAAGGTTGCTACATCTCATTCCAGTACACCGACTTGCCTCAGCCTTGGTGTTGAAATCTCTAAAACAGGTGCTGGCGTTAATAAGCATCACTTGCAACAATTCCACTGAGAAAACAGCTTTTATTTTTCTGAGACATTTAAAAATTTTAATCCCCTACTAAAATTTAGAAGCATTGTCTAAAGGAAACTCTGGGTTTTTTGCTTTTTGATTTTTTTTTTAATATTTGTCTTCGTCTTTGCTTTAATTGGTGAAATGCCTGTTGCTTATTAATGGGAACAGCTGAAAACTTCTTAAAACTAGTTTCTATACCTTCCAATTTGGACCAAGGATGGCACAAAAATATATTTAAACAAGAAACGCTTGGCCAAAGAGACATAATGCAAAGCGTGGTGATCAGAACAGAATCAGATCTTAGGTCAGATAGATTTGCAAGAAGCAAAGTCTTAGATTCTATGAATCTGGGTAGTTACATTAAGACTTCACAGAATCACAGAATATGCTGAGTTAGAAGTGACCCACAAGGTTCAGAGCCAACTCAGCCCTGCACAGTATCATCCAGACACTTCTTGACTTCTGTTAGGCTTGGTGCTGTGACCACTTCCCTGGGGAGCCTGTTCCTGTACCCAACCATCCTCTGAGTGGAAAACCTTTTTCTAATATCCAATCTAAACCTCCCCTGACACAACTTCAGGCCATTCCCTCGGTGATGTCACGGGTCACCACAGAGACTTTTACAACTCATCACAGATTGTATGTATCTGACATTGTCTTTAGCATTAATTCTGTGACCTCTTAGAAAGAACATTTTACTTGAATATTTGGTGTTAGGATAGTTCCTTAATATAATCCCCTCAAGATAACTTAATTTGGGGAAAAATAGGAGAGAAATTTATGTCTGTTGAATACTACTGTACCCTATGTTGACTTTAGTTAAAGAGCTCTCTGATACCTCTAATGTAATGTAAAGACTGAGGTTCTGCTTGATATGCTGCGTTGATGAATTAATGCTTAACCATTGGTGTTAGCCATTTTAGATATATATTTCTTGATATTTTGAAAGTCGTAGATTGTGAAACAGAAAATTTATTTTTGTTTTTTAGTTCATTTGTTGCTGTTGTTGGTATTGTAGCAGCAAACCATCAGGGAAAACAAGGTAGTTGCAGTCTATAAACTTATAACAGCCAGATGAGAAATCTGTGTCATTCCTATGTATGATTGAAGTACTTGATCTGTTCAGGAAATGCCTATTTTGGAATGACACTAGTTACTGCAAATTAGTAATCAAGCTAGACAAATCTGGAGGAATAAAAAGAAAGATTAAGGATGTAGAGAACAATACTTACATTTCTGCCAGTCATAACAGCTGTTAGAAATGTCTGTTAGATGCTTTCATCAACTTTGCTTTCATCCTGTCACAGCTGAAAAGAAACATACAGGCTTTCAAATTTTCTTTAAAAGTTATGTCATGAGTTTAGACAAGAGGTGAACCAGAGAGCATGTGAGAAGTATGTTGAATAAAAAAGAAAATGGAGACATAAATTATATAGTCAGACCCTCTCTCATAACAAAAACATTAAAGGAATCTGAAAGACAATACTGAAAAGCAAAGTATTTGCAGAAAAACACTAAGCACTACAGATGGTGTGGACTTGATCCCTTGTTGAAAAATATGAAAAAGTTTCTCATTGGCTTTAAGGAGCTTTAATCTCTTGTTGTGATATTGATTTGAAAGCTGAAAATGGGAATATGAAAGGGACTTGTGTCTAGTGAGAGAAGAGCACACCTTGTTCTGTCAGGGATTACATTTGCTGAGTTTTTGCCAGTGGAAGGCTTTGCATTGTGAGGCATTAGCTGAGAGCTAAAGAAAAACTGCCTCTCTTTGAGCACAGCAGTGAAGGGAGAAAGAATGCCTGATTCCTACCAAAATACAGGTCTGTTTGTCACCAGCTTGAATTCCAAGAACTGATATAAAATATAGCACCAGATTTTTTGTTGCCAGATATCATCCAGCAAATTTAAGAAAATAACACTTATTAGAATTACCTGAACAGGTGGTGTCCTAGTTCAGCAAGCTGGGGTCAGTTTATCACTGTGTGGCCATGACCAAAGCTTAATATTCTAAACCTTCTATGTCATTTCCCAAGAACTGTTAACAATGGACCATTTGCAGCAGCAGCCCAGGACACACCTGACCTCCCAGGCTGTGAGCTGGGTGTGAAAGACACCTGTGAGATAGGAGCTGTGATAACTTCATTCCAGAGAGTCGTTAGCACCTCCACACCCAGCCTGAGGTGTCATGTCTGCTAATGGGTCAGCAATGATTCCAAAATACCTTATGACTCACAGAGTGAGATCACCCGTTGTGTAATTCCCCACTCTGGGGGAGGTACTGGGCAGTTCCACCTAGACCTGGGGAGATATAATCTTGGGGGTTTTGGGACTTGGGGAACAACTCATCAGATCCAGAGGAGGACCAGAACCTCAACAGGAGGAGACCACTACTCTTGACCAGACTGCAACTGTCAGCTGCACCAACAGGTTTTTCCTTTCCTTTTACTTTGGACTCAGGAGAACCATGTGGGGCTCAGCACACGGGCTAACAAACACCATTGTGTTTGTGTCCCATGGTGCTGGGTTAC
Organism: Pithys albifrons albifrons; assembly: GCF_047495875.1. Classification (NCBI taxonomy): domain Eukaryota; kingdom Metazoa; phylum Chordata; class Aves; order Passeriformes; family Thamnophilidae; genus Pithys; species Pithys albifrons. The sequence continues at coordinate 45,905,775 of NC_092462.1, read as the reverse complement.
TCTTCTGGGATTTGTGGGCTAAAACCCATTTCTCTTTGTGGCATTGCAATTGTTGTAGTACTGTTATTAAATTGTAACTCTGACTTATAATCTCTTTTGCGTTGGGTTTGTTTCTCCTGTCAGTTTATCTTTAAACCAGCACAGGTGGAAAATATCCATTGGGTTAGTCAGGGAAGATAGTTAAAGAAGTAAAACCTTTATATCTTCAGTGAAACATTTTTGAGCTGTGGGAGGGAAGGGAAACGCAACAGAGAAGAAATGGCTCAAATGCTATTAAGTCTTCAGGGGAAGTTGAAGAAAGCTTAAGAACTTGGAAGCATGAGTAGAGAAGGGATTGCTTACCTCACAGCCTAGGGAAATAATAATATTTGGGCTGAGATTGGCCTGAACTGGCAAGAAAAGCTTTAAAGAATTAAGAATTTTGAGAGTTAACTTTACACAGGGCTATAAAACATGCAGAGAAGCACTGATAAATGAGGGTATGGCAGCAAGTAAAGCAGGATCAAATATCAGAAAGGTATATAGTTACAGATGAGAACTGCAGATAAGTAAATAATGAAAGCTTGGATTGGACAACAAAACATCAAGTGGTTGTTGAAGGACTTGTGCTCAGTTCAATACTTCAGATATCAAATAGTTCCTCCAGAATTACTAGTGTAGAACCTGAAAGCAGTTATCAATATGGCAGTCATGGCAGAGCACAGCTACTGCCAGGCACAAATCATTCTGGAAAGACAGAGATAAAAGCGAAGATGATGAATACCACTGTATGTCGTTCTGTATCAGATGCAAAGAAAAAAGAAGAGAGAGCCAAGAATAAACTAAAATCTGCTTCAAGATAAAATTAATTTTAGGAAAGGTTAATAAACCAGATTGTATTGGGGTAGTACTGTGATAGAGTCCCTGGGTCACATTTGAATAGAAAAAACTATGCAGAAATAAAACAGGAGAAAAACTACTGAAGATTATGTCAGTATTGAAGACCTTAATCTCCAAATAATGGACCTGACAATGTAGTTACAGGTCTGCAAATTTTGGAATCTCATAGTTGACAAAATTTTTCATCAGCTGCCAGAATTGATTTCAGCAAGATATCAGAATGTCATCAAAATGGTGATCATGGGCATGAGAGAGGGGTGGGTGTTATCAGAAATCCAAACTTTATTTCTATTAAAGAAAAGAATGATAGAGTTCTGTCATAAATTTTTGAATTTCAGATGCTCAAATTTGATCAGTAAAGAGAACTGGTTAGTAAAAGTATCTGAACTAAGAGCTCAAGGGCTTGAATTTAGAATAGGTTCAGAATATCTTGAAATCAAAGAAATTTGAATTCTTAGCAAGGTAAAAATGTTATCAGAAGTTCAAATAGATTCAAAATCCCTCTGCAGGGCATGTTAGGATTAAAGAATGAATTTTAAAAAAGGTGAATGTAAAAAAAAGAGCTGTCCACATTTGGAAAAAAAAAAAGGCTGAATGTTACAGATCAAGAACTGCAGGGATAAAATAAATATAGCCTAAAGTAGAGCTGTTTGATCTTACAAAATTAAAATCAATAGTAAACATTAAACACTCTACATACAAAAAACAAGCTACACACATAAAAGCAGAATAAGGAAAGTGGTCATTAGCAGTTGAGATGATATTGATACAGTCTAAATGAAAATGAAACTCTCATCCAGTTTTTCCTAACAAGGGAAAAATGGTAAATAAACTAGAAAACCAGACTGTTAGGAATTAGGATAGAGAAAATTCCTTTGCCAGTGTGAGTCAAAATCATTCTCCAAGATTCTAATGCACTGATATTTTGTAGAACCAAACAACTCTTACTAGGAAATTCAATGGAAAAAAAACTACCACAGTATTGAGCAAATGAAGTGTCTCATTTGGTAGCAAGGATTTTTAGTACGTCAACGTGTGTCATGTGACTCATAGCTAAAAGAAAGATGTCAATAAATAGTTTGACTTTTTTAAAACAATCCTCACAGGAAAGTTGGGAGATTCCTAATGAGGCTTGCAGATGGCACTAGGAAGGAAAATTGTATCAGTGCAGAAAACAGAGGAGATATTCTATTGAATGTACCTAAAGATTGGATAGAAGTCAGTGATACAGCATGCAAGATAACTCTTACACATTAATATTAACTTCTGCTTTGATCTCTATCTCATTAGAGAGAAATAACTGCAGCATAGAAGTGGTTTAGTGATGCAGCTGTGCTAGATCTACTAGATGGGCACTGGATGCCTGAACTACTTCTGACTTATGGCTGTGCAGAGAGGAGGGACAGAGGATGTGCCTACCTGATGCATTTCCAGTAGAGATGGAAGGGAGAACTAGAAGTCTACTCAGTTCAATCTAACAGCATTTGAGAGTATAAAATTTCTCTCCATAAATAAAAATCAGAGGCAGAGATACGTTGTTACAGTGAGCAATTCAGATCTATAGAAGACCCTGTGAGACTTAGCTATCAGCCAGAAGCAGCAAAGAGCTCAGCTGCTGCTGGCTGATAGGGAGGAGGTTTACTCCCCAAGAATTCACAGAGTAGGAATTCACAGGACTCTGCAGATGCACAAAAATAGCCAGGATGAAATAATATAAACATGGGACTTGTGAGAGATAGGTTTTAACCAATTGAAGTTTCTAGCATGGTGGTGTGTAACTCTTTTAGGCAATAAGCTGTAGTCCTAACACTATATAAACTGTGTGCTATATGTAATAAAATGTCTTCACTATGAATCTCATAGATTGGTTTGGAATCTAGTTCCTCCGCCGTTTATTTTTAGTTCACTTTAGGGATAAGTATTGCGAGGGACAACTGTTTGAAGCAAATGGTGATTCTAGTGGAGAAAAGGGATTTTAAACAAGCCACAATAAAATTGGTCTAAAAATTATGAAGCTGAAGTATTGCAGAAGCGATGGTCTGAATGACTGAGGCTACCAACTGGAGCATAAGGAACTATGAAAACAATGACAAGTAGTGCAGTCAGTCTAAGAAAAGCTATACTGAGCTGTGGTATCTCAGGACTAGACTGCAGAGGCCACTTCTAATTCCTAACTACTGGAGTAACAAATTTTAATTCTTTTCCATTCTTTTTTTCTTACACAATTATTGCCTCCTCCATGATTTTTCAGTTTTAAATGTCAAAATGAATTATGCAAGGGAGTCCTTCCTATTCTGTTTCATTTTGACAGACAATTCTTTTATCTTAGACATATTTTTCTTGCAAAATTACACTGATTATTCAAACACTCAAAGCAAAAATCAATAGAAATTAGGAAAGGAAAAATTAAACTCTGTTGAATGTATAGCCACTATGTACTAAAACACAAGTTAGACTTTGTTCATTTTTCCTTTCCAATAATTTTCAGGATACATTACTTGAAATTATTGCAGAAACATTTGAAGGCATTCAAGCCACTACTATAGTAAAAACAAAGCCAAAATCTCAACAGAAAGAACAACAGAAACTAGATAACAAGAAGACTAAATTCTTTGCTCTAGCAATCAGTTTCGTTTCAAAACATCCTTGGTTCCTGCTGTGCCTCTTTAGCAGAAATGTTAGTGCCTGGGTCTCTGCCTGCCCTTTGCTGTAATTAGTGCCAAAGTTCTGTTCAAAGCACCTCTGAACAATTTGTCATCCTTCTTTGCAGCTTTTGTCTTCAGCAAAGCTAAGTTTCTCTTCAAAGTATGAAACATCAGATAAGTCTTAGCATTTTCAGAAACAAACTTTAGTTTGATGCTCCCTGAGTCTTTCTGCCCACAACCTAAGCACTCTTGTGGTTAGGCAAAAAATTAATTTCTTCCTGTGGGAACTCCTGACAGGGAATGGGAATATCACATGGGTTTGATTTCTTATGCTGCAGAAGTCATAAAATTTCAAAGACCCTCCAGCTAATTTTATTAAGTTAAATGACAAGACTCAGCAGTCCTGAAATTCAAGTTCAGGGTATATAGAGGAGGAAAAGGAAGACAAAGAAATCCCATAAAATATTTTAGTTATTTAAGTTTCAAATCTCAGATACTGTATAAAGGTAAAGCTTTTCTGCATCTAAGCTGCCCACATAAAAAACATTTGGCTTTGGTTTTACCCAACTTTATTAGACTTGCAGGAAATTTCGCAGCAGAGATGAAGAATGCAATTAATTTTTTGACTTAACATACCTGCATGTCTATGCACACACATGAGGGGTTTTTTACGTCCATAAGCTGACATGTAACTAGACATCACTGAAAACTACCACAACAAACATTTAACAGACAATCCCTAAGCCAGTAAAATTTCTTTTGACTTGCATAAGGTGCTTCATCGGGCAGATGAGATCAGTGCCTACACTGCAACTCATTAAAGTATGCACACAATTTGCTTGAGCGTTTGACCAACTGATATAGTCTGGCTGTAGTACATTCAATATATCTTGCACTGTAATTTAGACTTCAGTACTTGTTGATTGTTTATAATGCTTTACTTTGTATGTCCCCTTTACTGTTCAGCCTGTTTTCCTCCAAATTCTGATTTTTGTTCACGCACTTGATTTCTTTTGTCCTTAATTTAGTTTTAACACTTACCAATGAAAGCTATTTATTGCCTGGCTCTTTTTTGATTATGTCAGGTTTTAAACACACTCCTGTAAAGCAGTAACTCAGGGTTGCTAGGTTTCCTTCAAGACAAGGAGCCTATAACATTGGTGGTAGAAATGATAGCTGTGTTCCTAGGAAAACCTATAGGAAAATGCCAGTATGCAAACTTTTATTCCCTAACCATTACAGTACCTGTTTTCCTTTATTTAATTATGATCATTAATGGGCAACAGTTTAACTTGAAAAAATCTTCATGCACTTTTCAATAGTCTCCTTAGATGTGCTTTAGTTATAGGTAGATCCATATATGTTATAAGCAAAATAAGTCATATAGGAAGCCATATACTAAATCAATGTATTGACGTTTATGGGTCAGTTTAGAGAAGAGTTAAGCTCATGCCTAGTTCATTGAAATGACTCATATCAGCTTCAGCTGAAATTGAACTTGGCATTAACTTCAGTTCATGAAGACAAGCAAAACATTCTTAAATTGTATACCACAGTATGTCAAGTGTTGTGTGACACTGGTGACACATTTCTATGCCTACTGCTGTAATGCTTTGTGGGGAATCACCATTAATTATTAGCAATGTTGTACCCACAACACAAAATCTGGCAAGTCTGTTTCTGTTCAGCAAAAATCACAGACAACTGTAGATAAGAACACTAGTCACTCTAATCCAATATATTTTGCCTGACAATAATAAGTGTAAGTTGGAGAAAAATGCGAGAACAATGTGGTAACCTATTTTTAGAAGCTTCTTTTCAATTGTCCTTAGTCAGTGTTTGCACATGTCCTGAAGCATGAAAATGTCAATGGATTATTTTACTTTTCTCTAATGTAACTGCAGAAGATCTTACGGTGAATTCTGAAGTTGCCTATAGAATCCTTATATTTATAGAAAATATGTAGATTTTACAATGAATTAATTACACTTACAGGTAAATAAAGCATTTCCTTTATTAACTTTTAATTGTCTGTCTTGTATCTGGAGCATGGCTGATTTTGGATGACAAGATGAGGTTATTATAATTATATTTAGCTTTAAAATCAGATGTTAATGCTATTTTATTCAACCTTGTTTCATTTCCTTATGCTTTCATCTTTAAATTGTAGGAAGCTTTTCTCTTCTGCTTCTCTTCAGTTTTTCACTTGATTTCTATTTTGTATTTCACACCTTGTGGTATGAAAATAATGCTTTTGGTTTTGGATGAATGGCTGCAATGGCTCCAGTGATTTCAAGAGCTCCTGTCACTCTCCAGACTCTTACCATGCTTGCTCTTGTTATTGCTCCTCCAACTTGCTCGGTTGTCATCTGTGTCAGACCAAAGGATTGAAGGCCAAGTTCAATCTAGACAAAAGCATTCTCTTTAAACAGTGCCTCTTCCTCTCCCTCCTTTTTCTGTCTATGCATGCTTATGTTTTCAGCTGCCCTCAGTCCACAGGGGAATCCAGTGAACACTGAACAAAGGGGAGAGTGAGCAGTGACAGCGAGCTGTGACAGCTTACCAAAACAGAAACTTCTTAAGCCATATTGTTTCCACAAAACCTTCATCTTTAAATTGAGGGGCTTCTATCTGTTAGACAAGCTGTTTACAAGATTCTATTTTTTTTTTCCAGAGAGTTGTGAAGAGAGTTGGTTATATGTAATGATCTGACAGGTATGGTGATGTGTCTGCATTAACCCCTGTTCAGAGAAAGGCTCAGCAGCTCTTATTACTAACCTCCTGCTGATACAGGTGCAGTTCTTGCAGGTTGCGCTTATGTTATCTGTAAATATTGCTTTAACTTGTTTGGATGGATGTGAACTGACACCTTTCCCTCCTATAACTCAACCATTTCCCAGTGCACATCAAGTGCAGATCATATTCCTATTTCTTAAGGCCTTTCAAATATAGTGTGCAATTTTTATTTTAAATTATTCAGGGGAAAGTGGTTGTGTGTAGTCATTTCCTAGTTTTATATAGAATAGTCAAGAACCCAGATTGTAGTAAGTGATGCAGTAGATATTTATCTGATAACAAGGTCTAATTTGCATTTATTTTTCTGCTCAAATGTTCCTGAGTTTTGTGTTTTACTTCACATTGTTATAGCTATTCTTAAGGCTTTGCAGATGAAGTAGTAGAGACTTGCTACCTGGAAAAGTTTTCCATCTTATGAAGGTTGAAGTACAGCTGAAGCCTTCTGTTCTAAGAAGGACAAATAAAATTATTTTAGCAGCATCTTAGTTCCTCTAGGCCTTTTCTGCTTCTCATGCTGCCCTTACAGGAAGTAGTGTGAAAGTGCCCAAGAAGTTGACCCCAGATGACCAAAGGAATATCCCATACCATATGATACCATGTTCAGCAATAAAAGCTCGGGGGAAAAGGAAGAAGGAGGGAAAGTCAGAGTTATGGCATTTGTCTTCCCAAGTGACTGTTTCATGTGATAAAATGCTGCTTTCCTTGATATGGGTGAACATCTGCCTGCTGATGTAAAGTAGTGAATGAATTCCTTATTTTCCTTTTCTCAGCACACAGGTTTTGCTTTATTTATTAAACTGTCTCCATCTCAACCCACGGCTTTTCTCACTTTTGCCCTTCTGATTCTCTCTCCCATCCCTCTGGGAGCAGGAGCTGAGCAAGCTGCTGTGTGGTGCTGAGCTGCCTGTGGGCGTTATCCCAAAACACCACAGTTAGTGAAACCATGACAACAGCAGCATCGAATAGGAACAGCATTATGGATGGCTTAAAAAACCCAATTATCTCATTTTTATGAATATTACAGAATCTGTTGAGTTGGAACGGACTCACAAGGATCTTGAAGTCCAACTGGCCCATACAGGGATCATACTCACAGCATAGATATTATTAGCACTAGGCTCTGACCAGCTGAGCTAGTCTCAGGGTCACATATATTAATCCATTTTAAGCAGAAAACAAGTTGTATAATACATCCAATTCAAAATTATATATTTGATATAAATAGATACCTGTAGTATGGTGTTACTACGATTGTTGGCAAGAAACAGTCATAGTTTGTATTTTTGCAAATGCTGAAGTAAGAAAACCTTTCCTTGATAGCACCATGCTATCATAGGGCAGAGTGAGAAAATCAAAACCTGTAGTGCGGAGAAACCTTGGTTGTCTTAATGCTTATCTAGAAATGCAAAAACTATGGAAAAAAATACATTTTAAAAAATGCAGAAGCAGATAGGGCACAAGTCTAGGAAAAATCACTTGTCACCAGAAAAAGATCTGGTGAAGCAAATAAAAGCCATCTATGAGGAAGCTCTTATATTATTTCAAGAATATAGAGGATTTATTTGGCAGCAGTACATGACAGAAAAAGGTGCTTAGCAGACCAGCAACCTATCCTGTATATTTGTAAAGACAGAGCTTTTCTCATTCACAGCTGCCTTTGAGTTTTCAAAGATGTTACTCAATGAGCATCTATGTCCTGACCTCAAAGGAGGAGATGCTTGTGTTCTTTTGTGTTATGCTATTAACCACTGTAATCTGTGTAAAGTCTTGTGGAAAGACATTTTAAAAGAGGTGACAGTTGAACACATTTTCACCCTAGCAGTAATATTAAAGGACTTATGAGAGCATGTCTGCTGTTGGGTGTTACCATATAGCATTCAGGGCTGTGATTTACAGCACTTGCTGCTTGATACTACTTTCACATGTTGGCACTCATAATGAGCAGTAGTTACTTACAAGCTTATACAGACTTAAATTTTCACTGCCCCAGGTGTATAAGGCCACTGGTGAAGGTAGACCACTTTGTCTATGCTGTCTCCAAAGCATAAAAGCAAGGGAATAGAGACACTCAAGTGGAAAGGCTCATCTCTGGATTCAACAGTAAACTTAATTTTGATTTTTCTATTTAATGCAACAGATTAATAAACTACACTTCATCTAGACATGAGCTACCCTGTGGCCTTAGTACTCTGGGTGTACATTGCTGAGATTGGTTCTTTAAATCATGTTACAACATTTGTCTGCCTTCAGTATTTATTCAGTGTATGTGGGCTAGGAACTATTAGTGATTTAGCTAGAGGAATTATAAACTCACAATCTAAACTAGTTGCAATTAACTTCATATAAATCTTAAAAGGACTGCCTTGTCATATTTGGACATGTAAGCTCAACAAATATTTTCCTTTTCTCTTTAGTAGGGATTGTTTTAAAAAATCAGTAAAGTATTTGTATGATCAGTAAGCCATTAAAACACTAGTTTCCCTATCACTGATAATTCTGAGATAGAAATTTTTCATTTTATCATGATCCAATTACAGTATCTTCCATAGTAACCATAAAAGAAAGGAGCTATGCAAATTCTTATTTAATTACATACACACTATTACATTTTTATTAAGCCAGAATTATGTCAAAATGATAACTATTATTTCTATTGCATCTACATAAAGGGAAAATTCAGGTAATAAAGGCTGGCCAGTAAGATGACAGCATTAAAGTGCTCTAAAGCAAAAGCTCCATCTTTTAGATACCTTTCTAGATAGATCACAGAAGTGACTTTTTTGTATCTTATTCATTATTATATTACATGTGTGCTTTTTGTAATGTGCATTCCAAGAGATCAATCTATTTGTTTGAAAGGAGATAATGAGCCATAAGTGATTCCCATTTTAACTTCTACAACAGGCCAATGATTGAACCATCACAGCATGTGTGCTTTGTTTCACAGGCTAAGATATTGTATAGTCCTTTGTAAGCAGTCTCTTTATTAATGTAGAAATAGGGGTTGCACAACTTTACAGTGAAGGCTTGACAATCCACAATTACTCTGGCTAGAGCCCCAGCATTGCTTGCTGGTAATTGCATGGGATCATTGTGATCATTCTTTAAGAGCTACAACTGCTTTTGCCACTGGCAAGTACCTTCAAAGATGCTGTTAAACCAGGAAGGATGGTTTTCTTGAAAAACAGATGTATATTACCTCACAAGGGGCCATGCTCAGAAATTATGCAGATGTATGCAGAAAGAAAGGGGAGTCAATTTTTCTCTTCATCCAGAGCCTGTGAGACTTGAATAAGGACATTGTCTAATTGTAGCCTTTGGACTTGGGGGAGCACAGGGTTATCTCATTTACCGTATTTTTAGGATTGTGAGCCTGCCCCAAAAGGGAAGTGGGAGAAGAAAAATGCTTCTTGTAAACCATCTATGTCAACTTGAAATGTGTAGAAGTGAGAACATGGTGACACACTTTGGAGATCAATTACCCAAGCAGCACTCAAGTGTCTTGGCTTTATGGTTAAATACAATTAAGAAGGTACCTTGTATGCAAATTATCAAAACACACTTGTTTTACTCATTTGCCCTTCAGGCATTGCTGAGAAAAACCCTAAGTTAATAGTAATTACCTTTAGAAACAAACTATGTAATGTCTCAACATATTCCCAAGGGTGAATTCCTCGCATCAGTTTCTGAGCTGTGAAGTCCTTAAGCTTAGTCATTAACATGTAATTTAGATATTGATTATGAAACTTTTAATTCTGGTCATGGAGTGTCTCATCAAAATCTACCTATGAAGTTGTGCACCTCCTTCTGAAATTGAAATGTTCTGAATCTCACTGTACAGATACAGGAACTATCTTTTAGTATGCGTACTTTTAAATGATTCCTCTAAAAACTGTCAGCTTATGCTTTAAACTTGGACATAACAAATGTTTTGATGTTCATAAATCATTAAAATAAACTCAATTCCTATCAAGACATTATGTAAAATAAAATCCTAATGAAAAATACTAAGATCTTGCATCCATGTTTTGTTTTGGAGATACTTATGCTGCAATTTTTTAAATTTTGTTTTTTACTGTACAGGATTTGTTCTTAACTAGATATTATTAGTTCTATTTTTTTAATCAGGATTACAGTGTTGTAGTGATAAATAGCTGTCAAAAATATTTCTGTTAATTCTATACAGTTTAAAATCTATTATAACCACTAGCAAGATATTTTTATCTGCCTGGAAGCTTCAACTTTAAATCAGACAAATCTATTAATGAGACACCTTTTTCTAGGTATTAGGACATACTGCCGCCTGAGGTTTTAGATTTGGCCACGGAGAAAAATATCACCATATGAGTTTTGACTTTTGCTAATTTGTTGCATTATTTTCTCTGCAAAATATAGTGCATTTATTCATAGAATTAGGCTTCAATCTTTAAGAAGATATGTAAATGAGCTTAAGATTGTTATTAATTACTTTTGAAATCAAACCCTCCTCAATTTTATTATGGTTGGCAAATATTTCTTTTCTAGTACTTCTCCCCATATTAGTATTATGGGATAGTGTAAGGTAAGATACTCAGTTAAGGTTTTATTGTCTACTAAAAAAAAAAAAAGAAAGGGATTTTTTTAAGGATGTTGGTTTTTTTATGGTTCATATGGCTAAATCACACAAATAGTTGAATTAATTCTTACATTTTAATACATAAATGAAAACCAGAGGCAAAAGGACAGCACAGATTTAATTTATCTGATGAAGGAGAAAGACTGAAATTAATTTATAGCCTTTAAACCAAAGTTTTGGATAGTTTTCACTGATTACTATTAATTAATTTGGTATGTTATTATGTGATGAAGAGTACATAACACGCTGGGTGTGGTGGGAGCCAGGCATTGCGATGCTAACCTCCTGATGCAGAAGACCTGTCCGCACCATAATACAGTCACTCATGATCTGTTAAGTATTTCTGGGCTCTCAGATATCTGCATGAATTTCCTTCTTAAAGGACTTGGCCCTTTGCATACAATACATTCTTCTGCTGAAAAAAGTATTTTGTGCTCTTGCAGATGAGATGTGCATAAGGAGTAGGAGCAACCATACTGCTAGACAATGGAATTGAATGGTGATTGCTCAGCTACTGGTTATAGACTTGCTAACTTGGTGAAGGATACAAGTGACTTGCTCTTGTTGGAACAGAAGCAGAACTGTATTTTACTGCATTGTGCTATGGCTCATCAGATGTCCTCACCACACAAAGACTCTAACTTAGTTTATACACCACTGTTTGAGTTGATTATGCTACATGAACTAAGTAGCTTTGTTTGCCATAATGCTCTACTCAGACTCCTGATTGTAGAGTTCAACACTCAAAGAAGCAGATGCATATGATTAGCATCCACTAATGAAACTAATTATTAGCATCTACCCTGAAACACTCTAGTGAATGCAGATGCCATTTTGTTTGTAGCTCTGACACTTAGTATTCATAGAGGTTTTGGGGAAGGTATTTTTGTCTCCTGTTTAAGGCCAGAAGGGAGCATTTTGTCATCTACTGTGACCTTATGTATGATATCTGCCATTGAATTTTAGCCAGTCGATGCCAACTATTTATTTTATAAAAGGACATTTGGTCTTATACCATAAATCAAGTTAGATTCTGTCTCTTTCCATCAGTATGAGTCAGTATGCAAACACCCTTCTTTTTAAAAATTAATGTCCTCTTTCTACCTTGACTGTGTCTGGATTCTAGTTATTATGGTTTATTAAAGCCTTTCTTTGCTAAGATAGAAAGATCTTTAATGCCAAGTATCTGCTCCTCAAGGAAATACTTATGCATTGTGTCAAGCCACCTTTCAATCTTCTTTGTGGCATGCTAAAGAGATTAAGTTTTTAAGTCTCTTCCTCTAAGGCATTTTCTCAGAACTCAGTTATTTTTTTATTCTTTTCTCAAATTTGTTGAACATGTATAGCAGGAGAATATGTAGTATTCTAAAATTGCAGTCAGCCACATAACCCTGAGAGATTAGGTCCCCACCACTTTGTTTACAGACAAGGATCAGGTTACACTGAGGTTACTGGAAACTGGTTTTCTCTTGTAAATCCTTTTCTGGATTCCCCTGTCCATGACTGCAAGGACTGCAATTCTTCTTTATAGATGTATAAAACATTATTTCCTTGAATATCTTCAGCCTGCTTGTGTGATCTAAGTGATTCAACAAAATTTTTTGTTGTTATCTGTTATTATCACCAGTTTCCGAGTTTTGTCAGAAGCATATTTGAAGATGTCTTTTGTTAGACATCAGTAATAAAAATGTTTCTTAGTGCATTCAGCTACTCTCAGCAGAGAGCCATCAGAAGCATCCTGATTTGATGACTATTAACCGATATTCTGATATATGTCAAATAGCTGTTCTAGGTCCACTTTATTGAAGCTACTTAATGTTAAACTGTTAAACTTGTAGTTGTATGTAAAAAAAAAAACAACAAACTGTCAAAAGAACAAATTTATTAGAGTTATCCTTATTCACCAAAACCATAATTTCATCAAAAGCCATGTGGATGTATAATAGCCCAAAAAATTAAAAAAAAACCAACACCAAAGCCAAACCCACAAAGCCAAACACACACCAAAACCAACAACATAAAAAAAAAAAAAAACAAAACCCAAGATTTAGATGAATTTTGAAACTGCTGTCATTGCCACTTACGTTGATTTCACTAGGACATTTATGATTTTGTGGTTGTCATCCTAAATTTTTTAATGTGGGTCTTTTGGATTAAAATTGCCATTTTTTCTTTCTTCATAGTCTTATCTACAGTTTCTGAGCATAATAGAATACACAGCATTGCTTTTTTGTCTTGTGTTATGCTCTGTATTGCAATATTTAACACAGAATTTCGAGAGTTAGAAGAAAATAGAAGAAAAAACTTACTAATAAAACCAATGTGCAAATGTAGCATGTGTATATCTATATCACCACTGGTTTTAGTAAAGCTTGTGTACAAGAAGTAGCTATACAGAATTACAAAGTAGCTGGCTTTAATTCCATATTTCTTGCATTTTTTATGTGAAACATTCAAATAAAAACATATCAAGAGGTCATTGGATTTGCAAACTGAAACAAGCATGAGTACGGAATTACCAACAGAAAAGCCTCATGCATACCATTGTTTTCAGAATATGGCCAGATAGACATTTAGATTGCATAGCAAGAAATTGTATAAAGAGCCTGTAGTAAAGACATCTTGCACCATCAGCATCTCAGTCTAGCCCAAATTCTCTTCAATTATCACATAAGGAATGAAGCACCAAAACCACATTGTATGATGCATTCATGTGGATGGTAATAGGTACATAGCTCAAATATGTTGCCTTGCCTATGAGTTATTTTTGAGTAATGAGGTATCTCTGAATTTCTCAAAGTGAAGGTGGCAGTGGTCTCAGGGAAAAACTGTCAGTGGTACCAGAAGAGAAGTGCCTGACTGCTCCATGTAGCTGGTACTTGCTCTGGCAAGCTTAGGCTGTCCCACTGCTGGTGGACAATCCTAGAAGTATTTGTATCACATGAAGAGTCAGTGGGAGTCCCACCTGGCCAGAATGTATTATTAACCCATCTGACAAGACTTTGATCATCACTTTGACCAACAGTGCAACAATAAGTCTTGTCATAGATCCATAGGTGGTGATTATGAATTTTCTGCTCTTATCATTTCTTTCTCTTCCTTTCTTTATTTTACTCTTACATGGATAGGCTTCCATATTGCCATGTTACTATAGGTAATAACAAAAATGGTTCCATACATACTTTCCATTGCAATCAGATTGTTCTAAAATAAACCCTACATATATATATTTACAAGCATTAGTCATTCAGTGCTTTTCACTCTATTCCACCCCAAGGGATCTATTAACAAGAAACTGAACAAAAGTAAATGGAGACAAAACCTTTCAGAGCAGTTTTACACTAACTGTGGGTCTGAATTCACGGATTAATGGGTCAGTTAGGAAATAGTGCTATATTTGTTGCATGTAACTTAGCCAGCATCATGTAGAGATTACACTCTAACACAAATGACATACATTGTCACTTATGGTAAAACAAAGAAACAAACAAAAAAATCACTCAACTTCAATCATCTATAAGAAGAAAAAAAAAAAGCACAGTAAGAATAGTAAAAGTAATTCCTAAGTGCATTATGTGTACCTAGCAAACTGACACCATGTGGGTGGAAGGGGGTTTGTGTCCAGCATGGTTAATATCTAAAAACGCTGACTTTCTACAGACACAAATAGATATTGTCAAAGCTCTGCTAGAGAGAGGCACTCACACATATTCTTCTGTTCTTGCATATAAATTTTTGTTAATGGTCAGAATTTTTACTTCTAACTAACTTGAAAGTAATTTAAGATAAAGAGAATATTGCTTTATGTCTAAAGAAAAAAATAATAAAAAAAAATTCAGCATTCAAATCTGGTAAAGGCCTTAAGGTCAGTACCAACACTCTTAAAGGAAGTTTCTGAATATGGACATAATACTGTGGGTATTGTAGTAAGTCACTGAGACTTAGCGAGCAATATGCCAAAGTAACTTGTGAAAAGTACTAAGATTATAGATGCCCTTGCTCTTTCCCAAGAATCGGTCTAAACCATGCAGCTGAACCTGAAAGTTCATGTAGAAACAAAAGCAAGGGCTTATTGCCTTTTTAACAATAACAGAAGAAATGTGAGTCTAGTGCAAATATTGCATAAATGGAAAAAGTTTCTGGAACATACAGTGGGTGGCTTTATTGACTCTATCTTTCAGGAGTGCCATGGTGGGGGAGGAAGATGAATTTGAATATCCAACAGAGCATAGCATGCAAAGTACCCACAGCTTTATTTAAGTCAAGACTATTAAGCAGCATATAGGAAATTTTAGACCCTGAAAATAGACTCTGAAGTCTTCACCAACCATACGTTAAAGGAATTAAAAAGACAAATCTCAAGCTTTCTTTCAAATAACTCTGCTGTTTTCTGTTATTGTCTACTACCATATTCTGTGACTATTGTGGTAAAGGGTTTTAAGTGTAGCAGTTATATCATAGTTAAATAGAAACAAGTATTGGAAGCTCAACTTCCATCAGCCTGAAATTGTTTTCCCAGAATCCTGGGAGACTGTCAGTAAAGCCTAGAAGATTAAAATGCTTACATCCCACAGAACTGCCACAACGATAGTTGCAATAACTTCCCATGTTCCACAGGGAAATCCATGCCTTTTTTTTTTTACTTAAAGTTTATATTTGTATATTATAAAGGTAGTGCTGCAGTTTGAAAGTTGCAGATAATATTCTGTGTTTTAGTAGTAATAAGCACAGAATTCTGAGTAAAGTATGCAGACACAGTTGTCTTGAAGGTTACTTTTCTGTAGCAGTAGAGGGAAAATAGGTTTGGCAAACAGAACTATCTCCTGAACCTGCACCATTCAGGTGTGACACCATCACAAATACACTCTTCAGTTTAATGTAGGCATACTAATGATAGGTCTTCAAGAATGAGTGGCTTGGGACTGACTTACCCAAAAGTGAAATAATGTGCAATATGCCTGCAACAGATATTATGTCAGCATAATTAAATTGGAAAATGTAATTAGTCTAGCATCTCAAGTAAATTTGTGTGGATAATTTTAATTTACACCTGCCCAATTTCAATGTAATAACGTCCTACTAAATACAGATAGTAAATGATTTGCCCTTTGCATTGGTTTAAAGGTCTTTACAAGGTGATGTCAGTGGAGAATTAGTTGCACAGATTTATTTTAGTATCCTTTCATGATGCTGCTATTTCATCTGTGAGAGCTATGATTCATTCAAATATTCGTGAAAAGCCAATGTTTCAGAGTGAATTTAGTCCATATCATCATAAATGTGTACATGAACTTTAATGAATATGATAAAGCATGGTGCTCTACTTGCATTCTCTGCAATCTAAAGACAGGACTGGATGAAGACCTTGAAATTTAAATATTTAAAATGTTTAAAATTTACCTTCATTAGTCACACCAGGGAAGTATTGTAACACCTTATGCAGCTAAGGACAAAATAGTTGGTTTAGAAGGACAGAAATAAATACATATGATGTGTCATATGTATTCACTACAGTAGAGGCAAGCTATAACAAATTGTGACATTCATAATTTTTTTATCGTGCTTTACCTATACTCCCAGTTATGCAAAGAGAAGTTTTCCTGATTCATTTGGTGGTGGACGGAGGATATTTGTTCCAATCTTTCATTCTCTAAGGGACTGCAATTTTGTTTTCAGTTGGGAAAGGACATGAAGTACACGTCAGTTATATTTCAGATCCCTTATGTGTTGTAACTTTCCTATTATTTCTGTAACAGAAACCAATATGTAGTTACTAACAGCTAAATATTTAAAAAACAGGTCAAACCAATATCTTAAAATAAAACCAAAGAAGATAAAAGTGTGAGAGGTAGGTTGGATATGTCTGGTATTCACAAGAAGAATCAATTCAAATCTTCTTCTCTGGAAGGAGCCTGTTACTCAGTCTGCAGAGTAGAGGTACAGAAAAGCAAATTTTCTCTCTCATTGATGCAGAACATGGAGTTGGAACATTCAGGTTCCAAGAAAAACTGATAATGATTTAGGGTAAGACCCCATCTGGACTGAATTCAGCTTTCTGAGTCTTTTCAAACTTGCCATGCAGATTAATCGTACACTTCAGCATGTTAAGCTTGGATTTTTTTAATGTGAGATATAATTAAAATATGAACATATAAAACTGAAAATTGTGAAACAACAACCAATGCAGTTCTGCTATTCTGCAGACAAAATAAACTTTGCCAGTTTTCACATTTGAGAACAAATTTTAGTTGCACTCATATCATTTCCACTATTCCCTGGGACATAGTATTTTATTTATATGATCTGTTATTTTTACAAAGTTTCTAGCTTCTTATACTTAATGCCTGTGAACTGTACATTGTTCTTTTGACTGATGGATCGTTCAGGTTTGTACTCATATACATGTATGTGTGTTGGGAACATAAGTAGTATCAGCCCAGTAGCCAAGATCTCTACTCAACTGTCCATATGATTTCTAAGGTAAACTCAATTTAACAGTTTACAGTGGGACTCCAGCTAACTCTGAGCAGAAGTATGCTTAAAGGTCACCTGCTGAATAGTGTGGGTGAGGCTTTAAAATTAATTTGAAGCACCTTCAACTTGCACCCAATTGGATGGATGGTGGGTCTGGTATGAAGTGTATGTTTAGACCTGTGCTTAGAAATAAACCGCCATATATTCACTGCAGCAAAAGTTTAGTACTTTTCATTGTATGTTTTCCTTCATAGTTATTCTTGTTCTCATCTTCTTTTGATATTGTGTTTTTTGTTCGCAATGATAAACTAGTAAGCTCTTCTGAAAGTTAATCCCCTGTTAGCTTTGCATCTTCTATGCTAATCTCTTGTTAGCTTTGCTGCTTGTATTCCTGTAGCTGATTTGCATTTCCTAATCCAGAGCTGGATCTCTCCACTCTGAGTACTTACGTTTGTATGGATATGTATTAAATAATTAGCAGGAGGATCCTCCCCATAGAACTTAACACAGATGGATGACATTTTTTATAAACTGATGTTTAAATGGTTTTCAAGCCAAGTAAGTTTTTTTCTGATTTATCTTTTCATCTGGGAACAGACAAACCATATGTTTATGATTTTTTAAAAATAACTTTTGGCTCTATTTCTAGCATAATGTTTTTGAGAAGCTTCCTTGAGTGCTTCTGAAAGGATTTCAGGAAAATCATCTCCATCTGATTTTGGCAATTCTAGACACAAAACAGTAAGGTAGGTAGGGCTGGAATTGTGAGTATCATCCTTTCCCTGGGATGCTCCGAAGGCTAGCTCTTCTGTCTTCATTGTACTGTAGACATTCATGCAATCAGAAAAATGGATGTGACCACTGCACTTGCTCCCTTGTGCAGCTAAACCAGGTGTGTCCAAGTTGTCCAGGATTTTTGTCTCCTATGCTTAAGTTGCCAGTGACTGTGACTACAGGAGTTCTCTTGTATTAGAAACACTACAAAGGCTGTATCATTCTTACAAGTTAGATAAAATTATTTTTACAAATGTGTATTTTGTTTCTGAGAAATCTGGCAACATAACTCCCAGTCATCTACTCCACAAGAAATTTACACACATTTTTATCATTATATATTTAGCATGGGTCTACAGTACGTGAGAACAGCTGTACTTGGAGGATGTAGCCTGATATCAAGTCTTGAAGAGTGAGCAGTAGTAGATGACCAGGAAAGACTATAAATGGACTACAATGATATTTCTAGCTTCTTTGAGACCGTCATGATCTAATTTGAGTTAATTATTAGGAGAAATCATCATTGTCTATTTGTCTCTTCCATGACTCTTCTGCAGATTAAGAAGCCAAGTTCCCTGTACAGAAGTTGTTTCATATCTTTGATCATTCTGGTCGCTGTTCTGTTGAAACTTTTTAAGCGTCTTTCTATCCTTTTGGAGTACCTCTTCAGCACTGCATTTTTCATTTCTATTTTAGTACACTCTTCAAAATGAACAGAGAATCAAAGTGTTGTCAAGCTTTTGTAATATGAAAAATCTCCCTTATACCATAGTTCCTACCGTTACCTATATTATGGATTTACCAACTTTCAACCTAGCATTGTCGCTTAGTCATATTTTGTTTTGAACAAGAGTTGCAAAATAATCACTCCATATTCTTTTATTTAAATGTATGTAATGAATGATTATAAGTTAAATATTATGAAAACATAAATTTAAATAAGTACAGTAAGATATTACTTTCAAAAACTGGCTTCCTAAAAAGGACATATTTACAGCCACATCTGATTGTAAATAAATGTATTAAAACTAAGTGAACTCCACTTAGCTGGAACTTACATTCGAAGGTATCTTTATGATAAGTAAGAGTCCGTATCAGGAAGAATACCATGGACCAGAACACAGGGTTGAATTGGTCACCAGGACTAGAAATTACTACAATCCTTTAAATTATTTTATGTGCAATAGAAATCTTATCGAGTATATAACAACCAAATTATAAATATCTTTATGAAGTAAACTAGGGTGTGTGCTCTGCCTATGGGTTTGTAACCCAGATCCGACAGGCTGGAATTTTGGTGGGAGTTAGCATGTCATCACAGTCTGCTAACTGAAGAAAGGAAGCCAGATATTGAACCAATCATGTGTGTCCCGTTCTACTTTTCAGTCTCTCTCTCTCCAAATATACTACTTGATTTCACTACCTTGGTTTTTAACTATAAAAATCTTACTTAGCTTCTACATCAGAGCATTCAAGGTATTGTCAGTGATTTCAGGAGAGCTGAGAAGTCACAGCAATTTTACTCCCTAGAAAGTGGCAGATCTAATTGGTGAAACTGGTTTATCCTCACATGCTCAGCACAAGATCAAAATTCCCTACTGGCTTCTCAAGGCCACAAAGGCCAACTGGAAGCTGGTATCACAGACAACTATTTAAGGAGGAAGTACCTGTCAAGGAAAACTGTTATTTGAAGTCTCCTTGCTCTGCAGCAGAACAGTGAGGTTGTTAGAGCATTTGGCAGACTACTTGAAGAAAATAACAGCTTAGGTCATGACCTAACATGAAGTTTTTATGTTCAAGTGCTAGGTGGACTTCCACATGGAAAAGTTAGTCAGCATTCCTTTTGATGCCCATTATATAAAGAAATTATACCAGAATGGGTAATGTTGTCAGATTGTCACAAGGTTTTTCCTTTCAATTATGTTTCCTTCTTTTGCCTCCTGCAGAATGCTTCAGTTTGCCTGATTATTTAGATCATTAATACTTTTCATTGTACTATATTAGTGTATTATTTATATTATAGGAAACAATAATTCTTTAAATTGTATATTTTGATTATACTATATCAGTATATTTTCACACAGTCTGCATTAATAGCTACTTTTTTACTATTTCATTAATATGTACTTTTATGGCCAATGAACATTCCTGAATGTTCATTTATATCTGTAGTTGTATCCACAACCATGTGTCAAATATAAACTGGTAGCTGCAATTAGACTAGGGCAAGGGCAATGGTGTAATCAGAGGTCGTGTCTTATAACACAAATAATGATTCTTCATAAATTAAATTGCAGAAACACTATTGTTCTCTAAAGAGTGTTTATCTGAACAAACCTTTCTTCCATTAAATTTATCCAGAGGGAGGTATTGCCTCCTTCCATGAAATTAGCCATGAGACAGCCATTCACATATTCCCTATCACAACTCTGGAATGCAATATATCAATTTAGTATGCTCATATTATGTTGTTCTCTTACTTTGTTGCATAGACTGCAGAGTGGACATGTATCCAGTGTTTTTTTCAAACTCCAACATGCCAGACTGTTGTGGAGTCTCCTCCAGGCCAGTGCTGTACTGAGACCTGTGGTACACAGAGGTCAAGTCTGTAAAGGTGAATTATTTCACGTGTCCTCATACTGTTTGTGTAACTCCACTTAGATTCAATGCACAAAAGGGTAGCATTGTATTGTGTTTTCATGTAAAGGTTTTGAGAGCAGGAGGGACTACAGGGGTGACTTCTGTGAGAAGCTGCCAGAAGCCTCCCTATGTCTGACCAAGCCAATTCCAGCTGGCTCCAAGACAGACCTGACACTGGCCAAGACCAAGCCCATCAGTGGCAGTGGTAGCAACTCTGGGATAACACATTTGAGAAGAGCGCAAAGTTTCTGCAGAACAGCAACTTCATCCAGAGAAGAGAGGTGTGCAAATATGTGTCAGAGACAGCCCTGCAGATAGTGAAGAAGCAAGGGGAGCGGGTGCTCCAGGCACTGAAGCAGAAATTTCCCTGCAGCCTATGATGAAGCAGGCTGTCCCTCTGCAGCCCATGGAGTTCCAAGGCAGAGCCAATACCCACCTGTAGCTCATGATGGACCCCATGCTGGAGCAGGTGGATGCACAAAGGAGTCTGTGACCCTGTGAGAAACCCATGCTGGAGCAGGATCCTGGCAGAACCTGTTGACCTGTGGAGAGAGGAGCCTGTTCTGGAGCAGGTTTGCTGGCAGGACTTGTGACCACATGGGAGGGACCCACACTGGAGCAGTTCATGAAGAACTGCAGCCTGTGGGAAGGACTCACATTGGAGAAGTTGGGGAAGGACTGCCTCTGTGTGAGGGACCCCATACTGGAGCAGGGGAAGCATGCAAGGAGTCTTCCTCCTGAGGAAGAAGGAGCAGCAGAGATAGCTGACCACAGCCTCCATTCCTCATTACTCTGTGACACTGGAGGGAAGAGGCAGAGAATTCATCAGTTGAATTTGAGCCTGGGAAGAAGGGAGGGGTGAGGGAAAGGTGTTTTAAAGACTTAGATTTTTTTTTCTCATTATCTGTTGCAGGTTTGGCCTAGCTGTTACCAACCCTGGACTGGCCCCCCCTTCCCCCTCCCAGAACTCTCCCAGCAAAGGAAAGGAAAAAAAATGAACTCAAAAGAAATTGAACTAAATAAAAAGAAGAAATTATATTTTCTAACATTCACAACCACACTGTAGACACAGTACCTAAGATTCCACCCCCAGGAGAAAGGGAAAAGGGGAAAGGGGACTGGTTAACCAGAAATTAGGAAGAAACAAAACCAAACCCCCCAAAAAACCAAATGAAACAGACAAACACAATTAAAAACCTCAAGGAAGGGTAACAAGCATGAAACAATCTCACCCAGGACAGGAGAACCACCAACAACTGGAGGGATCAGACTCCAGCCCTTCCCACCAGCTCCCCAGCCAAGGACAGGAACCCCAAACCTCTCCTCCCCTGTTAGGTGGAAAACATGTGGAATACTTGTGACTTCCTTAGATACAATGGTTACTGAGGAAGCCATGGGTCAAACCATTACATTATCCTACTCTGATTTGATTGATAATAAAGTAAACTAATTTCCCTAGTTTGAGTCCATTTTGCCCATTATGGGTGAATAATCTCTTCTGTGCTGATCTCAACCCATAAGTCTTTTATTGTAGCTGGGGAGGGGAGTGACAGAGTAGTTTTGGTGAGCATTTGGCATCCAACCAAGCTTCAGCCCCCACAAGTTTTCAAATGTTTCATATTTGCAATCTGGATGTGTTCTTACACTACAATGCTGACTTGGCTCTCACAAGCATCTTTACAAAGAAAATTGAGCAAAAAGGTCAACAAATACTAATACACCTCATGATACATGAGTTAGTAAGAGTAAAGTAACATAGAGAGCAGATTAGTTTACTGGAGTAGTTATAAATTACCATTTTTATATTTCTCTGTGTACTAGAAAATATGCTACTGAAGGAAAATATAATTTGTGGTGATTAGATTAATTAGACTCCTGGGATTCATTTTTCAAGAGATTCTATCATTTTGCTGGTTATATAGCTCTAAATTGTGACTAAGCCACTATATTAATACAGAGATAAAGAGCGCTTGCATTTCCTATTTTTGAATACCCCCTAATTGGGAAAGATGATTCAACTGAAGATTTCCATTAATGCACTTAATAAAGAGTTTACTTTTTTTTTTCATTTGCCCTAATAATGATAACACAAATATGACGTGAAAATTACCTTAAATTCAGGTAAGAAATGAATTAGTTCTTTGTTTAAAATTTAAGTCTAAGCGCTTGTTTTTATAGCAAAAGGCAATTGCAACACTATTCTGCAGTGCTGTATTTTTGCTGATTAATTTGTTTCACTGTGCATGGTAAGGCACTCATCTGACTCATTGTCCATCTTTTAATTAAATTGTTAAAGAATGATGGAGGATACCTTCTTGTAAGAATACTGATTGTATTTTATTAATTCCATTCTGCTTCTTAAACTTTAGATGTGAAAGTTGGTTTGAAGCCTATGAACTTTAAAGATATCTTTTTAGGGGTTTAATCCCAACACACCTTTTCTGCAGTTTGACTTTTCTTTTAGACTCTGTTCAGATGCGAAATATCTATACAAATCACAAAGTAATTCCTATATAGGCAGAAATAAAGAATACAGTTATTTTGGTACCAGGCATATGTTCCCAGACATATTTGTTTAATTCAGGTACTTTAATCTATTGATATCAGTTAAACAATCATCACAATGTAAACTGTAAATATGGAACACATTAGTTTTGTCTGTGCTAATTTTGTCATGAACAGAGATCTCAAGAACTTAAGCATATTGATTGTGTAGGACTGGTGATCACATAAAGATCACCTCAAGTCTTTCTCATTGCTCTCTGCAAGTACCTGAAAGCTGATTGTCAGTGTCTTCTTCAAAGTAAAAAGCAACAGGACAAAAGGAAATGGCCTCAAGTTGCACCAGTGAAGCTTTAGATATAAGGTAAAATTTCTTCATGAAAAGGGTTGACAAGCACTGGGACAGGCTGCCCAGGGAAGTGCTTGAGTCACCATCCCTGGAGTTATTTAAAAGTTGTATAGGTGTAGCACTTATGGACAGGGTTTAGTGGTGGGTTTAGCAGCACTAGGTTCATGGTTGAACTCCATGATCTTTGAGGTATTTTCCTACCTAAATGGTTCTATGATTCTGTGATTATTTGATTGACTGAGTTTTGGGAAATGAAGGAACAGAAGTTGTTCTGCTTGTGCTATACCATCTGAATAAAATTTAACATGGGTTCTGTCCTCCAGATTCCATCTATACTACAGTACATGTAAACTTCAATTGCTTGGCAAGGAATGTCCAAGCAATACTTACTGAACAAATGTATCTAAGACATTTTGTAGACTGAGACATATTTTAGGAAATTAGGACTACAATCTGAGTAAAAAAAAAATTCCGACATTTTTTGCATGGTCAACATTTTTTACTTGTTTCCAATTACACTTGTGTCTAGAGCAGTCTGTTTTGACATAATATTTCAGACAGGTTTTAAAAATAAAAACAAGCAAGTAATTTTGCTTTCCATAAATGTCCTTGAGCTGAAAGACATAATTTCAGGTTTACTGTTGGCTTTTTCTTAAGCTGCAGATTTTGTCAGAGCTTGAAGTTTAAAAGCTTGAAAAAGAAAACTTAAAATATCCATTAATGGAACAACACAAAACTCAAGGCAACTCATCATATTATGATATCACACAGATTGGAAATCCGGAGTACTCCTAAAAGCATTATTTTAAATATCTGAAAGAGGCCACTGAGTTTCACCTATCCGTTCTGGAAACCAGCTGTAACTTTGGACTACGATGTATGTTCAAGAATGGTATTCAGTCTTGATTTCAAGGGATTAGGGAATATCTAAAGAAACCTTTGAAACAGCGTACTGCTAACATTGTTGGCATTTTCACTCTGAATGAATCTAACTTCAGTTTCTAATCACTGATTCTCGTTAATGCCTCTTCACTGTATGTCAAAAAGCTACTGTCTTTTCTCTACACATATACCTGTTGACTGTAATAATGTTATGCTGTACTCTTTTTTGCAAATAAATAGTCAGAACTTCCTCAGTCTTTACTGTAAACTAGAGTTCACATTAATCTCATTAATAATTAACCTTTCTACATTATTCTGGTTTTAACAGCATTTCATTAAGTGAAGGTAGTATGTGTAGATAAAATGTACAGTTTTGGTCTCACTAGTTGCTCTAGAGAAGCAGTAGTACTCTTCTAGTTCAATTTTATATCTCTTTGCTTATGCATAGGATTGTGTTAGAAAATCATCATAGGGCCACTGCATGGAAACGAGTCATATTAGATGAGTTTGTAACATAACCCCTAGGTCATATGTAATTGCTGGTTTTCTATCCTATAACTATTCTCTAAAATTATTCTTTTTTGCTTTTTGGCTTTTATTTTCTGTTATTAGAATATGGTACCCAAGTTAAATAAATTAGTATAAATATTATTGTTTTAACAGGATGATGCAGAATGGAGCTGCCAAAGGACCAGCATTTCCACTCATGCTGTGAAGCTGATTCTATTAGTGGCAGCAGATTTAATAAAGCTCATAAAACTAAGAAGCCATTAAGTATCACATCTAGCAAACTTTAATCATGCAAGAATTTGTAGTCTGTTTTGGCAATGGTCTTACCATAACAGCATCAGATCACAGCAGCACAGGTAACAGCTGTATCATCATGTAAGACATATATGTAACATTTACAAAAAGCTGTTTGAGGTGGATGCTTTGAAGTTTTCTATAAGAAGTTAGGGAGTATATTAAAGCTGGAGAGGGAAAGGGTGAGATCGGGGTGGTCTTTTACCTGCTAATTGTGAGAGAGGTGATGCATGAGACTGCCAACTGTGGCCTTTGAAGCTCTCAATATACACAGAATATGAAGGCATGTTAGGTTGGCAGTTCTTACAGGTACTGTTATTTTTATTCTTTCACATATCATCCCAACACACATTAGGGAAAAAGAAGGACTTAGAGAGAAAGCTTTCCATTGGTCTCAGGTCTTCAGAGAGTAGCAGGGAAAGCAGAGGAAGTGAGATTGTTCTCACTGCCACTAGGCTTCTGATACCTTATTCTCTCTCTTTTCTCTAATACAGACATTTAGGTAGGCCTTAAAATACATGTAAATTAAATATTAAAAATTTATTTATATGTAGGGGAGAAGACTGATGCATGATAACTTGAAAGATTTGCTCAGAGGAGAAAACCTCTTTTTCTGAGTATTAAACAGCTTGCAGTGTTCAAAGAATGCTAAAATGATTTCAGAATGATAAAAATGCTAGTAGGAGATATTTATAGACTCTAAAGTGAGCTGCCATATCAACAGCATAATTTACTAGTCTTCCCATTTGAAGAAGCTCTCCTGATAACTTTCTAGAGGGTGACTAAGGCCTATCTCTAGTGGAATTGATGAGGGTTTTTTTTTAGAAAATAAATAGGTATCAGCAGAAATCTATTATATTAAATGCAAACTAGCAGACTTACTAGTGCTTTGAAATATGCGTTTTTTCAGGAACATTAGTATTAAAAACAATAATAGTCAGAACCCTATGAATTTCAGTGTCATCTTCTACCCACAGTAAGTTAAAATTGCTTTCTGTGAGGAATAAATACCCACAGGGATGCAAAAGAAGTCATTAAGAAAATTATAATATTTTACTCTGATTATTATAGGTCATTAAAATATTTCCATTACCTTTGCTTAATATAAGATGTTTAAAATTATCCTCATATGCTTGATGACTAACATCATTTACATATTTATGTTGTTGCTTACTTTAATAAGTAAACTATTTAAGATAGTTAAACTTACAAAATCCTTTTCCTCTGGAAATGTCATATGCAAAAAGGTTCAATATGCACGACTATTTTTATTATGCTGAAGAAACACATTTTAAGTTACCATGTTTTGTATTTGTCTTACTAGAACAATTTGATTTTTCTAGATCATAGAGAGAGCTGTTGAGAGCTGGGACTTACTATTTTAATCAAGCTTTTTTTTTTTTTGTAAAAACAACAAGCAGCACAGAGGAACTTTTTATAGAGCAGAATCTCCTGCTTCCTTGTTGAATAACTTTGGGGTTTTGATCTTAAATAGAGTAATTCATTGCCTATCCATCCATGGTCTAGCCATCTCTCACAAACTGTGTCTAGGGCCCTTCAATATATTTGAATTCATTGTATGCTCTCTAGAGACAATTTCACCTTTCATACTCACATAAAAAAAGTCTGAAAGTGATGAATACTTAAAAAGGGCAATTAAAATTTTGTGTGCTATCAGCATTCACCTAAAAGTATGCTTGGGTGAATGTATGTTAATTCTCTCTTAATAATCCTTAAGAGATAATTTAGAACTGAAATGATGCTATTCCAGTTGACTAACTCTTCAATGGCTTATTTAAAGAGACTAACTAGTTATTTTTAGTTTCATTTTATATTCTTGTCACCTTTACTGATTAAAAGTAGTTTTGACTGTCCACAATAAACTAATCAATATTCAGTAGTTCTTAAACTATATTCTTTTGACTAATAAAACATCAAATTTTTTCCTCCATTAAAAGTACACAGTCTGAACTGGTGTTTTACAGAAATATTTACTATCTCCACTTAAACAGCATTTCAATACTCTATTACAAGTATTATTGGAACAGATCAACTTTATTCTGTACAATAAAAAGTCATTATTGATGCAGAAATCATATATGTTTGTCTTAACGTTCCTAAAGAAGAAATATGTATCATTCTCATAGGTGTCATTTTTATTTAAACCTTTCCACAGGGAGACATGTAAAAGATTGTTATTGAAATAACCACCTGTGCTGCCTGACTTGGGATTTTTTTCATACTCCTCTCTTTTCATTTGTTAATGAAATATTCATACCTAAGACTAGTAAATACTTTACATATCCAGAATTTTGATGATCCTCAAGACATAGTGAAAATGGCTTGTGAGCTTGGTATGCTCTGCCACATCCCTAATTTAGCATCCACCATGACAGTAACCAAGATGATTGAGGCTGGAACTATAAGTTTTTAATACTAGAAATGTTTTAGAAATTTTGTGCCCTTTGTCTCTCAGTATATTCCTGTCTTCCTCATAGGTTCTATATCAACTCTACATTTATCATTGCATTTCCAGAAATCAAAATCCAGGCTTTATATGGCAAGAGAAAGCTCTTACTCTTGGCCACCATTAGGAAATGCAGTTCACGATTTTCAGGAAAGTAATTGTAGTAACTGTACTTCAAAATGCAGACTATTTTCCATTTATTCACCCAAAACATAACATTTATTGATTATATTTCTTTGAATGGTGTTCATTTATCTACTTTTCAACCAACCGTTTAATGTCTACTCTGAAATGTGCTGCCTATATTGTCAATTAAAATAAGTGTTCTCAAATATTCATTCCTCTGATCCCCCCAAAAGTTATCTAAACAAGCTGATATCCTTGAGTAGTGTAAAAAAAATTGACTCGCACAGATTTGGATGACATGAATCCACCCTATATCCCCAGCAGAGATCACTTTGGTATTCATGTCTTGCCTGTTGGTATTCAAAAAGCATTTGGACAATGCTCTTAGGAACTTCTAGGTTGCCTTTGTGTAGAGTCAGAAGGTAGACTCAATGATCCTGTTTCCTTTCCAACTCAGGATATTCTATAATTCATATCAAGCACTTACTTTGTTCTTGATTCTGGAGAGAGGCATTAAAATGCATGAACAGTTTCACATCGGTTTTTAATAATCAACTGCCAAACTCAGTTTTAATAGAAAATAGCACAGCTTTTGAGAGGGAAATGGGTTATGGTGACACTCACTTAAGAATTACAAGTGACCATTCACATAGTTTTTAAGTTTTATCTGCTATTATTTGCCAACAATGTAAAATTTCAAAAAGCATTTTAGTCCAGATGTTCATGAGCAAGAACTGGACAGATAACTCAAAAATCAAGTGTATAGCTTCATCATCCTTCTAACTGATTTCAGCTATGAAATATTCAAACTTCTAAAATACAAAATAAAATATAAATTTTAGATTAATTGGAAAATTCTACAAATTCACAGTTATTCCACAGTAGATAAAAACTATGTTCATTATTTGAAAATGATTTTGCTGATAATTGAGGAACCGACATATTTTTTTTTCTAAATGTTTTGATTTTCACTTTCCAAACTCAAATTTTTCACAATATTGATGAGTGTCTGAAACTTTTCTTCAAGTTTAAAAATATTGCCAGGATATTACAGATGTTACACCAATGCTTACAGTTAAACAAACTTTTAGAATAAGAGTAGCCAAAACTACCAAATCAAAACAAGGCTGAGAAAACAATACAGAACTAAATCCATTCAAAATACAACTATGAACACAAAGATTTGACAATATATATGTATTCATATAATAAACTCTTTTCCTAAATTAGTCTTTAAGCACATAGATGCATAAAGAATAAGAGACATGCACTGCATTGATACTTTCTCAATAGATAAAAGCTCTGTCTGCTTAAAAATTTTTATTGCATGTAGTAACTTACAAGCGCTTGTTAACAAGGGTCAGCATCCCTAAACATAGCTCCTTGTGTTTTATCAATATAGGTGCAAAATCAGGCAAATCAATAATGTAATCTGAGCTTTGGCCCTGCTCTCAAATATAATCTTGGTTATACTTAGATTGCTGCTTTAGTTTTTCTGCATATATGCATTATTTTCTTCTGTGAGTCTGTTTATCCAACATAACATGCCATGCAATCATCATAATATTATGAAAATCATTTATGAACAAATCGAAAGGAAAGTTTGCAAAACAAAAGAAATTTTTAAATGTGTGGTGTGTTGGTGTAGGTGTAAATTATTTCATCTTGAATATTCATCTATCTGTTAGTTCTTTGTATAATATTTCTTGGAATCTTTGCTGAAGTCAGTGAAATAGGATGATAGAAAAATGTACATCACTTGAATTGTATACGTAATTAAGAATTTAACTAAAATTAAATATAATGAAATATACCGCAGTGAAGAGGGTATGAAGTTTTGTAGTCAGTCTGGTTTCATAGCATTTATCTTTTATGTAAGGGGTGTCAAGCATGCTAATAAAGTTTATTTGCAACAGCAAACACTTGGTTACAAGTACTATAGCTGTATTTTCAAGGAAGGTATCTGTGTCTTGTTCAGGAACAAAAGACTATGAAAAAATTGTTAGTGTGGTTTCAATTTAAGATAGTATTTTCAGTACTGCCACCCTGGCCCACTCTTTGTTTATTTTTTTGTTGTTGTTCCATTTGGTTTGATTTTGGGTTTTTTATGTTTTTTTGGTTTGGTTTGTTTTTTGGGGGGGCAGGGGTGTTTGGTTTCTTTGAGGGGGTTGGTTTTTTATTTGGTTAGTGCTTGGTTGGTTGGTTGGTTGATTTTCCCCATGAAACAGAAGGAAGAGTGTAATAGTTCACTCCATATACTGGTAAGCTTGGATGGCTGACAGGTACTTAGGCAGTTTTGTCTTCTTTCCTGGGAGTAAACAAAGTCCAGAACAGGATTCAGCAACTGGTACACTACTGCCAACTATATCATGAGCAGGTTTCTTTCTAATAGCATGCATCAGGATCTGTGCAATGTCAAAACCCAAGAGCCTCAGTACCATGAAAACCACATCTATGAGAATTAATAGTCCTATTAACGATAGCAACTGATTAATGGCAATGTGCCTCTCTGGGAGGCAGCATCTCCCAGCAACTCTTAAGTTTTGTTTTGAACTCTTCAGCTTTAATAGCAGGAAAAAAACCCCAAATCTCAATACACCACCCTTCAGACCTGACTTGGATGTGATGTGGCTCATTGGGTAGAGAGAAATCAATGGGGCATGAATGAAAAAGAGCTCTCTAAAGGCTGATGGCTGAAAGCCAGAAGAGAATATATCTTTCCATTTGATTGTAAGTGTAAATCCATCTTTCAACATTAAAGTTTGCAACTTCTGACTTGTGACTGTTAAATGACCATATAAAAAGAGTAAAATATTGCCCCTAAGAAACTATGTCCAGAAATTTGTAATATTTTCTCTTGGAAGTATCTACTGCTACTGTCTTTGAAACTTTGCCTGTATCATAACCTACACATTACACTCATACCCTAAGGAGCAGGATTATACTAACATGAATCCCTCTACATGCCTATTACCTCTATAGATTTCAATTACAGGAATTAGAACAGGAGTCTGATTTTTTTTTCCCAGAAAGTTCTGACACATTATTTATTTTCATTTCAAAACACAATAAACTTCACTTTTTTTCCCCATCACTGGTATTTCAATGAGAAACATAAAAATATTTTAGCATCGGTAGTTTCAAGGAAACACATAAGCATCCCCAGAGCTAAGATATTTCATCACAGCTTAACAAAAAGACCAAACTGTATCATTTCATGTCAGTTAACTGTACTTAACAAATGAGATTCCTTCTCCCACGAAGGTATAGCATATAAGCTTGTTGGGCCAGGCTATTACTGCAACTAAATGTTCCAGTAATGGCCTTGATAAAAATCAAAATTCCACTGCTGAATAAATGTGTAGTTTTAGAAGTTGTAATGCCGCTCCAGAAAATGTTGGTGGGGTTGCAGAATTTTTTCCAGTTAAAACCTGGAAAACAATGATACCTGACAACCACAGCAGTAAGGGTGGCAGCTGTTGGATGAGCAATCCCAGCTCCCACTCCCAGTGTTGCTCCCAGAATATGACAGGAGTCCAAGAAGCAGTGGAACAGAAGTACTTGATTAAGGCGAAATGCCTTCTTTTATAAGGTTTGGATGGAACTCTTTGGAAATATGGATGGGACCTGGACTCCCATTGGTGGAGAATAGGATTGAAAAACGCACCAATAACAGGTGCAGGAATTCAACAACTGACCAATAGGGCATCGCGTCCAACAGCCAATCAGATTTCAAGGCTCTGACAGAGATGGGAAAGCAGCTCTGAGGGGTCAGAGGAACAAAAACCTGGGTAGGATCTCTACAGGAAAAACAAACAACTATGATGCTGTTCAAATAACCATTACCGGACAGGAGAAAACATACATAAAGCAAAAGCCATTCATTAAATGCCCATTAGAATCCCTTAAACAGTCACAGTGCGTTGATCTTCTTCAGGGGCAGCTGGTTCAAGGCAGTCCTTGTCACTATAAATCCATTGCTGGTAAAACCTCTTCCACCGATTGCAGGATTGCCATTCTTCTACATAGGGTTTTTTTTTATATATATGTCTGGATATGGCTGCCTAACTCCTGTAAGTCTTCTGTCAGGACTTGGTTGGCTATAACAAAGGTCAGGTTTAAATTTAAGGGGACTACTTAAGAAAAAAAAAAAGCTGACTTGAGTTCCACTTACAAACCTTTGGATGATTGTATTAAACTTTCTGTTCTGTGACAGCTGAATCTCCTCACTCATGAACACAAATTAAATAACATACAAATAACATTCTTATTACAAGAAAAAAAAAGCTAACAAAGTATGTACACAAGATAAGAATAACTAATTCTTAAAGCATTACTAAATGATTTTAAAGAGTTCACTTTTTTTTCTCCTAGGCAACTGTTAGACTACTGGTTTCCCCTCATGCAGCTATTTTCTTCTCTTAAAAATGTTTATCTTTTTCTGGATTGCAAGGTCTAATTTGAGTTAATGTGATCTGTTGGCTTGTCACATTCATGTTAGCTGCTCCTCATTTCACTCCTGTAGCCAAGCTTCTTCCTTGTACCCAGACCCACATATTGGGCAGCTGCTTACTACCATAC
The DNA here is from genome assembly GCF_047495875.1 of Pithys albifrons albifrons. Taxonomy (NCBI): domain Eukaryota; kingdom Metazoa; phylum Chordata; class Aves; order Passeriformes; family Thamnophilidae; genus Pithys; species Pithys albifrons. The sequence continues at coordinate 45,873,241 of NC_092462.1, read as the reverse complement.
CGTCTTTTCATTTCCTATTGTTTTAGGCACCCTCATTCCATTGCCTGCTTCTGCACTCATTCTGTCTCTACTATCTGAGCTTCACGCTGCTTTGTTTTGCTCTGATAACAACTCTAGGCAACTCCCATAGCTCTTCTCTCTGGCTCTTCTATCACCTCTTAGGAGGGCTCATGTGATATTGAGAAAGGGCAGTCTTACAGTTCATAGGAAGCTTTTAAACATTCTTATTTAACCCATCTTGCAGGAGAAATTAAATTCACAAGAGATGCACAGGTCACCATTTTCTTTCTTATGCCTTTAGAAGACTTCTACCCAAAATGTATTTACCCTGTAGTCCCAGGGTAATTTGCATGGTATTTGCATCTTAGCACCCAAAAATGTTTGTTTCTAAGGTTAGGATGCTCATTTCCTCCATCACTCTGTTAATAGAGCTAACTCTTAAGAACAGTAAAGCAGCAAATGTAGAACAGTCAGACTTAATATAATGCTTCACATAAATCTCACCTTCCCCAGCACTGCACTTCTTCATATGCTTATACTCTTTTCCTCTGTCATTCCTTGAGGAAAGAACAAAGGGATGTCTTCCTTTCATTTAGGCCTTTTTTTACCAGGTCCATGTTGAGACATGCCATGTGTCTGCATATAGAATCTGTGAGGCTGGTTCTATCAGCCTAGACTCCAGATTGCCTCAGAGCACCATATACGTATGAAAATGCTTTGCAATTACAGGTTCACTGGGTCACTTGTATTATATATCCCAGTTACTGCATCAGTTATGAGGTCTTCTTTATCCAGTGAGCTAGAAAAAAAACAGGCTGTGAAGGTTCTGGTCTATATGAAATTCTAAACAGAAGAAATAAAACTGGCTATGTTGCTGTTTCCTGCTTGAAGTCTGGACTTCAGGCAACTGAAAATGGAGAATTTTGATTAAAAATCAACAGAAGACTTGACAGTTAGAGTTATATTGTACCAAAGAAATTTCTTAGTCTTTCCGAGGAATGAAGAGCTCCCAGTGCTTTCCACATTCTTAGTTTTAATGCTCTTTTCATACACTGAAAGTGTGGAAAGTCCATGGTTTATTAGGGTCAAAAGGAGACCAACATTTTTCCAAACAAGGTTCCAATGGAATCATCTTCTGGATTTAGCAAGAGTGGCCTGAGATTTCTTAATGAAATGTTATTTTTTTATCGCACTAATTAACATATGCTTCTCTTGTTCCAGTGCAAAGTTTCTATTGATTTTTTATCTCCTGAATGAAGGAAAAAAAGGTATTTTTAAAATCACACAATTCTGATCAATACATATATTTTGTCTCTGTAGAGCAGAGGTCTGTGTTAGAAACTTCTGCAATCCAATATAATGATGGCTATTTTTATTTTATTCTATTTTTTTTTAATCACTTACTATCCTGTCCTCATTTTTGAGGGTCAGCAGGGAGGCAGGTACCATGGGCAGCCTACAATACTATGTTCATGCTGTGTTCACTAGGTTACTTAGCTGGTTATATGGTTAATTACAGAAATTACTTAGAAGTGGCTAGCATAGCACAGAGTTAGTTACAGAAATTACTTAGTGTTGGCATAGCATGGGAGTACTGATACTGAGACACAGTCATGTTGAATCATTTGTGCTAATACAAATGATATAAGATAGACTATCTTGGAAGTGTAGGCTTCTTGTAGCAAAACTCTGTCTTGCTTACTAGTAAGTTGTTCCTGTTGTTAGAATATTTGTAAGTACAATTTTAGAATAGATAGGGATTTTCAAGGTGATAAAAAGGCAAGTTAAATTAAAAGCCATATTCTGATCTGTATAAAACATGCCACCTATCTGAGGTTAATGGAGACTCGGAGACACAGAGACTAAAGGTAGCACAAGGGTTTCCATAACTGACATAGGATCTCTCCTTTCGAGAGCACAAAAAAAAAAAAAAGACAGCAAAAAAGAGGTACAATATCTTCTCCATCAATTTCTTACCCAGCTCATATTGAAAAAGATAGGTCTACGCAACCCAGAAGACACTGGGCATCAAAACCCCTGAAAAACACATAAAAACCCCAAAGCTAATCTTCCTACATTAACTTCACTCACCCATGTGACTCTCTTCCTGTGTCCTGTCTTCTCTTCCATTTCCTTCTGCTATCAGTCTTTTGAACTCTTTCTTTCTCCATTTGCAAATGGGGAACCGCTATTTACAGAACAGTGTAAGTTTTGGGCAACTGAGATATGAGACATTCCTAAATACTTGAGAAGGAGGGTCCAGGTTGCACACCATTTTATGATTATTTTTGCCAAACAGTAGTCAGAATCTGATCAATGTAGATGACAGATGGTCTGAACTCTCTTAAACTTATTTGTTTTGTAGATGATTTGAATATGATCTACTATTCCTATGGATATAAGTAACCTCTGAAAGGTATGTTGCAAATATAACTGAAGATAATACAAGGGCAGTTAATGTTTTAACTGCTTGGTTCTAAGATGTCAGCAGTATCATCAGATTAGCATCTGATATTATCATAATACTGTGTAAAAATCCGGTTCCCAAAAAAAAACAGATACTTTTGAATACTTTCTTAGTGCTTCAGCTTTCTATTTCATTGTTTTGTTTTGATTATAATATTCATACAATTTTTGAGTGATAAAGATCTCAGAAGAAATGAATAGTTCTACTAAGTCTTCAGCACAGATCTGTGTAAGTAATGTAGCATGACCATACTTGAATTCTAGGGGGAAAAAGAAAAAAAGTATATGCTCATCAATTTAACATTACCTATCCTGTGCACTGTGGTGGGTACTTTCAAGAAATACGCAATCACTGATTCAAAGACTATACCATGAATGGGAGTTTCAAATTAAAGCTGCACGGTTAACGCTCTGGGAATTAAATTTGAATTAATTGCACTAGCATATTGCATTAATATTATTTTCTACAGAGGCGACTTTGTGAGTGTATAGTGAAATCCGAAAAGTTTATGACTGTAAAGTGCAGGAAAAAAAGGGTCTTTAGGAGATTTCTATTTTGGTGGGGTTTTTTACGCTTTTCATTCGGGACTGCGCTCTGTGCTCCAGGTGGCGGGAGTCTGGCGCAGGAGGTGCGGCGGTGCCCGCGGGAGGTGCAGCGGTGCCCGCGGGAGGTGGGGCTTTGCCAGCGGGAGGTGCGGCGGTGCCAGCGGGAGGTGTCCTGTCACGCCGCGGGGTGGCCCCGGTGGGATCAGCTCGCGCTGCTCCGCACTCGCCCGCGGGAGCGCCGCGCGTGGGGCTCCCGCTGCCGAGAACTACATTTCCCAGGCGTCCCCGCGATTGGCCGGGCGCGGGCCCAATGAGCGCGGCCGCGCTGGCCGCGGTGCCGCAGGTGCCGCCGGCGGGGGCGGAACATGGCGCTGGGTACGGGGGCAGCGCCGCGGCTGCCGGCCCGGAGATGCCTCCCCTTTCTGCTGCTCCTGCTGCTCGTCCTCTGCGGACAGCTCGGGGGAGGACAGAAAAAGAAGGAGGTACAGACGTTCGCTTCTTTCGCAATCGCGCCCGGCTGGGGGTGCCCTGTCGCGCTGCCTCCCTCTCGGTAGTCCCTGTCTCCGCCCCCGCCGGCTCCGCTCCCTCTGCATCCCTGGGCACAGCGCCGGGCACTGCCACCGCCGCCGTGCCGCCCCCGCCGTGCCGCCCCCGCCGTGCCCCTCCTGCCGTGCCGCGGGACGGCATGGCCGGCGCCGGTGGCGTGTCCAGGGCAGCGGAGCCAGCGCCACTCGGCATGATTCCCCTGCCGTGTCGTGTCGTGTCGTGTCGTGTCGTGGGCCTCCCTGGTGCCGAGCACAGAGCGGCAAGGGCCGCCGTCCTGGCCCCGGCTGGGCTGTGCTGGGTACGCTCCGCGGTGGGCACAGGAATTCTGGACTGGGCGAGGAGCGCAGGTCTGCGGCGACCCTCGGCACATCGAAGTTAAACCACGTGTTTGTGGTGCCAACTAAAAGAAATGCTCGGAGTTAATAATAAGTAACATCGGAGCGATGGCGGCAGGTTTGCTTGCAGGTGTAGGTGCTGGTGCTCCCTTGAAGGTGGCCTTTGGGTAAGAGAGACGTACAGGAAGGAGCAGTTTTAAGTCAGTTTCAGTACCAAGTGTTTTATCTTCAGCAGTTCTTGTATTTAAATGGGGAAGTGTGCAAAAATGTGTAGTGCATGTATTTGCCCTTTTCAGGTTTCAGTGCTGGTAGAGCTTGCTACACTTCTATCCATAGTTTGCTGTCAATTTCAGGCCAGGTTTTCACGTACCAAGTGCCAGGTCACCCAGTGAAGTCTCTTTACGGTTTCACCGGAACTGCATTTTGGGGAGAAGGTAACTTTTAACCAAACTGAAGACTTCTGTAATTTTTGTTACTTTTTTAAATTTATTTTTTTTGTCTGTTGTTGATGTTGTGTGAGGACTTGTGCTTTGTGGTAATGGAGTAGAGGAAAAGAACAATTTTTATAGCTGATTCTTTCTTTGGATTAGTGGTTCAGACAAAGAGAAGGTTGGTCAATATTTTTCTTTTTCTTGAAAGAACTGTGTAGGTTACTATGGTTGATAAGCCAAATAAGTACAACAAGGATGAGCAGAGAGGGAACGGTGATGTCTTCCTGACAGGACTGGAAGGAAAGACTGGAATGGCAAGTTCTGATTTGATATTAGGAAAGAGTTCTTAACTGAGAAGGTGGTTGGGCACTGGGACAAGGTACCCAGGGAAGTGGTCATTGCCCCAAGGCTGTTGGTATTAAGGCAGTATTTGGACAATGTTCTTGGGTATATGGTTTAACTTTTAGGTTGCCCTTTGTGGAGCTGGGAGTTTGACTCAATGTCTCTTCCAACTCACAGTATTCTATGATTCCAAAAGGCCAAAGTTAGTATCTAAATAGTGGTCTGACTATGACGTTACCAAGTTAAGTAATAATCTGATCATTGAGTTAAATCCCTTGGGTGTCATTGTACAAAATGAACACCTTCACTCTAGGCATTGTCTTTTCTACTCTTCCTGGAAAGTGTAGGCAATAAATGTGTTGCCCTTCTGCTGCTATAATTAACTTCTTTTCAAAACTTTAACTTATTAGGTTTCCTTAATAAAATGTGTTTAATGTTTGACACTCTTGATTCTGTCTTGCTGTGGTGTGCTGGCATTGCAACTTTTGTTGACACTTTCATGTGGAGTGCCAGCTGTGCTACCAAAGTAGCTGAAATAATCTTTCTTTTTAAATGGAATTTTTTCCTAACAAGTAAGTGATGGAAAATTAAAATGGACATCTACAACTACTTAATAGTAAGTTTCCCAATCCTAAGGTGGAAGTGCTACATAAAAGGGAAGTGTTTGGAGTTTTTGACTCAGCTATTTGGCATTCCAGTCCAAGCTGATATTTCTCCTCTGTAAAGCTTACTATTCAGTTTTCCTTTTTAACTGATTTAAACTAACACATCCCAGTCTTCTGGATCTTTTTACTGCCATGTTTTGTTCCTCTACAATAGTTTTATTGTAACACAGTGGACTGCCCATACAGACAAACCTCTAGTTTTATAAAGATATAGTGTATCTACAACGGCATCTTTGCAGAAACTGGTGCAACATTGTGCTTCCTCACTTTAAATGCAAGCTTAAAGTATAACTTAGTGTTTCCAGGGTTTTATACATTCTATATGTAATGTACATATTGCTTTGTATGTGTCTATGTTGTATATGTCATAACTGAAGTCTGGCTTCATTTCTTGTCCTACTAACCTCATGTTAAAAACTGTAGTACTTTGCCCAATATATATGGTAGGAAAAACATCTGTATGTGAAAAATGAAACTTGAACTTTCTTACAGTAAGTAGTTTGGAAATAACATTTGACAACTGTTCTGAGTCGAATTAAGTGAATTGAAAGAGCACAGGATCTTGTGCTCTGGGAGGTTCCTATTCACAGAACTGTCCAGAAGCACAGTGAGAAAAGCTAAAGGTGATTGAGGTTAGATGTGTAAAGTGAACCTAAGGTTTTATACAGAGACTGGTAAGATTGCCATAACTTTTATTGGAAATTGGAGAAAGGATTGAACACACAGTGAATTGTTTCAAAGTGAACACTGCAAGAAAAAAGTTAATGTAGCAGGGTTAAAATGTGTATCTCATGAGATAAACCAAAGTCACATTTCAATTTCTCTTTCCTATGTGCTTTGTGTGTCCCCCTGTTGACCTGGTTGTCTGTAAAGAGAGGCTAATGACTAGAGAGAGGAAACTTCTTTCATCGTTGTTGTTGTTGTTGTTTTGTTTGTTTTTTGTTAAACCTCGAGTACTTGAAAAGCATTTTAAAATTAGAAGAACTTGAGATGCTGGAATTAATGCTTAAGCAAGGAAAGTATCCTTGGTGAAGACAATTATTTATTTGTTAATTTATCTTTTTAAGTGTTGACTGCATAGAAAAGTGTGTGTGAATAGGAGGTGTCTGGATCAGTTGTATGAGCCTGGAAGAGGTGGAAATAACTGCAGAAAGGAGAGGACAGAGCTTAGCTATTGGATGTTTTCAAAGGGCCTATTGCTAGCAGGGAAAGATGAACGGGAAAACTAGAAAACATTGGTAAAACATTCTGTGATTGTGAAATACTATGTTACATCTGTATTTAGAAAATATGCAAGTACTTAAATTACTAAATTACATTGTCCTACACAGTAAAATATTCTTATTGATAACTAAAGAAACTTTCTTCTCTGGCAAATGACTGACACGTGCTAAGGTTGCTCTTAAATTTTATTAAATCTGCAAGAATTTAAATAACTGGTTGAAAAATACATTTGAATTAGTAGATAATTAGTCATCTGGTTTCATGGAAGCTATTTTCAGAATGACTACACAAATATGTAAACTGAGGAGATAAATAGAAAACACTGGACTTCTAATTCGAAAATGAGATGAAGAGAAACATCAAAACTTTCTCCCATGGCTTACTAGTTTTGAAAAGCCTGCTTTTATGATTTTAATTCTGGTACTGAGCAGTACCTTTATTTAAAGCAAAGTAAAAAAAGTTCCTGATTTCTCTTGGAAACTGTATACATAATGGGAGAAAATAAAAATTGGCTGTTTCCACAACATTTGAGACAATGTGTTTGTATTAACATAGATGCATTTTCCATGAGACATGTTCCAAAACCTTTTGATACTTTTTATATATCTTACATAAATTTGAAGTAGGTTAAACTATTTAGAAAATGAAAGGAATCAGAATAATTTGCTTTAAAATATAATGCTTTGTGCTTTTTTATACCTTTTTTTTTTGTGACTGAAACACATAGAAGAACATTGGGTTTGCTGTGTTGAAATATTTCTCATAGAGGGTAATGTTTATTTTTGAGCTTTCAAGTAGGTGATTCAGAAGCTTAGTTAAACCACTGATAGCAATGGGAGTAACTTTGTTGGTAGGTTTGTCATTAAGTCTAAATGTGACACAGGGAAACTATCTGTGATCTACATATAAGCTTTCTTCAGATGGAAGTATTTTGTTGAGCTTGAATCTACTAAAAAAGATGCTGATGATCTATAAAAATGTTGTAGTAATCTTACTCTTCTGTGATGCAAGGTTCTGTGATGTTTTAGTTTGCCCTGAGTATTTTTAAAGGATTTTAAGACTTATATACCTGTAATTGGTCTTTACCTTTTTCTCCCTGACTCTTATTTCCCCATCTGGGTGTAGAAGTTATGGCAGTTTTGAGAAATTGTGGCAGATAGAGCTGGAAGGGCAATCTAATTGACAGTTTATCCCAAGGGTCAGCTGTGCTTTTACCGTTCCTGACAAATGTATTTCTGATGTGCACTTAGAAGCCTTTAGTGCTGGTGATGACTCTATAACGTCTGGCTTTTTTTCTTTTTTTCCCCCCAAAGATCTAGCCTAAAGCCAGACGTGTTCAATACCACATTTTTGATCCTGTATTTCTGGTCCTCATCATAGCCATAAAGAACAGATTGTTCTTTGATGCATTCTTCTCAGTTCGAAGAGTGATTAAAGGTAGCAACTGACAGTTTTTCCAAGCTTTTTTTTCTTACAAGTAGAAACAACTGTGTATTTTTTAAGACTTAAAGTATTCAATGTGTTAGTTTTTCTGAGCGAATGTTCAGTCCTAAACATATTTTTCTCTTTTCTTTGAAATTAACTGGTATAAATTAATGGTATCCTCTTGTTTCTGCACCATGTGTTCTCATTTTGTTTATTCAAGGTTATTGATGATTATTACCATGTTCCTTACATTGCAGCCAGAATGGTATTTTCCACTATAAAATGCCTTTCATATCTAATTTGTAATATGTTTCACTGTACAGGTAGCAATTCTCACTCCTTCGGAGCTGGGACCTGCAAAGTGTGCAGCAAAACTTGCTCTCTGTAGTCTTCGTTGCTCTAAAACTGAAAGAGTAGTACTTAGTTTCTTACTCTGTCTCATGCTGCTGTTTTTTGAGGATCTATAATGTTCTTTCCTTCTGGTGAGTGTTCTGCCTGCATACTTAATTGAGAGAAAGAAAGGTTTGGAAGCATTTCAAGTGGAGAAAAAGGAAAAAGGATGTCTGAGGAATGAGGAGTGTTCAGCATATATTCCATTGCATGTAGAGTTTGAGAGAGAAATTTTCTTTATTTCTCAGGATCTCTGATACTGTTTGAAAAACATAGTGATAATTAAAACTGAGGTTTTTTCCCTTGCTCTACTGAAATTTTGATTAACATTAAACTTGAATATAAAGCCTTCTTGGTCGTCCAGTCATCAGAATTTCGGTTTTGGTGTCCAAACTGGAGCACTGCATGTTTTGCTTTTGAGACAGCATGCAGAAAGTGTTTGGCAGTTATACCAGATACAGACTTCTCTCTTTAAAAACTTTATAAAAAATTTAGATGTGGTAAAAGTTGAATCTGTGAAAGGAAACTCAGGCCTGACTGTAGATTTGGATTTAAGCCATTGTAAGGTTATGTTTTAAGTGGAGATTTTATATTCGTTTGTCCAATTTGACATTTTAGCTATTGTTACAGTAAATAGAGGTTTTTTTAAAAAATGCTTAAAGTTTTAAAATAACTCTTTTCAGTTTGAAATGAAATAATATTAAGTCATACCTGAAAATACAAAACTTTAAATGCAATTCTGAATGTTTTTCTCTACTCTGCCCTAAACAGAATGGGGACAGAGTAGAGGAGGGGAAAAAAAAAGTGTGTGCAAGAATTCTTTATTTTCTGCAGGTTTTTACAGCAGCAAAAAACATCTATCTTCCTTTCTCTTCTATTTCTAATTAACTAAAGTTTTACAGAAACTTGACTAAATTAACTAGCAGTTCCTATTTTAACAATTCTGTCTAGAAAACCTTGATGTCTTCAGTGATTGCATGCTGTAAGTGAAATGAAGGATGCTTACAGCAGTCTGATAACATTTTGTGATTGGATTAATGAAAGTTTGCTGTCCCAGATGTCTCCATTTGGCATCCTTGCTGTCATAAGACAGATCAGTAGCATAATTGATCTTTTCCCCTGTTCTGTTCTATAACCATTTATACAGCACATCCTGTGCAACCACGTGGAAAATACAGATTGTATCTGCTTGAGTTCTAAGGGCTCTGGAAAACTCAGTCAGTACAATTAGAGTAGGAGAGCACTGGTTCTTTGGATATTGGTTTGGGTCTTCAGATTTATTATCTTAATTTTTAAAAGTGTTTTGAAGGTCACATTTTATTGGCTGAGATAATGATCAGATCTCAAAACAGAACTTTACCTTGTGTCTGGTTTAGGCTTCTTTCTCTTGCTGTAATAAATCTGAAAGCAGATATGATTAAAAAAAAAGTATTGTTATCTTTTTGTCTAATATAATATCTTCTTTATTGTTTTTGTGTATATTAAATGTTATAACTATTCTTTTTTTGTTACAACTTTCCATAATGAGGGCATACTATGAAACAAATGGAACAATGTTTTATAGTGAACCCGAAAGCTGCATTTCAGACAGAGAAACTCTTATTTTTATTAGCAATTATCACAAGTCCTTCATATTCTTGGAGAGAGAAACAAATTGATGCATGCCTTGCTTTCAACAGAATTAAAAAAAGAAAAAAGCAAACCTGGCAATAATTTGGCTGCAGAAAATAATACCAGAAATGCTACATGGAAGGTATTTCTACCCTTGCCATTGCAGACTGTTTCATGAAAACCCTCTTCTTCATGACTGTTAAAAGTGGTGGCAGGACTTGTAGCATTTCTCTGTGGAGATTGTTCTCCCACCTAATAGGATTTACTGTTAAGATTTTACTTTCTTCTGATGATTGTATCCGGTAGTACCATTCTGGACTACACCAAGTTCATAATCTCTTCTTAAGCAGCTGCAATCCTTAGCCAAATTATGCCATTCCATTAATTTTTCTTGCTCTTTTCTGATCAATCTGAGGCAACCAATTTTTGATTTTAGATGTACTGGTCATTAAATGGCTTAGCAGAGTTTGTCTGTGTTGCATAGAACATTTTGTGTATCAAATTCATAACATAAGTGGTAATTACAGTTATACAGTCCCTTTGTGGAATGACATTATGAGCTCACAGAGTTGCTCAAGGTTATAGGCTGTAGCATCTGCTGCTTGAACAAGAAAAACCATTTTCTTCTCTGCATTTAGTTTGGCTTTTTAATAATTTCATATCACTATTGCTTTCTGCCCTGCTATTACAAAATTAGCATGTTCAATTGCTTTCCTTACAAACTGTGAATTATGACAGGGTCTAGTCCTGCATCTTGCATATTGATGTTTCTGTTTAGCTCTTCTAGATTTTGATATGTATGTGTTCATGTCTGAGCCTTGTAAATGTCTCTTCAGTGGTGATTTTTGAGCTTGTAGAGCAAAAGTGCAAGTAACGTAGCAAAAAAAAAAATTCCTACTTAAAGTATAATATTAATTTCTGGGGTTTATTTTATGATTTCTGCCAAGCATTTTTGTCAACTTCATTGTTTTATGAAGTTCTTTGACATTTAGCCTGTTTTTCGTGACTCATGAAAATAATTGACACTTGTTCAGCTAATTAATTAGCTCGTTCACTTTATATTGCATATATTCAGGTCATTCTCACTATACATTCAGGCTTTTTCATATATTTTGTTTATTAGATCTTGTCAGTGGCAGAGATGCATTCTGAATCTAAAGTTAGGCCTTTAGCTCAAAATTTTGCTGCCACGCAAGAGTCTGTTTAGAATAATAAATTGTTATATTTATATTGCTGTGTGTTTTTTCTGGACTATACTGAGGAATGTGGTTATTTGTATCAATAAAGTAGGAGAGTTATTTTTGGTTGGAGATATGTGGATGAAGATGATACTGAATCTACTTCTCCCTGCTTTAGTCAAACAGTCAAATTTAGAAGAGTGCACAGACTCAGACAGCAATAAGTGTTTTCAAGTGAATCCTCTGTGAAGCCTTTTACTGAATTGTTTTCAGATATCAATTAGGTATTTTCAGATGATACCTAAGGGAACTTGTACACTTGTCACCTACTTAATGTGTCTCTTAAATGGAGCCATAACTTGATCTCACTGCCAAATCAAACACGTTTAGGTATAGGGCTTGTTCAGAGGCATAAAGATCATTGAAAGTTCTTTGTTTTCCTTTATGGCTGTGTCTAAGTATTTTACATATAGCCTGTGCAACTTGATAGTTGAATATGAAGTAGAATTACTGCAAGTTACAGATGCCTGTGGTTAATGAACTTGATTACCTTCTATCCAAACACCTAGCAAGTGGAAAACAAGTTAGCTACACATGCAAACCTCATGTCTGGTGTAGCATTACACATCCTGGTGATTTCGGTGCAAATCCCATCACATGTTTCCCTGAACAGTGTGTTTTGGAAAACAAAGGGACCTTGCTGAAGTTAACTTCTTAGATAAAGCTGGAATTTTTTTAATCATTTTTGGGCTGAAGGATAGAAAAAATATGTAAGGGAAAATAAAAAGTTATGAAGCCATGTTCAGTGATCAAATGTATTCAGAAGTGAGAGTCCTCAAATCTTTCTGAAATCTGTTAGAGGATAGAACCCAGTAGTGTGAAGTTCTCTGACTTCTATATTATTTTTACATCACACTTTAAACAGTTTAGGCATGGTTTGTACTATTGATAAGCATATGATGGCTCAGCTTTAAAACATTTCAATGGAAGCTTTTCCCATCTTTCAACTCTATGCCTGATTTCTACTAAAGTGTCCAATTGAAAAAGAAAGTGAATGGCAAGAATTTCATAGCACTGTGCCTAAATTTCTGCAAAAGACTTTCAAGACAACATTAGTGGAGATAGGTAGATGAAGTACTTCTTTTATTAGAAACTTCTAAGGTGCACACTAAAAGCATGTGCACCCGTGTAAGCTAGATATTATAGTTTTTATAACTTTCAGTAATTAGCATATGTAATATCTGTAGCCAATCCACGGTACCATTTCCTCTGGTGCCCACCCTCAGAACTCCTCAGAACTGCCCCTTGACCTTACTCTCTTGTTTTGACTACCAGGTATCTTATTGTCTCAGTTCAAGCTCTTGCAAGTGTTCTTCAAAACATGTTTCTTGGCATGTGTCTAAAAATGCTCTGTGACTTCTAAATACCACCTAAAATGTGAGAAACTTAGGAAAACTCATTCAACTTATGTAAATCTGTAAAAACCTACAGAATACACATTAAAATTCTTAGGCATCTTAGGAATTTTGAGGAGGATGGCAGTTCTTGAAAGCTTTATCCAAAATTCAAGGTGTAGGACTGTTATGCCTCTTACTTACATTGCTGGTGGATTTGGTCATTGACAATGAGACAGCACATTGAGTGCATGAGGAGAAATTGTTATAAAATAAATGGGAGTGGTGCATTAATCCTAAAGTTATTATGTAAATATTTTCCTTCTCTTCTGAGATACTTTTCTGCTCTAAGCTAGGTGTGGATAGAAGCTGTTGTCTAAAGTTTTCTTCAAGTCTCTCAGTGCGATAAGTTCTGTAATGGGCAATTTGTTTAGAAACAATGATAAAACATTATTAATAGCTGCTGGACAGACTATATTAGCATTGTTTTGATTTCCTTTAAGTTTGTTGTTGTTTTTGGGGGGCTTTTTGTTTGTTTGGGGGATTGCTAATCATTTTCCACTTAAAATTCATGATAAACTTTTTCATTTTTCTGTTTATTTTCTCTAAGCTGAATAAATCAGTCAATGCAGGTATGTGTGTGCATATATATATATGTATGTGTATATCTTTATATATATATAAAGATATATAATATACTTATTTATATATATGCGCACACACTGGTTTGCCCTGGTCTAGATAAAGTAGCATTTACTTTTGTGTTGACATCTGTGAGTTTTTGTCCCATAACTCAACCTGGATGCTGTAAATGATCCAAGTGCTTTAACCAGACTTCATGGAGAATGGAGCTCTCAGGGTAAAATTTTAATCTAAAATGGTCTTGTGTAAGAGCGTATTGGTTCTAGATGTTGCTAACATAATTCAATTTCTTTAAAAGTAATAGGTACCTGAAGTACTGTTTTTATACATATGGAAGGACTATCCTTGTCTGATTTGACATTTTGTATTTTAGCCATTTGCATGCACAGAAACTAAACTACCTCAAGTCATTGTGTGCTATGGATTTGTAACATTCATTATAGGAATTACATTTTCAATTACATGTGACATCTTAACCTTTTATACAGTGGCATTGTGGTTAGAGTATGTTTGGAAAACTGATACAGTGGGAGCAGTTAATATTAACTGGATTTCTGGGAAATTATGTCTTGCTTCACAGAAACTACCCTAAACGCTTGTCTCTCTGCTCCTATGGCTGCTTAGATCCTCCTAAGATGATCTGCATTATTGTTTTAATTCAAAAAGCAGTCTTTAATTCAAAAAGTCCCTGCTCTGAAGCATATCAGTTGTTTTCACTCTCCAGTGCATATTTGCACTCTGAAATGATCTCGGAGTATGTGGACTGGATTCTTCTCTCCTCTTGCACAGACACAGAGCTTCAGAGAAAGTAGCAGGATTCACTAGGTCACAGAGGAGTGACAAGAGAGAGGATAATTTTCTAGGTGAATGATCATTTGAAAGAGGAAAGTCCTGAGTTCCCACAGCTATTTATACGTTTAATCCAATAACTGCTCAGTGTAAAACATTGTAATACAATCTGTTGAAGTAGGTTTACTTGTCCACCATCTGGACATGAGTGCTGCCTGCCAAACCCCTTAAGCTGGGAAGGCAGTGAAAGAAATCAAGGTTACTTTAAAGTAAGTGAGGATTTTTCAGGATAACCTGTGTACACTTGCTTTCTCCATAACAGCTGTCACCTCAGTTGTTACTGCTTGTGTCAGTGGATGTGGCTGAAGGAAGTAAGTGTAGAGTGCACTATGCCCAGTGCTCAAAGAGCCTGCCCTGAAATATCTAAAAGTAAGGGAGACGTTGGTGGGAAGATAAAGGTGCTCAAATACACTTTTTTGTTTTGATGTTCCAGGTTGTTTGTGTATTACAAGAGTGTAGATTGGGGGAAATTACACCAAATCTGTGTTGTTAGTACGTGTTGGAAGACAAGGAGAAGCTTGTTCAACTGTGGAATTGGCTGCTCTGGTCTCAGTTTCTGTTAGCTGTAGATCCAGATTCCTCAGTTAATTCCTCTGTGCGGCTTAGTTAATCTAAGTACCTCATTGCTTCTACAGATACCAAGTAAAAGAGAGTATAGCACAAGATTATAGTGATGTTTGATTTAGTCTATAGCTGGTCAAATATTGACTTATTTGACTTTGTTTTAATAGAATACTAAATGAGGGGAAAGGCACTAAAGCTGATAAATTTATTGTAGTGCAAAATACTTAATACTGTGGAAAACATATTACTAAGTGGGCTACACCAGAAAGCAATGAAGCCTGAAGACACCCCCACACTAGAATTCTGGTTGTGATGTCAGTATTGGAGCTTTAGCAACTTTTAGTGCCATCAGTAGCAGTACTGATGAAGTACAGAATGATTTTTCCTTCCTAATTATCTTCATAAACTTAGGACAGATATGCTGACAGTTTAGGTGTGTTCATTTTACGAGACCCTCAGGTAAGTAATGCTGGACAGATTGTAAGTTCAAGTATATACTGAACATTCAGATGACATGTTAAATCATAGAGAGAAGAACTTTAATTGCATTTTTCTTGCCTCACCATATCAAAGTGAAATAATTATGGTTATGCAAGTCTATTGGCATGTGTCTTAAGTGATTCAAAAATCTAGCTAAAGCAGTTCAGTTATAGCAACATCAGTTTTCGGAGCAATGAATGCATTGTGCTGTCATGCAGAACTCATGCTTGCTGGGCTGTGAGGGAGAAAATTACAAGTTCATTGGCTGATACAGCAGCTTTGTTTCCAAAACTGATTTGATGGCTGTACTTCTCCCTCAAGTCGTTATGGTGAGTCTTCAAAGAGTTAAGAGTATGCTTTAAAAATGGGCTTAGAGAGACACTTTTAGCTGATTTCATCATTAGATCTATAGTTGCTTTTTCTAAGATTGAAAAATGCACAGACCTTTAGAAGTTTGATTTCAAGCTAATTTTGTAAGTTAATTTCAGAAGGTAAAAATTTAGATTTTGTTATATGTCCATGTTTTTATGAGAATGCAATGTAATTTTGGTAAACACTCAGTTCACATTTTTATTTTTCTAATGTAGACATTAATTTCACTTCCAGTTTCCTCAGTGTGAGTTATTGAGCTATTCACTGTAAGGTACTACATTTTAATATTCAACACTGTCCTAGTTCAGCAGGTGGGACCAGTTTATCACTGTGTGTGGGTGACCAAAGCTATGTATTCTCCACCCTCTATTCATTCCCCAAGAACAATGGACCATTTGCAGCAGCTGCCCAGGGCATACCTGACCTCTCAGGTTGTGAGCTGGGTGTGAAAGAAACCTGTGAGATAACAGCTGTGATAACTCCCCTCCAGGGAGTTGTTAGCACTTTCACACACAGCCTGAGGGGGGCGTGTCTGCTAAGGGACCTTCAGTGATTCCAAAATACCCCATGACTCACAGAGTCAGACCACCCATTGTGTCACTCCCCGCCCTGGAGGAGGTACTGGGCAGTCCCAACTGAACCTGAGGGTACATATCTTGGGGTAAGAAGACCTCAGGGGTCACTCGTCGGATCGAGAGGACTAAAACCTTGACAGGAGACCACCACTTTGAACCAGTCTGCGACCACCACTCTCCACCAGACTGCAACTCTCAGCTGCACAAACAGGTTTTCCACTTCAGACTTTTACTTTGGACTTGGGGGAACCTCGTGGGGTTCAGCACAGGGGCTAACAAACCCCTTTGTGTTTGTGCCCCAGGGTGCTGGGTTATACTTCTGGTTTTCTGTGGGTTAAAACCCATTTTTCTCTTTATGCCATTGTATTTATGGTAATATTGTTATTAAATTGTAACTCTTGACTTATAATCTCTTTTGTATTGGGTTAATTTCTCCTGCCGGTTTACCTTTAAACCAGCACAAACACAAAAATTAATGCTGAATATTGGCATTTAAACAGCAGTTTCTTAACACATTTTAACCATTAGGTTTTGTATTAAAGCTTCATGGCTGCTTGTACGGTCATGATTTAACATTCAACAATGAACTCCTGCTTTAGCCTTATCACTTTTTTTATTTAGATAAAAATTATGTGCTGTTATCTATGAAGATTTTCCCTTAAACTATGAAGAAATAGATCTAAAAGTGCCAAGTAATTATTTTATGTTAAAAGGATTAAGTCACTAGAGATTGTCTACCTGCTGTTGAACCACAGAATCCATTCATTAACTTGACACCATGCTATGTCCTTTGTCTTCTGTTGAATGACTTACCAGGGAAGGAAGTATTCTGATGAAAGGAACTCCCGCTCAAGGAGTGGTGTGCTGCTTCTGTTTCTTAATGTATGGGTAATGGAAAGTATGCCAGAACTTCATGTAGATGGCTGAGAGAGGTAAAAGGTATTGTTGTTTGAAAACATTGGGGCACTAGTCACAGGGAAGAATGCTAAATTTAGTGGTTCTGTCATATTTCTAGGTGTGTTTTTGCGTCATGAGAAATAGAATTTGCTAGGAAACTCAATAAAGTGATCAATAAAAGGATGGCACAGTGGAATAAACCTATGGAGAGTGTGTCAGAGGCAGGAAAGAATGTATGAATAATTATTAGTAATCAAATGGCAGTGAAATAATGTGAGGGTAGATGAAGATTTTTTCCCACAGTGAAGGACACGAGTCATGATTGAAGGTTCAAAAAAAGCATTAGCAGACGTACTACTTTGAAACACACCTTGACATAGAGGTAATGGATACAATATATAGGAGAGAAGGAAAAATCAAGTCTGAACTTGCATCCAAACTTCTGTGATTAAATAGTTGTGTCATCTGTACCCTTCAGTATTACAATTTGTCATTTTTAACAAAGAAAAAAATGTGTATTTTCATTCATAGGAAGTAGGATTTTTATTAATTTGGATGCTCTGCTTTAGATCCTTCACTTTCTAGTCTTATAGTAGGTTGTCATTAAATTGACTGGATCATGTTGCTGTTGTTTACCATGTAAAGTGTTATAGATATTTTCGATTGTCTTTGATAAGTACTGTTAATGCCCTTAAAATGTACATCTGTTCAGAGAAACAGATTGACTGATACTTGGAGAAAAAAAAATCTCAATTTCTTCATCCTGAAAGAATTGACCTTGGGCTTTTTTACTAATTTCATGTGAAGGAATGAAACAAGGTACTACTTTCTAAAATCCTTGTAGAAAAAAGGAAATCTACTATCCTACTTTCTCAGCTTGAGAGGGAGTCATTGCTAAGACAGCCCCTAATGTTAAAGTAATCTGGAGACTTCAGCAGTTTGAATTCAGTTGTTTGATATGTAACTGGTTTCCTGTGTAACTCTGCCCAATCTTCCAATCTTCCTTGTTTGCTTGTCCATTTTATAAGTTGGAAAGCTCGGTGCTTCCCTTTGTTTCCTGGTTTTTTTTTCATTTTAAAGCCAAAAAAGGGTTGTGTTCTAATAACTTGGTTTGGTTTTTTAGAGTTTTTTTGTTGAGGTGTGGCAACACAAATTCTTTTTAATTTTTTATGGAAAAAGTAGCAGTCCTTTTTTGGTATGTGCTCTGTGATACGCAATCCTTTTATAAATTCAGGAGCTTCATAAACCTTCAGTTTAAAGGGGGAAAAAAAAGATAAAAAGAAGAGGAAAAAGCCTACTTGAAAAGTCCACATTTTCAGCCAGTTCAGCTCTTTAATGTTAATGGTTTTGATAATTTAATGCCTTTCTGATTAACGTATAATGTATCAAATTTAGTAAATTTTTTTTTGAAAAAAAAATTGCTATGGGTGCTCCTGATAGGCTTTATCAATCTGCAAAAGCATTGTTGGACCTAAAATCAGAAGGATTTATAAAATTTGATTTGGTATGTTATGAAATTTCATCAAAACAGAGGAAATTGAATGTGCAGTATAAATCAATCAAATAATTATTGTTGCACATGGTCAGAAAAACCCACCTTCCCTTCAAAAGTGTCTTTTGAAACTTTGACAATACCAGGATCATTGATATGGTCTTGAAAAACTATTGACACAAGAATGCTTATATTTCTAATTTTACCCAGCTCTAGCCATAGTGCTCATGGTGAAAAAGCATAATAGTAGGTCAGTCTCTTACAATCTCATATTCTGACTATAATAGGGATTCATTACATTTTTGACATTTTTAGATATAACTGCCAATTTTTCTAGTACAGTTTTCCATTGCCTTTTCCACCAGTTTTTTTTTCTTTTGTTTTTTAAGGTATAATTTGTCTTTGAAACCATCTCAGTTTCTTTAAAATGCAGATTCACCAGCTTCTATTTCAAACTGGTACAGAAAAAGTTATGTTTTTATTTCCTGAGACTACATTCATATTCTGTTTAACCTAAAAGTTTCCTTCTTATCTTCCTATATCTTAGCTGGTGGGTTTTTTTGTGTGTCCAGATTGATTCTTAACAATTAGTTCTTCTTCTTTTTAGCTTTTGTTATTATCTTACCTTTTTTCTTTTTTTTTTTCTAGAAATAGAATATTCATATACTTTGATGAAATCTTGATGTGGGCTCAATTAAGACACCAGACTCTATCCTGCAATATTTGTGGGGAAAGTTGTGCATGTATCTTCTGCCAAAGATAGTTCTCCAGACGTGTTCAAAGTCAAATTTCAGACTGCCTTCTTTCACTTCCTGTATTAGATTGCATTTCTCTTCCCGTTAGTGTTAAAGTGCATTATTTTTCTTCCATCCTTTTTATTCATGTTGTAATTACCAATGGTTCTACTTTTTTCTTCATATTATGGTTTTCCTTCATAAGTTTTTTTGTCATCATGCTTCTTGCTTAGTGTCACGCTTCTACCTAGATATTTTTCCTTATAGCCTTTGGTTTCATCTTTTGCATATTTTTTTCTGGAATATTTTCAACATTTTTTTCTCAAGAATTTTGATATTTTTCAATATTTCCTTTTCTTTGTTTTGATATTCTACTCTTCTTTGTATGGACAGATTTCAAAAGTCATTATCATGATCTGTTTATGTCTGTTATTCTAAGATAGATTTAGCACATTTTGTTCTTCTTTAAGGAGATGAATGAAATACAAAAATAGCATGAGTCAAATTGTCATGTGTCTGAACAGATCTGTGTTATTTAGAATTTTTTCTTTTGTTCTTTCCCACAACATCTCAGTATCATCCCTCTGGATTTGTTTGTGTGTGGGGAAGCAAGGCTCACCTGTAATCATGATTTCTATAGACCATCTGGAAAGGAATTGAGGGTTTAATTTCATTATTTGATAACCATCTTTTGTCTTATTGTCTGATTTTGTGATCTATTGTAAAATCGCAGACCAAGTGCATATTAATGCTGGTATTTATGTATATTTAACCTGTCAAGACCAAATGAGCTAGATCATATTACTTTCTTCTTCTTTCTAGTTGCCATCAGCATATGTCAGCCATTATTTGAGTTCCTCCCCTTGCTGAGTTGACACCGAATGCTGTATTGGTTCTAATTCAGTTACTTGTTTCTGCCACACATAGCCTTCCTTCAAAGTCCATGCCCCTTGCAAGCAGAGAGAAATTTTAAGAATTCTGTTTTTATTATTTATTTCTGGGTTTCTAAGGAGTCAGCTTTCTCTCAAATCAATGATTCGTTTCCATGCTGATAAGTCATTGTTTTAGAAAGCTAGCTTGCAGCTTACACTGTGGAAAGAAATATTCAGTTGCTATTTGATGTGATTCAGGTTTTCTCTGTGAAAATTCCTACTAATATTGTTCTGATTGTTATCATATACTTAAGTCTCATGTGCTCTCCTGGTGTTTGCAAACACTGCAATGTAAGAACAAGGATAAATCCTTCAAATACCACTATTACTATTTCTAACTGTATAGATACTAAAGGACATTCAGTTTTAGAGATACTCAGATTGTTATTCTGCTGGACCTGACTTTTCCGGTCATGACATTAAGTGAAGAAGTTCTCAAAGACTCAGTGTGATTCTCTTTCTCTGTGACCTCCTTTTGTCTTTGAGATTTATTAGCTTCCTTTCTTTTGGCTTTGTCTTCATTGTGACTCAGATTTTGAGTTTGTTTTTCTTCCCTGAAAATTCAAACTAGGCTACGTGAATTAGCTCTATAAACTCTTTTTACTTTGCAACACTTGGAGAAGAAAAATGGGATGATATGGTGTGAAATGCTATCAAACTAAACATGATCTCTTTTAGATGTTTTTATTTTTCCCTCTTCAGTCCTTACTGAAATTCCCTGAAATACACAAGGCTAGTACTGGATTCTGATCTCATCATGATCACTCTCTGCACTAATCTATAAAAAAGATGATTCTTATTCATTAAGCTCTAATAGTTGCCTCTCTTGTTATCGACAAGAGCCCTCATGGAAGTGATTTTTGTCCTATTACTGTGTTCTGTTGAGTGAAAATGGTTCAGGTGATATCTCTTCCCAGAAAAGGAAACTGTGAACAATATTGTGATTACCAGAAAAACATATTTTGTTTTTGTTTTGTTTGGATTCCTTTCTGAGCAGTGGTGCAAAACTACTTCATGCTTAGAATATTTTATAACATCAAATCATCTAGGATCTCAGTACAGGATGGGTAAGAATGGCTTAACTCATTCAGGCTGATTTCATCTATTCCCAGCATTTTATTCCCTAACGTCATCTGCAAATAGATACCTAGAGAGGGGAAATACTACCCCTTCACCAACCCATAATCTTTCCACCCTTCAGTTGGTTTTAGCTCTGCTTTTCTTGAGTCTAATGCTTTCTGCTAATGGATCTCTCCAGGAGGAATGCCCAGTCTTGATTAATTCAGCAGTCTTAGTTCTTGCACCTCTCTTTCCATGCTTTACAAAATGAGGCTGTTAAGGAATCTTCATATGTAGTTGTAGTTGCAACAGCATCTGGAGAGGATTCATCTGGCCCCAAACTGAGAGTATTTTATCAGATGTACATTCTACTGTTGTGTGCCTTCTGTTGCAGGAATGTGTTGTTCTTCATCCAGAGATTGGTAAAACTGTGCATGCAGTATTTTGTTTGGATTTATATTTATTCAGCATCCTATCAGATGTGAACACAAAGAAACTAGATTTCAAATCTTGCAGCTTGGCTGCAGACCTCAGACAAGTCTTACGACTCAAGCTTTGTCATTTTACTAGTCTTTGTCTTTGCCAAGTTTTTTGATCTGAAAGAAAGTGAGTGCTTTTCATTTCTCCTACCGTCTAGGGTAGGATTGTCCATTTGACATACTTCTGAACTTAGTGAATAAAATTACTGTTCAAAAGAGTTGGCCACTACCTTGCTTCATAGTTAATTTCTTTTACAAGAATTTCTTCTGGCCTGAAGTAGATTTTTTTTTCTTTTTGTCTCTTAGCTGTGAATAGTGAATAAAATGAAACTGCCAGACAGTCTGGACTTGAACTTATATTTTGCCATGCACAAATTGGATTGCAATGCTGAATTTACCATCTCTGTTAGGGGGCTTTGTTCACATCTCTAGAATACTTGCTTTCACATCTTAATCAGTGTAGTATGAAAATACGTTGTTCACAGGGGGTTGGAATTCTTAAAGGTAATGTTCTCCTTTTCCCACTGTACACTGCACTAAGACTCTACCAAAATATTGGCCTCTCTACTTAACATGCTTCAGAGCCTGTTCTCTTACTGAAGCGCATATTTCTTTCAGGATAATTGGATTGATATCTGGACCCTGTTATCAATGATGTTGTTAGACTGTGAATGCAATTTCAGCTCTCTGGGACTGTGAGTAAAGTAAAATTGAACTGGGAGTAAATTTGTGGTCATTTGGCCTTTTAATTGTGCATACTCTTTTGACTTGGAAGAAATTTAAATTTGCAGAACTGGACTGTATATTACTGTTATGATAATGATATGTCTGGTTGTTTTCTACAGTAAACTGAGACAATTGCTTATATGTCATGTCAGACTTGATCAGTTTTTCAGATGGTGTAAGTTTTATACTGTACATGCTTTGTGCAGGGATTCTTCTCTTCAGTGGATAACTCACTCTGCAAATCATGCAGTTTCTGAGTTGGCGAAAGTTCAGAGCTCTTCATTTTTTCTGAAGTTTTTTCACAAGAAACAAAAGGAATGTACATGTTACTCATAATCTAATAGTCAACATAGTGAAATAACAAGAAGTGAGGGCCACAAGATGCAGGAAGAAAGAAATTTTCACTGGATTTTAAAGGATCAAAATTAAATCATAATGAAGAAGATGCCCATAGGGGTTGAAGATTCTCCATCCTTGTAGACTTTTAAACACACTACTTGGCAATGCCCTCAGCAACCCATTGTCATTCCTGAAGGTAGCCATGATTTGAGGAGAAGATGAAATGGGATGACCTCTACAACATTTAAAACTGTAGAAACAATAAGTATCAAGAGAATATGATTTTTGAAAAGCATTGTAATTGAAACTACATTACACTTTGATGGAAGGGATGATGCTGTAGTGAACAGTCATACAATCTCATTAGATCCTGAAGTAACTAATAAGAAGAAATGCTCATTTCACATGACTGTTTTGAATGAGATCATTCTGTAAGTCTTTTTTCAGTTTAATATATTGGTCACCTTCCATCAGTCATTTGGAGAGAGATCAGTAGCTTTATATGTGACATGGGTTATTTCCTGTGATTAAAAACTAATGGTGCAGTATTTCTCTGTTGTACTCACCCACCTGGTTGCTCTGTGTAATTGGGAATTATGTGTGAAGGTCACTTCTACACGATTGTCCTGGAATGCTGTCATGGGTCAGGGAGGAGGGAATAATGGCAGCCATTTGAAAATGAATATCAATTCTCAGCTCTTGGGTAGAGGATGTCATTTCTGAATAAACAAATAAGGAAATAGTTGTCTGATTACATTATTGCATATGCATACCATACTTGCATGGGGGAAATAGATTATGATAGCCATTTCTGATACCACTGGTGAAGAATATACGTGAAAAGTAATAAAGTATTTAGGAAAGAATTACAATAGATATTTGTAATCTACCTGGAAAAGAAAGGCTTGAATTCATTCCGTGGCTAAAACCAACTATTAAGCATGCCCTTAAGCACAGTCTAAAACTGCGCATATGATGAAAGATCTGTTAGCTGAAGGCTGAAGCTCAGGTAAAGTGAGGTAAGAGAGTAGTGCAACTTTGTAAGATACTTCATTAACTTGTGGTTAATTTACTTGGGGATTTCAGTTATTTTGTATTTTTTGTCCTTTTAGATTTAGTGATTGTAATGTAATTTTTCCAAAAGCAGTTTTTCATTTCTTTTGGAACTGTTCAGCATTGGTTTGCCCTCTCTGCTCTTTCTTCCTCGTCTGTCCTTTGGATGACTTAAATATGATAACATAATCTGAAGCTAATGTTTTCTCTTAGGACAAGATTCCTTACATATATGAAACCATATTCAGTTGAGTGATCTGTCATAGCTATCTTAGGATCTTTGCTTGTTGAAAGAGGTCTAATGAATTACCTGAAGTAAATGTGTTGGGTTAAGAAGTTCTAGAAGTTGCACTTATACTATCACCAATTTCAACACCAGAGCTCATACTCATATGCTGGTAACCTCACTAAGATGTCATTGCTGACTTCCTCAATGATCTTAGGATGCTTTATGTGCTATTGTTTGAGCAAGAATATGGAAATAAGGCTGTCCACTTACTGAGGGTGGGCAGATTTCATGCTTAATTTCACAAAATTATTAAACCAGCATTATTTTAATCAATTACCTGAGGAAGTGATCAGCTGTGGTTTAGGCTATAGGGTTGATACCGAGTTCTGGAGACTATATTCAGGTACTGTTTAGTACTAAGGTCTCTGACATGAGAACTAACAGATGGAATTATTGCAAGGAAACAAATTGGCAGGTAAACTGAAATCAATTTTTTTCCATACCATTAATTTGTGGAGAAATGCTTAAGGGTTTGCAGAAATTGTATAAATATGCATAAGGTGATATTTTGTGTTTCACATCCTTTACATTTATACTGGCTTATTAAAGATTTAATTAAGTTTTCTGAAAAGGGAGAGAATGCAGTCTTCCAAAAAAATGTAGATGCCAGTGTGAGTTCAGAGACAGAGCTTCAGGGATAAAATAAAGGTTCCCTACACTATATGAATATTAAGGCAATGACTGCTTTGAAAACATACAAAAATGATGGTGTTTTACTTACCACATCTGCCTTCTGTTTGTTTTCTAGCCTTAGTCCATCAATACTTGTGACAGATTACATATCATTTACTTGTGCAATTATGAATAGTAAACAAAAGTTGCAGAAGGTATTTTACTTTACTCTTTGTGCATAAGCAATAGTTTTTACCAACTTCTTGCTCTTCATTATCCTACATCCTCTTCTGTTATTGTCCATTCATTTAAATCTTAAAAAGAGGTATCTCTGGACTGATTGGGTTATTGAAACAGCACATCAGAAAGCATTGCAAAGAATCCTGTTCTTTTAAACCCCTCTGTCTGTTTTGTTGTCAAGGTTCTAAAATCTTGACAGTGGTTAGACAAAAAATGTGGCAAAGTAACTGTGGACCATGTTAATCTGCAGTTGTCACTGGTGTCTTGTATTCTGTGTGCAGAAATACATAAATAAGGAAATCTGTTTTGTCTTCCTTGACTTGTAGCTTCCAAACTCGGGGACACAAACTGTCTGTTACGTGCTTCTCCAGTCCCTTGCACAATTAGCTTCTGCTCCTTGTTTAGGATTTCTTATGCTCTGATTACAGAAATAACAATAATATGGAAAGAATAATTCCTTTTACAAAATTAATTAAGAATGCAGATGAAACTGCAATATTACACTTGAACCCTGGGCAAGATAATTTGGTCTACAAATTCTCTATCAGTGTAATACTGAAGAAACACATTGTTCTGCTGTTTAAAAGATGTATTTAATTGTGAGTTCAGTACAGTGGCCACAGATTCTGTGACAGACTTCTGTTTAAGACTTTGAAAGTAACTGCTTGCTTCTTTAAGCTTTGCAGCACATATTACACTATTCAGCCACATGCTGTGCATATGGCAGAACTTACAGCCGTGGTGCTTATACCCTCTCGACCATTTTCCAGGTCTGCTTTCCTCCTGCCCTCTATCATTGTTGATCTCATGTTCTTTTTAGAATATCTTCCAGAGATCTTCTGGATCTCCTCTTCCTAGAAGAAGAAATGCCATGGCTTTTTGAATCTTTCTTTTCCCTTTTCTGTTGTCCAGTAAGAGTTCTGGTGGCCCATCTGCTGTCAGTAAGTCAGTAGCATGTCGTTCCCTTTCCTCTCACTCATTTCCATGGGAAAAATGGGTACTTTCATGTCAATGACTGCTGAAAAAAAGAGCTGTTAAAGATAGCATGGACTGTGAGGAAAGATTGGCAGGAATGGATCTTTCTGCAGTTGAGTGAGGAACTGAATTCTCTGCCGGACAATTTTCCTTTAAAATCTGCAGCCTCTCTGAAAGCACTGGCCTGCCTCTGTTACATAATTTTTACATTAATGTTTTTAAAATATATCCTTTCTTGAAACTTTTTGTATTCTTTGAAATTTGCAGATTTAATTGTCTGAACACTGGCTTATTTGCATTTTACTTCACCCAGATGGTCTATTTAAATGTCACTTCAAAGTACCATGAGAGTAAGTTTTTCTCATTGGTTAACTGCTTTCTTTTGACTGGAAACTGTTAATGTACCTTAGATACAGTATTTGTTTTCATATAAATATGAAGTTTTATTTTAGTGTTACAAATTCTGGTAACTTATCCTGAAGACAGAACTGTGTATATGCAAATTGACTTAGTCATTCTACAGATTATTTCTCCCACTCCCTTTTACAAGTGGCTGGTAAAAAGCCATCTGGCTCACAAGCCCTGTCTGTTCTGTTTTATGAAATCTTTAAATACTTGCCTTTCTGTACTCTTATCTGTCTTTTGAACCATACAATTACAGTTTTTGATAAAGCAGTATTTTTTCAGAAAAAAAAATTTCTCACCTCGTACCACAAGGCATTAAATTTTGGATATTTGGCCAAAACCAGTGAGCCAAACTAACATAAATCAGTTAGGCAGTTGGGTGATTTCAGTCAAGTGTGGAGTGTGTGTATGAAGCAACCCAATCGTGTGGTTGGTTAATATTCATCCAGTCTCAGTTGTGCATTTGTGAGTCCATATATGTACATACTGCAGAATACTTAACTGTTATTTTTAATTTTTTATATTTGTGGTGTCCTGTATACATTTCATAATTTTATACATTTTATAAATATTTTCCTTATTAGAATTATATTGTTTTGCAGAGTGAATTCTTTTCAGTTGAACTACATTCTTGAAGAGGGAGATAAGGACTTATGTACTAGCAAAGTAAATTGGAAAGTAATGCCTCATGTACTTATTTTAAAATGTGATTCAGACCTAAAACTTTATAGCAAATCATGTGGTGTTCTTGTAAAAGGATAGGTTTCTGTCAAATGAAGATAAAGTGTATTCTCAGTCTTTGTGTCTGTAGGGATTAGGGCAGTAATTGCATCTAATTTCTGGCAATGCTTTTCTCCTCCCTGTGGTCACTGATGTATTATTTCACTGAAAATGTGTGTGGAGGATTTGAAATGTCTGCATTGGATGTCTTGAATCTGAATGTAATTCCTATTATTTTGCATTTCATCTCTCTTTTTCAGAATGAGAATTTTTCTTAATTGTTTTATTCTAAATATACAGAGGGAAACTAGTGTAAATTTACAATTTTATTTAGGGATGGGCACACACATAATGCAAGGGAAAGTAATTTTGACACTATCAATAGTTCTGTAGGAAATATATATATATTTTAATGTCCTGTTCATGAAATATAAAACTCACTCCCTTGAACAACAACATAGAGTGTTAGTTGTGCCAGACTAAAACTGGAATGAGCTGATGAGCAGTATCTGCATTTTCTGTGGCATGTTTTTAAGACTCGCGAAGTTTCTGTGATGAAAATCTCCTGGACCGACTGTATTTAAAGTGGTGCAACCAATGTCAATATTCCCAGCTGGCATTTTTCCTTGTATTGAGGTGATTTACTGTTTGTTCTTGCATGCTCAGTGCATATTCTCTAATTTTGTTACTAAGCATATTGATGAGCTTTGCACTTATTTATGACTTATAATTGGTTTTAGGCCTATCTGATCTTCTTCTCAATAGCAGTTACTCTTTATCTATCCAAAGATCCACCCTCTTACTCTGCTTTAGGGAGCAGGAGGCGAGTAAGCTTATCAAAGATTTTTTTTCTCTCTTATCTTTCACTATTGCGTTAACTCACCTCTTTGGTCATTTTTATAAATGAGTTTGTAGTGTTAAATTGACACATGAATAGATCTGTGTTTTTTGGTCAGTTACTGATTCAGCTTTCCTGGGTTTTCCTTCCAATAGCAACTGTGTTAGCTTAGACCATTGTGCTACTGTACAAAATTGTAGTGGCAATGTATCTTATCTTTTAACTGGCAAAGTTCCCTAGTGCTTTATTATGGGAAATGTAGCATTTGTAGGGGAACTAGGGAAGTGGTTGTCTTGGGGCTGCATGGGAGAAAGTGCAGCGCTGAAGACCTTTATGCTTATGAAGGTAAACTTTCCAGGGAAACTGTTCCTGTGTTTTCTGTTTCCCCAGGGTATAAGTAAAAGTTTCTGAGGTGCACTTTTTCATTTCTCAAACTGACTTCAAAACTTAGGTTGAATGGAAGTTGAAAGGGGGGATGGTGCTGGAAGGTGGCATTCTTAGCTACCTATGGAATGCAGATTTCAAAACTAGAATATTTAAATAGGGGATAAGTTGAATTTGCTGTGGTGTATCTTTTAAACTAGCTGCAAACCAAACCAAACCAAGAAACTGCATAAATTTTATTCACATACGAATGGATGTGTCCTTTAAAGATTATGTAACCTTTGACTTCAGTAATTTTTCAGTGTTTATTCTTTGTGGACTTATTTTAAATATGAAGATGGTGTTTTTTACCTCAGAATGTCCCAGAGATACAAGTGGTGAAGCCTGGGAGAAATATATATTAGGATATATAATGTTTCCTTACTTCCTGCAATGTTTTATGAGAACTTACTATTGAATGGGGACTAGCTTGACGTCTGGCCTGAGCTGGTACTGCCTCCGTTATGTTCTTGTGAGGGACTTGGGATCTAATGAGGACTTCAGAAAATATGAGTACATTTAGGTAAGCAGGAAAAGTAATTGTGAGGAAAATCAGGAAAAGTGTCTCTTATTTAGCTGGGAAAAAAAAATAGAGGAAGTAATTCTCAAAATTGCACTTCTAATTGTTTTCAAAGCAAATCTCTAGAATAAGTTGGTGGAATGTCAAATTTTAGTCATGCTTCCTTTCTGCTTTCATATTGTTCATTGTTTTATATCAACAAACTCCTTAAAATCAACCATAGAAAACAAAATACCAAATATTTTTTTGTTTTCCTTTTTTCTTTATCTTTAAACACTCTACACTTCAAAAGTGCAAGTATTCTTTCTGTTTACATTAACTTTAGATGCAGAATAATCAATCTGTACTGAGTCTGTTACAGAATTGAAGCTTGTTATTTCTTCACTAGTTAGGTCTTGAAATCGGCACTTTCCGGTTTAACAAAAGAATAATCTAGGATGAAGGGTTTTTTTGTTTGTTTGATTGGTTTTTTGGTGGTGGTGTTTTGTTTGTTTGTTTGTTTTGGGTGGGGGTGTTTTGTTTTGTAGGGGTTTTTTGTGGAAAATCTTCAGTTGTTTTTAGCCCTGATAGTTCTTATATGTGCCAAGTCTGGACTAATTATTTTTGTTTAGTGAGAATAGTAATAATATTTTATATAATACTTCTTTTCTACCATATTTGTATTTATGATGTTTAATCCTTTGGGTACTTGGGTTAATGGGGAAAGCATAAAGAACACCTGGAATTTTTAAGGCAGACATGCAACTTTTATTTGTGGTTGGTAGTTAGGAGATGTTTCAGTCCCTTTGGTGATAATCATATTTTTTTCCACTCTACAGATTAATGGTTTTGCCTGCAACTTTTTGAATAGAATTTTAAAAATTATTAATTTTTATGTAGACAAGTTTGTCCATAGTTAGATATCTTCAGAAAGTACTGAACCATCTTATCACAAGATAGAAAGTGTTTATTGTTTCTCATCACCACATCTTCCTTCGGACATTAGTCTTTTAATTCAGTTGCTATGAAGAGGCAGGTGAGAAATTTAATCCTGTTTTTTAGTTTCCCATTGTGCTAATCAGCAAGAAAACTTTTTGTATTAATATAAAAATGTTAATAAGGAATAGGTACTTGAGAATCCTCTCAAGAATACAAAAGTGACAAATCTATACCATCTGTCTATGTGTGTGGGTTTTTTCTTGTTTGTTTGGTGGCTTTGGTTTGGGGTTTTTTTTTGTGTTTTTACATTTAGTATTTTGGAAGATGAAGAAGCCAGAGTGCTCATTTTGTTCTGATTGTTATTTGCTTGCCTGGAGAAACTTGGGAATAAGAACTCTGCTGATTTGTTGATTTTTTAAAATTTTTTTTAAAGGTCACTTAGCTTCCTCTAAAGTTTGCTTCTGTTATATATCCTCATTTTAAATGTATCTCATATAATGAAAAATAAAGTACTGTTATATTCCTTGATGGGGCAATTTAAAAAATAAAATATTAATTATTCTTAAAGGTATTCTGTCAAAATTACT
This sequence comes from Pithys albifrons albifrons, assembly GCF_047495875.1. Classification (NCBI taxonomy): domain Eukaryota; kingdom Metazoa; phylum Chordata; class Aves; order Passeriformes; family Thamnophilidae; genus Pithys; species Pithys albifrons. The sequence goes on along the minus strand of NC_092462.1, from coordinate 45,842,968 downwards.
TCAGTATGCTTGATCAAGTTCTCAGTGTTTTACTGTTTAAGCAGTTGTATTTCTGGTTAGCAAACAGTGCTTAGGCGCCCTTAGAACAATTTAATTTCTGCCCCATCATTCTAGTATGTTTTCACTCATTTCAATCATCTCTGATTTGTATTTATTTACTGCACATTTTGCATTTTAAATAGTTGTTGAATGGATTTATCCTTAGGCTTCTTTCTTTTAACAGGATGTGTTACTGCCCCTTCCCAGTTGTCCTTTATAATCCAGTTCACTGTAAGGATTTGATGCTTTCCATAGGTAGCCTTTTGTAAGATTTATTAAATAAAATTTCTTTTCATTGTAGCAGTATAGTCATCTATTCTGTGCTTCCAGTAATTGGAAATACTGCATCTGTATTCTAACCTGGTGTTTGAAATAACTTAAAACACTGAAGAAGAAGAAGAAGAAGAAAGTTGGGGGGTTTTTAGCATTACCTGTAGTTTGGTTGTCTGGCTTGATTGCTGAGCAATTCTTCAGTGTAGTACAGTGCTTAAAGACTTGGAGGGATTAATCTCTATGTGGTCCTTCCACAGTGAAGAGAGCTCAGCTATCAATGTCTTTGTAAAATGTCTCTCTAGCATCCTTGTTTCCAAAAAGCAAAAAAGATCCAGATTCCATTTATTTTTCTAATTTTTCAGAGAGAAAATCCAGTAATAGCCTGAACTTTTATTGCTCCTTTGGCTTTTGTGGCCCTTTCAAACTGTAATTTATTGGCACCATTCCACCAAAGTCTAAACTTCAAATTTCTGAGGTCAATTACCTGTGTGTGGTGTTGCCATCATCATTACTTTATCAGCATTCAACATAAAATCTTGTAATTCCACAAATTGCAGAGAAATGTTCAGTAAGGGATAGAAGGGGCAAGAGAAGTGGTAGTATTTCAACAGCTGTGTGTACGTATTGCTAGGAAAGGAATGGTATTTCTAGTGGTGTGAATTTATTAATTCCTTTATCATGAAAAGGGGAACATATAACACTTTGAACAAAAGGACAGTTTTGTTAGTGACTGTTCAGGTCATCTTTTTTCTAGATGCTGCTTCCTCTGTAGAATAGAACTTGCTTTATACTGATGAAGAACAAGAAATAGGATAGAATTACTGTTCACTAAGTGATGTCTTTTCATGAACATCCTTTAAGTATCACGCCATTCCTGTGATGTTCAGAAATTGAAAATGTTCTGAGGAAGGGCTGAGACAGCTAGGACTGTTTATCTAGAAAAGAGAAGACTCAGAAGGAGTTTTGTCAATGTAAATAAATATCTGAAAGGTAAAGCATAAAAGGGATTACCAGAATCATTGGTGCCCAGTGACAGGACTGGAGGCAGTGGGCACAAACTGAAACACCAGTGTTGCTGTAAAAGTCTGTAAAAAAGACTCTGAGCCAAGTTTTGTAGGAGATAAGATAATGGGCAGGCACTTTAATGAGCAACCCCGCTCATCCAGGAATACATCGACGCGCGCGCATGCAAGCTCTAAGTTCTATAGCTTTTATAATATAACCTATCCAATCACTACTGTCCACATGTCCAGTTCCACCTCTGTCCCCTCCCAGTTCCCACCCCTGTTGAATTGGGGCTGGGGTCGTTGGGACCCTCTGTCTTCATCCACCTCCTCTTCTTCAGCACACAAAGGTTCTTTGGACACTCTCCAGGGCTTCGGGTCACACTGCTCCATGTTTATGTTCTCTCTGATATTCTTTAATCTGGTACCTTGAGGAAGAGACTAAATAGCTGGCAGATCTCAGCTGCCTGTTCTGGAACAGGGGTAGAGATAGGAGGACTTTATACTATAAGCTGCTAAATATTAATTCACTAAAATCTACAGCGTTACATCTACTGTGTTCCTAAAATCTACAAAATATGAAAATTGAAAAATCAAAAGAACCCCTTCGGCATCACCAGAGATTCCTTCTGAACATCAGTAAGCACTTCTATATTGTGAAGATGACTAAGCACTGGCAGGACATGGCCAGGAAGGTTGTAAAGTCTCTCTTTTTGAAAATACTTAAAAGCTGTCTGGACATGGTCCTGGTCCACTGGCCCATGGTGGTCCTGCTCGACTGGGGGAGTTAGACTGGCTGACCTCCAGAACTCCTTTCCAAATTCAACCATCTTGTGATACTATGAAATTGGTCTGGTGTTGGAAATTGAACTTTCAACAAGACTAGATAGGAGATGCAGACTGTTTTCTTCATGCTCAGACTTGGTCAGAATTCTTATTGTCTGTATTATATCCCAAAGAAACAGAAAATTCAAGCCAAATGTTGACTTTTTTATTTTCTTCCTGTCTTTCTCTTATGAATATGGAAACTACTATAGTACAAATTATTCTGTGTCTGAAGTACATAAGCTTCATGCTCTGATGTGTAGACAACTAGTGTATGAGTAGCCTGAATTACCAGGTTCTTATGGCTTGCTCTGTAATGCTATTTTTTTAGTATTTCACTTAAAGAGATTCAGCTGAAAAAATATTTTGCAATAAGGTTGAAAGGGAACAGTTGGTTATATAGTGCTGTTTGTAGGAATGTTCGACTTCACAAATAGTTCTGCAGAGTAAAAGAAAGACCTCATTTGAAAATGACAGGTTGAATGAGTTAGTGTCACACATCTTGATAATCTGTAGCTTTAAGATGTATTCCTGGAGTTAGAAAGAGTTTTGATCTGTGTAATAGTAATTGTGCATAGAATTAGCTTGAAGTATCTGCTTAAAAATTATAAACTTAGCATTCTGCAAGGTATGCCTGTATCCAGTTCCCAGGAATGTATCTGAAGGTTCTGAATATTGAAAAAAACTATACAGTCATTTAGAATCAGGAGTTTGATAATTTTAATGAATTGAAATATATGTGCAGAGTGATGTTAATTTTTAACTTTTTGTGTGTAATTGTAATATTTAGCTAAATATTTTTTCCCATCTTTAGTCAAGAACTTTTGCAATGTTTTTGCTAGGTCACCCTGAAGTGTTTTCCACTGAGAATAAATGGAGCTTTTTTAGCCTTTGTATAACAAGTGCTCTTGGAATCATCCTGGTTGTCCTATATTATGCTCTCCTGAGACTATTATCCTTCCAGTGTAGAGGTGACCTAAGCAAAATGTACTTTGAGGTTTAGCTGGTGCTTTTGTTGTAGGGTCTTTTCTCTAATTCATAATTCACCCTTTTGATATTTCTCATTATGTTTGTAATTACTTCCACACTTATTAAAAAAAAAGTAAAATAATAGGGGAAAAGCCTATAGTTGTATAAGACAGAACATAAACAGTTTAACTGGTGCTTATTTAATGCAGCACAGTAGGGATTAGGGCAGTTAAATGCCTCCCTGACATCCGATCCCATCAGATCTCGGAAGCTAAGCAGGGTCAGCCCCGGATTAGTACTTGGATGGGAGACCTCTTGGGAAATACCGGGTGCTGTAAATTCTAGTCCTGAGGACTTCACTGTCACTGTCCAAGCTCGCTCGGCCACGGCAGATGAACCTCAGGACTTAAACGGTGGGGCCAGTTCTGCGGACGCTGAGCCTCACCTAAAATCCACTGTGCAGGCTGGAAGGGCACAGCCACGTGGGGGGACAGCCCTTCCCAAATCTTCATTCGTGAAGCCGAGCCACACACACACAGTAGGGATTATATTTCCTGAGGTGAGCTGTGTGCTTGTTTACAGTACTAGAGCCCTACTCTGTAATTCATAGTGTTGACTTTACAGATGTTATTTAAATTGGATGAACTTCCTTTTTTAGTGAATGAAGTTATCACAAAATTTGTGACAAATTGTGAAAATTTTAAAAGGTATTAATTACAAAACAGGATGAATTTCTTGTATTTTTAAATAAATTGACAGTTTTTGATTGTTTTACATGGATATTGAAGATCTTTTTAAAATCAGCTGGACAACATATATCCATGTAAACCATTATGCAGCTTATTTTCTATCTTGCATTTTCTACAGTGGAAAAAAAGTATTAATGTTAATACTTTCATGTAAATGTTCAGAAAATGACAGTTTTGTGTAAAGTTGGTGGAATATTGAAGTGTGGTCTGTTACCTTAGAGAAGTGTAGCCTATAGCACAATGATTTATGATGTAAGCAATTATCTGCAATCTATTCAATAACTTTCTATTTGAAAAGAGTAGATTACTTCAGAATACAGTGAAGCAAGTGTATAAATTTTAGCTAATGACTACATTCCTGAAGTGCTAGCTTGATTAGTTTAGTTACTAGGTTTTTACCTAGCATTTACAAACAAACGAATAATGAAGGATATAAGTGGTTGAGAACATTATGGTGAACTTGAGTATTGCACAAGAGCTCTGTGGAGGTGTCATTACACACGGCGGAATCTGAAGGAATCAAGGCAATTTTTTTTGGCAACAAGCTTACAAGTAAACCTTCCAGATTTTCAGAGTATCTATCTATCTATCTATCTATCTATCTATCTATCTATCTATCTATCTATCTATCTATCTATCTATCTATCTATCCATCTATCTTACAATATAACTGTTTATTTTATAGAAACAAGTTATGTGACACTAATAGAGCTGGACTTTTTTCCTCTCCTGTTTGATTTTTTTTCCTTCTATCAGGATCATGCTTTTGCTGTCACAGCCTTAATGTTGTTTCATGAGTTTCTTTTCTCTGAACAAGGCCTATTCTGAAAAGTGGTTAGTTTTCTGTGCCAAGTAGGATATTGTGTATCATTCCCTTGTTAATATAGAAGTTGTGTCTTTTTATTAATTCTTAGTGGTTTATCTTTTTGTTTCAATTATTAAAGCTTTGGAATATGTTAGTTCACATCCTTTTTAGCTCCTTATGTTTTATTGCACATTACCTGCTGCAGTGCCTGATGCAAAACTTGTGAATCTTTTGAAATGAACAAAGATTTAATTCAGGCACTGCTAATTCAAGGAAATGTTACGGATGAGGAGGCTTCATTTTTATGCAATCTGCTTTATGATTTTTTTTAAAGAGAACTTGCATAGTATCTTCTTGCAACAAAACTGCCAGAAACCTAGTAACTTTTAGCAGAAGAAAAATTGTAGTATTAATTGATTCATTAATAGTATGATGATAAACAGAGTTGTAATCTCTCCTTCACATTTGTGATTATAAATATCAGCTAAATTCTGAGAAAATGAAAGAAATCCTAAAGGAATTTTTTTAAAAAAAGGTTTCATATTGTCAAGTAAATGAGGCTGTCTTAGAACTGTTCATGATTTACACTGATCAGGCTTCTTTTGGACTCAAGCCTTCTGATGACCTGTTCCTAAGGAGCTCTAAGGGTCTCTGATAATTTTTAAGATGGAAGATCTGATAGGCAAAATGTAATTTTTCTTGATCCTTGAAGTTCACTCTTTCCCTCATATATCTCTTTCTACTCTTATTTATAGCACTACTGATTTGTCACAATGTTACTACATGACCTAATTTTTCTAGTTTGTTTCTTTTTTTAAAAAAAAGTCCTAATAAAACCACCATGTCTTCTTTCTCAGTTGTTCTTACACAATGTTTGAGTTTTACCCTTGCCTTGCTTGTCACCATGTTCTCTTTTCTCAGTGTCCCCATTTTGATATGTGTTCTAAGCCAGTTTATTTTTCCCCTCCATAGTGGAGCCTCATCAGTTCGTAAACCCGTTCACTCATTTCTGTATTTTAACAGGGGTTTCACATCTTCAAATTTTCTGAATTACTTTCCCTTTGGTGCCCCTTCTTCACTTTCTGTTCATATCTGTCTGTCCCCCTCTCTGTCCTTCCCATCTTCCCTCAGCACGCAGCTTCTGACTTGTAATATTCCAGTTTTCTCCATGATTTCTTCAATTTTCATTTGACATGGGCAACTCTCAGTGTCTGTGAGCAGGGAACTGAAGATTTAAACCAAGATACATTTATGCATTGATCCTGATACACTGTATGTATCAATCCACCTAGAGCATGGTCCGTGCAACTTCGCGGAACCTTGGTAACTCAGGAAACTCAGGAAACAACATGTTTTCTACTGAGAATGTATGACATCAGGCTTACTTAATTTAAAAACAAATAAACAAACACACACCCCCCTGAAAACCAAACCAAACAAACCAAACCCAAACAAAAACAAACAAAGATTTTCATGGGAATGGTTTGATAAGGAGACCTGTCTTCTAATGTATATAATAGCTTGTGTTTAAATAATTCATGTCATGCAATGCTGTCAAACAAAAGAAAAGCAACACACAAGGGGTTTTTTTCTCACACAGTGGTAATTTAGTCAAAATGTTTTAGGGTTCTTAATCTTGAAAGCAGCTCAAAATATTGATCTCAGAATACAATATACCTACATGGGTTTATATGACAGTGAAATCCTGTCCGTAGAAAATATAAACCTTGTGTTAATTTAAATTCAATATGATACGTATTTGTAGGAAATTCTGAACATAGTAACTATTTCTCTTTCTACAGGTACGACTTTCTTTCATCTCTATTCTGGAGTGAATTACAGTATCCTGCTGTGATTTTTACTGAATAGAATAAATATAACATAATGCTGCATTTTCTAAAATATCAGGTTTTTTTTTAAAATGAAAGTCAAGTGATTGCCGTAGTGGTAACTTCTATTAAGTCAGTCAACCTAACTCTACTCCTTTGCCTGTGGCAGCAACCTGTTTGATTTAATTTTATGTATCCTTTGTATTTAAGACCACATTGAGTTTTTTTTTTAAATGCTAAAATTTCCTTGTCTACATGAAAGACTAACTTGTGCTATAAGCTAAATTGTGCTATGTAGATCTATATATAGTCTCCAGCTTAAGTCTATATGAGCTCTGAGGATGAAAAGGCAGAATACAGGTAGAAAGCACTTAAACTTTAAGCGTAAACATTTCTCATCCTTGTCCTTAATTACAGAACCTTTTGGCTGAGAAAGTGGAACAGCTGATGGAGTGGAGCTCAAGGCGTTCAGTCATCCGCATGAATGGAGACAAATTCCGAAGATTTGTGAAGGCTCCGCCTCGTAACTACTCAGTGGTAGTGATGTTCACTGCTCTCCAGCCACAGCGGCAGTGCTCTGTTTGCAGGTAATTTATACCTTAGTGATCTTTCTCATCTTCCTCACCAGGTTTCAAGTGAACATTTGAATCAATGTGCAATACTCTGAGTAGGGTTGTTCTTTGCATGGGATAGATGCACACTATTCAGCAGGCTCATGTGCTTGTTACAACATCTTTTCAACTGTCATTTAATTCTGGTACCAAATTTTAGGATTTTTCCAAGTTTGGGCTTCTGTTAGTTACAATTGAGTAAAATATGCACAACTGAGGACAGCTGTCTCTTTAAGAAGTCAGTTTTATTTTATAATCAGTTGACCATGATCTTTCCAAAGACATTTGGTGACAGAAGTGATTCATTGCCATTTAATAATATGACACTTCACTGATTCTCTTCAGTAAGAGATGTCGAAGGCTCTGGTGCAGATGTGCCTTACCCTGTGATTTCACAACATTGGACAGTTCTTACATGCAAGCACGTTTTTCCACAAAGACATGCTTATTGTGGAACACTGTCTGGCACTGCACTTTGACATGTTCCTGTGGCTCTGTTTGGAATATGTATTAGGGTGGCTCTGATATTCTTCGAAGTTCAAGATCATTCTGTACAAATTCCTAGCTCAACATGTTAATCCAAAAATGAGTAATGATAGATAGGGAAATAGGGCCAAGGGACTGAAAGATAGTCACACACTTAATTACCTTACTAAATCAAAAACTGTGCTAATAAAACCTTCTTCAGCCAAAATATGCATTAGAAATTATTGTGTTTAGTAATAGATTGGGTTATTGTGCAGGGAGCTCTAAACAGTATTTAAATAGGCAGCAAAATACTCTGTAGAACTATGAAAAACACAAGCTGTATATGAAGAAATATTATTTCTTGGTTTTAAGTAGGTGTATTTTAAGCAATGTACAAAGCTGGTAAACATAGCAACTTGTTAGATTTCTAATGCGTTGGAATTTGGCATTTATAACAGAAATTTTAACTTGTGTACTTGTAGGTGGTTTTCATTGGATTTTTTTATACATTAATTTTCTGTCATTGAAGTCTGTTGGTCAGTTTTGAGGGAGTCTATAAGTTGCCTTTCCATGAGCTCAGTCTCCACATATGAACTGTGAAGGATTAGGTACAGAAGCTTTCCAATATTCTTGAGTCAAATGAATTTTTAGTCCAGCACTTTGTTTGCTGTTTCTTCTTTGTGTTGCTAGAGTTCAACTTTAGGAGATGAAATAGGATTCGAAAGTTTACCATATTGTTTTGAATCATTCCTTATTTTCCTACCAAGTGGATAAAGCTACAGGAGGTGCACCAAGTTCAGCTTTATAAGGGTCACTGTATTTATCATTATAATGGTCACAGCAAATTCTTTCCCTGTGCTATGTACAGGTCTTTTGTAGGGCATGTGAAAACAACATAAATACTGATTTTATTAAGGAAGTTAGTTTTGTTTGCAACTGTGTATTGTTTACTGTGCTGCAAAAGAGCTTGTAAACTTCATCTTGTAATAGGTCAGACTAGCTGTTTGTGTACAGAAGCAACTGAAAATCTTTAGATATAAAATGAAGGAAAAATCAGCATACTACATTCCATTGGGTTGTTTAAATAAATGTGAAGTTGCAATGCACTTGTTCGTGGAAAATAAAAGGAATTTAATGAGGTTGATCGGACTGCACATAAAACCATTATCAGGAAAATCGACATTTTCCAATCAATGGCTAATTAATGGACAGGAGCACTGAAAGGATATACAGAACTGAAATGCATGCATTACTTGATTGTTAGCTATTCACTAGCCACTTTGCCTAAAGGAAAAATAGATTTTTTAACTTAATCTGTAATGTTCTGTGAAAATGTTTTTGTCCAAGATTTTAGCTAAACTGCTACTTGTCAAAATATTTTCAGAAAAATGGCACAGAAAAACAAAATCAATGTCATATTTCAAATATGAAAAAGCACACAGATTGAAATCTTTAACTTTGTAACAAGAAGTAAATCTCCCTGTCCCCCCAAATTGAGCCTGGTTAGTTTATGCACCACAGGATGATCTACCAAAAAAAAAAAAAAAAGAAAAGAAAAAGAAAGTTTCATTGTTTCCTTTTGGTGCCTAGATTTGACATTTCTCTATTTTGTCTCTTCTAAATATCTCATTAATGAAGAACATGTGCACAGTATTTTCAAAAGACAAAGATGTTTGTGTGCTAAGTCAAATCCTAAGCATGAAAAATACAGCATTGTACATTAAAAAAAATAAAAAGAGGGGGAGAAATAAATAGCAAAGTAACAAGATAAATACCAAGAGCAGGAAATGTGGTCCTCTTCTGGAGAAGAGCAGTGAATGGTAATTGTCATTAGAGCAAGCCACTCTAGATGGGCATAATTGAGGCCAGAAGAGATCATATGTGTCTTATCTTGCTGAAAGAAACTACATCCTTGTTGTATCTTTATTTTTGCCTTTGGTTATATTTAGAGTGTTTGGAATTAAGAGGAGCCCCTGCTTATGGTCAAATCAGTATGACTGCTCTGGCTGGTGTTTTGAATAATTGTGGCATTCAAGATGGAGAGGTGGCTTCTTACATTCAGAAAGTTTGTGTGAATTTTTGAATTCCTTCAAAGTGAATGCAAAGTCATGTTGGTGTTCTGCATTCTCTCCTGGACAAAGGAATAACATGCCTGTCTGTTGCTGAGAAGTGCTGTAGCTTGGAAGTTGTCTAGCAGGAAGGATTCTTCCCTCCTGCAATCTCCTACCCTTTTTAATTCTAGAGAAGTTCCAGATTTTGGATAAACTTGAGTTCACCTATCCATATATCAATGACATACATGTGAAAAGCTGACCAAATTTGCCTTGGTGAATCTAAGAATTTTTTTTGTGCAGCAAGAGAACATTATAACATCAATCACATGAATCACATGATCTGTGAAAATATATGGAAATAATATCAACTTGCTTTTAAAATGCCACATACAGATAAATCCTTGGGACTCTATATATTTTGATCAAACTTTTATATGTAAAAAATATCCTTTCAGTCAATCCTGTCTGAATCAGTCTAGTCCTAACAAGTGAAGGCTCCTGAAAACCAGCAGCTCTGTGTACATGTTAGTAGAGCCTCTAATTGTGTCTCTAGAGTTTTCTCCAAGAAAATTCTGTCTTAGAATTTCCTTGAAGAAAGGAATCTCTAAAGCAGAATTAGAATAAAGCTTTTTCATCTAGCTTTGTGGACAAACAAGTTTCAATTTTCTGATCCAAAAGAGTACTGAAAGCCATCTGATGCCTTCACAACTGTGTTACTGGTAGCATAAGTGTCAGTTTTCCTGTTGACACAATTATTTAAGTTCAATATGACATAGCTGGTGGTGTTAGATGAATTAACAATAACAGATGAGATATCCAATATGCTCTCAAATGGAGGTTGAATGTCTTTCTAATGGCTTAGGATGGAGATTTTTTTCCATGTATGTTTAGAAATGTGTTTGATTCAACTGTTTTAGTTCCAGGAAATTAAACTTGGTTAGTCTTAATTGAATGTACCTGTTATTGCTGTTCTTGGTGCATACACTTTGCAACAGCACATTGGAAGCAGATACTAAAGGGCCCTTTGATGCACTGTGGTGATGAATCAGTTTGGATGAGCAGTCAAAAATAATCTAACTCTGAACAGTGACGACTGAAGATATAAGACCAGCTACCCTTTCCCCTTGGTGCTTAGGTCTTCACTCAGTTTATCTCTGTTACCCACACCGGTCACACTACTGAAGAAAAAGTTATTTGTATAAGAAAGAAAAAAAAACAATGTTCCCTCTGGCAACAGTATCTTCGCTCAGCCTGTACTTTGTGTTACATACAGGCAAATGGTATTGGCTTGAATGCATTTTTGGGTGAAATTCACTTCCACATTCTCTGTTTTTATTCTTCTTGAGTCTTGCAATCTGCTCCTCCATTTTATTATCACCACATTTTCCTAGAGTAATCAATACCTTTTTATCAATCGGACTTCTGTGACCTCCCTGCTTTACTTTATTTTTCAGCTGCACATGGCCTGTAACTCTATCCTGCTGATGATGCCTGCTCCTCTTCATCTTTCATTGTTATAATTAACACGCTTTTCTTTGTTTCATGCTGTATCATCTGACAGCTCCAGAAGCAAATTATATGAGGTCTTTTATTTTACTTTCTAAGTTCTGCTTCACTCATCCGATTGGCAGAAGCAACCATCTCTGCTTTGAATACAGGTGCATATCAGAGATGTCTTCCTTTTGCCAAACAGTTCACATTTTTATCTGGTTCATTTTTCAAATTCGTTGCTGGGCTGTTTTCATTTAGAATGAGATATCTGGGTCAGAAAGATGCAGCTGGTGATTTGAGCTTTTCCTCAACAGCTGAAGCCCATCTACAGAAAGGTATATATTTTGGGGTTTTTTACTTAGTGTTCCTTGAAAAGCTCAGAGCAGAGGCTAAAGATGCTGACTTTCAGTGAATAGGGTCTATACCTTGACCTGTGCCACTAGTTTTGTACAAGATAATGGTTCAAACATGCAAATTAGACATGTACATCTCTCTGTGAATTTAAAGCTACTTGAAACAGGTTTTGTTTTGTGTACTTTCTACTATGCTTGTGAATTCCCAAATATTTCCTTTAAAGACATAAACAAGCCTGTTTCAATTACAGCAAACCAAGATTGAAGCCTAGAATTAGCATCATAAATGATCAGGAGAAAAGCAGGGAAATTCAACAGAGGAAGACTATAGTAATGACAGATGACCACTTGTGAAGAGAAACTTTTAAACTGCACAAGCTGAAAACTGTATTGTTTCAGTTCTGGATGATGTTTAATAGTATTTTATAATGGAAGTAGAAAACTTGCTTCTAGATTCTTGGAAAACACATTTTTGCAAAGAATGTGCAAAGAGTTGTTAATGAAGAAGAAAGATAGAAGGGGCTGGTAATGCAGAGGAGTTTGATTAGCCAATAGTTTTCTTCATCCCTATGTTAACCAGACTATTGCATTTTTAAAAGCGCTGGAGGTTTTGTTATACTGAAAGGAGAACTGATTACTCCCATTAGCTGAGATTGTATGTGTGTTTGTGTAAATAATACATGTGTATAAATATACATGTAAATTGTATTAAAAAATATAGATGTAGAATATGGGAAAGGTGGGTCAATTTTTCAGATGTGGCATATGTTTTCTAAAGACTACTTTAGTTTAATTTGAGTCTCAAGACTGAATTCTGTCAGAAATTATTAATGGCATCTTTTGGAACAAGATTGCAGTTACTGCAGAAAACCTGCTGCAGAATGGGCTCAAAGTTAACTGCTTAAGCTGTTCCTTCTTATAGGGTTATCTAAAAGTTAAGTTATAATGCAACATAGTTTGTGTATTTTTAATTTTGAGCTTGATGTTGTAGTATGTGGTTCATAAAGGGCTCTGAATGTATCCATTTTCTGCTGTTGACTCAATGCATGGAAGAAAATATTAAAAATAGGAGAACAGATTTCACATGCTTTTATTAACATCTACCCTATCAATGAGACCTCCAAGAGGAGGTTTTCTAATACTGAAAAGAGAGGAATTCTGTTGGTTTCCTTGCTAAAAAGGATAATCTCAGAGAAGAGTTATGTTTTCAAGTTGCCAATCCAAAATTAGGTCAACAGCAAAAAGAATTGTGACTGTCAAGGAGGCATCATCAGAAAGAAGAAACAGGATCCTCCGTCTTGCTGTTTTTTTGCTCCATGATCAAGAGCAGGTAGTGAGAAAATTATTGACAGGTCCCTTAAATGTACTGAGAGGGAATTATCATTTAAACTTGTGTTCAATGAAGGAATAGAAAATGTGGAAGGAGCTGTTGAAAGTTCTGCAATTACTTTTCCCATATACTTCAGGATCTTGTTAAAATATTGATGAGTTCTGTTTAACAAGGTGGTAATTTTACACTTGGATCATAAGAGACTCCTTGTTCTTCCTGTGATCACAATTTTTAATTTTTCTTCCTTTGCAACTTCTATGAAATAGGCCCTCATAGCTCCTTTTAATCTGCACAGTATTGAAAACTTCATGGGATGCTGTAAATAGAACAGCATGGATTTTACCTTGCTTTCCCCTTTTATAGATACCTACATTGCAAAACCAGTGTAGTTTTCAGCTAGTGTCCATATGCTCTATTATGTGTGTTTCTTCTTGACACTAAGAAGACATCAAAATAGGCATTTAACCCCTTCTTTTGGGAACACCACTCCAAATAAAAGCGAAAGGTTGTTTTGGAAGTAAACTGCAGCATTGTTCACTTTACTTCAGTTTTCTTTAAATAGATAAGAACAGGTAGATGATCTGGTAGTGCATTCTGTGCCAACTGTACATTTGTAAGTATTTTGTACAGTCAGTCCATTGTGTGCCAGAAAATAATGCTTTACTGCTTTCTTTGTCAAATAATTCCACGCTCATATTCTTTTCCTAATATCCCATTTGTGTTTTCCTTACTATAATGTCAGACTAATGGAATAAAATTAATCTCATTAAATATAGCTCAAGCTATACAAATCTGATTAGCTGCCATAGACACCCATGAAATTAATCTTTTTAAATAAAACTTTTAATATTTCATGAGCACCTCTTGCGTAATGGAAGAATTTTTGTAGAGCATTTGCTTAGCAGCTTACTTTCCAGTATATTGAATTTTCTGAGTAAATCGAATAGTAGCATTCCCGTTGATCTAGACACTATTTTCTGGTAGCTGATCAATATTACTGTTGTTATTGCTAGTTCCTGTGTTGCTTTTAGGGTGAAATTCTTAAGAGCTGACTATGAGGGCAATAACATTCAAATGTTCTCCATCTATCAAAAAGTTGTGTCAAGCAAATAAGAGCAGTGCTAATATATTATTCTGATGAAATCAAACCAAGGATAGTTCCTTTCGTTATGCCTTTATCATATACAATGTAACTATTATAACAGTGTCATATAATTAACATTACTTCATAGAAATAAACTGATAAAAATGGTATGACCTAATTATAAAGTTGATATTCCTGTTTTTAATTGAAGACTGAATTTTCTTTTTTCTGTTACTGTCTGAAAAGAAATGAAGCAGTGCTATAGAAAGTTATTAATGCAATTGTATCAGCGTTGTGTCAATTGGAAATTTATATTGTGGCATTTAGGATGATCTTCAGTTCTAATCCTTTCACTTTGTATTCCTGCTGCTCCTTGTTTCTTTCCTTCTCCACACTCTTCAAGAGCTGCTGTGAAGATATATTTCAAATTGCTACTTTCAGTGTGAGGATGAAATGGTGCTTTGAATCTGTCACAGAAAATCTAAGTCAACCTTTTGCAAAATGATGCTTTGTATCTATTGTATTAATTTGAAATAGTTTGAAGGTGCAAAATGCATTGACATCAACAACAAGAGTCCTCTCAAACAGTAGGGGCAGAAGTGGAGTATCTGAATTTCTCAGAAATACAGTTTCATCACAAGTGAAAGGTAGACAAAGAAGAATGATGGCATCAAGATGAAATGATTTTCATCTTGTTCTTATAACAAAAATGGTTCGGCTTTACTATAGCAGGTTTATCAGAAGAGTGGACTTACAGATATTACTCAAGATTTTAAAGCATTCCTTTGATGTTGTCTGACTGCCCTCTTCAGGATGACAGGGAATATGTTAGTCTGCTTAGTGATAATACCTGTTTCTAGAAATAACTGACTAATTCCTAAATCACTTTTATTTTTTTTAATTGCAAAGTGCTTATTGAGTATATGGGTGCTAAGTAGCAAATTTTACTGAGCCAGGCAATGTTGAAAGCTTGGTTTTATTGTGCTTTTTATGATAGACTTTTCGTATGCAGATTTTTATGATAGACTTCTCATATGCAATGTATTTAATACTACACAACTATGCTGAAGTTTGTGTGTAATATATGTCATACCTAAGGTTGATCTCAGTTAGGAGAAATGGGGAAAGTCTTGTGCTATCTGTGGTCCTGTAATGCTTTTCCCCTTCTTTACTCCCTTCTGTACATTTAGTGCAGAGTTTCTCTTGCAACAAATAGATTTTTGAATTTGCAGCTTTTAAGTTCTGCACCATGAAACACATAGAACTGTTTTTCTAGAAACGCTGTTTTGAGAAAAGCTGCAGAATATGTTTATTTATACTACTTCTGTATCTTTCTCTATTGAAAGATGAGTTGCCAAGTTTAAACCCCTGGTTTGGACTCTACAGCAGTTGTGATTAAATAGTAATATGGAAATTAGCAAAGGAGTCTGTATAAATCAGAAAGTACTGTAAGCATTCTTTCATTTTATTTGTTTGGGTTTTTTCCTCTGAAGGTTTTGTTGATATAGGTTTGTTCTATGGAAGAACTTGTGGTTTTATGTTTCTGTGTGTTTAGGGACTGTCTCTGCTGATAAAGATCCCAGGATTATTCTCCTGGAATTGATCATGTTTTGGGTTGTTTAGGGTTTTTTTTGGTTGGTTTGTTGGAATGTCTCTGGTATAGTTTAACATAACATGTTTCTAATGTTGGAGAAGAAAAGCTTGAAGCAAAAAAATGGCATAACTAGCTTAAACTTTTCAATTGATAGTATGGATGTTGAGAACAATACTGAAAATGTAGTTTATCTAACTGTTGCAGCTGGTTATAGAATACCTTTTGCCAGTGAATGCCACATGGATGTACATTTGTTTCTTTTCCTTAACAGGCAAGCTAATGAAGAATATCAAGTACTGGCTAATTCATGGCGCTATTCATCTGCTTTTTCAAATAAACTGTTTTTCACAATAGTGGATTATGATGAAGGGGCAGATGTTTTTCAACAGGTAAATATTGAATACTCTAAAGCATTTTTAATTTTTAGAACTGCATCTGCATTTGCCAAATAATACAAGACAAATTATTTTCTGTATGTAGGTGTGTACCTTTGTGTTTTGTATACAATTTCCTCCTGGTTAAAAGCACTGCAGTTTCTATGACATTAACAAATTCTACCTGTAACCACTTCCAGTATTTTCCAAGTTTAGTTTATTTATAGATTGCAAGATAAATTTGCAGTTTTTTGCAAACAATTGTTAACATAATTCTTTAGAACTAAGAACATTGCAAATAACACTTAATGTAAAATTTCCTTTATTTTATCCCTAGGGATAAAAACCCCTTAACTAAAAGAGCCTTTTAATTGTCTTTATGTAATGTAATATTCTTCAACTTCAATAATATTTGTATTAGCCTGGAAGTTCTTCAGGGAAAAGAGAAGAGAATGGTTTACATTTTTTTTATTGGCTATGAAAAGTGAAAAATCAGCTGTTGGAGAATAGTTTAAGGTCTCCTTTTAAACTGAGTAGTCAAGGCAAAATGCATCACTTGAAAATTAATACTAAATACTCACATACTTTTCTTTGATATTTATTCATTGATTGAAGCTAAAAATGCAGATTAAGTGGACTGAAAAGCTTTGAAGTTCTCTGTGTATTTTAAACACCTTTTGGTGAAGTGTGTGATTTAAAATGTTCAGGGGAAAAGAGTAATATTTATTTGTAAAACATTTAATTTAAAAAGTTTAATTACTCTGTTTAATAAATATTTTGACTTCCAATTGAAATATTAGAATGCATTGTGTAAAGAATGATTATTAGTAGCTTAAGATTTTGCTTTAAAAATTGAAGATTTACTTTACAAAAAATTGTACTATTGTAACCTTTGTGGTTATAGTACAAAATATGTTGTTTGATCTTTCCTTAAGGCAACCAATACATATTAGAATAGTCCAGTTCAACTTACTGTTTTTGTAACAGGGTATGGATTCAGTTTAATTAGAATGGTATGTATTTAAAGTTATGTTTACATGTTGACAAAATTAAACATAAATATGTAAGGTTTTTACTATCTTTAAGAGACATAGAGTTAATAATACATTATATTAAGGACTATTTTAAGGTGGATTTGGGTCAAATGCAGTTCTGACCTTACATTTATATGTACAAACAAGCCATATAATGTTGATGCCATAGCAAAAAACCCTCAAAACTATTGGCATTGAGATTTTGAGAAATGGTAAAGCAATTCCAGACCAACTGCCCCCAAACCCTCTACAATGTCAGAAGGTTTCTATATCTCAGTATATTTAGGTATGTTATAAAATATTTAACTATATCCCAATATTTGTCTTAGCCCTACTTGGAATACTTTGAATTTCCGATGTAACCCAGTAAAGAAGAGGCCTAATTGTTTTTGATTAGATGAAAAATATTTTAATAGTCTGTAATTTCTCTTGATAAATTCAATTCTGTACTTGATTAAATATTAAGTTTTGGTAATGTGATATAAAATTCATTTTGCAGGAATGAAACAAACAGTCTTACTCTTCCTTTTTTATTTAAAGAACTCCATATTGCATCATCTTTAAATATTTCCCCTGATTTTGTTTATGTTAATTTTCATTTTATGGAATGCTTTATTGCACTATTTTTGAGACGCCCTGTATATGGAGGAATGTTATATAGTAAAATGATATTCTCCTATACCACCAAAGAGAGTTGAAGTCAAAATTTCAAGTGACAAATTTAAATGTAAATATATTTGTTTATCAGCCTTGCGAATTTTTATATATTCTGATAACAGTTCCAGTGACATCAACACATGAATTAACAGTTTCTAGGGAAAATTATATAGTCAAAACTAGTTATCTAGGCCTTTCTGGATTCAAAAATAACTAGTCACTTTTGGTTCGTCTGTCTTATAGCCCGTGGAAGGCTAGATGAATTGTTCAGTTAACTTTAGATTCTTGATAACTGGACAAGGGAAATAATGTCAAGCTACTTTACTCCCTTAGAATTATAACCCAGTATACTTTAATAGATTGGATGAGTGCAGAGTCTCTGTTTTATCAGTTACAGGAAAGGTCTTGCAGCATGTGAGAACTTTAAAGTGTAAGATACTCTTTATCAGAAAAGCTTGTGGGTGAAATACTCTGAATAATTAAACATCCTGAAGAATCTAGGGGAAGTAATATTCTGAACACTCTTTTTGAAGGACTGTACATGAAGATGTATTAAAAATGTAATGTATGGAGGAAAATAATATTTTTGTGCTAATTAGACTTGAGTTATTGAGGATATTGTGTTGTATTTTAAGGATAGAGTAATTTTTTTTCCTGCTGTTTTTCTTGGTTTTGTAGCTGAATATGAACTCTGCTCCGACTTTCATGCATTTTCCTCCAAAAGGTAAACCCAAGAGAGCTGACACATTTGACCTGCAGAGAATCGGATTTGCAGCTGAGCAGCTGGCTAAATGGATAGCTGACAGAACAGATGTTCATGTAAGTCTTTCAACAATTTTAAAAGTTGAAGCCGGATGTATCTTTGTAGTCTGAGACAGGCTGATGACAAATTCCATCTTTCCTTAACATTTTTTGTCAAGTGAAGGTTTTAGAACACATCATAAAGATAGCAGCATTCATGGTACTTATGGTAACTTCTGCAGTTTGCAGATCATATTCCATTCTTGTTTTGTTCAATTTTATGTAGTCTTATTCTGGATGAAAACAAGCAATGATAGTTGTTAAGAAGTAAAATGTGCTTTTTAAGACTATATACAAAACATCTAGATTCGAATGTAACTGCTTCTAATTCAAACACAATCTGCAAATCTATTGAGGAAATAATGTTTCAGAGTTGAAAAGTTCAAAATTATGCATGAACTTTTTCATATTGTGTGATTGTTAAAGAAAGTTCTATTTTTTTCTCATTTAAATATATGTAGGGATTAGTCTTGCTGACTCTGAAACCAGATTTCAGGCATTCTATATTCATCTCTATGGAAGATGATCTGTATGTATGCAATTATTACAATCTGTATTTGCATTTATCTTTTCCAGATTAGGGTGTTCAGGCCTCCTAACTATTCTGGTACAATTGCATTGGCCCTCCTGGTATCTCTTGTTGGTGGCTTATTATATCTGCGAAGAAATAATTTAGAGTTCATCTACAACAAAACTGGCTGGGCCATGGCAGCTCTGGTATGCAGATTTTCCTTACTAATTTGCTTTTTATTAGTTTCTTATCCAAGTACATGTGTCTTCATTACTTGCACGGTAAATGAGAAACTATTACATTAATGCATTGTTCAGAATGATACTATCAGAAAAAGATTAATATTCTAGATTTTGAGTCTAATTCTCATAAATAGGGAGTATCAACTATTATGAGTAACTCATTGAAAATTAGCCAACACTCTGATAGCTGCAGATTTTTGTTTGAACTTTAATATGACAATATTTCCAATAATAAGTGTTAATGATGTTCATGGCTATGATTTATTGTTGCAGCCCTGATTCAGGTGGGTCTGAATGACCACCTTACAAGTTTCGTTTTCACCTTAAAAGGACATGTTTCCAGCTTCAACCAATTGGAGTCAGACCACCGCACCTAGGGCGGAGTCACTTGAGGTCATATATTAGCTGTGTTTTTGAATAAACTTGGGATTTGCTTGAACATCATATTGGTGTGTGCAGTCTCACTAGAGCATGGTCAGCAACAGTTTATCTTGCCCTTTTTTGGTAAAATCAGTTGTGGATTATTGTGGATACTGATGTCAGACTGCATCACTTTAGAGTAATGAAAGGTTGAGAAAAGTAACAAAGTAACAAAGGCTTTATATGTTTTTAAGACAATGATAAAATATCTGAGAAACAAAGAAAAAGGAGGAATTCTTTCCAAAGCTGATTTCAGTATCATTGACCTTAGCATTCTACATTTAAATGACCGTAGGATGATCTTAGAGTGTTAGCTCTGAGGAAAGACTCGATCTAGCCAAGTCTTTTTGCAGTATTAGTCAGCTAAATCCCCAAACCCATAAACAATGAATTAAGGTTTAATTTCATTAACAGTGTATTGCAATGTGTTTATTTATATCATAGTTTTCAAATAACTGAATAGACTGATGAAAAATATGGATTGTGCAGCATAGTCGACTTACTCAGTTTTAGCCAGGCAATAGTATGCAAGGATGGTTAGGGTTAATCAACGAGGACTCATTACTCTGGCATCATTGTGACAGGCAGAAGAGGAAAAGTCTGAGGAACAGCATCTGTGGCTTAATTTTCAGGGACATTGGCATCAGGAGCATAGTTATCAGCACTGGACTAGTCCTACATTCTACTGCTTAACAGTGCACCTCCCTACTGTGCTAGCAGTTATAGCAATTGAAAACAGTACTTTTAAAAAATTTTCGTGCAATGTATTTTTGTCCATGTATTTTGTGCAATGTAAACCAAGCTTTTATTCTTTTGCCATTGAAATGATTATTTATGCCCTTGATAATTTAAAAAAAAATTCTCACCTTGTATCAGTATGAATTAACTTTTTGTGAAAGCACATGGCTAGGATTGTAGATGAAATAGGAGTTTATTTGTGCATCAGCATTTATATTTTATTTCTCATCTAGGCTCCCTTTCCCACAGAAGCTTGGACCAGATGGTCTTTTGAAGTCTCCTTCAACCTGGGCTATTTTATAGTTCTGTGTATTTTAGCTCTGCTGTAAGGAGTTACCAATATATACTATAATCAGTTTTGCCTTTTCAAAGCCATGTCAAATTGATGGTTTCCTATTCTGCTCTGATTCAACCATATGAGAAGGGACCTTCTTTTTGTGGTACTTTCAGCTTATGGGCCTTTGGCAGCCTTTATTACATAAGCTCAAAGATAAAGTTACCTAGACCTGTTAAGCAATAATTAGTTTTTGTATCTAAATTACTAATAAAGTTTTAATAAAGCTTTTTGTCCAGAATTCCTTAATATTTGGCATTACTCTTGAGTAGTGACTACTGATAATGCTGTTTTCTCTCATGTGCTGTCGTAGCTTTTCCTACTATTGTACTTGGTGTACGTTCTTTGTTTAAGCAGTTTGTTAATGTACACCATACATTGAGGAAGGAATAAAGAACAAGTTTTCAAATAAACCACTTACAGGACTAGACTTCAGGTAGAAGGACGTTTCCTTTTGATCTGGAGAGCCAGAGGCAGAATGTCTTCTTTGTTCCAGGATGTCATTTGGAGAATCCTGAACTCTAGCACAAGTTTTGAAATTTCTCTTCCGAAGTAAATCTATCATGTTTAGTTCCCAATATTTTCCTAGTTTGTTTTTTAAAGATGTACTACAACCAAAAATCTCAGATTTCATATGTATCAGTCCAACATATTTTGGACTCCTAATCTTTCATGATAACCTTAGTAAAACAATAATTGACACACCAAAATAGGTATTTGTGTCAAAAATCAATTAGAGATGTGTAATCAGTGGTGTTTCTTTTGCTTAACTATGTACTGTATCTCTGGAGACAGGAATTTCTTTTCAATTTCATGTCTCAGCATTTCAGATCAAAAGTTTATTGTTTGAATGTTTGGGGGAATTGTGGATTTTGTCTTGCAGAGGTTAAAATGAGTTTTTCAAATCATAGAATCATTCTATTACAAGCTGCATTCAATAAATATTTGAAAACATAATTAATTCCCTAATTAATAAAATGAAAACATCACTTCTTTCTTAGAATATTTGCTGTTTTCCTTAGCAGCAGCTCGACAGCTGAGCATTGCATCTGAATGTGACTCTTAATTACGGTGTAAAAAAACCTACAACCACATTCAACTGAACTCCTGTGGACATGTTCATGGTCCAAATAGAGTAAAATATTTATAGTAATTCTGTTAATGCCATCCAGCGATTTTTATCCTGCTGGTTGTATTAACAAGCAAGTAACTAAAATGGCATTAGTGCCCTTTATTGTTGTTGCTAATACTACTTCCTGTAAAATTCTGTTTACTTTAAAAATTAATAGTACTTTAAGGATGTTTTAGAAAATGTTGATATCTCTGAAAGTAGAGTAAATAGTCATGGCATTGAGCCAATGCTTCACTATTTTAATTGTTAATGTTCTTCTGTTTTCACAATGTTTTAAAAGCCCCATACTCTACAAAATGATGTTTTGTCACAGATCATGCAGTTACCAGAAATCCTTTTGGGTTTTTTTCACATCTAGCCAGACATACAAATTAATTTCATAACTTTTTTTTGATGGAGTCAGCAGGGGCTCCAGATTGCAGGCTTTTGCACAGATAACCTCAGTTAATGACTGAAATATTTTACAGTTCTTAGAAGAAAATGTACAGTTATTAGTATATTCGTTCTATATTATTGACTAGTTATGATTCTGTTACATCATACTTCTTTTCTATCAGTAGAACTTAGAGCTTCTTTTTTGATAAAAGTATATTAAAAGGAAAAATGGAGAAGCTAGTGTCTAGTGAGATGCTTTTTATGAAGGGTATAAGTAATTAATAGTTAATTTTAATTCATTATATTATTTTTTTCCTTTTTGAACTTCAAAAAACAAATTAAGCAGGGAAAGCCAGGCAAGATGCATCAAAACTACAGGAAATCCCATTTTTAACATAAATATTGGCAATTATTTTGTTCCTTATTGTCAGTTCCTTTTTTCAGATAATGCAGAGATGAGAAAGCATGGAAACTCTTTTCTAAAAAAGCTGTAGGTTTAGGTTTTGATTGTGTTTTGGGAGGTGGTGTGCTGCTAGGTAGCTAGCATTCATTAACCATATTGAAAATAACAGTTTTTAATTTCAATTGAAACCTTTTCATGGAGATCTTGTGATTCAGTGACTGAAAACTGTATCATTGCAAACAGAGAACTCGCTTGTTTTCTTTTTCTTGCTTTGAAGTTTGCTTTGAAGAGCTTTGATTTTCCCAAATGTTGGATACTTTTTTATTTAAATGAAAAATGGATGGTGGCTCTCTGCCTGATTTAATGATGTGTAGCTAAGAACTGGAAGGAAATTCTTAGCATGAAATGTCTCTTGTTTTTACTAGCAGAACAGAGGATCCCAGAAAGGTTAGCCGAGTTTTTATTCGATAATTCCATTGATACCAAAATGTTGTGTCTCATAGATAATAGTTTAGGAGAATATTTAAGAATGCATGATCCATCTAATAGTTCTAATAGACTTAGAAGCAAGACCAGAGCTTTCATCTCACACATTGATTCCAATGTCAGTTCACACAAGACCACTGAATTGCTTTTGTCCTCAACATTAGGCTGTGCAACAGCATATTTGCAGTTTCATCCCCTCATTGAAGCACTGCAGTCTGTGGTAGTATCTTGTATGCCTTAGGCATTTTCATTTGCAGCATTACACAGAAGACTTTTAGAATGGCAAACCAGGTTGACTGAGTCACAGTACATAATATCCCAAAAGATGTCTTTTGAGATCACATGCTAAATTTATCCCCTAGATTATCTTAGACCTTAATTCAAATTCTGCTGTTCATCTATGGATATTTTTCCCTCTGACTTGCCACCACAAAGGTGAAGAAGAACTTCAGTCCTCAAATACTTGCAGAGTCCTGTCGTTTTATGGTGATAACAAGAAGCAATTCAGACACTTGACAGGACTCTTAATTTCTTAAGCGGAGAGAAGGAAAGGTCAGACAGTATAAGCTAGGCAAGCTTCTAACATTTTAGATAAGGAGTTGCTTCATTCTAGACAACAGTACTTGTGCTGAGAGTTTATCTGTTCTGTTGGCTAGAATGTGGGCAACTTGGGATCTTTTGAAAGCACTTTCTCTATCAGGCTGTCACTGTGGTTTTCTGTATATAACTTTCAGATTTATTTTATGTTTATACTTTAGATTTGCCTATATACCTGTGAAATCTAGAAAGGCAAAATCTGTACTCAGATTTGAAGGCAGCACCCCTAGATGCTGGCTATATTGGGCAAAATAGGTCATTTGAATGAGGAGACAAACTGTGTGTTTACTGTTCTCAGCACAGTTAATGGGTATGAGAAATGTGTTTTGTGCTGATATACTCCACAGTATCTATACCACGTAGTACATTCATCATCAGTTATTGGTCCAAAAGGGCTTGAAGGGTATTTTATGTCTACTAGTGGCTTCTTCACCCCTTCCTGGGAATGAGAATAAAAAAAGTAGTGTTTTATTCAAGGGTACACATAGAAGAAGTCAGGTTCCCCTTTGTGACTAGAGAGGCGTCTCAAAAGAACAGCAATAAATGCTGATTGTTAATTTCCTTTTCTTCCTGTAGTTAAAGGTTTTAGAGATGCATATTTAAAGGTATAGAAACCCATTCCCTTTGTTTCTGTGTTGTAGCCTGTGTTCTTGAATTGTATATCTGTTATTAGAGATTCCAGTAAGGGATGGATAGTTATGTAGAAACAGAGTACAGATCTCACAGCTGGGGAGCTTTCATTGAGTACAAAACCAAAGTGAAACTGGGTAGAAGGATTACATTTCTTTAAAACAATAATTGTGAAATGGTTAAAATATATACAGAACAACAGAGAAATTAGGTGCAGAACTGGGTGCCTATGTCTCCCCTTTTTTAAAAAACTGTGCTTGAATTTAACTTCATTCATAAATGAATCAAAAATGTAGTTTTTTTTAATGTTACAAAGTGTTTTCCATGTTCATGGGTCTCAACTTACAAAGAAATCTAATTATCAGCTTTATATGGTATCTGCTCATAGGAAGCTTCTCTTCAAAATGCATACCAAATGGCTTTTTAAGTCTCTAGTAATTTGTTTAATGAACTGGCAGATAGTGTTAAACAAAACTTAGGCCTTTGAGAAAGAATACATTAAACACAAATAAATCATTTTACAAAGTTTGCAAGACCAAGAACAGTTGAGAAATTCTGCTGGTGTGCCTGAGAAGTTGTGTCTTGCTAGCGATTCAGTGTTTTGCTGGGACTCTTGGTGTTTAATTTAACTTGCAACTTTTCTTAGGAGCCTTGTGGTTTACACGCAAATGTACCACAGGTGAGCTCAAAGCAGTTTCCCCCTTAGTGAAACTAGGGATGGAAGCCATCAAGAAAGTAACACTTCCAATTTCTTAACAAAGTCCTTGAGGAGACATGTCTGCACATATAGTGTACTCGACTAGGACTCGTAATAGAGAGGAACTTCATTGCCACTGAAGACATCCTGTGGACATGTGGTCTTGCAACCATATTGTGTTGTAGCAGATCATTGTTCTTTCCCTGTCTGTGCTACACCAGTCAAAAACGTAGATCTAATCTGTTTGCTTTTAGATGCAGAATAAGCTACCTAAATCTTAAAGCTCTTAAAATAGCTTAGATCCTGAAAAATCCTGGAACTCCCTTGATAAGTCAGGTGGCATCAGCAATTAGTGCTGTTCCTGGAGCCTGACAAGGATAAAGAAAGGAGCAGCAGGTGAATGAAAGGTGGGTCTGTCGTACTCCTCTGTGCAGAACTGCTGAACTACAGACTCTGCTATGGAAAAGTGGCATTGTGCTCAGAGATAAGTGCCTCAGCTTGAATTTTCATCTTTTGAACTTTGACAAGAGCTAAGAAAACTGCAGAAAGGGGCCATTTCTCTGCATATGAGAGCAAATATGAAGTCATTAGCCATATGTTACAAGTCAATCATTTGTAGGAATTAATTTACAAACAGTAGAAATCTATAGTTTTCAATGCTGAGGGTTTTTTTACCCAGATGGTTATATTTGGAGAATAGAGAACATAGCAAAATGAGCTTGAATGTCAAGTGCTATCTGTAGCATACCAAGTGCTTGCGTAAGGGATATGATGGAAATGCTCTGTTCTTAGGATACTTAAAATAGATGAAGATTGGAAAAGGACAAAGGAGAAGCTAGAGAATATTCTCTGGCTTCTGAAAAAGTAATTTTGAAATACACCATAAAGAAGAGCATGTTGAAAAGAGATCACTGCAGATCCAGTATGTGGTACACTGAGTTAGGTTTCTTGGTCACTAGGAATCTGAACTGAAAGAAATAGGGAAGATGCCTTCAAGTTACATGACCATATTATGAAATCCTTGTTTTTCAAAAATGTTAATACTAGACATTTTCTTTTCTCCACTGCTGGGTCTTCTAGGTGGTTTTTTTTGTTACATGTTACACTGTCTCACAGCGTGGTATTTGTATTGGCAAACATTAAAGATTTTGGGTAATTTGAGGAGTTCATTCTTTATAAAATATATGACTATATAACGTGGAGTAGGGTCTTTTTAATCTTTCCATATGGGAGCAGATTTGGCACTAGAGAATGTAAATTTCAAACAATAATTTAAGAATTAGAAAAATGACTTTTAATAGAAAACTCACTTTCAGAGCACCACAGGTTTTTTTGTACTCTATACATCTGTAATCTTTCAATATTTTACTTTTCAGCTAATTTTTTGCATTTCAGAATATCTCTTACAGTTCACTTTTGTTACCCACATTTTCAATTTCTACACTTTTGTGCTTTCACATTAACTGTCTATTGTGTGATTGATCACCAAAATTGCAGTATAAATTTCTCTGCTAAAACAGTCTGCAAGGTATAGAAATAACTGTTACTCTTTCCCAGTGATATCATTGTATAGTCTTTTCATTTTGTTGCATATTATTAATTAAAATGTAATGCATTTGCTAATAATTACTACCTGTATGCCTTCATCTGTCATATTAATTACTATACTGTTAAATTCCAAATCCTGCTAAGGGCAAAATGAAACACATCTTATATTTAAAGCCAAGTAAGTAAAATCTTAACACTACAAGGAAAAAATTATAATTAAAACATCTATGAAAATGTCTCTTTCTATTACAAAAGAAGTCATCTCAATCATAACAGCATGATGAAAATTGTTCTGGACACACTTCTTAGTATCTTTGCCTTTCTCTGATGTCATTGTTACTATTCCATTGTTGCTCTCTGGATCTTGAGATCATTCATTGGCTTTGGTTTGGGATGATGGGGTACTATGGTGAGTTGACAGCATTTAGGTTCTTTTTTGGGAGAAATATGATAGTACTGCTTTCTTCCTTCTTGCTTTAGAGTCCACTTGGGGCTGTTGGTACGCTTTGTGCCTCTTTCACTGATCTGCAACTAAATTTTACATCAAAATTTACTGGGTAAATGGAGGTGTTGGATGCTTGTCCTTTGTTCTCTTTGTTTTTGATGACCTATGTCTGTGTTTCTTTATTTACTGTTGGTGTAATATTTATAGGCCTGGAGTCTCCAGTGTAATCCTGTGCATCTTTCTTACCATTCCATACTGGTACACTGTGTTTACAGTTCTACTGTCTCTCCTGTCATCTCATGCCTGTAATACCTCAGTATGTTGGTCATAATTACTTCATCTGAAACAGAATGGGGAGGGGGGCAGGGGAGGGATTAATAAGCCATGCAAAGATAAGCAAATGTAATGTAAACTAGACATAGTCACCTGGTCTTTGGAGAAATTGCTGTTTCAGCTAAACAAATTAAAAAACTTCAACACCTACCAAACAAGAGCAACAACAACCAAACAGAAATTCCACCAAAACCCCAAAACAAAACAAAACCCAAAACCAGGAATGCCAAGACTGGTTTGAATAAAGCCCAACAAAATTCAGTAGTAAGATCTTGCAAAATTTGTTCATATTATTAGAGGTGGCAATGCTGCATTTATAGGGATACAGAGCCACAGTAGCTTACATTGACTTTCTAAATGTATTACTAAGCATTCTTTAAAGAAAATGCTTTAAGGGTTTTAGTAAATCCGGGTTTAGTTAGTCATTATGGTATGAATTTTTACATTTGTGATCCATCTGCCTAAATCTCTATGACTTCAGTGTGCTGTTGATGTTACGTGAAAGGGAGAGGGACAGAAATGCAAAGATTTCTCAACCCATCCATATTAATATAAAGTTATTGGCTATAAGCTTCTTCGGAACAATCAAAACTTTATGAACCCAAACCTGCCTGTTGAACACGGGAAAGAACACAGGCTGGAAAGATTTTTGACCTTCCTATGAAGACCACACTTGAGCCAGGGAGAACTTACTATCTATAAGCATCCCAGAACATCAAAGCTTTATGTAATCCAGATCAGCCTGCCTGTGTCTCACCTGAAGAGACAACACAGGACAGCACACTGCCTGGAAAGGTCTTTGATGCTCAGTTTATGGACCACATTTAATAGCAAGAGCAGCTCCTGGAATAACTTTTATGCATACAAGTATGTGACAATGACTATATGGGTTGCTTAGTCGATGATGACATTCAGCTGCAGGATTGTATTTAATTAATTACAAAAAAACCCAAAAGAAACTGGCACAAAACACATTCTACAGGCAACTCCAGCAGAATATCCTCCATGACAAACTTAACTAACAGAGGGTTACTATTTTGAAAGGCAGCAGCTCAACACCACATTTAAACACACTCAGTAACACAAAGCAAAAACAACAGGCAGAATATAGACACTTCCCACTAACACGTTTATAACCAGTGAGTTAAAGGAAATTGTAATTAGTAAGAGATGGAAAATAGAGTAAGAATTTGGTTACTCACCCCTGCTATGTCTGATGGGGTGTGGGGAGACAAGATAGCTTGTAGATTGCCATCCCAGAGGTGGTGGAAGTTTTCTCCCCTGTTTTTGCTCATGTCTAATCTCTTTTTATACTTTTTATTTCCTTTTAGGTAGATTGAGTGATTATAGTAAATATTTTGGGGGTGATAGACAGATGCCTGAGGGGTGGCTCCTTGTGTCTCTGCAGGGTGTCACAGGGTGCAGCGAAGAAAGGCCATCTCATTTCCATAACACTCCATTCTTTGGTAACCCCATTAATAAGCACTTGCAGGGAACTAATCGTTCCTGCAAGCATCCCTCCAGGAGGTCAAGGTGTTTCTCTCAACTCATATCAGGGCTCTCACCCTACAGTTGGGAATATTGATGTACAGTAAGGATGAGCATATATGTAACTGTACTTAAATTATCTTGTAGTTTTTGTAAAGAATATCTATGTATGTATATGTATGTATGGCCAAACTTCACGAACAAAGATTGGGGAAGGGCTTTCCCCACCTGGGGTTGTGCCCTTCCAGCCTGCACAGTGGATTTTTTAGGTGAAGCACAGTGTGCGCAGAACTGGTCCCACCGTTTAAGTCCCAAGGTCCATCTGCCACGGCCGAGCGAGCTTGGACGGTGACAGTGAAGTCCTCAGGACTGTCACAGCACCCGGTACTAACCGGGGCTGACCCTGCTGAGCATGCGAGATCTGATGGGATCGGATGGCAGGGAGGCGTTGAACTGCCCGATACTGTCTCCACTGAGACTCGAACTCATGACCTTGTGATCAGAGTCCAGAGTGCTCACCATTACACCATGGAAGCGCCCAGGAATATCTATACTGATAAGATAAAAGACGTATTTAGATGATAGAACTGTCCTATTTCTGTTTTTCTCATTTGTTATTCAAAAGATAGTATGTTTTGCTTTTGGTATGACTGTGATGTGTGTCATGTGGATTCTGCTGGATGGACTTCTGTGAAAATTGAGGTCTGTTTTTACCATTGCATGCATCCCTAAAGTAATTTCACTCTTCCATAGGGAATTTCACTTTTCTAACAACTCAACCATAGCTATTTGTCATAACTAAAATGAATCACAGTCATACAGGGCCCACAATGAGAATTCCATAAAATAAGACAGTTTTTCATAAAATAGAACAGGTTGTTTTTATTTTTTTAATAATTGGGTTTTTTCCTATGACTTTATAGATTATTTCATACTCCTCAAAGCAAAAAGGTAAGCTAAACATTTTTATAGGATTTAGAGGCAGAAATATTTTCATGAAAAGTTGTATAAATCTTGAGTACTAGTTTCCAGAACGTTTGAACTGAATGCCTTCTACTGCTGCATGTGCTTGTTACCTTATAGATGTGTAAATGTGGCACATAAAAATAGGATTATTTCAAGTGAGATTTTGAAAATCTGTCTTGAGCTAGACCATTATCAGAATGACAGAAATCTTGAAGAATTTTATGAAGGCAACACATGTGAAGATGTGATCCTAAAATTCAAATAGAGGTAAACGCTGTGTCTGATAAGGGAAACAACTATGTATCTAAAAGAAGAACCCCCAGCAGAATGTTTTTGTATTCAATTTGTCATGTTACATTAATGAACATATTGTTCTTCTATTTTTCCTAGTGTGTTGTATTTGCTATGACATCTGGTCAGATGTGGAATCACATCCGTGGACCACCATATGCACATAAAAATCCTCAGAATGGACAAGTGGTGAGTTGATTATTTTAATTTTATTTTTATGGGAAACATTATATAGACAATCAGTTGTTAAAATTAGTCTAGAATTGCATATAATTGCAGTTCCATAGTCCTGTATGGCAGTCTGTCAGAGTCTTAAGTCTCTAGTTGCAAGCAGAGTCTGTTTTGGCATTTCAGATGTTTAAAAGGTGCTACCATCTGTGATTTGAACAATGACTGTGTTTTTCAAAATTCGCTCTATGAGGCTCCCAGTTGTAGTGAATGTGTTATAAATTGTTCCATGCAACAAAATTTCTCCTGCCCAATGATAAACACAGATATTCTGTATTTTTGTAGGAACATGCTCCCTCACATAGTGAAAAGCAAATTTGTGTTGTTTTTTTCCTTTCAGGCTACATTTACACAAACCTTTGAGGTTTGTAACTTCTTACCTTCCTCTCCAGAGCATTTTAGTTAGAAAAGGAGATGCCAGATATGTTCATGTGCTTTGTACCATTTTCCATCATGTTTGTAACTCTCCCACTGAACATTACGGATTGCTTTTTCCTGTATCTCTTTGCTCCTTCAATTTAAATTATTTATCAGCTTTGCCAAGTTGACTGTTGCAAAAATTACTGTTATATCCTGCAACTGCTGCTTTTGAAGAATTTTATTTGCTTCTTCCTGCTAACAAATTAGGAAATGTTCATCAGATTTCAGAAAAATAGACTTTCTTTGCCTACTAGGAAAGTAAAGAGGACCTTGTCTAGTTTCTACCACTCTTTGTTCTTTACCACTTTTCAAGCAATTTCTTGGGAAGGAATCTACAGAACTTGCAATGAACTTAGCTATCAGGAAGCTTTTTCTTAACTAGTAGCCTGTTGAGCTATTTTCAGCTTTGGCCATCACTAGTTAAAGGAAACTGTCTTATTCCTTAAAGAAAAAATTGTTTTAAGCTCCCTTTATGTCAAAGCTTAATTGGAATAGCAAAAAATTATGTTTCAAATTTGATTACTAATCTGAATTTATGCATTTACATTTTATCCTTTTAATAGCATATTTATGTAATCAAGTGACAGGATTTCATCTATGAACTTTGTTATTCAGAAATAAAATTATGATGTAATAAATAATCCTAATAAAACACTGTTTGTGAAAATTTAGAATTTTTCATTACTGCCTTGCAATATTAAATTTATGATGCTTTCCTATAAATAGACAGAAAGGAGAAATACTGCATAGAAAAAGCACTGTTAGTGAAAAATTAGTTTTTACCATATCCAGTTTTATACACATTGCCTGTTTCAAAAACCTGTTTCTGAAGTATACCCTACATTTAATAATTTTAAAATACTCCTGAATTTGTACTGGCTTGTCTAAGTTTTCAGAGTGTGAACTCTTATCCTGAGTGTCTGAAAAGCTGCTACTTTGGGTATGTTACCACACACAACTAAATAATGGAAATAATGGTAAAGATGTTTGTAAATTCTAGATACTAACCTATTTTATTGGTCAACATACATACATTCTTTTCTGGCTTTGCTGCATTATATGACTTGAGGTAAGTTATTTGTGCCTCCAGTTTCTGTCTCTCCTTGTTCATATGTGTCAGTACTCTTACATCTTTGGAGCTATATCTGTGTCAGTAAGTAAAACCAGTCAGCTTAGTTAGTATTCTATCAACCTTTACCTATTTTACATTGTGGATATTTTTTTTTAAATGACACTTTTGAACATTTTTCTATTTCATTTCTCTAGCACTTATCTATGTTTCTGTGAATTTGAAGTCATAAAGGTTCTTATCTAACACTTCTTTGAGATTTACTCAACCATAGTAATTCATGTAACACTTTTTGAATTATTTCAGCCACTGCTGTCTTTACATTTGGATGAAATTTAACTCATCACTTCCTTTCCAATGTCTAGCATTTCACACCAATTCCCAATCTGTGTGCCAATTTTGTAGAAGGATTACTCGTATGTAAAACTTTGTTGACAGTCTTACCATGTAAATTTCTGGTTTTAAGAGAATTCACAGAATAGCTCACCAAGCTTAATAGTTTTATTGTTAGGTTCAAAATTACTGATTCTTAGTTTTCGTTCCTTCACAGAGGAGCTAGTGATTCAGTTCTCTTCAGTTCAGCCTGATATGCCAGCAGACTTTGAAGAGGGTAATAGTCTGTCTTCATAAACTGTTCCTTTCCTCAATTATCTCCTATTATATGCTTTGTTCTTGCTGTAATTTTAGATGACAATTTCTTCTTAAATTCCTCTTCGTTTTTTTTTCCCCAAAAAAGATAAAAAGACATCTGTTTGCTTTGCCTACACAACAGTACTTAGTATTGCCAGTGTCTTGTGCAAGTAATGTTACCAGTTCTTAAAATTTTTGGCTTGTGCACTGCAGTTATTCTTTGCTTGATTGCCTAAACTACTTTAACTCTGTGATTGTATTTTTGAAGCTTTTAAACCATGTTTTTTATTTCTGCGTAGTCTATTTCATGAAGTTGATGTGCTCTCTTATTGAGGTTGTTGCAGTTCATTCCTTTATTGCCTGTTGCCATCAGCTAATTTCAGGTTTTGGGTCCACATGAAAGCAGCATCAATTTTAATGTAGAAAGCTGAATCACACTGTTTACTATTTCAGTTCTGGTTTAGGTGGGTGAAACTGGTGCAAGTTTTCTGCCTTAGCACATACTTTATTTCTGTTTAATTTCTGAAGTCGTTCATCTTTTCCCAAATCGTTTTGGTAGGACTAGGCCCTTACTGACTGTGTGACACTAAAATCTGTTCCTGTTTTACTGGGACTGACGGTGATGACTAAACATCCTATTGGTATCTGTGTATAAAGACTTGTGAGTGTTCTGATTTTTATTCAGAACTTGTTCTGTATAGAGCTGGTGGTGAGATGAATAGAGAGCTGGAGAAAGCAATTACATGGTTTTGAGCCTTCTGCAGAGGTGGTTCTGCTGCTGTTTAATTGACCTACTAGCAAAGAATTCTCATTAGATTTCCATCAAGCTTTTAATCAAATATCAGCAATGGCTAAGAAAGCATTTATGTATATCTGTCTATGGATTAACAATTTTTTTTAATTTTGCACAGAAATTGCACTGTTTGTAATGTACAATGTGCTTAAGACTGCATCTTTAAAATGATTGAAATTTTGCTGTAAAGGAGAACAGGGCAAAGGACAAGCTTGATCTAAAATACTGAATTAATATGATTTCCAAAGCTTATAATTTTCTTTCCTTCTGACAAGAAATTGCTAGAAGTTGGAAAAGTTTTTGTGTGAGCAGGAAAGTACAATGTTTTTATTACCTGTTATTAGGTGGTTTTCCTACATAAACTGCTTCTTTGTGGCATGGACAATGGTATTCTTTGCCATTATAATAATTGGATATTTTTTTAATGTCTTATATTTAAAAGGTTGTTAAAATTACTTAGCTCTAACACAAGTGATGTCCTTATGAAACAATTTATCTTTTAGATAGAATGCCTTGTAATATCATTTTAAATATAAACATTGTTCCAATGTAGAGTTATTCATCCTTTCTCCCCTCTCCCCACACTTATATTTCACAGTTTTATAACCACTCATCTTTATTCACTTTTCTTGCTGATACAGATATGTGAACATGTGTATGTGAATATGTGAGCATGTGTATGTTTCTGAAGTTAAATGAAAAATATATTTGACTCTTGGATACCATTTTTGCGTTTGTCAATGAAAGTTAAGGTACTCTGAAAAGTGTGTGTGTGTGTGTGTGTGTGTGGCTCGGCTTCACGAACGAAGATTTGGGAAGGGCTGTCCCCACGTGGGTGTGCCCTTCCAGCCTGCGCAGTGGATTTTAGGTGAGGCTCAGCGTGCGCAGAACTGGCCCCACCGTTTAAGTCCTGAGGTTCATCTGCCACGGCCGAGCGAGCTTTGACAGTGACAGTGAAGTCCTCAGGACTAGAACCTACAGCACCCAGTATTTCCCAGGAGGTCTCCCATCCAAGTACTAGTCCGGGGCTGACCCTGCTTAGCTTCCGAGATCTGACGGGATCGGATGTCAGGGAGGCATCTGAAAAGTTTAAGCTAAGAACATTAGGATTCTTAATTCATGTTAGTCCTCTACTGCTAAGTAGGATAAAATGTCCCTTACTAAGGTTAATTCTTCATAGTTTCTGATATAAATTTTTTCATATGAGTCTAATTAAAATATATGGAACTATTTCTTGAAACAGTTTTAAAGAATGACTCTCCCTTTGAAGTTTAATAAATCACAGTAAATACATAGTCCTTTTGCCTTCAATGTGTCTGAAAGACTGTTTGAAGTACAGTTGGCCAAGATTGTCTTTTTAATGCCTGACTTTCCTGCAAGTGGCAGCATTGTTTGATAACAGTTTCTATACATACAGAATTCACTTTAATGTGGTATATTATTATATATTTGTCTTGCTTTTCGATAAAAAAGAGATCATACAGGTTATTATGTCAGTATCTGACATAAGGTATGAGATAGGTCTGACTTTTATCACAGCAATATTTTGGTGCATCTGTTGACACTAATCACAACCACAGTATTGTTTAAAATACTTCTTCAAATTTCAAAGGAATAGCTAATTATTTATATTAACATGCTGGAAAGAAATGAGTTGTGCATTATTTATGTTCTGAGTATTTTTAATGAGATAGCTTTCCTGTGGTTATCAAACCAATGAATCTATTCAGAAGCTACAAGAGGTAAAGGGTTTTGCAGGCCTTTAAATTAAACTTCTGTTGTGATTTAGTCAAAAAAGTTAACAACTGGCAGTGTAAGGTGTAGAACTAGTATAAAACAATCTTAATTCTGTTAACAGCTCAGCACATTAGCAACTGGGCAACATCATATCTAAACTACAGTGGGGAAAATTATTAACCTGTGTAAGACATCTGTCCTAATTTTGAGATTGCAAGGGTGATTGTATCTGGCATTCTGTATAACATATGTTTCTACCTTGATATTAGAACAGGGAAACACAATCTTTTGTACTCTTTTTTTTATTGTGGGAAGAAAAGGAGGCAGGAAAATGGTCCTGACAGAAGGGTTACTGAGATGAGGCATTAGAACCTCATTGTGTTCTTAAAATGGTCAACTCTGGATGCATATATGCTGTAAAAGTTCACATAGTACCATTGCGTTGCGATGGCTGTTATTTTATCTCAGTAAAGGTGGAGGGTGTTCTCATCAAGTCAAAACTTGATTTTAGACAAGTAATGACTCAGCAAGTAGTCTATCATCATGAAAACCAATAAAGTTAAATAACCCCCCCCCAACCTTCCAAATTTTAATTCCTTCTTGTAACAACAGAAATCCAGTTTTAATTGACTTATACCACTTTCAACTCATAAATGCCCCTTGTCCACCAGTCCTTACCTTCCTTTTGCTAAGTATAGATGGGCTCCTAGAATCGTTTGGAGAAACTGTTTTCTGTAGAAGAGCACTTTCTAGGTCAGAAGTCAAGAGACCTCAAATATTTGGTTATGAGACATCTGAAGATAGAATGATAATGCAATACAGTACAATATACTTTAAGACAAAAAACCAGAGTGACCCATCGCAGAACCCGGTCCACGTTGTTCTGTTACTACTAGAACAAGAGCCGTTTTCTTAAATCCAGCTTAAATGTCTGGCTGGAATCTAGTTTTTCTGTCTCCTCAGAGTTTACTGATTGTGTGGATGTTAAAAGATAAGAGCTATCTCTATAAAATTAGTGTTGAATGGAAGGTAACTTTGAAGATTGCCTAGTCCAGCTGCTTGCTCAGAGGTGTTCAGGTTATTCAGGACTTTGTCTAAGAGAGTTTTGGATGTCTCCATGGTCAGAGATTCCACAGCCTGTTCCAGTGTTTGACCATCCTCAGCATTCTTTTAGTTTTACCATTTAATTTATTTTTATCTTTTGTTTTTAATTTCCCTCAGGAACAGTCAAAGTAAATTTTATCCTTCTCTTCAGTAAAAGCTGATTTAGTTCTTAATTAGAATTCAACACTGACATTAATAAAATTTGGACTTAGCCCAGCAGCACAACTTTTCAGAGCTCCTGACAGTATACTTTTGCTTAGGTGACACTGGCATTATTACTGTATCACTGCATTATCCACACTGGAAACAAGAAAACATTAGTCCTGGAGTAGGCAGAGATTTTTCTCTGTATAGATTCTGCTCTTGAATAGAACCATGCAGATATGCTTCCTGTGGCTATTAAGCAATTTAAGCATGTTTGTTTTCTTCTAAAATCTTAAGCTTTGAGAGAGGGTAAGGGAGGAGGAAAGGAGCATATTTTCCCTATTGCACAACACCATCTTTCAGTCTTGCACTATTTTTAATGGATTATTTTATGACTCTTACATATTCCCTGTAGAAAGCTAATCTGCAGTACAAGGGTGCAGATGTTACTTTTGCTGAAGTAAGATTTCAGCAGCTAGGAATTGTCTTCTGAACTCCTAAGCAAGTATGAAAATATTTTCTATCCTGCAGAGCCTTCTAGAGCTGTAGATCTGGTGCATTTTTATGTTGATGAGCTCTTGCCTTTCCAGATAGTTTTGTTAGTAAGCTCTAATGCTGTCATTTCAGTGTAACAGGTTCGATTTCTCTTATGCCTGTGAACAATGTCAAGAAAAGAAACGTGCATTTGACACTATTAATGTAAATGAAGTAACAGTTTAGACAGTCCTTCATGGACTAATTCACCCATTATTGCTGCTTCAGAGAGGCACCTTTTTATTGTGGTTATTTTTTAATGGTGACTTTTTATCAAACATAAGGAACTTTTGATTTTTTTGTTTTTAAGCTTCAAGGCAATAGTTATTTGCTACTTGATATTTTATTAAATATAAAATAATTTTGTATGTTTTCATGGAAACAAAAATTATTCTGGCTTTTTTTGTCTAGCTCTGGTGCCAGCTTTAATTCTTTTCTTTGGCTGACCTTTCATGTTAACTGACTGTTCCTGAAGGAAGATACAGTAGAAGAAATAAGGACCAAATTAAAAGGTAAACTAGAAAGTTTTATTGTACATGTAGTTTGTTCTTC
The DNA here is from genome assembly GCF_047495875.1 of Pithys albifrons albifrons. Lineage (NCBI taxonomy): Eukaryota > Metazoa > Chordata > Aves > Passeriformes > Thamnophilidae > Pithys > Pithys albifrons. Next base: position 45,805,777 of record NC_092462.1, on the reverse strand, counting down.
TGTGCCTCTAAAAGGCACTAGAGTGGTACTATATATCCCACCTATTAGATACCAATATTTAAGAGTTCCTGAATATTAAATTTCAGGTTATCTGTTCTTCTATTTTTTTGAATAATTTTTTAAAATAATGTAGTTAGGCACAGACACACATACTGCTTTCATTATTTTCCTTTTGAATCATTATGAACATTCTTGAGGTTAATGATGTTACTACTATGCTTATTCATGTTTTTTCCCTACTGCCTAGCAGCAGAAGGTTAAACAGAGTCTGAAACTCAGTAGCTAAGGAACCAGTTTTGTCTTCAGCTGATGTGTTCAGATAGGCAAAACTTACTCCTATACTACAATGAAAATAAAATAAGCTGGCACTTGGGAAGGTTGCACATATGAACAGAATGTGGGAGTAGGTACTCTGGTACAGGCAAGGGTTGACCGCTGGCTTAAACTTTTTGTTGTTGTTGTTTGGTTGGGAGGGGTGTTGTTGTTTGGTTTTGTTTTCCCAAGACACTAGTAAAGTTGTCACTAATTTTTATAACAGTAGACCTATTCAAAGCAACTCTAAAAATCAGCTAGAGGGAACGTGTGTATTTATTTTTCTTTTGGCACAGTGGTGCTTCAACCGCAGAAATGAAATTTTTTCCACCTGTAGAACAAACAACTAGAGTCTTTGACTAAATTAAGGACCTTGTTTCCTGATTTTTTTTCTTTTTTGCATTTCTCAAATTAATTTGTATAGTTCATTTATCTAATATTCTTTGGTTGATAATGTACTTCTGTTAATTGTAATGGTTGTAATTATAAAAGAAGTTGAATGTATATATATTTTTTTTGACTTCTCAATAGTTATTGTAAAATTTCTTGGAAATATAAAAACTGTTTTGCCGATTCTATAATGCTTATGTCATCAAAAATGCCATACAACATATGTTAGTAATATTAAAGCTTTCTGCTCTTCTGTTGCGTCCAAAGGACAAGTTCGAGCTATTGGGATTCTGTTCTAAACTATTGGATGAAAAGTTTGGTTGGTTTCTTGGTTTTTTTTTATATTAGTTCCAGTTAGGTCTTACTCACAGGACTAGCTTACATGGCTATCGCATTATCAGTGCTTATGTTTAGAAGCAGATGTTGCTAAGTCAGTTCTCTTGCTGTGGCTGTGTAACTGACAAAGCTGTGTTTATCAAAAAAGTCACAACAAATGTTTTAAGGGAATTTTCCAACTGCTTTGTCCATATTCTTGGAGTATGAGGAGGTGATAATTTAACTTCTCTCCTCCTTTCTGGTCAACATATAAGCTTTCGTTATGTCCACATTGTTGGGAAACAAGTTCACAAAAGGAGTAGGCTTTACACAAGGAATTATTTTCGTTTTACACTACTCTTTAGACAAGCACATTTGTCTGTCACTTGAAAAGCCATTGCAGAACTGTCGCACTTCTTAGACTTTGCTTCTGCATAACACAACTGAGATTGATCTGCTCTTTAAAAGTTTTAAAGACATCGTGTTTCAAACTTATATTATGCACAGAAGTGAATTGAGAAGCAGATTTTGTGTGTGTCACCTATTCTTAGTATTCAGTATCACAGAATCAAACTTTCATATTTATTAGAAATACACTATGGTTCTTCTGTATATATTTGTACTGGAAAAAGACATTTTTCACTTCCCCTTAAAAGTCTATCATTAAAATTTATACTACAGCTGTTAAAGGCTGGAGCACTTCAGATACAGTGCAAATTTGAAAAGTTCTTTGCTGACAGTCTTGCAAGTCTAGCTTTTGAGCAGTAAACAAAACCATGAAATAATTATCTTGTTCACAGGTCCTGAGGTCGCTTAGCACAGCAGAATGTTCTACATTAAAAAGAAAAAATAGGATTACCATTTAAAAGAGGGAAGTTCTCTGCATTTACCAGCCTCTCATACTTTTCATTATGGGTCAATTTAATAAAACAAAAATTTGGTTTATTATTTTCTTTTTTATAATCACTATTCTAAAAAACATTTCAAACAAAAAAAATGTATTCCATAGTTCATATTAACCAGAATAATCACTCTTAGATATCTAAAAGTAGGAACTGTTTGTACTTTTCTGTATGGCTAAATACTAGAATAATTGAAAAAAAACAATTTTCAGAGTAGTTCTGTTATTTGTTTTGTTCGTAGACAGAGAACACTTCAGTGAATGGTGTAATGATTGAATAAACACCATCTGATCTTGTCCAGTGCTGTCATTTAAGATACTTTTAATGCTGGAAGGGAGGAGACAATGACATAGACTATCTTTAGAAGATATGTAGGTGTACTGACATTAAAATGCCTTGAGTGTAAAATTCAAGCTTCAAAATTGAATGCAGAAATATTTGGACATGTCAGAACTCACAGCCCTTTTGTGTGGTCCTTTAAAGAATTGGAGAGACTTTTGTAAACAGCGTTAGCTGTTGTAATTTCGGAATGTGCATTTAACTAGAAGTATGCTACAGCAAATGGACATTGGATCAACTGTGCAGTTTAATAATTGGTTTTAGGAACTGATTTAAGAATAGAATTGAATTAAATTTAGTCTTGCTGTTAGTCATTTAAAATCCCAATAATTGGTCACTTGCATTATTTTTAATTAGTTCTGGAAAACAGCGGACCTCAAGGATATGATGTGAATGTATATGCCACTTTCAGTATTTCTCTCAGAGGCCTTTCCACCGTATTCCTCTCATCCCTTAAACTGCACTAGATTGAATTCAGGCCTACAAATATTTTTGCAAAGCTCAAGTAACTGCAAAAATAGAAACAAAAACTTTAGTTTGTATTTCTTCTGGCTTTTTCTCCTATTTGTTTAATTTCATGATTCCCTAACCTTGCTAAAATATTGGAAAGCTTCATTTACTGAATAATCAACAATTGAAATGCTTCCAAACAAGCCTCTTTAAAGCCAAGGAAAAAAAATTGTAGAGGTTAGAGACATTCAAACTGCTGTTATTCAGAGGATTATTTTTTGTATTAATTGAAGAACATACCTTCCAGAAAAGATAGCATATATTGCACAGGACAGAATGAATCCTGAAAATAGACAGCACAACAGGAATAGTAAATGTACAACAGCAATTTGAAAAAAAAAAATAAAAAGGATAACTGGGGGCAAAAAAACCCCACAGAAACAACTTCCAACAGAATCCTAAATTTTACTGTTAGAGATGACAAGTACATCTGCTGATATATTTTATGAACCTTTGTTCAGTGGAACTTACTCTCTTTGAGAGTTAATGAATAATGTAATGTTGCATTATTAACATTAAGTACCAAGTTAACAAGTTCAGTCCATATACATGGTATTGGTTTGAATTGCTTTCCCTCTCCTTTGCCCCTTAATTTTTACTTTTTTTTTTCATTCTACCATCTACACCATTTTATACAGCTTTCATACACGAAATAGCTGTAAAGCCTAATTCATAGGGCTTGAGTATGCAGAAACAGGAGTGCCCTTGTATGTTGTCTCATCACTGGCAAGCATATCTTATCAAAATCTTTGACTTTAATTAAGCTTTTGCTCCCAGCCTTGTTTTACAGTGTTGTTTTACCACCTTTTGTATTCACGTTAAGTTTTTAATTATTAGGAGAAGCACAGATGCAACACTTACACTGAATTTTTTAATAGGCAGATCAAAGTAATGAATCGTATTCAGCCCATACTTATATAGTGGATATCTTTTTCCTGTCTGAGTTCTTTTCATACAGTAAGAACACAATCTGTGGAAATCCTTCTGTCTTTTGAAGTGTGTAACTTGCAGTTCTTCCTGTGTAGTGGTTGTTTTTAACTCAGTTCTTTTCTGGCCCCAACGGAATCCATTAGTACCAATTTTTGCACTGAAGTCATCAACTTGAAACTTAATAAATTCATCCAAAGATCTAGCGTTCCTTTACGTGTTTTTAAATGGCCTTCTCTCTCTCCCATCGAGCCAATTATTCAATGTGCTTATAGAGTTTGTTCCAAATCCACTTTTTTTTCCAGCTTTACAGGTAACAGAATGAATTGCTACAGTCCAGATAAATAGATACAGTAACATGTAATTTTTGTCAGAAGCATAATTACCTTAAGAAAGGAATGCCTGATAGATCTGGTACCTATCTCTTTGGATTAAGTGTGCTGCATTTCATCTCAATTTCACGTTCCTTCATATATTTACGTGTTCTTTAGTTCCAAATTTATTTAGAAACATTCAATGTTGTTGAAATTCTACTTCCTTCTTTCCAGGAGGGGTGTGGTTTTTGTCTATGCTATTCTGTAGATTTGCACTAGTGTGGTCAGATAGACTTTGCTTGATTATGTACATCAAAAATTAAATTGTTATTGAGCTTTAAGATCTATTTATTAGTTTTGGAATTCTACTTTTTGAGGTTTCTTTCAACTTTTTATGTGGTATAGATGCACTCAGCCAGCTGTGGATGCTTGTATCATTTTTATTCATAATAAACATTCACAGAATTCAGAAGGAATTATTACCACTCTTTACTGTATATTAACTTGTTCTCTGTTTTAATGACTGAAATTTATCTGTTAGCATTTCATTTGCAGAGCCACCTCAGTTTGCCTCCTAATAGCTTTCATTTTATTCCTAAACTCCTTGACCTTTTAAGAGGGAAATGTATTTGCTAGTTAGTCTCTTTCCATTCTTTCTAAGCTCTGATTGTTCATTGCATTTTATTTGGGATTATTAATCAGTTCTAGAATATTTTCCTTAAAGGTCACTAATTTATTTATTTACTCATTTATTTTTAAGATATGCAGGATATAGGTTCAAGATAACTTAAGAAACTTGAATAGTTAGTGTCTGACTCATTCAGTTCACCAAAATTTTCTAGTATGGATGATTTCCCTCATGAATTTTCCATTTCAGCTGAGCTCTTTTGAAATGTAAAAATCTTAAATTGAAAGTTTAAATCTGTTATTATTAATATTTCAATTTGTTCTACTGAATCAACTCAAGTCATTTTACCTGAAATTATTTTATGTTTCCTGTGTCTTTACAGTGCCTTTTTTATCTGAAAATGCACTTAAAATATTATTGCTTCTTGTGGAACTTGTGGATGCATTTAAATGTCATGAGTGGGAGTGGAAGGCTTAGACAGAATTTATTAAAGGAGTCCTGCCCTTGAGTCATGAGGTGCAGAAAGGACTTCCTTGCTTTCTAAACCCCTTTTCAGAGAAGAGTCAAGGTGCTCCTGAATCCAATCTTAGCCTTGGATTTTGTCAATGATTTGAATTTAAGGAATTGCAGAGATGGGATGGAACTACTTTGTCCCGCAGGTTTTAATTGTTGGCAAAATAAGACTATATATATGTAAACAAATAATTTATTATTGCAAATGATCAAAGAACTTAATCAGAATTATTTACTATACAATCTAAAAGCTAAAGATCTACTAGCAGGGTATTGTAAAATAGGATAGCGCACTATATTGAAGCAAGTATTGAAGCAATTATATTAAAGCTAGCAGAAAGAAATAATTATTAAGTAGAGCTTTGATATAACTCACTCATACCGATGCTTGTAGTGAGATCTCTTCCTCTTGACCTGGAGGAGTATCCTTGGAGGGCACCCCCAGCCAAGGGAGCAACCTGGAGGAGTATCCTTGGAGGGCATCCCCAGCCAAGGGAGCAGTCTCCACCCATACACCCAAGAAGGGTTATGTCAGAAGAACCTTGACTATGAAAGGGGACTGGAGTTTTATACTATAGAGTGATTGACTGGTAGTCACAGATCTACAGGCTGGCAGACCAGCTTATCTGCCAAATCCTGTTTCAAAAGCGGGATGTGTATTTGAAGTCTGGTGAACCAGGATGGTTTTAGCATAACTTAACACCCAGACAGCATCCTGGCTCCAGCAGTTGAACTTACATGATAGCTTTCATAATGGCTTGCATAGTATGCATTCTCTGACTGGATTTTAGATCTTATCAGGCTGGGACTATCCTGCCACAGTCCCCTGCTTGACTACAGTCATCTCACAGCTGCTCAAGGTTTGTGCAGTCCATTGAACCAAAGAGAAAGTAGTGTGATATAGAACCACTTGAGATGTGTATAGTATGGAGATTGGATTTGTAGTATTAATATGCACTACTCGCTAGTAAAGACATAGCTGTTCAGTCTTCAGCAGCTCAACATAAACATCTTTACATTAGTAATGGTGCTATTCTTCCGGTCAAATTTTTAAATTTGCTTTGATATGAAGGGTGATTTTGAGCAAGAGGCTCTACTTCAGTGGAGATTTCAATCATAGATTTACACCTGATACGCCTTTTCCAAAGAGGTGTGTCTTATATTTTGTCATGCATGTTCTAGTAAAGCATCATTAAAGGAATATATATATCTGTCTTGTTGATATATATATATATATGAAAATGAACAAAAGCTAAGATACACCTTTGAGTTATTTCTGCTTTTTAGTAGCACTATACTGCTTTTTCCTCTATTTCTTGAAAACACCAAAAACACCTGTAGGCTCCTCAGAATCTTGACTTAAACACTTTGTTTTCATAATTTAAGGGCTTTGCTATGTCATATGAGAAAATATATTGTTTGTCTACTAAGGTGAAGATCTTTCGTCTTCAATCTTGTCATTTTCTATTGACGATGGAAATGCCACTTTGAGTGAATGTTTAGAAAATGACTGTACCAAAGGGTGAACTGCTTTCTTCATTCCAAATTTGTAAAGCAGTTTTGGTGTTGAGAAGAGATTCTAAATTATGTGTTGGGGAGGGGTGGGGGAGTGTCTGTATGTAATTAATAGCTAACTCAAATTAACAATAATTTTAATGAGTACTTAAATTTATCATCTTGACTTACTTTAGGTCTTCTAGAGATAACTTGATGCAGTTTTTGTTTCATTATAAAATATAATTTCTCAGCTGAGAAACTATAAAAGTAACTTAATACCTAAATGCTATTTATGTGTGATAATAATTTAAAAAAATATATTGTGCCCTTCGTACATAAAAAAACTTCCATTGTGAATTTTCTGTCATATTTTGAAGTATGACAGTGGGTGAATCCTGGCCTCCTTTTTCATATATGTATTTCCAATATGCTGTGAGAGTAACTTGCTTTTTTAACATGCTGTGAATATAATTTTCATGTATTTAGCACGTCATATTATAGAAATATTTTTATATCTTCTTACATGTGACTTTCAAACACTGTTTTTGATCCTTTAATATTTTTATAATTCTTTACAGCTATTCCGAAATTTTAGTAAAACTACATATTCAAATTGATATATAGATCCTAGACATAATCAATTTAAAAAATTTAATCTCTTAACAGAACTAACATTTTGGTGTGTATAGTTATATTTCCTAATTGCAGTGTTTCTTCATTTTAAAGATCAATTCTATTATTCCTGATGTTTTTATTTTAATTTGGCAGGCTTAAAAAAGGAAGAACACTTTCAGTTGTACAGTAATAGTTCCATTTTAATATCTACCCAAAAATACTGCATTTCTCAACAGAGAGTTTGCCAGAAAAGGATTGTTAGATGATATTGAAAACACCAGTTGCAAGGGAGACAAAAGAATGACCTTCAAACTTTTTCTGACTTTGCCTCTTATCAGTCATTCAAGTGTCAGAGTCATAATGTGAATACTCAAGGAGGCTTTGAATTGTCAATAGAGGAAGCGTTATATTTGCTGGAGAAGAAGAGATAACACTATTATCAGTGCTTTAGAGTGTAGCCAATTTCTCATTGCATGTACTGAAATACAGTTTTTAATATAGTTTAGATATTAATGTAATGATAAATATGTCAGACTGTTAAGCTAAATTCTGAATGTTTCTGTCAGTTCTGATACAGTATGAAATTTTACTCTAGTCTCTTTCAGAGGTTTTTATGAGCACTTTATTGGAAAAAAAAAGTAATTTTCAAACACATTTCTAACCTCCTCTTTAGGAAATTGACACTAAATATGTGTTCCTTTCTGGGATGTGTGTTGAATTGTCAGCCAGTTAGAACTTCAAAGTTTAGCACTGGAGAATAAACATACAGAATAAAAGCTAGCACACTGTATAATATGCAAATACTATTACAAGCTATTGATGATCACCATAGTGTGATTTTTTTAATAAGGCTTTCAGGCCCTGTGTTCTGTACTAATTCTCAGTGCATTCGAAAGTATTGTGCAAATTTTGCATGGTAATAGAATTGTGCTAAACTTTTATATGTGGGCCACTTCAAAATTGTTAATATTTACATTAAAATTAATCAAGGGCTTAACCCACTGCTGGTGGACTGTAGAGAGCTAGAAAAGATTTCATTTCCATTGATGTATAGGTCACTGTTAGCAATATGTCAATTATTCAAGATAATGTCTACAGAATTATGTGTTAACTACAAGATACAGGTAGCCTTGTGAATCTTTACTGCATTTAGATTTCTGAAGCAGTATTTGTGTTTTACTTGAATGAAATTCTCATCTCTAATCTTCTAATGTACAGATTAGCAAATAAAGATTGACAGGACTTGGGGTTTCACCGGCAATCTCAAATATCAAATGTATGAAAATAGCCCTTAATATCTAATAAATCGTTACAACAATTAAAATCCAAAAATCATCAAATATGCTAATTGTCTGGAGGATTCTATGTAGGCAGAATTGTGGCCCTGATGAAAGCTAGGTCTTGTTAAGATCATACAAAATAGTCCATATTTTGTGATTGTTGGAACTATTTATTACTGCATATAATTCTTCCTTTGGTGCTAACCCAAATCTTAACACAGTCTGTGTTTCCCTGTTAGCATCACTTAAAAGGCTGATAACAAACATATTGTTTTTGAAAAGAAGATTCCAAATTAATTCATACAATGTCCTTTAGATCACTTTCAGTTGTTGTGCCAAGAGCTCTGCCGGTTGAAAACCTCAGTGTCAGAGTATTATAAGGTACATAGCTGATAATATTTATTTTATACTACATGAAAGGTTAGTCTATAGTATTCACCTTACACAATGAAGGCTAAATTTTGGATTATTTCCACTTTGTTGTTCTTAGTTGCCTTATCTCTATCCTGACTATCTACCTGCCTTCACGAAGGCAAAAGTGGTTGAAGCAGTGGTTAAGTGCATTCTTTCTCAATTTTCCTGTTTGTAATAGAGTAACTAATTGAACTAAAAAAGATAAAAATGTTAAAAGTGTTAAAATCTTACACCTAAACTGGTATTATTTTCAAATATATACTTTCATATTTCTCTCTGTGTCTTAGGTTGAATCCTAGTAATTTTTATAGTTCTTATAGGATTCAAAACATGAAAAGGAAGTAAAGAAACAATTGAAAGAAATGAAACTGAAGAAACAAGACTGATGAGAAATATTTCACTTTTTACCCAACTTTTCTTTCAATTATTTAGTTTGTATAATGATAATGTACAGTCTTCTTTGAGGAAGTGTCACCTACCAGGGCAGTTTAGATAGCAGTGATTCAGTTCAGCTTTTTTGCTGTGGAAGGTCATTTTTTTTTTCCAAAGCATATGTTAAAGACTGTCTTCAAAATTCCGGATACATGGGGAAGTAAAGAAACTTTATTCAAAATGCTCTGACAACAGCACAGGTTTACTGGTAATGTTTTTACTTTTGATATCACAGGCTAACTTTTAAAAATAAAAATATTACATCTTTAAGATAGCTAAATAAATAGTATCCGTATTTGAAGTTGTTCTTAGCTTTTTGTTAAACAGCTTATCTGCTTTGAAGGACATCATAAATAAAAATCAAAGAACCCGTCATGAATCTTGAATTACTGTTAGGATGAGGCTGGAATATACTGAAATGTCTGGAATGACCTCCATCCAGAAGCATAGCATCATTCTTTTTCAATGATTCTAATCAGTGTTTGCTGAAAATGGGATGAGGAGTTGATGCCATAGATTAAAGAGTGGCACTCACAAGTATTTTATAGCAAACATTACAAAATAAGTCATGTGTCATTTTTCTTAAATATGATTTCTTTGTCTCTCTAATGTATGAGGTTTTCTCATTTAACATAAAATGTTATATCAATACTGATATTAAATACTGGTATCAAGTCAGTGATTTTGTACAAAACTGGTCACCTCTATTTAAGGATTATTGGAAGCTGGCCCAGAACAGGTCAAAAGAATGGGAATTTTTTTTTCATCATTAGTCTGTGACTATGACAATAAAGTTAAGCCTAAAGTTACTTGAAAAATTGCTATGAAGCATTTATGTCTTATGATGACTATCTAGATATTTATAATTTCCAGCGTTATTTGTGAATTTTAAAGATACTTTTGTACTAGTTTGTAACACATATATTAATTGCATGGGGTTTTTTATCCCTAGTTCAAGAAATATATAACTGAGTGGAAGGAGTAGATATAGGAGTGAAAAAGATAAATCTTTCTGATAGCTGAAGTAAACCATTTCTTGGGATGGTCAAATGGATTAGTTAAGAATAATAGACTGCTTACAGAAACTTTGAAAATGTGGAAGCTTTCAGATATATGCAATTTTTTACCACATATATGAAGATATTATTGAAAGAAAATAAAAAATGTTTTCTGAGGTACATTTTTAATGTAAATAATGAGAGTTACATCAGAGCTATAAGATCTCAAGGTTTTTGGTTTGTATTATTTGTTCCCTCATATTCTGGAAAGCTGGTAAGAATCTAAAAATTTAGAGTTCTGTTATCTTAGTTCCAGGGCTGGACAGTTTTTTGAGGGATTAGAGGGGGTTTGGTTGTGGTTTTGTTTTGTTTTTTTTTAATGTGGAAACAACACAAGTCATATGTTCTCATGGCCAGAGGCAGCACAATATCTAGTGGATATACCCCTTTCAGATCTTTCTTTAACAAAGATCTATGGCAAAACCCCAAGCTTACTGGAATTCGTCACCATTCTTAGGAAGCTGAACTATATACAACAGCTTCTAGTTTTTGAGAGGCGTGGGACTCCTTGAAAACTGCATAAATCTAAATAAAAGTTGGGTAGGAGGGAAAGACTTGAGTTTGTCCTCTGTTCATCAAAAAGCTTTTCTGTGAGTTTCATAGGTAGTAAGTTTCCTTATCATACACTTAAAATTTAAATAAAATCTTTAATGTTTAAAGATGTGTTGTCCTTGAAAGCAGTTCGAGGAACATATGCACTTTATCAGAGGTATGTAGTGAATACTTCATTTATGATGAGTTGACTTTCAAGCTAAGAATGGAAGATTTTTTAGTTTACTCCGGAAGGCAGTGGACAATGCAAGCTGTTAAAAGGGAGAGACAGGATGAGGAAATTTAGGGTAGTACAATTTTATGTTGCCAAAAGGAGTAGAGACTTCAGTTAAAGCTTGTTGAAAGAGTTTCTGTTATATTATACTTCTTTAAGTTGCATTGTATGTAATGACAAAGGCAGTTAAACCTGATCCAGTCAGCTCTTGGAAGCTAAGCAGGGTCAGGCCCGGTTAGTGCTTAGATGGGAGACCTCCTGGCAAAACCCAGGGCTGTAGGTTCTAGTCTTGAGGACTTCACTGTCACCGTCCAAGCTCACTCGGCCACGGCAGATGAACCTGAGGAGTTAAAGGGTGGGGCCAGTTCTGCGCACGCTGTGCCTCACCTAAAAAATTCTCTGCACAGGCTGGAAGGGCACACCCACGTGGGGAGAGCCCTTTCCAAATCTTCATTCACAAACCTGAGCCATGCAAATACAGTAGATTGTAGAGATCCTCATGGGTATACATAATGCAAGAGCACAGTGCAGGAGATGTACGTGAGCAGGGGAAACTGTTCTGATAAAACTGAACAAAGCAGATTTTTCTTTAATCAAGGTTCTTTAGATCTTGGGAACAGAAAAGTAGTAAGCATGATTTCTGTAATGGGCAAACTTCCAGATACATGATTAAATATGACACCTTGGGAAGAAGAGCATGGCAATAGGAGGAAGTCTTGCCTCATGTAGGTATTCAAATTCCTTGAAGACATCAACAGGAATGAATGCTACTGCTGACAGTCCACTTGAACCGATGGAAGTTTTGTCATCAGATTTGAAGTTACAGAATGAGTTCTCATGACAAATGACAGGTGTAAATTATTACTTTTCGGGGTCAAACAAAGTCAGCGCTTCTCAGAGGGGTTTGTGATATCATCTTTGCTCTTTACTGTAACTCTTTCCAAGAGCTTGACAGTTTACTTTTGGCCTTAAGTTATTTGGATGGATAGTGAGGGACCAGCTGCAAAGAAGTATATAGGTGGAGTTCTGTGCAGAACTGTGCAAGAGTGTTATCTGCCATTGTATTGCTTTGTTGAAAAAAAACTGTAAAGTGATGTGAATCAAAAAACAGGTCATCCATTTTCTCCCATATAACTAAAATGCCTATAAAATGATTGGTTCTAGGCAAGACTATTTCTGTTCAGGAGCAAGGTCCTTTGGTTAGAATAGCATAATCAAAACAACCTCTAAAACCTCACTGGATAAAAGAGCAAAAAATGTTATGAAAGAGAAGTACTTTTATTATTGTATGTACCGTGTTTCATGCACAGCTTAAATACTGGAAAAAGCTCAGGAGATGACAGGGTAAGCTTAAGTATGGAAATACTTCTGTAAAAAAATAATAACAGACCGATTTAAGTGTGCTCCATTTATTTGAATTAAATTTGAGGGTGACATTTTCAAATGTTTCTACATGTTGGACGGGTATGAACTTCTGCTACGGGATATCGTACATAATAAGTTTTCAGTTTTCAAAAAGCTGCTGTACAAATTTATAGCTATTAACCCCCCTTCAAGATGGTAGTTTTCAAGGTTGTCTGCCCAAAACCAGGAGCATGTCTTGGGGAGGCAGTGGCTTAGGCAGAGATTTAAAGGAACCATGCTGTCATAACCTCAGCATCGGCATTAAATTTGAGTGTCATTTAATAGCATGTGTCTTTGAGTATATGAAAACATGACTTTCGTGCAAAGTAACTCTTCCTTTGTCCAGAGCATTTAATAAAATAATAGAGAAAAATTTGACTTCACGAGATGTGAAAATACTGTAAATGTTGTCACAAGAATAAAGATTTCCAGTAGTCGGTCATTACAAAGAACCTAACGGATTCTTATCATTACATTGCAAGATTGCGGTTTTCTGTGCGGTCACTCTGGAGCTGTCTTTGTGTCATACTAAAATACCCTCTCATAATTTATATGGTGTATGTGCTAACTCACATTCTTTGGAGTTAGCAAGGTGTAAGAAGGAAGGGAAGCAATATGTAATTCTGCTAATACATGCAGTCACAATGCATGCCAGCTGTTCAGATTAGCTTTTGAGGGAATGTGGATCACTGGAGACACATACTGAAAAACAGGAAAGTTGTTGACTAATAGAGATCTCTTAAACTCCTTAGGGAAAGACATAAAAATATACTTCCCAGTGTAGCTTATACTTTGGAGTACATTATCAAGGCAGGTGCTACATTCCCTGGCTATTGGAAGAGATTTTAGGACATGCAAAAGATGCTTAGATGGAACAGCAGGGACTTCCTCCTACTAGCAGAAGTTGAGATAGTAGAGGTAGTACTTAGAGGACTGTGATGGTCTGTTTTCTTCCTGATGTGTGATGAGATCTTCTTCCCTTTACAATCTTTGAGAAGGGTGATAAATGTGTGATACCAGACTGGATGTGGAGCATTAGGAGGATGTCATGAAGCTTCCTCTATGTGTTTTTTTTTTAAATTCCATTGCTTAGTGTAAGCCATATTTTAGTTCACTAAATAATTACTCTCCAGATCAGTTTAGAAGGAACATGGGAGAAAGATATTTCCCACTTCCAAAAATGTGGCTGACAGTTTACCTTCTGAATCTCTTGCCTGAAGTTATTTGCAGAACCTATTTTTTAGTATTGAAAGCTTGATTTTTTCTTTTTCTGACAGCCAGTTTAGTCTTCTGCAGCTAAATGTTATGTAGAAATAAATATGTTGTATTGAAATTCTTTAATATAGAATAAATGGGTTTGCTTTATGGTTTTTTCTATGCAATTATGTGACTTATTTGACATTATATATCTTTCTAAAAATTAATGTTCTGAAATTCTATCATCAATAAACTGTCAGAATGAAATACTGGCTCTGTTGAAATCAATAGCAAAATGCTTATTGACTTCTTTTGAATCAGCATTTCACCCAAATTATTTCAGGTAAAAAGAAATTTCTGTGCTCTTCTACAAGTATCATGGAATTAGAAATCTGTTTAAGTCAAAGTGACCTTGAGATTTTTTTAACTAGAGCTTCACACCATGTATAAACTAAAGAGATGTGTCTAAAACTTTATTTTTTTTTTAGTTAAAGGATACTTTGATAAATACCTGTTTGTTTTTAAATAATTACCTAATTAGTATATAAGACCAGAAAGGAATCTTGAAAGTCCATAGAGGTGAAAGGGCGCAAATTTCATTCTTAAGCCAACTGCTTCTCTGACACTGTGAATAACGCTTTGTACTGAAGTGATGGGACATAGGGAGAAACAATCTTCAGATTACATGTTCATGTTGTTAAATTAAAACAAGCCTGGCTGTGTAGATGAGTTTTGAAAACTGACAAAAACACCAAAGTTTCTTTAAATTGTTGACTGGAATTTTGTTGTAATTCATTTAGAGAAAGCAGGAAAGACCACAGTAGAACTTCCTGGCAGAATACAGAAAATTGAGGCAGTGTTCAACCTGTCAGACCTTCATTCAGGCTCAGCTAGAGAGTAAGTTTCACTCCAGCACATTTCTAAAATGTAAACTTGGAGTTTTTGCTTAGTTTTAGTGAACTACAAGCAGTCTCAGTCATTAAAAAAATACTACATGTGTTTAAATGTCTTAAATTTCAGTTGAATTTGAAATACTATCTTGAAATTCTGTTGTGACTAAAGTGTCAGTGAAAAACATTAATACTATGTATTTGCATACAATGCCCAAGCCTACGTACAATGGGACTAAAGGCACTTGGTGTGTAAGCAAACAATTCTTTGCCATCACATATGTGAAGGCTGTATTTTGCATCCTAACTTCGGAAGCCCAGATACCCATTCTCTTTTTTGCCACTTTGATGTAGAACCATATCTTAGGTTTACTGTATATGCGGTAAGTTTTCCTGTGCTAGGTGTTTTTATTTGTTATTAATTTCCTATTAGCTGCTACAGGCACCACAGAGTACAAAAGATTTTTAGTTGGAAGAAAAGTTTGGGAAAAATACTTCTTTAACAGAAAAATTTCAATAGAGTAGTTCAACTGTAATGTCAATAATTTAAAATATAGAAGTTGGATCTTTCTAGATGCCAAGAAAAGAGGATAATAATATTTAATGACCTCAAATTTGATAAAATCTATGAATGTTCTCAAGGAACTCAGTCATCTGGTACTGTGGTGTATGTAAGTATTTGAAGGGTAAATTTATAACTACTTAAGCCACCAAAAAAACACAGCATAAATATTCATAACTGCAACATTTTTAAAAAGCAGCCTGAACACAGACCTGTCTGACATAGTTTTGAGATCTTTGATCATTTTGTCAGAATGTTCTTCTGCATTAACTTTAATTTGAACAATTCCTTGATCTTAATTTACTAGACAATATACAGTCCTTAGCTTACTCAGTTTTCCACCTTCATATAGAATCTTCAATTCTTATCATTTTTTTGGCTTGTGTTTTGGGTTTTGTTGTCTTGGAATGTAAGATTTTTCTTGCTTGTGCATGAAAACTATTTACTTATTCTTAAACTTCCTCATAATATGATGAAATAATCTATAAACTATATGCATACATAGAACTACTGAGAGAAATCATTCTAGTCTTTTTGTTCCACCTATATTACAGCATTTTGCAGGTGAGATAATAGTACTAACTTTGTTTTGCACCTTGCTAGACAGCAGGTCGCTCTGATTTTTTATATCTGCAATGTTACAGCAGACTGTTGGATATAGTGCTGTGCTTCAGTACGGCATAAATATAATACACATTATTAATTTTGTGTTGGTTTTATTATTGTTTTTATTATTATTACTGTTATTGTCATCATTTTCATTAGCATATATTTAACATTATTAAACAAATAATGTTTTAATTCTTATATATTTGGTTTGGTTATTTGCTTGGGCTTGTTATTATTTTCTTCTGGTCCTGAGGCTTGTGACTTCAACTTTGGCTTCTGCAGGGTTTTTTATTTTTACTGTTCAATTATTATTTTTTGTTTTATTGTTTTGTAAATTCATTTCGGAACCACCTTCAAAATAAAACACTAAATACAAGCACAAAAGAACATTGTGTAGTTTGTAAATTTTTTCACTTACTGCGGGTCTTGGCAAGCATGTCAGTGTTCTCTAGGTATCTGGGCTGCATAGACTAAAAGCACCTTTTCACTGCCTGTTAGCCTGAGAACATCCATAGAAACATTTTTTTCAGACCTAGAACTCTTCTGTTCTTGTTTAAATTGGAAGAAAAGTTTTGTATATATTTTAGATTTATTTATATTTATATTTAGCTGTGGTATTCTGTTCTTTGCTTAATGAGTATTGTGTTGTGATTTTTTGGCATGGTTTCTTAATGATATTTCTGTTCTAGTCGATCTCGCTCTCATTTGCAGTTTAACCCATAAATGGTTTCAAAACCTTATACATCTCACTAGATTTACTCACCTTTGTGGTATATCAGCTTTTCAGAATTTTTCTGAACAATTTAACTTCTGTGAGGTTTTTGTTGATTATTTATTTAGCCTTTTCCTAACTTTTTTGCCTATTCACAGTGTCCTTCTCAGACAGGATGTTGCTCTTTTCCTTTTCTTCTTAGTATGTTCTCATCTGTCTACTTCAGGCATCATGGTGTTTCTGTGTTGAACATATGAATGCTCTTACATAAAATTTATTGTTGATAGGTATTTTACCTTTTTATGTTTAATTAATACACTGTTCTACAAAGTGAACCATCTTAGGTTTTCTGTTTTTCAACAACTTTGTCCAAATTAATAGCACTTATGTGCAAGCTGCCCTCATTTCTGCAAAGCCATGATCTACTAGTGCCCAGTTTTCTTCTCTGTTACTGCAGAGAAAAGAGAATCATTTATCCTAAGGTATCGTAGCTGCTCTCAAAATTCTATTTTCATGTCAGTCCACTTGGTTAGTGAAATTCATTGCCTTTGATCTAAAAACTTGCTTGTCCACAGTTGTCTGTAATTAATTTATTTCAAAATAC
The DNA here is from genome assembly GCF_047495875.1 of Pithys albifrons albifrons. Lineage (NCBI taxonomy): Eukaryota > Metazoa > Chordata > Aves > Passeriformes > Thamnophilidae > Pithys > Pithys albifrons. The sequence continues at coordinate 45,788,587 of NC_092462.1, read as the reverse complement.
TAAATGTGTTGTGAAAGTACAACTTTGTTATTTTATAAATCTAGGCACAATAATTGAGCATTGAATAACTCCAACTTCTGATACTTGTAGAACAGGACTAAGCTTGTTCCCTTTTCTGAGCTGAAAGTATGCTATACTTTCACAATTCAGTACTTGTAATACTCAACTTCCTTGAATACTGTAGACCAAATATCAAAGTTTCACATGAAAAAGTCCTTATAAAATCTCATGAGAAATTTTCATCTGGCATCAAATAATTCCCAGGGTTTTTGTACCTAATACACGGACATTTAATGTTCAATTTATTCCCTCCCCCCCCCGCCTGAGTATTAATGTTTATTGCTTCTTTAGCAAAGCTAGCATTTAAAATATTTCAGTATAACTTTGAATGTAATGATAATTCTGAACGTCTGTAAGACTTGTGTTGCTTTTTTGCAATCCTGGAACTTTTTGGTGCTTTACTACTCGGATGTTTTTCTGGAAGACAGCTGATGGAAGGAACTTGAAAAGCAACTCATCTTGCTGACAGCAGTATTTGATTTGTATTCATTGCAGGCTGGAATACTTGCTAAGGATAATACAGCAAATAGGTCAGAGATTTTTGTGTCATAACATGAAATTTGTAGCTACTGGTTTTTATGGTATATTAAGTGAATGCCTGCCATCATAAACGGAACTTTACAAATACATCATCATAAATTTGATAGTTGCTGAAGTACAAGATGCTTGGTGGCATAGCACATCCTTTGAAAAAATGTTCTCACTCTTACATTCTAATAATTAGGAAGCATCTGCCAGTGCATTAAGCAATGAATTTAAATAAGTGACTCTATAACTGCCTTCTTAAATCATAGATTCAAAGCATTTGTTATTGTGAAATAAATTCCTAATTGTCAGGTGTGCCTACTCTCACATTTTATATTCTAGACATGGAGTGATTCCTTTATTATCAATTTGTCCTCCTAAAGGCTTCATTTCATGTCAGCAGTACTTCTTCCAATTTGCTAACTAGACCTCATACACCATGCAAAAAATTGCTCTGGGCAATACTGAACTTTTTTTTTTAGAAACTGAGCTGTACAATTCTTATTAGTATAGGCTTATTCTAGAAAACAGATGAATTTTAAAAATAGTACAGCAAAACTTACTAGGAGTTTGGTTTTGACCCTATTTTATAGGCACTCACTTCTATTTTGTTTTTTTTTATGCAGTCATGTTAAGAGGCCTGTATTTTTCCTTTATCTCTTTCTCCAAATGACTGCTTTTTTGTGATCTTAAGTGTTGATTAGCAGAAACAAAGACCAAATGAGAGATTTGTATTGGGAAGAAGATAATAAGCATATACTTCTTTTCCATTGAGAAAACTCTCATGCAGATTTGAGTTTTCCATCATAGTCAAAGATACTAAGTTGGTTTGTAGAAGAATGAGAAGAGATATTAAACAAACAGAAAAAATCTTGGAAAAACAAGACTTAAAGAGTGTAAATACATTTCCCTCAATTAACGGGTGCCAGCCTGAATTATGTTTTCTTAAAAATTTCATGAAATGTTCTCTTTGTCCCAAGAGTAATGTTAATATGTAATGCTGTGGAGCCAGAGGGATGTAATAAAGTTAAAGTGTCAGTATTTTGAGCTTTAGATAATTGAAACGATATCTTACTACAGCAACGTCAGATGATAAGTTACACCTAAGTCTGAACACAATAATAAAACTCTTATGGTAGTGAAAAATGTTTCTCCCTTTTCACTGACTTTAATGTTGATACTTTATGTACTTGCATGGTTTTGTACATAAAATTGGTTTTAATAAATAATATTGATTCTTAAGGTTTTATTCTGGTTCACTGTCACATGATGACAAAATCCCAATGGATATAGAACCCCACAATGTGACTGCTTCTGCTGCATGACATATAGTATTTTTTTTTAATAAAACTGGCTTGATAAAATTTCAGAGTATTTGAAACAGTTACGTATATCACACAAATATAATTTTGTTGTTGCTGTTAAAAAGAAAAAATCCTGACATACACAAATACGTTACTACAAATATGAATGTTCTCCCATAATGGCAGCTGCACCTTCATTTTCTTTTGTGCATGTTTTGACAATTAGCTGTCAGTCTTTCTTTCAAGAGTAATCCAGTGTTCACTAAAGAGTATAGTTTTAAAGGAATTCAGAGGCCTACAGTTGAATTCAAGAAACAAACTTTTTAATTCAATCAATTGAATCTGTTCCTTTATACTACATTCACTCAGATACCTCTTTTTAAAGTAAATGTTAAGGTTTATAAATTGATATATACAATACATAGCACAGGCTGTGCTTCAGATGGTACTAAAATTACTATGGCAAGAAAGAGGAACATGGCTTACCTCTCTGGCATGTACCTAAGTACTCAATCATATGGACTAATTTTTCATGCTGTTTTGCATTGCCTGCTCAAGGCTGCCAAGTTTGTCTCACCTTTCCAGTTAATTAGCATTTTAAAAGCTGCCTTCTAAATATACTGGTATATTAATACTATACTTGGCAAGTTTCTCTGCAATTCCAAATCTCAAAAAATTACTTAATTTACTGTGGAACTTTCAGTGGCCACTGCGAAACCTTTACCTGGAACAGCTTAATACATACCTCTTGAACTCTGTGTAGCAGAGGTAGGGGCAGTTTGCTTGGGGAAGACAATTACATGAAACACGGGATTATTCTCATATTCCCCTATTGTTCACAGGATTGTGGCTTTGGGGCAATTTGGAATTTACACCTCCCCTTTCTTCTGCTACAAAGTAAATTTTTTTTGTTTGTGGTTTTTTACAACTATTTGATTTCACCATAGTCTATTTTGAAATTAGTGTCATAATGAAGTCTGTCTGTCTTCACTTCTGCTTCAAGCACTTCAGTATTCAGGTGAAACTACTTCTTTTGCCTCATAGCTTGAAATCCAGTTGAAAGAACACTTTGAAATTTAAAAAGAGGAACTATCACAGGTCCTCACTAAGAAATTAAAAACATCTTTTGATTTCATAAATATATATATATAACCAGAATTTAAATAACACCAACAGCATGAGGTCAACTGAATGGCTATTTCAGCTCTTCCATCTCTATAATTTATAAGGAAAACTTATGGTTTACTGTGCAGTCGCTGTCTTTCCTGTTTTTCCATGACAGCTCATTGACAGAACACCAATGTTGTGAAGGTCATCACACTTCCATGCTGTGAAATAGGTATATGGCAGCAATCTAGGTGCATATCTTACCTTTAGAATATTTGTTTGTTTTAAAGAAGAATGAGAGAGATCCCATATTGTGCTTAGCATCAGAATGAGGGCAAAAAGTGAGAGTAAAAAGTAAAGAGATAGCTGGGAGTTCAGAAAATAATTCTTATTACCAGTATGTTTGAATTTTTAGATGAATGCTATTCATGAACAACATCACAATTTCTTTTGTTTCTTAATTAAGAGTATAATCGTTTGGCTCCCTTGTGTTAAGCAAGCAGCCCATACTCCGAAACAACTGTTAACTGTTCCACTTTAATCACAGGTTTTCTTGCATTAGAATCACTGCTTTAGTTGTCCAGCTGTAATGAAATTTGTAGGAATGTCACTTTTCTCTGAGAATTTTTTGCCATCTTTCTTAAGTTGATTAAAAAGCAGTCAAGCTGTTAAGCCAGGCATCACAGTTGCAAACATTTCCTTTCCTTAGGCAACTAGGCTGTCATGCAAACTTGCACAAATTCCCATAATACTGTTTCAGAGATCTTGAAAATTTTGGTCTCTCTTACAACCTGTCACCTGGGTACTGTGTGTTGTAATGCCCATTCAGAGGGAAGGCAGTTGTTGCATGCCAATCCATAAAGTAACTTGGGAATGAAGTAAGAATAAGGCTAGCTAGCAATGTGTTTTACCTTGTTAGAGTTTGAGTTCTCTGTTTTTTTTTCTGAAACTCGCAAAGTAGTGATTCTTTGAAAGATTCTGCTGCATATTTTTTTCATCTTATTATTTTATGATTAATAAATGTTGGAGAAGTCCCTCAGAATTCATTCTTATTCGGCAGTTGTATCAAAGCCTCTGCGTATCTGAGCAGAGAGTTCACAGTTTTTGGATTTGCAAGACTCCTTTGGGGACCTGACTCCTTTGAGAGCACTTCTAGACACCCTAATAATGCAGTATAGCAGTAAAAGCTGCCTAGGAACACCCAAAGAAGCAGCATAAACTAGGATTTGTATACTGTTTTAAATAAAATCAACTACCCTTTCCATCCTGCTAGTCTGATAAAGGAAGGCAGCATTTCTCCACTTTTGCTCTAGAGCTGGAAACCCAGATCGTATTCTGTGCTTGAACTTCATAGAAGGCAGCTAGCACACCCTGTTTCAACTAGCCAGTACTGGTTGCCATCTCTTGATTCAGTTTTGGTTTGACTTGTGGAAAATACAGCAGTGAGCTCAGGCATGGAAAATGTAGCTTGTATTCACTGAATTAATATATGAGGGAATCAGAGTCTATGAGATTGTTGTGTGTATCTGTATTGCAGAAATTCTCTTAAAAATTCAACATTAAATATTTATTTTAAAGGGTTAAATTAATCCATAGCTCTCCTATCAAAAATGGTTGATATGATTTATGGTCATTTTTAGTAAGTGAGAGTCTGAACACTTGCACTAATTGTTACACCAAGGATGCTGAAAAAGTTATAAATACATGGAGTTTTACTTGGGAGGGGATGTCCAATGTTAATTTCCTAGATATCCTACTACTTTTTAGCATCAAGTGCTTCAGTAGAAGCTGAATAAGATATGCAAGTCAGACATCTAGTAATTCTGTCTATTCCTCACCATTTTGTGTGTGCTGGTGTGTATACTTCAGCTATTTTGTTAATTCTGGTCTTGCTGGTCTATAACTGAGCTGCGTTGGATTTAATGTAGAGACATTGCTTAGAGAGACTGCTTACTAGGAATATAATGTATGAAATTTTCTCCAGGGTAGCAAACTGTTGGTTTATGTTTGAGTTGGAGATGTTCATAAAGCTAGTAATGGTTCAAAATAAATTGTTTATTTCTAGTGGATTAGTATTAAAGTGAAGTGTTTCTGTTTGATAAAGAAAATGAAGATTCCTGGGAAAAATATTGTCTCAAATAGCTGACCGCACATTTCTTACTGTCATATGTGATTTTCATTTTGCCAGAAACACAAATTAATTTACTTAGGATTTCTGTTAGGAGAAAGTGAGTTTAGATTTATTTTTGTGTTTAATATTACATTGTTTTGAAGTCATTTAGCATCATTTGCAGATGTCCCCTTTGTATCTGGATATCTACAATGAAACAAATTGCCCTATTAAATAATTGTACATTGTCCTAACTGTTGGACATTAATATGTGATTAGACTTGTCAGAGGTTTCTGAGCTGTATAGTAAATGAACCAGTCAAGACTTTTTGCATTTCTTCAGTTTTTGAGATTGGACTTCATATATTTATTTACTCAGTTTCAGTGTTGTTAAAGTTCTCTGAAATAAACTCATATGCATATTATATCTCCTGTCCCAAAAAAGGTTTATAATTATTTTAGAAAATCACATCCATATGCTAACAGAGGTTCTAAGTGGGTAGCCATTCTCACACATGTGAATAACTTAGGCCCAAAGCAGCAGCATCTTATGGTTTTTCACATCAGTGGTCGGTAAGACTTTGAGGGCTGGCTGCTACAGGAAGGATAGAGCACTGTACATAGGCTATCCACAGCAGGTCATAGTGTCTCCCGTGATGGAAAGAAAGCAAGCAGTTAGATAAGGTTTCTATTTCAGATTTTCACATGCACCTGCCCAGGCTAATAACTTCATAGGAAATCTGCTATTGGGTTCTTAAGCAAGTTAAAACTCTGATCTGCCTGTATGAACCAAACAGATATTACTATGTAGTAATAAAATAAGCATATTTGGAGAGCATGCACCAAGTAAAGCTATGTGAAACTATGCTGGTTTTAGAAAACGTAATATTTAAATAGGTAGCTACAATAACAGTCAGAAAGCTAGGGCTTTTGAGTTGCACAAGATTTTATTCTGAATTCTGCTGGGTAGTTTAAACTGCTTTTGAAGTGTTACATAGTTAACATAGTAGAATGAAAACCTGTCTGGAGAAATGTGGTCATAATAATGAAATCACACAATAAAACATTAATTAATATACCTTGATGTTTGGTTTCAAAGAGTTTCCTTTTTCTGCACTCACACTTAAAATTTTAAGGAGCGTAAATGGTATTGTGAGAGAATGTTTTAGAACTTTCACTTTTTAAACATTTTAAGCATTTAAAGACTGCTGAAAGTCATACTACTCCTGGACTTGGAAAACATATAAAATATTAATTGATAGAAAATGTTGTGGCGTTCTTTTTCCCATTTAAATTAAAGGAAAGGAACAATTTCTTGGCAACTTCTTGAGGTGTTCTTGGCAAAACTGGTGGTCTTTAATTAAAATAGGCTATTCTAAAGGCTCAATCATAATTAAGTAATCCGTGGTCTTCTGTAATGTTCCTTTCTCTGATGAATTTCACTCTGAATGAATGTTAATGTAGTAAAAGAAGACAGAAGAATAGCATTTTTCCTAATGGTGTGGAATGCATAAGTCTCTCTTTGGAGCAGTTAAGTATTCTGTTGCTTCATTGCTTTCTACATACATTAGCTTGAACTTGGCCTGTTGTCTCTTTTGGGGACAGTATCAAGGAGTTTCTTCAAGATACAGTCCAAGTTCAGCTTATCACTGTGAATAATTATTAGCAAAATTGTCTGCTTTTGATTGGTTTTCAGTACACTTTTTTATTAAATGTGTGTCATGTCTAGTAAATTCAGGACAGGTTATTTCTCAGTTACCAAAAATGATTATACTTCATGAAGTAGTTTTGTATCTTAGTCTATTACTAAACCAAACTCAGTTAAATCAGCTTTCTTTACCCTAGCAACCTTCATGTAAATATAAATGATGTTTCTTTTAAGAAAGATTAGTCAAACACCTGAAATCATGTTTTAATTTTGGGTACTCCACAAATTCTTCTTTCCTTGAGACTTAGCACATCTCACAGAGGCCTTGTTTTACCTTACTTTGTTCCTGGTTTATTTAAATTGTGTTGTCAGAAAGGAAGGAAAGGGCACAGATTATACTTAAGTACATTACTGAACCACAACAACTATCACTCTTGAAGGGAAATCAGAAGGACATCCTTCATTTAGGGAAATATAAAGGTATATTATATTGCTGTTATCCTTAACTAACCTGTTGTGGGATTATATACATATCTGTACCGTCTACTGTTCAATAACACTAAATATTTAATGCATCTATGAATAGTAGATAAATATTTAACACTGTTTTGTAGAAATGTGCATGCATTGAATAACTGTTCATCACTGCCAAAGAAAATGACCTGATGTGGGGATATGATTATTCTGGTTCACAATTCAAATGGCTTCTGTGAAATCAAACAGGAGAATGTTGGAGTTGGAGAACAGGACTGGTTGTTCAAAGTGTGAATTACTGAGGCTTTGGTTCCCCCATTAGTCTTACCAGCATGGCATTCACTGCTACATCTGTTGCGTGGCAGTGGTAGTTGTGTGGCTGTACAGTTTTCTGCTCATGCTATGGTTGTCTCTCTTCTGACAGACTTTATCTTCACATCTTACCTGGTCCTCCCTCTTGATGCCTTTAAAATGAAAGAGAAATACTGAGTTTTTTCGTGATTTTATTTAAAACATTTGCCTAGAGCATTTTCAGCCATATAGTCTTCACAGAGCTTCCAAATATTAAACGGATTCAGGGTCAAAAAGCAGAAAAGATAGCAAAACCAGAAATCTTACTTCTCAATGTCTTAATAGTTTATAACTTCAAATAAAATTTCATGAGAATGTGTCCCTTGCATCTAGGTCATTCAGCAATCTTCTTACAGGGGAATGAAGCATTATGAAAATAAAGAAACCTCACATGTTACCAGATCCTTTCATTATCTTGAGAATTGAAAAATAGCTAATTCTTCAATATTCCTTTTAAAAAGTGTCTTTAAATGCTTTCAGTTTTAGGTAAGTATGAGTCCCAAATGGCCATGAATTTCAAAATTTGATGAGTCAGTGGCATTGCAGTGCACAAAACTGACATGTGGGGGTACATTTGCCTAAATATGTATCAATACAGATATAATCTGTTCTTTGAGTGGCCTCATGGTATCATCATATGCCTGTAGGGAAAGACAAATGCCATACAGTTCTTGCAGTTCTCTTTTCAAGAAAAGCTAGTTGCTGTAGATTTTACATTAAGTACTAGTTCTGTCTTCTGAATTCTTCTACTCTGTTCTTTGTCTGTTTAGAAAGTAGGTCTGAAAGTTCATTGAGGAAAAAGCACAACCTGCAATTCCGTTGTCAAGTGGTTAAGAACTATTTCTCATAAGAATTGTCATGAAGTACTGTCATATATTCAGGTGATTCACAGTATGCCATGAAATACAAATTATTTTGGATATCCTTCATCCCTGGAACAATTTGTCACTTTCTATACTTCACTAACATTGCTCCAACTGACCCACAGCTATAGAGGAGATGCACCATTCTGCTGTTTTGAATTATTTGGAGAACAACACCTTGGGGAAGCACTCTGAGGACTCTGTTGGTCACACATGATTAGATTTATTGCTATGTAACTTTAAAGAATAATCTACCTAAGGACCTTTGTAATAAAACAAAGAATTAACAGTTAAAATTATTTTTAAGTCGATCCTGGACAGTAAACATCTGCCTTATTTAATATTTTAACAAAATGGCTTTCAGCTAGTATACTGTTTTTGTTAACCTGAGATCTCTTGCTTGGGTTTTGTGTTTAAGGTGGCTACTCTCTTTGCTTTTAGCCATTTCTGTTCCCTCTCTGGGAGCAGAGCAGTATGTAACAATTGTTTCTGACTGCCTTTTTAATATACACATTTCCAGAACTAAATCAAAGAACATCCACTTCCTTGCAAGCAAGGGTATGCCTTCAGCACTCACATTTAAATATTATGATTACAACATTAATCCCTATGAGACATTTAGTCAGGAATCCACATTAATCAGCTAGTTTTCAAGTTACAGTCTCTGGTTCAGGTCTATTCAAAGGGGTTTTTTTATTTCAGGTTTTTGTTTAGTTGGTTCAAGTTTCACATTTGCAAATAAACTCTATCTAGTTAATTTTTTCATTATACTGAGGATCTGTTGGCAGCTTATTGGTCACCTAATTAATGGTGATAATGAGGCTGTTGTCGGGGTAGACGAGGAATTCCTCAAATGGCAACAGTACTATAAAAGATGGATAGATGAAGACGTTGAGGTTGGGAAGCCTGTACCAGTTGATCCTACTGTGTTGCAAAAGGTTTATGAGAATTCAACTACATTTAATTCATATATTGATATGTCCCCAGTTTACTATTGTAATGACAACATGGCTACCCATTATACTTTCCCTATAGTTGCCCCTACCGAAGTTCTTCTTCCCACAAACCCCTAGGATTTTTTCCCACCAACCTTTCCCTCATTGGCTGAAGTTTGGTGCAATGCACCATTTCCCCGTATATGGCCATGTTCTGATCCATTGGTCCTTTCCTTGCCCACCCACCCCCCCCAGTTGCGCAGACCAATGGGATGCTTCTCTCCTCCCCTTTCTCCTCTCATGTTCCAGAACCATTCCTTGATCCCTTTATAAGCCAGACACCCTAATAAATCTTGCTTCTTCCGTTGCCACCCGGCCTCAAGTGTGGTTCTTCCTTGGGGAGCTGTTCCAGGCTGAGTGCGAGGGGAGTCACTCCGGGCTTCGAGAGGCGGCCTAAAAGAGCTGATATCACTTCAAGCCTTTGGCCATAGTGCCTCTCGGTGCTGAAGACCTGTGCTCCTATTTTTGGAGCATCCACATCCACCGACAGGCTATCTTTCTTTTCATTATTTTGTCATCTTAAGGACTTTTATCTTTTGACACACTGGTCAAATCCTGATACAAAAATCCTGATACAAATACAAATCATCATGGCTAGGCTTCGCGAACGAAGATTTGAGAAGGGCACTACCCACGCTTGCTGCAAGCGTGCTGGTGGCTAGAAAGGCCGATACAGGATAGGCAGGTCCAGTCACAAAAGGCACAGCGGAACATCTCCCTAGGTGACATTGGCAAGGAACGGTTCTTTCTGCGTTGTCTTTTCTCCTCCAGACTGACTCTCCGTGCATTCTCAAAGGAAGCAGCAGCGTCGTGAACGGTGTGTCTCCATGAATCCCGATTGGAGACCAGAGTGGACCATTGGTGGCAGTCATTATGGCCAAGGCTGAGGTGTTGTTTCAGGGAGTCCTTGTATCTCTTCTTCGGGGCTCCTCTCTTGCAGCTGCCGCAAGAGAGGACAAATACAAATATTTTACAAATATTTCACAAAGTAATAAAACTAATTACTTTGTTAATGTAATCAACATGCTTGGAAAGATATTCTGCTCTAAATTCCTTGTTTTTTAAGATTTTATCATACTGATTACTTATTTTAACAATGAATTAGAGGAGAAGGCTCTGGGGGAACTTTATTGCAGACTTTCAATACTATGTCCTAAGGGAACTTAGAAAGAAAGATGGACAAAGACACATTTGGCCTGTGCCAGCAGAACAAAGGGAATAGTTTTAAACTAAGAGAGGATGAATTTAGACTAGATATAAGGAAGAAATTTTTTATCATGAGGGTGGTGAGACACTGGCATAAGTTGCCCAGGGAGGAATAGATGCCCCCTTGCTGGAAACATTCAAGGTCGAGTTGGACAGGGCTCTGAGTAACCTGGTCTAATTCAAGATGTCCCTGCTCACTGCAGGAATATTGGACTTCATGGCCTTTAAAGGTCCCTTTCAACCCAAAGCATGCTATGATTGCATTATTCTAATGAGAAATTTTTGAGAATGTCTTTCCAACAGCTGAATCGTTATATTATTTTGATAGTAACCCTGCCTACTGCATTACATTAAATCACAATACCACTTCTCTAACACATAAAAACTTGCCTGAAGTTTCTTTAATCAGAATATGATTTAAAAAACAGTAACTGTCTAATTAGCTGTTATAACTTTTAGTCTTTTCTATATGATGTTTCAGCTTTGCATTGTAAGCAGTCTGCAAGGATGGTATTGTAAACTGTTACTGCAAACTCCGATCATCCTGATTAGGAGAATTTTTCAGTCAATTTTTCAAGTGTGAATAGCTACTGAGAAATCATGCTTGAAATTTTCAGAGTTGAGAGCATATTTTAGCTGGATTTTTTAAAATCATCATTGCTCTACAGGTTTGACAGCTACAGGGTTATGAAACTGTGCTAATTCATTAACAAAATTAATTGTGTTATTCGATATTTCCAAGTGAAACCAGAAGACACACAACTTGAGTGATATTTTTAAATAGAGTTACTGTGTTGGGTGATGAAGATTAGCATCTAAAATGTGATACCTCCCCAGTGTGGGACCAGTTTTTATCATCAGAAGTAGTAGCATAAAATTTACATTTTTGAAGGTGAGGTTTTGTCCCTGTTAAGAAGAAAGCTAAACAATGTAATGTCAGCAAATTATTTTGAGGAAACTAATGATTTCTCTATGTAGTGTCTGCATGTAAATGTGTTTATGTACAAACTTAAGGTTCTGTTCCTCCCATGGTATTGTGGTGAATTGCTACCATGAATTGACCAGTACTTTACTTTAGCAAAGTATAAAGCATACAAATTAAAATGACATCTCTCATCTAAATGTTTCACAAATACAGAAGGCATTTATTATCTGAGTAGTCATGTGACAACCTGTTATATTAATATCTCTTCAACATGGATTGTATTTCTTTAGTTCCCAATGTGCGTTTTCATTCAACTTGGAATGTTGGTACAGAAAGAGTAGCAGTGATTGTGCATAAATGCATATTGGTATTTAATAAATAGGGCTACCAAACCCTATTACGCTTTTCTGATGAAAGGCTCATTTTTTGTTTCACTTTACATTGTAATAACAAATACACTATATATATTGTAATAATTTTAAGCTTTAGACTATAATTTTCCACTATGATCAGAAGAAATAGATGTTTCTTGTTTGTTACACATGCTTGAATCCAGATCCTGCAAGTGTATATGTATACTCACATGTATATATTTGCTTTAGCTGCATGAGGAATAAGGTCACTAATCTCAGGACTGTGGTAACAACTGACTCAGAATATCCAGTCTATCAAGCATTTAAACTTTGTCATTCATTTTTAATAATGTGAAATATTCTTCCTTTCTTTGTGTTAGATGTATTTGTTGTGTGAGTATATATAGCCTTAGTGAGATCTATAAGGAGTCACACACACAAAAAAACCAAAACAACAAAAAAACCCAGTTTGGCTCATTGTCATGTCATACTGCAATGAGATACTCTTATGAGATCAGTGATTTTTATCTTGTTAAAATAAAAAGATATTTCTGAGAGATGGAATCTTCAGATACATGAAAGTCTTGCCTGGTTTAGCTTTGAAATGGTTATTTGAATGAGAATAATATGATTGAATTCTGAAAACAGTTGATAACCATCTACTGAGTAAAAACTTCTATAATTTCTTATGAAATACATGATCTGACACTGCATCAATCAGAGTTTAACTGCTGTGGAAAAATGCATTCTTTTGTGAAGTGAAGCATCAGAGTATTTCAGATGTGAATTATTGTGAATGATGACAAGGATCGTATTCTGCCAGAATTATTCAGAGTAAAATGAATTAAAGCAACATGTATGAGTAAAAAAAGAAACAACTAACAAAACCCTGTGTTCATAAGGAGGGCAAAAGTTTCCTGTTTCTTTACCTCAAATGTGTGAACATTTTTCTTTCCATTTATTTGGGATGAAAATTGTATCTATACCTAAGTGGAATATATGTAAATAATACTTTGAGAACATGGATATAGAATAGCACAACAAACTGTACCCAGTGTTTGTAATTGAAATACGAGAGGAAGACACAGAATCGCCCTCTTTTTGTGCATGTTACAGTCCTTCAAATTTTTGCTTCCTTTTTTGCTATCATAGCTAGTTAACAATAAACACTAACAGTGTTTCACTAATATGCTATAAGTTCTTAAAAAATAAATGTACAAAGGGTGCCCATTAGCAATAATTATTTGGGGTAAATAGGAAGTAGACTGTATTAGGCTTAGTGTTAACATCTAATTGAATTCACATTTCCATTTAAACAAGATGGTTTATGAATTATGATCTTTAATGGACACAATTGTACCTTATTGGAGAAAAACACAGTAGACTTTGTATGAAGAAACTTCATTCAATCTGAGACTAAAGTAAAATGAATTTTTTTAAAGGCAGTTTTCACATTTGTAAAAACCATGCTGATTCATGTTCTTGATTTCGTCACCTCCCTTCTCAAAAACTGCATCTCCTGAACAAATAAATGCATATTCTTTATTCTACAGTAGCAGCAGTGTGAAAAAGAGTCCAGCATAATGTACTCATGTTTCAAGCATTACATTTATTTTATATATATATATATATGTTCTTTGCCTAAATGTGCTATTTTTGACAGTCCTTTTTACTAAACATACATACATAAACTGTGCTGTTAATTTCTAGCTGTTCCAGCCTTCATTTTTCTGAAAAATAGGTTTAGTTTTATTCTTACATATCTGGTTGGGCCATTTTCAATGGATTTCTTTGTTTTAAAGAGAAATGTTTCTCATTTTTATCTTGCAGAGTTACATACATGGAAGCAGTCAGGCTCAGTTTGTTGCAGAATCACATATTATTCTTCTGCTGAGTATCCTTCAAAGTGGTAATGAATATTAAAAAAACAAGCTGAGGCACAGTATGCTATGCTGCTAAATAAAATTGCACTGTCAGAGAACTGCATTGAACTTTTGAGCAGGTATTGTGTTCTGGCTTACTTACTTGTATGTTGAAACAAATTCAATATTATTGCTATTTACTACCAAGTAAAGCTGGCACTGCTTTTCGCTAATGTGAAATTGTGTAAATATAATGTTATATCCTTAGTTAATCTTAGTCCTTCAGTGTTACCTTTTCAGCAGCAGAAACTAATTTTCTATCTTTTTTACTCTTTGCTGTAATAGTTAAAATTTCAATGAAAAAATAATTTTATTTCTTTTTAGTGACAAGAAAACCATGCAGAACTTTACCAATCATGCACAAAGGTGATCTGTTCTCCAGTAGTCTTTGGATTTTTTTTCCCCCACCTGATCTAGACAGTTTACTACTACTTCTTGAAACGAGTAACTCAGTCACATCTGTTCTGACATAATCTCCCCACAGAAAGACTCAAGGCCGACTTTTACTCTTTCTGACTCAGAAAAAGTTTAATGTTGGGTTTTTTTGTTTGTTTGTTTGTTTTGTAAGTATGTCTTAATAAACTGTAAGAAAAACTTACATTTTCTCTGGATTTTTAAACCCTGCTTCTCATTAGCTTTATTCATAGCTATTCACCATTAACCATTTTTAAAGTCTAGTTATTCCATCACAAATACCTTTGTCTATGGGGAACAACCTACTCTTGTTCTCCCTGTAAAATTATATTGCCTTAGAACCTGCCCTTTCTCTAACTTCCCATTTACTGCCCAAGGAGAACATCATCATTACAACTTTTTCCTTCATTGCATTCATTTGTCTGGCATCCATTTTGCTACCTGTGAAACCTTATATGCTCTGTAAATAGAAACTATTAATTTAGTTTTGAAATTATAATCATATTTTGCAGAGGAAATGTATTTGCAGTTGAATTTAGAATACCATTTGCAGTTCTGGATCCCCAGTACAAGAAAATCGCAAACAGTTGAGCAAGTTCAACAAAGAGCCACAAAAGTGATTAGGGGACTCTCGTATGAGAAGAGGCTCAGGGAGCTAGGGCTGTTTGACTTGAAGACTCTCAGGGAATCTCATCAATGTGTATAGATACCTGATGGGAAGAAACAAAGAGAAAGGAGGCAGACGTTTTAGTATTGCCCTTTTACAGGACAAGAGGCAGTGGGCTAAAACTGAAAAACAGGAAATTCAGTCTGAATACAAGACGATACTGCTTACTGTGAGGGTGGTCAAACACTGAAACAGGCTGCCCAGACCAGCTGCATAATTTCCATCTGTGAAGATATGCAAAACCTGAATATATAGGGTTCAGGACAACCTGCTCTAGCAGGTTTCTTGAGCAGAAGGATTGGATTAGATGATCTCAAGAGGTCCCTTCCACTCTCAACCATTCTGTGATTCTGTCAATTATCCAGATTTTAAATCATGCTCTAATTAATGTTATGTCAAAATCACACTGTATTTGTTAAAGTTTTGGAAGCACATTTATTATGTTCATTATTTTTAAATTTGGCTTCCTTTTCTTGGGGAGAGAGAGTTAAAGAGAACCAGTTTACTTGAAAATGCCAAGTCAATACTCGGGGATTCTTACCTTAAATGCTAAATTTTTTTAAAGTACACAGAGCCAGCTATTATGTTTCATATGAAAAGTTTCTTGTATAGTACACAGAGAATGCATTTTAATAGTATCATCTTTATGTTTTCCTTTGTAGAGCCACAATTTATGTTTTTGTGGGTTTTTTGGTTTTCCTGAACTGCCACAATTTAAACAAATCTCTTATCTAAAACAATCCTGTTGACTGCTTGAGAATGAGAAAAGTAAATGCAAAAACTAGAGAAGATGAAAAATAAACAAAACTTTTGCTGATGACATATTTTTTTTCTCTGACTCAGGCATTAAAGTGCTACCTCTTTGTTGGCAGAGACTGTCTTTAAACTGGTAAGTTGGCTAGCTGCATTAATTCAGCTGTCTGAAAGAATACTTTCACTGATATTGTTCATTGTTACTTGCAAAAAGAATTCTCTAAGGTTGCATTTCCTGGCTCAGTACTGTTGAGATGAGTTTTTGGTCACACACAAATTTCACAATTAAGTCTTTCCCATGAAATCTTTACAGATTTTAACAATTATGCATGAAAAATAATATTTCATTATCCATTCAATGTCGGTAATAGTTATTAGCTGCTTCATTGCTTCTTCATTATTTGTTTATTCAGAAAATGTTGTTAGAAAATGTGGGAATTAGAAAAGAATTATGCCAGATTGATAAAACACTAGTACCTTCACTTTAGCCTTTAAAATTTAAAAGATACATTGAATTTTAAAACAAGACATTACTATGCTGGTAATGTACATATTTCATTTGGTTGCTTCTTTTTGCTTTGTAAGGTTGTCACTTCTTGCTAGATGTTGAAATAAAATGTTGTGTTCTCTATAAAGGGAATTTTTAATACTGCTGATCCATTGCCTTTCTCTACTTGCTTTTAGATAGTGATTCTACCCCATCTGCTAGATGATTTCTGTATAAAGATCTGCTATTTTTCCACATTGTATCTCCATAAATAGGACATGGTTAAGAAGGACTTCTGAAGAAGTCAGATACTCAGTTTAAATGATTTTATCGAGCAGCATTAAATTCAGTAAAATCTATCCCATGTTACTGATTACATACCATATGTGTGTATATGTGTACTCATCTAGGACTGGTTATCAGGGTGAACTTCGTTGCCGTTTGTGGTAGGTTGACCCTGACAGGGCTCCAGGTGCCCACCAAAGCCGCTCTGTCACTCTTCAGCTGGACAGGGCAGAGGAAAGGTAATGAAAGGCTTGTGGGTCCAGGTAAGGACAGGAAGAGACTCAGGGAAATTAATTGAAGTTATTACCAATCAAATCAGAGAAAGGTAATGAGAAATGGGAATTGTGGCAGTTTCATCACAACTTCTGCCTCCTTCATCCTCAGGATTAGAACTCCCACTCACTCTTCCCTTGCTTCCTCCCATGGTAGACAGTTCTTCATGAACTTCCCCAACATAAGCCCATCCTGCAGTCTCCAGCTCTTCATGAATATGTAGCAGAGAACAGTGAAAACACTTGGTTGGATATGATAAAATGAGTAAGGTTGGAAAAGACCTCCAAGATACTATGGTTCTTGTTTTATTATACATTTTCATGACTTTTAGTCTATTACTATAAAGGGTTTATGTTATGCTGACAACATGACTCCTGTTCAGTTTTGTGATTTGGCTCCCCTTTCTCTTGTGTTGGAGAGTAAACTTCAGGAAATAACCATGGAAACCATATAAATTTTGGTTGAAAGGGATCTCTGAAGATCACATACTGCAATCTTGCTCTTAATGAAGGATTATCACTAACACTGGATCTGATCTTTCTTGGTTTTGTATAGTGCAAGAGAAAAAGTAATACTGAGTAAGAGTTAGGTACAAATTTAATTTGAGGTTGTAATTAATCATCCATAAAAATGAGCTGGACTTTTCAATAGCTGCTTTCAGGTTTCTTTGAAATCGACCAATTTTGATTCCTTCCCCAGGAACAACAGAACCTTGTTATCATTTCCAATTGAGAAGGAAGTCTTGTGCCATATGTAATGGTATTTATCCCCACATCAGCTTGATAATCAGTGCTTCAAGCAACTGGGTTAATTTACACACATAATATTCTGGGGAGTTTTGTAGAATTATATCAATATAGGGACCTTCCTATGAAACAGAAGCTATCAAAATGTCATTATAGAATATATACAGAAATATAACTGCTGTAGAATAAATAAGGCAGACTACACAAAGAAAAATTATTTAAAATAAGAGCATGGAATAGATTTTATTTAAAGTGAATTTTTGTTGTTAAAAGCAGTAACTTACGTGAAGCTCTCAACATGCTAGGCATTCAGCAGTCTGTAATACAAGATTTTTGCTTCTGAAGAGTTTGAATATCTGTAAGGATACTAGGACTGCATAATTTACACAGACAAATAACTTTGTTCACATGAGTGATCCTGGTAAGGCAGTCTGATTGTGTGATAGATATCTAATTCTACCACATTATAATTTAGCAGTAACATTTAACATCTTCTCAGGTTATCCTCAGTTTACACTTATGTGTGTTAGTGTAGCAGTGACTTTTAAGAACATGGAGAAGGATTGTGAAAAATGAAATCTCCAAACAGAATCAGGGATTTTTGAGCCAGATTGAGCATATAGAGTATTATAGCTTCTAGTCACCAATTAATAAATTCTTATTTATTTTTAATCTTTTTTTTTAATTAATTATGGGACAATATTCTATAGTAGTGAATCTTCAGGGTTAACTTCATGTAGTATGTAGAAGTTTTAGAGGTTTTTTTAGCCTGTAATTTGCACAGGAAATGTGCTATGTGACTTTAAGTCACGTCAAATAATTCTTTCTTTTTCTTTCCCTTCTTTTTGGAGCTTTATAGAGTTCGCAAAACATGTTTCTTTCATCCTTTCGAAGTTGAAAAATTCTACTCTTTCCTCATGCAGATGATGTTCCAGGCTGTTGGTGTCTATTCTTGCAACAGTTTCCTGACAGAAATGGGATCTTAGATAATAGGGGTCAGCAGAAATGATTGGGTGTTTATAAAAATTTTTAAAATGTGAAGTAGTTTGACATTCCTGAAGAACTGCGGAAGAGGAACTAAAGACAAGGATATTGAGGTACTGTTGCTAGAGCTATCAAGAAGACATAAATGTGAAAAAGAGATAACTTTGAAATGAAGAGCTGTCATTGTCTAAGAGAAGCAACATGCAGTAAAACTGCACAATCAGTATTACTGATATAATTAACTACAGTTAAATACAGAAAAAGTATATTGACCGTTATAACCAAAAAAGCATTGGAGTGTGAAATGTTCAGCTGTAGATATTGCTCTGGGTGTCAAGATATAGCAAGAGAGATAAGGAATATTAATGCTGGATAAGCTGTGTTGAATTTGAAAGATATCTTTGGTTGTTTCATTGCTCCTATTGGTAGACACTAATCAGGACTTCTGATGAATTTTCATCAAGTTTTTATCCATTCCCTGGAGAAATAAAACTGATTTGAATGTAATATAGTTTTTTTGTAGTAACAGTGGATCTTTAAGGAGTAGGTTTGAAAGTTACAGTAAATATGTTGATTATCAAAGAGTTTCAGTTATTAAGCAAATTATTTATTGTACAGGAGATAAATCCAAACCCTTATTATAGAAATTATCAGTTGTGATTAACCCAATAATTTTTCTAATTATTACCATTAAACTTAGTTAATGTTAATGCTAATAAAAGAAATGCACCTAAGTAAAAATGGAAATGTCTTTTCAGTTTGTTAATTTGAATTCCCAAGACAGAGTTTAATAGGACAGCTGTGTAGGTGGATATAAGGTATTGATTAAGAAGGAAAAAGAAATTTGATTGGCTACAAAAAAACCACCACAAATCCTTGTGGTAAAATTAAAAATTACAACTGTTATGAAAGATATTTCCTGTCCCACAGAGTGAATTGAAATTAAGTGCCTCTGTGGTATAAGAAAACTTTACTATAGAATGAATTTAAAGAGATGACTCCTGTGTGTTAGTAGGCCTCATGCAGAGTCACTAAGCATAAGAATCTGAAATTTTGAGACAAAAGTCAGTAGAACAATCCTCACTTTGCTCTCACTAGTAAGATTCTGTTATTTGTCCATAGTGGAATCTAGTTGTGTTCCCCAGAGATTATGGTAAAGTGAATGAGGATGATAACTAAACAGTGAGATAGGATTATTGTATGCTTGATCTTAAGGATAAGAAAAAAAGAAGACCATGGTGGATAAAGGTAGAACTAAATGCATAACATTATAGCATATTTAAGCATGCTTCCTAATTAGCTCTGAAAATCAGCATCCAAAACAGCAGAACACACTGCATGTTTTCTGTTATTTGCTTGCGTTATCCACCAGTACTGCCTGTTAAACTCGTAAGCTGTTCTGACTGACTCTTCTGGAAGCTGCCTGATTCCTCCTAAATGTAATGAAGCATAAGATAATAGCTAGAAAAATCAAGACATTTCCTTGTGTTAGCTTCCTTCTGCTTGACCTTAAACTAATTCATAATATGATCCTTTAAGAAGGATATTAAAGTCTCTTAAATGTAAGAGACAGATGCAGAGACCTTAAATTTGCAGTTGGGCATTTGTCAACATACCACATAATGTATAATCTTTCATCAGCTAATTACAGGATACTGGATTTGGTGAACCACCGTCACAGATGACAGGTATCCCTGGCAAGAAATTACCAATTCTGTAGTTCAGTGATTTTCAAACATTTTCAGTTTCTGATTCTAAATTTTTCCAGTGGAAGTGCAGACTCCTGCAAAGGTAATTTAGCTGTCAGCTGCTCTGGCAATTGGCCCATTATTATGTGTATTTGGAGAGAGCTGAATAATAGTCTACACAACAAGAGTTATTCACTGACCACAGACTGAAGACATTTTGAAGCGTTTCTTTAGGCTTTAGTTAATTATTATAATTGTTATTTTAATTTTTAATAATCATACTTGTTTGAATGGCTAAAATATGCAGACACATAGTCCAAAGTAAAGCATTTTACTTTTGGATCCACAGGTAGCTTTTACTAAATGAAATAGTCCTCCAAGCTCATTCAGCTAAAAACAAACGATGTCTATTATGTTGCATAGATCTTTTAAAATGAAGGAAAGAAAAAAGCCAGCTTAGAGTCATAGTGATGGAAGATTTATAGTGTAGGAAAAGAACGTGTGATATTCTTAAAAGTATTTATAGGTGTTTTAAGGAAAGCAAGAGAGATGGTGTATCTGCATGAAGAAGTATTAAGTGTGAGCTGACAAACGGAGGAGACCACATAACTCAGTCTAGTGTATGAAATGAAGTGCTTGAAAATAAGGTAGATGTTTGTAATACGGTGTTAGAATAGTGAGGGAAAATTATATAGTATTTTAAATATTTATAAATGGCTCATTTATCTGTGTTTAAAAGTTAAGAATTCAGGATCTTAAAAACTTCCTTCAATTATTTGAATTTCTTGTATGCTTAACATTAAGGAAAGTACTGTTATAGGTCTACCTGTTGTGTAGATGTTTATAATTCTGTGATTTTAATATCACTAGGCAAGAAAATTTTTAGAAAGGAATTGCAGAATTTAAGTAAAGTTTGAAAAAGATATTTATTTGTACAGTGGTAAACCACACTATGAAAATTTTCAAGATGGTCAAGACTAACCCTGAAATTTCATCAGATGTAATTTACAGAACCAAAAGGGTGATAAATGATGAAATTAAAAAAAACATCTCCCCAGAGTTAGTTTTAGCAGATCCTAAATATGAATAATTGGGATGTAAATCAGGCTGGAAACCCCTGAATGTTTGATTAGTGATTTAACACAAACTTAATCAGGTATCTCTATGCTTCTCTTTTGCAGCTGAATTAAAATAGATTGTAGTTTTTCTCTCCTTCTGAAGCTTTTATATGGCCTTTCCATCTCAAGTGTCTAAGAGCACTGCAAACACAATTGTTCCATTATATTCTCTGTGGATTGGAAAGAGAGGCTCATAAATTGAAGCTGAAGCTAATAAAATTAATAGTAAAAAAACATTTTCATTATAGTATATTCTACATTAGTATCGAATTGATTCTCTGCTCTTTTAAAATGATGAAAAAGCATCAAAAAGGAAAGTGATGTCATTTGTTTCAGGGGTTGAAATGCAAACTCTCAGCTACACTTCACTGTTGTGGGAAGCATATTTCAAGAAGTTGAGAGGATCTCCAGTGCCAAGACTCATGTAATGTTTCTTAAAATTCTTGAAAAGCTCTTTGGTGTAGCTGAAGCCAGAAAGTTTTAAGAGAAAGAATGTTCAGGGTTATTGTGAGTATCAATACAGCTGGATTTCAGCCCATTAAAAATTACAAAATGCTTTTTGATGGTGTATTATTCATCCATAAATTCATATTGAAATAAATAATTTTCAGACTATTATCCACTTTTTCAACATCTTAGTTAGGAATCATCCTTCCTCACTGAAATGAGACATACAGTAATTGGTGTCTTAAACATGCTCCTTCCTAAGCCATCAAGGTCTGTCGAATCATCCCCTGGGATGGTTATGATGTGAGAATTGATTGTACATTGAATAGTGTAAATGGAGTATTAGAATCATTGCTCTTTGTTTCCTAAATTGAAGTGGAAATGAGTTTAAAGAAGCCATGAGACCTGTTTCATTGCAGAACCATACTTTTTGTATTTATTTGTTTCTCTGTTAATTCATTAATATCTTCATTAATGACATAGAGCGATCAAGTGCACCTTCAGCAAAATTTGCAAATTACACCAAGCTGAGTGGTGCTGTTGACAGACTTGAAGGATGTCCCGAGGGACCTGGACAGGTTTGAGAAGTGGGCACATGGGAATCTCATGAGATCTAACAGGACTAAGGGCAAGGTGCTGCACCTGGGTCACGGCAACCCTGGATATCAAACACTGACTGGGGGATGAGAAGATCAAGAGCAGCCCTGCCAAGAAAGACTTGGGGGTGCTGGAGAGTGAGATGCTGGATGTGAACCAGCAACGTGCACTTCCAGCCCAGAAAGCCGGTTGTATCCTGGGCCACATCAAAAGGAGCCCCTTTACTCTGCTCTGGTGAGACCTCACCTGGAGTATTGCATTCAGCACTGGGGTCCCCAACACAGGGAGCACAATGACCTGTTGGAGCAAGTCCAAGAGAGAGGACTGGGATTGTTAAGCTTGGAAAAGAGAAAGCTTTGTAGGGATCTATTCACTTACAGGAAATATGGCACAAATCTCTTTACAAGGGCATGTAAGTGACAGGATAAGGGGGAGTGGGTTCAAATTGAAAGAGAGTACTTTTAGATTAGATATTAGAATAAAATTCTTTACTGTGAGGGTGGTGAGGCACTGGAACAGGTTGCCCAGGGAAGTTGTGGATATCCCATCCCTGGAGGTGTTCAGTGCCAGGGTTGGATGGGGCTCTGAGCAACCTGGTTTAGTTGACGGTATCCCTACTGATGGCATGGGGTTTGGAAGCAGATGATCTTCAAGGTCCCCTTTTAACCCAAACCATTCTATGATTCAACCTATTATTAAGAAAAAAAAAAGTCAGAGTCTCCTGCTGGGAAAAGAGAATAATAGATTGGTTTGGGGGATAGCATGTAGCTAGAGAATATTTCCTAAACAGAATTAGTAGTGGCCATGTTTTGCTTGAATTTCTTAAATCTAAGTAGAAAGTTAAATTCACATGGAAATGGTTCAGATACAGAATCTGTAATGTAGTCAGTATTTTTGAAATTATATCAGGTATTTTAGAGGTTTATGTATTAGTAGGAAAATTTTAAAACAAATATCTCTATCAATGAAGTATCCCCCACCTTTTAAGGGGCCAGCAAAGAATTTCTCATATTCTAATCATCACCCCAAGCAAAAAGCAAATAAAATCCTCAAACAAAAAAACAAACAAACCTCACACCCAAACAAACAAACAAAGTAAAACAAAAAGATAAAAAAGTTTGTGTGGTGATCTATCCCTATTTTAGGTAACAGTAAATTGAGCACAGGCTCCAGTGGACGAATATTTTTTCTAGTTTTTCTTGCTCACGTGTTATTAAACAACTGTGTGATCTGCAATTAAAAAGGTAGTTGTTTCTTTATGTTTGTAATGCTAATGCCTGATTTTGTAGTCTTGTCAGAAATACAGCAGAATATCAATGAGACCACCAAACTTTTTTCACAAAAGTAACCAAGTGCTCGTCAACCTCTTTTCTCTCCTTCCGTCATTCCTCACTAACTACTAATTAGGATGAAATTTTTGAAGTAAAAATATGAATTATATATCACATTAATAAAATTAGGAACAATAAGGTTTTTTCCTTTTGTGCATTCTGTGATTACATTTTCTGTTAGACTATGCTACAAATATAAAAAGTATCCCAAATTTACTAGCAGACTGTTTCATTTAGTAGGGTATCTATAATTGTGGAGTTTATTGATACAATTTTTTTGTTTTGTTCTGGATTTGGTGGCATGTGTTTTTTTTCATATTTCCGAAAAAACATCTTGATTTAGAGGGATAAATGTTATGTTCTGTTACTACTAGTCATTTTCTGTATAATCTTAAAAATTTTGATGATCTGCCTTTTTCATCCTACTTTAAAGCTCTTGTTCTTTATGTATCAAAATTCAAAACCTTTTAAAAAGCACATATCAGCTGAGGAAAAGGACAGCTTAAGTTTCATACACGTTTATGTATGAACGTGTAATAATTTCAGAATATATATAACAGGATTTACACAGAAAAAAATTCTACATAGGTACACATTTATCAGAAAACATGAACATCTGAATTTAAAACATTTGCTTGCCATGGTTTATCCAAGTACCATATTCCTCTCATCTTTTCAAAAGAGTTACATAACACATAGTGAGGCAGATAAAGAGGAATTGGAAATTAAGTACATCTTTTGATGCCGCCTTATTTTTTGCAGATGAAAAACTATCAAAGTAACAGTTGCTAAAGTTTTACATTCTACACTGTTAGAGCAGTACTGTAGAAGATCATTTTCAGAGCTGACTGTTGTTTTCTTTTGTCGAATATCAAAATAGTGTAAAAGTAACATGGAATGTTAGAAACTGGAGTTAAAAACAGAAACAAGCTATATATTCTGTTCTAAGAATTGTATCAAAATCACAGCTCAGTTGAATTTTTGCTTCCACACCAGAGAGCTGAGGCAAGTACCATGCTCAGTGTTATGGTGTGAAGCTACAAAGCTGATATTATTGAAGGTATATCATTGAAGGTAAAAGGCAGCCAATGGGGCTGAAAGCTCAACAGTGACTAAAGTCAGAAACAACTGAAGCAAAAGTAGTGACAGTGTGAGGGGAGCTTTAGAGGTAATGATGTGAGGCTCCAAAAGTGAGGGGAAAAAACCTCAGCATAATTCACATGGCTGCAGATCTATAGTTCTCAGTTGCAGAGCAGCCAAGTTCCTTTTGTGAGGCTGTTATTACTGGTGATAAGAAAAGTGAATTAAACTCCTGGTCTAGTAAGAAAATAAGAACTAAGTTACAGAATGGTTGTCTGCAAATAGCTTTTTAGTGCGTGGTTGGTTGGTTTGTTTCTCAGAAGCAACCAGGTAAGGGAAATAGCAAAGGACCACGTTATGTACTGATACTGCATGAGATAATCATGCAAAATATTCAAAAGCAATTCAAAAACATTTGCAAAAAATAGCACTTCCACAGGTGGGTCTGGTGTTACTCTCATGTTGGGACTGTTTCTTTATTCCACATGACTGGTAAAGTCAGGACAAAAACACTACTAAAAGTCCAAGTGAGGTGTTAGTAAAATAAAGTTATTAGATAGTGCTAACTTAGGGGCTTTTCTTAATAGGACAGAAATAGATGGAGAAATTTTTTTTCTCAGCCCTTCTTGTGGCAAATTCCTCAATTAATTCATATTTATGCTTTTGTAACATTTGAAAATAGAGAACTGAATGATTCTCGGGTTTTTTCCCTTCTTGAAGCATAGCAGTTGCACTGAAGATTCCCAGTCTCTTAACCTCATAAGTCTGAATTGTAAGAGGCAAATTTTTTAGAAAGTAATTTTTACCTTCCCTTCCAATTTCTGTAAGCATCATGGATTCCTGGGTTGGTTTTTTTTTCACAATATTTTGCAGCCCTTTTTTTTTTTTAAGTATTTTGTCAAGTCCAGTAATAAGCTTCTGGAAGACTTGAACATAATCATTTATTCATAAGAGTGACTCTAAGCCCTATACCATGAGCATGTGTGAGGAAGTTAATTTGGCCTACTAGTGTGTTTTGAATTAGAGGCTGATTTAGGACTGTAGGTAGATGACTACATCAGAGAAGTGGTGTTAAAAATTATATTTTCTTCATATTACCTATTGGCTTCTGCCACCTTTTATTGTTGATGTTTGCATTTTAAATCTCTTATTCTTCATTTGTCTTTTGTCATTCTATGTATATGAAATTTGGAAGTCTCAAATCTGAATCAGGCTGCTCATCTCTGATTATATGTGATGATGTTAACATTTACAGTTCTAAATCCTTTTGCTCGGACTTAGCTTAATTAATTTTTTTTGATGGGAAACTTCAGATGTCTTTGAGCATTTTGGTCTAATTTTGAACATTTCTAAAATGAAAAATATTAACATAAACATCAATAGGATGAGTGCAAGTGTAATGTTACAGGATGCAGATGTTATTTTTGGATCTACCACGCCTGAAGTATCTTCTGTGAATTATCTGTGTGCATTAATAGTAACATCTTGTCATTCTAAAAGTTTGTAGTCATCCTGCTACCTAGCCCTGGGGTAATGCTTAAAACTCCAACCTTATTTAAGAATCTGTTAACTCAAGTGAAGTTCGTATTTCCTGAAATTGTGGTCCTGAAATAGCTCTCATGATTCACTCCTGCTTCAGGACAGATGTTATGCACAGTAGTAACCATTCCTTTTTTTTTATAGTTTCAAATAAACAAGTGAATGGCTTAAGATCTTGCTAGATTAGTTAAATTGTTTTACCATTATGTACTTGCTCACATTTGTAAGTTATAATGAGACAACAGACACTGAAAGTGACTGAGGACTTTGCCTCTGAGATGTTTCTCTGCTAAACCATTAAGCAATATGACACTACAGAGGGTGTTAATGCTTTATCTACATGCAGGGGAAGATAAAGCAGTCCAACTGCTTCAGTTTGTGTCAAATAACCAATGAATTGTGTGCAATTGCAGTGATGGATCTTACAGTTTTCATTTTTTAAAAATCTTTTACTGCCAATATACAGAATATTGTAAAATATTGGTGAATAAATATTTCCATAACTGTCTAGAACATGTGTGTCCTACTTGACAACCCATCCTTTAAAAGCTTTTTGAAGCTTCTCTCCTTTTTTTATCCAGAATGCACAAAGGAAAATCTTACTACAGATTTTTGCCACAGGTGAGTGTATTAGTACAGTACAGATTGCATTATACAGTTTTTATATGTAAATACTTCCTTTCATTTTATGAACTTGAAAACTTGAGTTTGTAGATGTATCTTTGTGGCTTTCTGAGCTATCCACAGATCTGCTGCTTTCCTTGACAATGGCAATACAGATGCTGCTATCACCATGGGAATGGTACTCTTGAATGAAGCTGCTACCTCCAAAGGGGATGTTGGCAAAAGGAGAAGTAAGTTGTATTAAATAGCTAATACAATGTTTTGACAATTAGAAGACATTGAGAAATTACAAGAGAATATCTGATTAAGTTTTCATAAGGTCTCTACCTTAAGCCAATGTTTGCCATTTCTGGTATTGAAAAGAGGAGAGCATAAAAATTCTGTTGATAAAACTACTTTCACATGAAGTCATAACAGTAAAAAGACCTTCTAAGCGTACTCAGCCAAGGTACAGCTTGACACAGTATCTCTACTACTTAGAATTGCATAAATGCTTTCTGGCTCTTGAATTATATTGAAAGTCAGTGACATAAAGAACAAGAGTTTCAAAACATGAATTTAGGCATTTTAAGATGACAACATCTAAAGGAGTTTGAATATTCTTTTACTTGGTACTCTTGCCAGTTCATGTTTTGAGAGGAGGGTGAAAACCCAGCAGTAGATGTAACACAGAACATATCCTAATCTGTAATGTCTGAAGATTTTTAGCCTGAAGTGCAATTTTTATGTTTTTCTGAATGTGGTTGTCATTCAAAATATTTGCAAGATTTTTTTGTCAGCGAATTGCATAAACACACAATATGAAAGTATTCTATCCAGAATCAAGCTTCCTCATACTTGGAAGTTCCCCTTTCTTTTGAGATCAGTTCTTTAGCTACTTCTCTGTAATACACAGTATTGCAGATTGGACCGGCCAACTATTTTCTAGAAAAGCATTCTAGAATTCCTCATAACTGGTTGGGTGTTGGCTAGAGATTTCTAATCAATAGTGATTTGAGGGTCTCCTTCAATGAGCTGTAGATTTATAATCTAATTCTGAATATCTTTTACAGTATCTAGCTCTAACTCTGATGTCAAAGGAGACAGTGGCACAAGTTTAGTTGAAATACAATGTTAGATCTGGGTCTGTGAACATGAACACAGTGAAATATCAGTGAACTGCAGTACAAATTCCGACTTTGCTCCTTGTGGCCATTCTGTGAATGCTTTCCATGTATCTGCTTTGCACTGTTCATGCTTCAGATTTATTCATCCATGCTTTGAAATCATATTTGCAAGTGGTGATTTCTTTATAATGAAGTGTGTTTATTAGGTTTGTACATGGCTAGTTTTCTCCAAATAACTGTAGAAATTTTAAATTCCAGTTGACACATGTCAGTTTCCACATGGTCAGTTTTAATGAAAAAATGCATCATTGTCAGCTTTCTTGGCTTCATGTTTGCTCATCCTTTGCTCAAAGGCAGCACATTCTTGAAGCATGAATATCGCAATTAAATAGCAAAGGTTTGGCTAAAGTAGGAATAGTATGAGAAGAGGAGCTTTTAAAATCAAATTAGCTCACTGTATCTAATGTAGATACGCTGCATCTCAGTTTTATACATCAGTTCATAGTGTTCCCTTTTTAAAAATATTTATTTACATGCAATAGAGCAAACTATCATGATCAAAAATGTTTTGTCCTATTATTCCACAGGGTGCTGACAGATTTTCCAAATTTTATTTGTTAATGTAAGCATTCGCTTTGTTAATTTATTCTTTGCCTGGAAAGGCTCAAAGGATGCTATCAAAGATTTCCGTCATTGTTATTTAGCTTCAAAACCTGAAGATTTATATTGCTGTTAAGAGTAAAAAGTGATTTGACTGCCAGCCTTGGAACTTACAACTGTGAAATTTTTAGCCACTAATAACTAAGATAAAGTAGTTACTAAGCTGCCTTTGCTGTTACTTCAGACATAGGTGGTTGACTAGAGAGAACATGATTCCATTAGTCAAGGGATATTTTCCTAAATGTATATTTTTTTCCAAATACCTGAAATTACATTGCTTGATATGTATGATTTACAGGGCTATTACACCCGTTATCAGCGGTAAGGTGTTTGCATCCATACACATCTGATTTGCAAATTTCAGCTCTTTTTTTCTTGAAAGTACATTTACCTTGACAAGTTATTTTTTCTTAGAACCATAAATATTATTTCTATATGTGTTTGAAATCCTGTCAGAAGACAGCAGGCATCAGAAGTCAAGGCAGTAACATTTAACTGTGTCAAAATTCTTTATAAATGATTGACATAAACGATATTCTTTGTAGAGATTCCAGTTTGAAATGTTTTATGTGCTAATAAAGTTATTTTCTTTCCAGTAATATGTCTGGTAGGCCTCGGTCTTGTGGTCTTTTTCTTCAGCTTCCTGTTGTCAATATTTCGGTCCAAGTACCATGGCTACCCATACAGGTAACCTGCCATTAAATTCTCATCTTATATTTAGTAATAGCTTTGTGCAAGTTTAATAGCTTTCAGGTAAACAGTCTTTTATCTACCACTGAAGTCAATGGAAGGTGGAAGAAGCAGGAAGAATGGTAATTAATTCAAGCAAACCACACGGGGTTGGAAAGCTAATGTTGTTAGACATGACTGTTAATGCAAACCAGTTAAAGCAGCTTGGGCGCAGATGTGTGATGTACTCAGTACCCTATGAAAAGTGCAAAAGAAAGCATGTTTTAATTTATAAGGCTCCCTTGGATATTTATTTGTGTATCTTTAAGATGTAGGTGAGATGAGGCACAAAAACACCAAAACAGTATATACTGCTAAGCTATGACTTTTTACTAAAAATATCTCTCTTTTTCTGTCAGTTTCAGCAAGAGGAGAGAAAGGATTGTAGTTTTCTAAATTATATGTACACCTGTCATTTTAACAGTTGTAACTTTTCTGACAAGCAGAAAAGTAGATTTCTATGATTAGACCTTGTGATTAGTGCAACAGTCAGATTTATATTGTGTTTTGTTCCATTAATAAAGTTTCAGCCTTGCAAGGCCAACTTAGATCTAATGTTTGAACTAATATATGACAATTTTCCCATTATTTTTTATTGTGAGACTTTAGAACTGTTTTCTTGTTTACTGAGGTCAGTCTCTTTATGCTCATTTGTTGACATTTAGTTTAGGTTGTTTCAGATCAGTTTTTGCATTTAATACCGTAGTGAAGACAAGAAAATCTCCCCTTGCAATATGTGCAGAAGATGTGCTCCTATGTTTAGTAATTTCTGCCAAGAAAAGAGGTCTTTAAAGGGCCCAGTAGTATCATGCTGCAAAATTTCATCAGTCTGGAGTTAGTATCTTGCCATTTAGATAGTCTATATGGCCTCTTATCATTCACTCTGGATGTTATCTTCTTGCTCAACTGACTTGGAGGGAAAGACAGGATTCAGTTTTTCTAAGTGTAAGGTATTCTTCCCATTAACAGCTTTAGTCTTAAAAGAAGCAGGAATAATGAGCTTAATCTATAGCTTGAAACTCCCTTGAGAAGCACTGACAAAGAATAGCAACCCATAGTTTTAGCTCCATTCTATCTTTTCACAACAACTTTACTACATGAAAAAGACAGTTGGTGTGCTTCTTGCCATGCAATTTAGTAGCTACTAAGGGGAATGTGGCAGCTGTACTAGTTTCATTTTTAGTTCTTTCATCTTAAGAATGTTCCTATCACTTATTAGCAACATGCTTATATGTCTATGCCAGTTTCCAGACCTTTCATGGCCTTTGTGAATGTTTGCACTGGGGTTTTTTGGCTGCTGTATGATACCTAGGATGTCTGGTGTTGAACAGTACATTGTGAACATTAGTATGCTCTGTGAGTTTGCAAGCCAGCATGTTACCATTGATGTTATTGCAGACTTAATTGCTCAGGTCTGCCACCTATCTTCTAGTATCATGTATTACAAGCTTTGAAGACTCAATTTAAGTAACATACGGGTTTTTTTTCCTCTTCTCTTGCCAGTCTATTTGCTGTAAATATTGGGTGGGTGGAGTGAATTTTTTTTTATTTTATTCCCCCCACAATTAATCTTGTATTTAGTGAAATACTAAACATCTTTTCTTTGGAGTGTCTAGCAGAAGTTGGAGCCCTATGTGGATTTTGTACTTCTCCGTTAGTATCCAATCTAAGAATAAAGGATATCAAGAATTGGGGGTGTGGGGGAAAAGGAAGAAAACTTCTGAATTCTATTAAAAGTTTAATTTCAAGAAATTTAGTTTGATATGCAGTGCGTGTCAAAAAGAAGTGCACCTGTTAGTATGTTAAAGCCAGTTTAGAAAGAAAAAAAAGATATGCATAGTGATTCTGAAAATAATGATTCATCACAGTCCTGTTAAAATGAGATGGTGCCACATCATGTCACTATGAAGAAATTATTAGATCTGTAAACCAAATTCTGACTTAAGGAGATAAGTAGTCTCAATATCACAACTTGCAAACCAGTAACACCCATCAAGTACATTAATTTAAAAAAATAACACTGTGTATGCACAAACACATGAGAAACATTTAATAGCTGGCTTAGTGTTATACAGGGGAGGGGTTTATTATGTTACTGCTTCAGCACAATTAATTGGCATCTCTTGGGCTTACTTTGTCTGTCCTAAATTGTTTGTGTTTTCATGGGAATAAATTAATCATTCAATCATTCAATCACTAGGGCAATGTAGAATTATTGGAAGCCATCACTAGAGCTGATCCTTTTGCTGTGCTAGCATCAAATTTCATTTGATATTTCCCCAAATGTGTAATTTACATATCTGGTCTTTTTCATTGTTAAATCTTCCACATTTCTGTTGGTCTCTTGGGTAGCTCTGGCCCAATTTTCTGTTGTGTTATTTAAAATAAACATGCTGTTGATTCTTTGACACTTCAGTGGTCTCAAACATCTCATCTTCATCACAATTCCATAGTGTTTTTAAGAGAAGCCTATTTGGTTTTTGTGCACAATTCTTGTGAATTTTAATGAATTGAATAATCTTTTTGTCTCAATTCCTTAGGATCTTCTAAAAAGTTCCATGTGCCACCAGTTGATCGCAGTGTAGATATATCTTAAGATATGAAATATTTCTGTCCTTTTACTTTCACTGGTTGTAGGTTTCACCTTGAAACCATGTCTTTATGTGATAAATTGTCCTCAGGCTAGTAAAGCATTGCCTTTAACAATACTAACAGCAAGGCATACTAATGATCTGTAAGGAAAAATGAAGGAAAGTTTATGTTGGCATGCCTAAAGCAACAGTTAAAGGAAACTGAAATTGTTTTAATGCTATATGCATGACCTCAAGCATCAACTTTACTCTCCAACTTAAAAAAAAGTCAAATGTACTAAATTGCTGCTGTTCTCTGGCACTGAGCAACCAAGTCAGTCTTCTGTGAAGCATACGCCATCGATAAAAAGTGAAACAGTAACACAATCTGTTGTGCATCCTGTTTTCTGCAGTGACCTTCATGTAGTGAAGATAAATCAAAACAGAGGTGGATAAACCTAGAGCAGAAGTCAAAAACTGGAGAAAGACTGCTATTTCCTTTTCTAATGTGCATAAATAAAAGTACTGGGCATTCTGTTATTTCTTTGACCCTGTAATGCCATTGTCATTGTTAATTTCCATTATAAACAGAAAAGTGTCCTGAGGAGTGCTAGATATTAGCACAGGTCTATAAGATCCTCTTTAGAGGGCATGTATGGGGGGGGGGGGGGTGGGGGGGGGGTGGCGCAGTACTTCTTTGTTTACATTTTTTTGATCCACTTCAGACAGTTTCCAATTCAGATTTGATTCTTTCTTCCAAAGAATTTTCTTTTTGAAGGCTAGGGTTGGGGAAAAAATTGTTTAATTAATATGCTAGTAGAATGCCCTTATACAGTAAAGCACTGGAATGAGAATGGTGACACAAAATGGAGGTGTCATGGTTTATACCCAGCCAGCAGTCAAGTACCACCCAGCTGCCCACTCCCTCCCCCAGCAGCAGGACAGGGGAAAGAATTGGAAGGGCAAAAGCCAGAAAACTCATGGGTTGAGATAAAGAGTTAAACAAGGAAAGCAAAAGCCATGCACAGAAGCAAAGAAAAAGAATTAATTCACTTCTTCCCATGGGCAGGCAGGTGTCAGCCATCCCCAGGAGAACAGGACCCCATCACAAGTAATGGTTACTTGGGAAGACAAACACCAGCACTCCAGATGTCCCACCCTTGCTCAATCTGCCCCCCCAAGTGATGTCATATGGTATGGAATATCCCTTTGGTCAGTTTGGGTCACGTGTCCTGGCTGTGTCTCCTCCCAACCTCCCATGCACCCTCAGTCTCCTTCCCAGCATGGGAGTACGGAAAGCAGAAAAGGCCTTGGCTCTTTGTAAGCACTGCTCAGCAACAACAAGAACATGTCTATATTATCAACCCTATGTTCAGCACAAATCCAAATCATAGCCCCATACTAGCCACTATGAAGGAAATTAACTCTGCCCCAGCTAAAACCAGCAGAGGAGGTCATCATTTACTCCTCAATTACTCACTGAGCAAACACAAATCTCTCTGCTAGATCCATTTTTGGCAGGTCTTTTTCATATTTTCACTAAGCAACCTTTTTAATGGGAACTGGATGAAACTTCTCATTTTGCTAAAACTCTCACTTTAATTACTATCACTAGCTGTTGAAAGATTATGTATTGATTTTATACTCTTGAGCAGTTTCCCTTTTTTAATGCTTTCTCGATAAGACAAGTACGTTGATATATCTGAGAGAATGTTTCTGAAACTCTTCTCATGCCAGTACTTGACATGAGTAAGTGATACATTAAATATCAGATACTCAGTGATTGAGCAACAAAATTTCATTTTATCAACACAGAATTTCATCTGTCAACTAATACACGTGGGAATGACGGAGAGACTATTCTTCACTGTAAATCAAAAGCATGAACTCTAGGTTAGCTTTGCTAGTCAGGAAAGACCTTGGAGGGTTCTCTGGAAACTTCATTTTCAGCAGTTTCAGTCTAAAAAGCATACAGAATTTGAAAAAGAATAAGAGAGGATGGTAAGAACAAAACAGAAGGTATCAATACACTAGCACAGTATTATATTACTGGGAATGTTAAGCATGTAAATCCTTGTAACACTGGTTTCTTCTAGAGGACAGACAGACAAAAGTCTTATCCATGCTTTACTGAGGTTGAAAAAAGTTTCTTGATTATTTTTTTCAGTTTTGGCTGCAATTAGTTAGCTGCCCCTGTGTTGTTTTTTCTGCTTTGTTTTCTGAATGAAACTTTTAGCAAAGTTTCATTATTAATGATTCTTTTAATTGTTCTTTCAAGTCTACACTTTATCATTTGTTGTTTTAATACCATTTAAATGAAATGAGCACCTGAAAATTCAAAGTTTTTGTAAGTTTTCATTAACTAGTTTGTATTAAGTAGCTTTTGAAAGCAGTTTTTAGTACTTGGAGTTGAACGTTTTATTATCCTTCATAGCTGTTGTGTTTTAGTATTATTTACAAGAGTAATGTGAAATATTTTTAGTTAAGCCATAAAAAATAATCAGTCTTCTAAACTATGTATTGATGGAATGGAAAATAGATATTCCATATTGACTAACAGAGAAAATGAACTAAGCTATAAGAAAGCATGATAAAGAATAATTGCCTTATTTTCATAAAAAAACCCTATAAATATTAAGTCAGATGTGAAGTATCCATTCATTGTTTCAAGAAGGATAGTCAATGCAACATGAACAGACAAATTGCAAGATGTCCCAGAGCTTGAACATTCCACACATTCACTATATACACTACATAAGGCCTGTTTACCTTCATTATAAATTAATTCGTTCTAGTTCAGTTGTATAATACTGAGTAATTGAAATCAAATGCAAGCGAATAAAATAGAATAGTTGTTTCTTGGAAACATACTGGTTAAATACTAATATGTAGAACAAATAGTATGTAGAGACATATTAAATTATTAATAAATGTGAGCACACTACAAACAGCTTTTTAGATATTCCATGTTGATTTCATGCATAATTCAGTTGATTCACCTGAAGATTATGAATTGGTAAGTCTACTTCTGATAAACACCAAGATTTACATTCTGGTTTGTAGTGCCTAGCAAAATTGGTTACTTTCTTCAAAATGGCAGAAATTGGGATTATTTTAAAAGACAGGAAAACAATAATACCCTGTTGTCAAAACAAAGCATTTTAAGTTTAGCATTTTCTATACTACTGCTCTTAGTGTGGCTAAGCACTATGCTGTTCAGCAAAGAAACTGCCCACTGAAATGAAAGGCAACACACGTTTCTACCTCTGTTCATCTAAACCATCCAACAGCATACTGAACTCATGAATATCTACAAACTTCCACATTCTTCTCTATGTGAAGCATAGACTTCACTGCTGATTTCTAATCCTTTAAAGAATGGGAGATCTGAATTCTAGGTGTCTGGACCCATAGCAGATCTCTTAAGAAGGATGTGCTTCTTCGTATGGCAAAGAGTTTGGATGCTCTTCTCTGAGTAGGGCCTTTATTCTGTGATTACCACCATTAAAAATGCCTTTTTTCGCTTTTATGTCTTCCCTGTACATCTTACAGTTTGCCATTTACTCCTTCCTGTTTCTACCCATTTCTATCCAATTAATGTCTGGAAAGGCACAGTTTGGCCAGCCTTTCCTGTTCTACTTCCCCCTGCTTTGCATAAGGGGAGATGTTTTCATTTTTCTTTTTTTTTAGATGTGTCCCAACATGTTGTCCAATTCGTTATTCTAGATTTTTCAGAAACTGATCCCATACCCCATCTTCTTTTTTGTGGATACTTTGTGATGTTTCTTGGTGGTTTGGCTTTTTGTAGTTTCCACAGAATCACAGAGTAACAGAAGGGTTGGGGTTGGAAGGAACCCCTGGAGATCAACCACTCTGGTAAAGCAGGTTCACCTATAACAGGTTGAATGAGATCAAATCCAGTCAGGTTTCTTCAGAGAAGGAGATTCCACAATAGCCTGTTCCACTGCTCTGTCATCCTTGAAATACAGAAGTTTTTCCTCATATTCAGATGGCATTTGATATGTTTCAGCTTTCTACCTTAGTCTTTTTCTTTCAGTGTTTCTCTTACCCATATTCTGTATCACAAGTCTTAGCTACTAAAGACACAGTGTCCTTGTAGACAGAAAGTAAGAAAAATAGATTGATCCAAAATGACACTGCTGTATTTGTATTTCCTTACAGTTACATAATTCAGTCTTTTATCTCTCTTAAGTCTATCAGTGTTACTTCCATGATTATTGTAATCTTCAGGTCTTGCCACTCTTCCCTCCAAACATTTTTCCTACCAGTATTCCTTTGCCTGCTCCTCTCACTTCGTTTCCTATACATGGTCTTACACATCTATCACAGACCTGGGGTTATCTTTTTAGTCACATGTGCTCAGTATTCTCTTACTTCTCCACTCAGCACCCTACAATTCATCTCTTCATACAGTTTTCTTGCTAGCCTTTCCCTTTCTTTAATGCTCTCACCCTCCAGCACCGAGCCAGTTGCCATCTGTTTTGCCTTGGTTTGTATGTCTTGCCTAATGAGCTTGTCAGCTCTTTGCAGCAGTGAACATCTTTCTACTGATACAGTCTTTTAAGCTTATGACACTTGTATGTGTTTAGTAATCAATTAATTATGCCATGAATAGAAAACTGATGAAATTACTACATGTGTATACTCAAGCATGTTGCATATCTATGAAGAGATGAAAGATCTTCCATGCAAAGCTAGAGGCAGGACTTTCATTCAGTAGTTCACTGTTAATATATCGTGTGTGTAGACACGCACAAGTCTTTCTCTCTGTGTTCCCATTTCCCAATTTATGAGTCTTGGTAAAGTACTTGAAAAAGTATAACACACAATACATATCTGCATTTTAGAAATGCAAAGTTTTGTTCCAGAGGTAAAAAAACAGCAATGTCATTAATAACTTCTTAATTTATTGAAATACTAATAAGAGTTTTCAACCCTACAAAGCCTTTTCGTGCTGTATACCCTCCCCACTGTGGGACCACTTCAACAGTTAAAAACGCAGGTTTTAAATAAACCTGAAACATCTCCTGGGAGAGGTTGCGCACTTTAAGTAGTAAGAGCAAATGCAGAAGTTGATTAAAGAGAACAGATGTTTGAAGAGTGTTTTGCTTTTTAATTTTTTTAAATAGGCAAATTTAAGTTTCAATCACTCATGTTTTATTTGATAACTTTTGTGCTTGTTTAGTAATTACTAAATGGGATATAAAACCTTAAGAGATGATTACACAAATATCAAATGACTTTTCAAATTAATGTTTTGAAGTTTTTGTTTATTATTTTCAAATAATTGTGGTGCAATGTTTTATATGCATTTTTCAGCATTTAAACATGTTTTCTTTCTTTTCAGCTTCTTAATTAAATAAATTCAAGTGGGATTCATTTAGAGCTGCTTACCATGAAGATAAGCTATAACTGCTATTATCAGCCCACCAATGCTACATGTATTCAAGAATCTTTTGTTGGTTCATCTGTTTTTTGTGATAATTTATGTATTATGCTGATAGAGAAACAAATGCAGTTTTATGCAATGAATGCATAATTTATAGAAATCTACAGTAAACATCTCATTGGAAAGTGCTAAATGTTATGGATATGGTGTGCTCAAGAAATTAAATAAAACTCATTATATTGGACTTCTGTTTAAGTCTTCCTTATTGAATCCAAAGGTTATTGCCAAGATTTTTCACTTTAATGTTGTTATAATGTTTTGAGATGTGTTTTAGAGGTGAACAAAATACCATTAGTTCTTCAACTATGATCAAAAGAAATACCACGGTGGAAAGTGTAATTTAATGACTACATGCACCTTGCCCTCACTTTGCTTTGTAACAGAGTATGTATATGGAGTCTCTGATCACCTCTGATATGCTCAGCTATTCACATAAAATTACGTTCTACATATATTCCTCCTGGAATTCTTCTTTTCCTGACTCAGCTGTACATGCAGTACATACATTGCCAGTTCAAATCTCTCTTAAGCCAAAAGATGCAATTCATAATGGAATTCATTGTGGAATCTGGAAGGCAAGAAAGCTTACATCAGTCAGAACTCAGGTCCGTTTAAGCTGAGTTTGTGGTGACAAAATGGGAGGATGGGGGGCAACAGTGTTTCATAATCCACAACGTGCTTACTTTCTGAAGTAGCAGCAAGAGGAAGGTATTCCCCTGAATGATGCTTATAAAGAAATACAGATGAGTCTGTTGGAACAGGAGTTACCATCATTGGCAGTTTTCTTTGTCCACCCAGCTTTGTGAAAAGCTTATGTAAGCATTTGTAATACCATTTAAAAATGCCATTTTTGTAGCTGTTTACATCTCATATTATATGAATTACTTATAAGCCTTTGCATATGCCTACACAGTGTATTCTCAGTGGCTCGTGAAACAAGTATCATCACATGATACCTTGCCTCAGTCCTGCTTTTTCCTTTTGCTTCATACTGGTAATTTTCCAAATTATACTTTCCAAGTACCAATTCACTGTCAGTAACAGTTGGAATTTCTTCATTCATAATATAAGAATGCCTTTTAATATGAGGATAAAATTGACTAGAATTAGAAAACTCAGTTCATCTAATGCTCTAATCTGTTCCTTCTCAAAAAAAAAAAATTACTGGTATTTTAAGAACCGGGAAACTTTTTAGGACAAGAGAAAACAGGGAGGACAGTTTATATCTTACATAAAAGCAGAGCAAGACCCTCGGTGTGGAAACACTGCAAGGTTGTGGAGTAGTATTTAAACCAGAAGCTGGGTGAAAACCAACAGACTCAAAACACCTGGTTTACAGACTGATGTGGACCATGAAAGGGGGTTGCAGCCTTTACAG
This sequence comes from Pithys albifrons albifrons, assembly GCF_047495875.1. Classification (NCBI taxonomy): domain Eukaryota; kingdom Metazoa; phylum Chordata; class Aves; order Passeriformes; family Thamnophilidae; genus Pithys; species Pithys albifrons. The sequence continues at coordinate 45,749,798 of NC_092462.1, read as the reverse complement.
AGGTGCTTCAGCTGTTAGCCAGGAAGGCAGATCAGACTGCCCATGATGCCAGTGTGGGGAAGCTAGGACAGAATTTCCAAGAGGTTTATGTCAGTGCTAAAAGCCTGAGACACGAATGGAATAATTAAATTGTATGGTATTGAACAACAGCCCTGGTATAACAGGCATTCAAAACCGTGGTGGGGACTGGGATAAGGGAGGGAAATCAATAGGACACTATTGCCAGGCTGACCTAGGGATGGCATAGCAGCATATGCAGGTGACAAAGTGGGGCCATATGGGAAAGATTACATAGATTGCAACAGCATGGATCTCCTACAGGAAAAAAAGAAGCATAGCAGTAGGTCTCCATGGGTGGAAGCCTGTATTCTGAAAAAGAATTAGAACTGTGCTACTGACTTGATCAAGATGACAACAGTAAGTTTCAGACAGGTAGTAATATTGGGAGATCTCAAGGCCTCATCCTAATCAGATTTAAGTATTTCAGCTTGTGATGAGGTAAAGCATTCCAGTGACACGTGACTGCCTTCTGGAACAACTAGTAGATCTCAAGTGATAAGCAAGTCAAAAGCAGAAGCTTGAGTAGTGCATGGAGACTAGCAAAAGAAGTATTCATGGGATAGCTACTCTGTAACAGCAACCACAATACAGTGGGGTAAATGGTGTTGCAAGACAGGACAGTCAAAGTGAAATCTAAAATAAGTTGGAGCAATTTAAAAATAAAGGTAGTTAATAATGCAAACAAAAAAAAAAAGCACCTCAACATCAAAAGTACACCCCCAAAAGCAAGACACCTACAACCAGCCTGGGGGCTGTTAAATACTTCATTAGAAGGGAAAATATGTGCCACAATTCAAAAAGACATAAAAAACACAGCACTGCACACAGGTCAACAGTAAAATAACAGGTCTAAAAAAAAAATGATCTGAAGATGATGCTTATGGCAGTAGCATGTTAGCAGAGACTTCTTAAAACACACCAAAAGCAAATGACCAGGCAGGGAACTAGTGAAAGAGATTTAAGAAGGGGCACCCACTGATAAAGACTATGATAGAGAAGCCAAGTTCTCTGTAGCAGCTAGGCCAGAAGACTTAGGTCAAAGTGGCCTAGCACATTCTGTGTAATCATTTTAAATAGATAAGCTAGATGCTGGTAAGATCTTGGGACCAAATGGCATTTATCAGAGTTCTGAAGGAAATCAGATGTGAGGTTGCAGAACTGCTGAGCAAGGTGCCTTCACCTATCATTACAGATTGCCTCTGTGTCAGAAATCTGACAGATTGCCAGTACAGCTGTCATCTATAAAAAGGAGAGTCTAGAGGGAAGGCTGAGCTACAGACCAATGAACAATTTCCAGTCTTGATGGGATGGTCAAGTCTGCAATAAAGCATAAGTTTACGGAGAGCAAAGATAAACATAGTCATCTGAAAAAGGTGTAGGACATGTATAAAGGTGAATTTAAGTTCATAAAGTTGTAGAAGGCTAAAATAGTGTCAGAAAAGCACAAGGATAAAAATCCTTTGGCAAGGATTTATTAAAGAACCTATTCTGGAATTGGTCCTTTCCATGACTTGAAAACCAGTTCAAATAGAAGGATGGGGCTTAATGGTCACTTTTTATGACAGTATAATCAGAAATGGGACCTTCCTGAAGAATGGTGCAGGGGCCACTTGAATATATATTCATTACTGACATGGAGAGGGTGCATGTGCAGTGCAACCTGCATTACAGATAAGATCATGTGCTGTGCTGATAGGGAGAAAAGTCCACTAAAACTTTGCAAAACTTGATGAATGGGTAAAAAGTTGGGAGGTGAGCATCAGTGCATCTGGATAAAAAATAAGTCCTGCCTTGTTCAGCTATAACTCAGGAAAGTGACAGCAGAGTCATAATTGAACAGATATTAGCAGAATGGTCAGTGTACACTGACAGCCAAAGAGAAGAAGTTTATAGTGTCATCAATAGAGGGGTTTGGGTAACAAGACAGAGAATAACACTTTAGAACTGCGCAAAGTCTCCATGGGTTCCTGTTGAGTGAGTGATGCATGTAGTTCTGATTTACACATCTCAAAGACACAGAACAGTTCAAGGTACAGAAAAAGGCACTGGGAATTGGTCAGGGAGATAGAATTCCCCCTTATGAAGAGCCAATGAAAGGACCAGAACTCTTCAACTGGAAAAGGAAAAAAAATAAAAGAGCGAGTATGATTGTGGCTTACAAGTTTATAAACATGTTTAATAAGCTGAATACTGAACATTCACCAAATCCTGCAATGGTAGAATGAACCTGCAGCTTATTTAAAAGAAATTACATCCATATTACTTTCAGAAGCTGTGTGCCACAGGAGGTTGAGGAGATAGGCAATATTCAGCAGGTTCAGAACAGGGTCAGAAAATTTGTGGCCACAATTCAACTAGAAACTTTAGAGGTGAGGCAAGCATGCACTGTTTACCATCCTTAATGCAGTAATTCTGGATGCTGGAGAGAGTATGTGGGAAATAGACCCAATCAGCCAGAACACTGAGCTAGGTGGGCTTTTGGTCTGACCTCCTCAGGCATTTTGTGGGCTCATTAAGAGCTGTGAAGGAGGAGGGAGATGACATGAAGGAGACCTGTGCAATCTACTGCAATTTTTGTTCTCTTGGCAGAACAAATTGGCAGGCCTGGAAAGCACCGGCAATCAAGGAGAAGGCAGACACAGTTATTGGCAGAGCTCAGGAGGATAAGAAGCATTTTGAAAGACCCCAATCCCAAGGCACATGGTCAGGCAAACCCTGTAGGTAAGAAAGTATAAAAATTAGCAGAACACGAATACATACAGTAGTGTATTTAGCTCTCAAGTGCTGAGTGACAAGAGTACATGCAATCACATTTTAAATACATACAGAAATGTGTCCTTAAAAACTTCAAGACATTTTCGTAACATGTTATGCATCAAAAATCTTAGGATCCTCTTGATGCAAACTCACACCATGTCAGGAAGTGAATGCTGTTTGTCATAAGTTAGAAGTCTTCTTGTTACATTCATAAGAAGCTGATAAATCAGTTCTTGTTGTGTTTCTTATGTGATTGCTTCCAGTGCTACAAGTTTATCACCCTAAATATAGCCTTCATAGTAGTATAGGGACAGGCTGGAGGTTGTTTTAAAGAACAAAGTGAAGTAGAGAAAAACATGCAGCTGTAGCACAGGCAATAAGAACTGCAAGTCTACACACAGCAGGCAACACAGTCCTCCATTTTGTAGTGCTTGCTCTGCTGCATGCCACCTGGCACATATGCTTCCTCCCACCCTCAGGTTTAGATATTTCTCTACAGATGCTTAGCAAGCATCTTCAAAAGCATTAGCTCCATTTTCTTTCATCCTTAGGTACCAGCATCTTCTTATTTTGTCCTTTTTCTGTATCACAGAAATCAAAGCTTTTACACAAATCCATCTATGGTTGAGGAAACTGTGTTTTATGTTTGTTTTGCTCCACTTCCTTGTTCTTGTAATTGAAATAACATGTGTTCTCATTAAAGGGACCATTTAGGTGAAAATTGAATAAACCTGAAGGTGGAGATAAGCAAGCAGAATCTCTTAAAAGTACCCACATTTTAAATGAGCAGGAGCGTGGTACTAAAAAGTTTTACGGCATTTTTCACTGATTCATGTTTGCAGCAGTGGACACCTGCAAAGATGTACAAAAAGAAAACCATACTTGAGGATCATAGCATAGAGATTTATAGGAGCAAAACCATGCAATTGAAGTTGCAAAGAAAATGTTAAAAATAATCACCATTCTCTTTCAAATCAAATTTAACTCCAGATACTCCTCAGCCAAATAAAACTCTCTCCACACTGACATTAAGTGACATTTACAAGGTTCAGTGACCTTTAAGAACCTAGAGCTGACCTCCACATGATTGAAGGTATCTGTCAGGCAGTCATAGTAAAATTCAGGACCTCATTGTTAAAAGATTTAAGATGTCCTTAGACCAAGTTAGAAACACTTGTAGTTATTTTTCCAACTCTTTGTAATACATGAACAACTGAGTGTGATTTTGATGTCTATGTTTGGTAGTACCAAATAACTATATTCAAGATAAGAATAGCCTATAGTTTCTGCCTGTGAGAAAAATATAATATAGATGTGTGCTCTAACGCAAGTTGAAGATTTTATACACTTGTTGAGTCTTTGGAGTTTTTTTTAATTCCCCTATATTTTCTGTCCTAGAGGATTTTCACCCCCATGTTTTTTAGTCTCAGATGGACACAAACAAAAAGAATGCCACATTAGGAGTTCTTAACGAAAAAAATGTAGGAGCTCTGAAAACTTCTTAGAACATCCCAAATCCAAGAGCAGACATTCACCTATATGCAGTCCATGTATGAACAGAAACACTGTTTGTTCTCCTCTGAAATACAGATACATGCTACACTAAGAGCTACACAAGTTCATTGTCTGTGATGTGACAAACTGAACCCTCGTCATCCACAAAGAAAGGGTAGCTCAAACAGCTTTAGCTTTCCCTGACATTGTCACATAGAGACAGTATTTGCAGGGAAACAGAACTTCACAGACGTTCTTAATTTTATGTTACCTACACTAAAAATTTAAGTTTCATGTCCTCCATTTTCTCCAGTGATCTATACCACTATGCAAGATAGAGGTAATATGAATAAGCAAACCCGAGATTCTTTGTGCACCATAGTAAGTGTATAATGCTCAAAAGAAGCATTTTTCCATATTTTCAAGGAACATTTTTATTGTACATTAATATGAGCATATATATATTTTATTTGAGATTACTAACTTCCATAACTTTGGGCTGTGTTGATCACTCTAAAAGTATTTGAATTAAATAGAGAATATTTTTCTGGCTTGTATTTAACCTTTTCACCTTGCATTTTAGAATGCATCACAAGTATAAACAGTAATGAGGAAGCCTTAGAAGTTCCAAAGTTGGAAAGCTTTATTTTATCTTCTAATAGTTACATTTTTGCTTCAGGAGTCCTTCTCTAGAGAGAACAAAAAGCCTCAAGGTAAGTCATTACTGAGAAATGCTTCAGGCAAAACCAGCGCCAAATAAGAGTTTATCTAGGCTGTAGCGCACACACTTCCATAAGTAGTTGTTCCCCCTCAGGTAGCACTTGGTGTAGGAGTTTCATCCTTTGGGTTTCAGAATAGAGAATAGGAAGCTTAACATTGTGTTTACGGAAGAGCTGTTAAAGTCCTGTTCTGTTTTATTTTGTTTTGTAATAGTGTATATTTTCACTAGCAATGGAGTCATTTAGCAGAGTGAAGGTAAACAGAACTGCGTATTTATCTGAAAATATTTTCATTGCTCAAAGCTAGTGGAAGTTATTGTTAGTATTAGAGGACGACTGTAGCCAGTTTTTGCCCTCAAGAGGGCTATCTCCCACCATCACATTTGATGGCAAGTAATAAATCACTTCAATACTGAGGCAGTATTCGGCCATCTATCAGTGTCAATAAAAAGTCCTCACTAGTGAAGGTGTTTGGAACTAGGAATAATTGTACCTGGTGCCGAATAGCCTTTAGCCTCCCCTTTTCTATAATTACTTACTCTCATAATTACAAATACAATTCTTTCCCCCACCTCTCTCTTGGATAGGTCCATGGCAGGTTGATGGCCCTACTACTACAGCACTTAAAATCCTCATCAGTTAATTGCTGCTCAGATACCCTGTGTTCTCCAGGTTCTCCTCTTGATTCTTTGACTCACCACTTTTAAGTCAGAGCCATAGAGCTTAACTGGACTGTGCTGTGACTTTTCTTAGAGAATCTTCAACCCAAGAGGTGTTCAGCCCCAGGCCAAAGCTCCCTGCCCTCACACACAGCATGTTCTGTGACTGCCTGACCTAAGCAGCCTCTCTTCTTTGCCAGCCTCCCTGCTGGTCTCCTCCTAAGGTGATACTCTCAGAAGAGGGCTGGTCTGGTCTGATCCCCCTGGCTTTTGAAGCAGAATGATCTTTCCTTTTCACAGCTTACATATTATAAAATCCTTAGAGGAAACAAAGCTAAAAATCAGCCTCTGCTGTATGGTGTCAGTCCAGAGAGACCTTCTTGCAGTTAGCGGGAGGACTTGTTTCCAGAGGGCAGACTGCAAACACAACAGAATAACAGATACAGACTTGAAAAAATGAATAAAGTTTGCAGACAGTATTTTTCATGCAAACACTGCAATTACTTGCACCGAAGATACTCAATTAACTTATAATGTGACAAAATCTTGAATACAGAGAAGATGTAGAAAGAGCTGAGTTAAGCATTTCTCCAGCACTTCTCATTCAGGGAGGGCAAGATATAGTCACAGTTCATTGCTTTATAATGCTGCCTCTATCCTAAAGCCATTGTAGGTTCATCTCCAACTTACCCTCACAGTTCAGTTATTTAGGAATCTTTAAAGTTCTGAGAATTTTAATGAGCATTTAAAAAGCCTCAAGTTAAGAAATTGATGACATTAATCGTACAACTTCATCCTACATCCCTTCTTGTATTCATATCCATCAAAAGCCTTAACCCAGCAGTAGCCAGCTCTCATGAAAGAGCTGCCTCATGGGAATTTCCTCAAAGAGAGATTTCCTGCTGGGCCTTTAACTCCTTTCCCAGACTAGTTCCACAAAAAAATGCATCTAAGCCACAGGCACAAACATTGCAGCAAATCCAAAGACTATATTTTAGTTCACAGAATAAAAACAATGAAAGCATTCATGCCAGTGCATTATGACAGTAAACACAGCCACTATAATGTATGATTAAGGCAGACAGATAACACTGAAAATTCTAGCCACCATAGCTTTAGAAACAGGTCTCTTTTTTTTTTCATTTTTTAGACTGTTGCCAGGTAAGGCAATTCTTAAGAGGGTCAAAAAAATTAGTCTTAAATAGCTACATACTTATATATTGAAATACCATAAGGTCAGAAGACCTCTCTCCCCACAGAGACTCCTGCTAGGAGAAATCAGCATATTTTCTCAGGAAGGCTCAAGACAACAGTGTCCTCTGACAGACAGTTCGTGGTTACTCATATCCTACTGTTCATATACATTGAAAAAGTACCACAGATGTAACAACTCATGCTCTTCAGGGAAGTATTGGTCATAATCAACAGACCAACCAACTGATACAACCCAGGAACTATTGAGATAATAACATTCAGATTTATTTTTCTTCTAACTCCATCACCAGAAATTTCTTCCACAAAGAAAATAACCTACACCTGTTTCACTATGTGTTCAGGGACATTTGAACGCCTTTGGGCTGTCTGCTTATTATGAAATTAAGTTTCATAAAAAACTGAAAAAATACCACTTGGATTACTAAGAGCTCTTTAACAGACGTGCATACTATTAGTAAGTGTAGCACAATAAGCCAAGGCATCCAGTATCCCATATTGAACCTGTCTTCACATTAAAACCCCCTAATTTCACAGTCTTTCAGCTTCCATTCTCACCAAATCTTAGGCATATTACAAAACCCTCCAAATCTGCTGTTGATTTAAGAGGCTCTCCACTGCTATTAGTACATAAGTATCATCGCTTTTCTTTCTGAAGTTGCTTGGTACTTTCAAGCATCATTCACACTGAGGGATACCTGAAGAAGTGCATTAAGGGACTTTACATTCAATTTGTTGTGCTTTCTGGGTCACTCTTCCTTCAAACACCTCTTCTGTCTGATTCACTTCAGAAAAACATTAACATTTAAAGTCATTACAGGCTTAAGTAGATATTTATCATCCTCCTGGGGAAAGGAATTTCCTTTTTGCAGGTCGCAATTTTTGTGACACTAATATAAATCAGCACTGAAAGGTGCTTTAGTGTGTCATACATTAATAAAGACAAAAAGCTGGGCAAAATAATAGAGATAAATGAAGGTGTATAACAGAATGGCTTGATACAGACTAGCTTTGGGCATGATTTGCAGATGGAGCAAAGCAAGCAGCAGTACTCTCGGCAGAGTCAGAAGTCTAAAAGCAAGAGTACTGCTCAATATTTAGCTTTATAATATTGTTATGCCAGTGTATTTATAGATAAATTACAGCTACAAAATGTATTCTTGATACACACCAGGTTCTCAAGTAACACATGCTCTCTGCAGTTTAATAACAAGTATATCCATGCAAGTTTTCCTGAAGTCCACTTGCCATACTTCCCAAACCAGTGTTCACATTATAAAGTACATGATATTCAAGTAAGTAACTGATAAGTTTACTGCTAAATAACATAAGTAAAAACATAAAGTTATGTTTATTGTAAGGAACTGCTGGCATTCAATGCTACAGCATGAACAAAGAACCCAAATGCACTATTTTACAAGACAGGACACAAATAAAGCTTTTCCATAATACTGATGATAGGAAATGTCTGGGAAGAGCTCAATTAGCCTCTATTCTGTACAGAGGCAATGCTGTGATTTGAGTTTAACAAAACTGTAGGATATAAGAATAATTTGGCTTGTGGATCTGACATGTAGCTTTCTAGTAGTTAGGATTACAGTTTTATGAGATAGAAAATAATGAATAATCCTGCCTTTTAAAAGCAATAATTGTGTTTTACAGTAATTTTTTCTTATGCAAAGTGGTTGTCTTCCTACTTAGGAATAATTGATCGGTTACCAATTTGCTCAGTTTAGGAGACTGCTGGGCTGAGTTGTTCTTTACTCATGCTTCCAGCAGGCCCATATTTGCACTAATTATTAGTATCATCTTCAAAGTCCTAATAAAAAGGGACATGGCAAAAACAAGACTGCTTAGAGCTTTTGATAAAGATATTAAATCATGCTTAGAAGTCTCATATTAAAAGGAACTTTATATTTACATCTCCTATACCTTTTATTTCAGTTACTAGTTTCAACATAGGACTATAAAAGCAAAAGAGAGCAGGCAACATAAAACATAAAACATGGAAAATTTTCCATTATAAATGCAAAGTCTGGGTTTCCATTATTTGCAATCAGATATGAGGTCCGGAAGATGGCTAAGATAACTCTAATGTAAATAAATAAAAGTCAGTTGATCAAAATGAAATAAGCAACTAGTGCATATAGATACTGTTTTCCTCTCCATCTGCATGTAGTTGTCCACCTGCATAGGTGTTGTGATGGAAGGTACAGGTCGTTTGCTCACATACAAAAAGGCAACTTTGCTTCTAGCCAGACAGCCCTGGCAGTGAAAGGCATGGCATGCTTTCCAAGGGTGCTGCACCTCTTCTGCTGATGCAGGCTTCTTAGGGCACGGTGGCAGGCAGCAGGCCAAGGAGAGACTAAGTGAGCAGAGTATCTGCAGAATAGACTGAGGTTTAAGGCACTCTTGAGAAGTAGGAGAGAGAAGATATGTACCTAAAGCTCAGATATGTTAGTGCCCATCCTGTCCAAGGAGAACACAAGAGACCATGTAGTTTATTGAGATCTAAAAAAATCTGTAGTGCAAGGATACAATGAAAAGATAACCACGATTGAATAACCTATATTTTGGTCAATTTTACATAGCAGCTCTACATTCGTATTCAGAATATCTTAATAAAACTCAGCCTTCAAAAACTGCTAGGCCTTTGTCATCTTAAGTCTAAGAAGAAAATAGAAATAACTCAATTTCAGCTACTTCTGATAAACTTAAGAAAATCAGGAATCTCGGCTAAACATTACACTTGAAATGGCTTCACATGCAATTCTTACAAGGAGACGTGTTTCTTCCTAGCAGTTCCCAGCATAACACAAAAAGTCCTGAGTTCACAGGACATGTAATGAGTACTTTGACAGAGAAAGTTATGAGAGGTCTACATGTATATTCATATACCAATAATTTTCACAAAGCAGCATACCAATACAGTCCCAGCACTTGGCTGACATGCCACAGCTGTGCCTAGGACAGCCTCTGCCCTCCAGAAAAGCCTTTCCAACACAGAGGACAGCTTCCGAACACAGTTCTCCCTGACACCAGCCACAGGCCACTATCTGTCATAGAATCCATACCATACATATCTGAGTATTTCTTACACTCTGCAAAGCTTTAGGTGCACCTGCTGCTCTTCTATTCCCAGCAACTGATCCCATTTTCCTCAGCACTGCTCTGTTCATGAGGTTCGCCCCAGTCTTGCCCACTGCATGTTTGTAAAGCCAATGTATAAATATTAATTGGAACTCTAACAGTAGCTGAGCCTGTTACACATGTGACTTGTGAATACCTTTTAGAGTAGCTAAATGAAAATTAGCATTGGCTATTTTAATTTGGAAATACTTTCTCTAAAATATACATATTAGTTAATATACTATAATTAGTATAATTAGATCTATGATTTTCTGAATTACACTAATTATAGTTTATTAATTAATATACTTTTTTATGGTTATGTTTAGTTCGAAATAGAGAAAGGTTCTGGAATTCAATACACAGAAGCTTTGAAGCTATTGATATGACAATAACAGTGAAAGACACCACTTGAACTTAGTTTTTCCTTTTTTAATTGACATGGATGCACTTACTAATATATCTGAGCTATTGCCAGAGTATCTTGCAAAGGATGCATTCATTAAATTTTAAAGCTTGGGTGTGTATTGAGTGACTGCCTCTGAAATGAAAGCTCTGTTCTAGTGAGATTCAAAGCTGAATACAACTCAAAGGAAAATTGCTTCTCTTGTCAAATCCATCTTAAAAGTTTGAGCAGATTTCTACTTAATCATTTCAAATTCCCTTGCCTCCTAAACTAGAGAAGCTTATTTGTAGCATAGGCAAAACTGGTTTTTTATTTATTATTGAATCTGGGCACCACTTCCAGGTTGATTGTCAATAAGTGGATACCCTTTATCTAAGACAGTCCTGAAAGTGACATTTGTATGACTTGGAAAAAATAAAAAGGGGGTCTGCAGAGCTCTAACTATAAAGGGGAGTCTCACATTTTTCGGGCTGTGGCTACCAATGTTATCTGTGGATTTTAAAAGGCCACCAATATGGTGAGTTGGGGTTGTGCTCCAAGGAGCAGGGCTTGAAGAGCATAAGTATGTGCTCCTGAGGGTCAAGCCCCTTCGAAGCTCGGGGAGGCTCCTCCCACTCCCAAACTGGCAATAGCCCCACGAAGAGAGAGGTCCACACGAGTCGAGAGTCCATGAAGAGAAGCAGCTTTATTGGTGTGCCTGGACTAATATAGGGTAGCATGGGACTTTCTAGAACAGGGGTGGAGTGAGGGGAGGAGACAGGGAGGAGTGACACACTTCATTGGGCAGCATGCAAATTCAGGGGAGGAACAAAGGAGCAACCAATAGGACAACAGGGTTTAAACATAACCATATAAGGAAACTGGTGCACTGCACCAAACAGGGGCCAATCAGGAGAGGGTTGACGGGAAAATGCCCTAGGGGTTTGTGGGAAGAAGAAACTTGGATAGGGATGGCTAAGGGAAAAATAACTGAGGTAGCCATATTGGGGTACATAACAGTCTTTGATCTAATTCCCTTTGATCTAACAGCTAGTGTTTAATTAAGACTAATCTTTGCTAATGAAAAGGAAAAAAAGTCAGAAAAGAGAAAATTAATGGTCATGCTGTCACATACACGTCACCCCCCGACAAGGTCTGCAGCTTTTTCAATGTGAATCCATTTGATGGACTTACTTCCTGCCATTACTGGTCTTGTCCAGTGTCACAGGGGTACATTCCATCAAAGTAACTGTTCATGAAGTGTGTTCTGCTGGTGCAAGCTGCCAGGATGAGAGAAGTAGTTAGACTATTGAACATCACTCTAGCTGAATCCATTTTCTTCTTTTCCCTTTACAGAAAATGATTAAGAAAAAACACTAACAACATTAAAGAATGGCACTGTCCTCACAACTCCGAATGTAAAGTTCTTGCATCCTTCTTCTAATTGCAAAGAAGGACTTGAAAAGTTGTGAGAATAAAAATAAAGTTACAAATATAAATAATGCAAGTTGAATTGCTGATAGGGCTGAACTTGTGATATCCTGCAGTTACATTGCTCTCTGCATAGGTACCAAGGTGGATATCACCTATCCCCTGTCAAAGCCCTCACTGAGTCCCTGCAGGGATCTAGCAGGAATGTGGATAGCCACCCCACTTTGTATCCACTGGCCTTCCCTACCAATGCTTCCTGTCCTTCACCAAATGCAGGCAGCATTATCTGGAACCATCTCAGTGATCAAATTGCAGCCACCACTCTGGAGATATGGAGGGGGAAGGGAAAGGGGAACACATCACCACTCAGAGTACATGGAGCACACCCACTGTGTACACAATTCCCACACCTCCTTTGGCTGGAGGGCTGCTGGAAGAGTGACCATGTCTTTCCCCAGCTCTCCCCTTCCTTACTTGCAGCATTTCCTACCTCTGGAGACAGCTCCAAGTGCCTCTGCACAGAGTGGGGGAGCTTCCTCTCCTGTTAATCAGAAAGCACAGTAAATTGTCTGTGGAGCAGTTACTTTAAGTGCTTACTAAACTCCAACATTTCATCTTAATTAAACAATACTAAAACCTTTCAATAGTTCTCATACTGAATACTACAAACAGCACTGATTCTGTAACTTGGATAAAGGTAGGTCCTGCAGCTGTCAAAAGTAATACAGTATTTTAGCCCTTTCTCTCAACATCAAGAAAATTAATGAAAAAATAACAGTGTCCATCTGAGGGAAATGTGAAAGTCGCAGTTATGGTTTGGCCAGGTAATCAGTGAGATGTGATATAACCAAGGAAAATGGAAGCTTTTAGATGCCAAAATATGAGCCTATTCAGAGCTATTGATCAGTTGAATCAATAAAATAAAGCAGAAAGAATAGACTAGACTAGAATAATATAGTTGAAAATAAAAGAAAAATAAAGTAAAATTAAGTGAAGTGAAATAAACCAAATAAACTGAAACCCCTTCAAATTATATGTAATTTACTGTTGAAGTCTAATAAATATCTTAGAATTGCACCAAATCTACTGAATTCAGTGGCATTGTTGCTAAGCTGTGTCTCATAAGATGTAATAGTTGATAAATTATCCACCACTTGCAGTTATGCATAAATTATTTTGTGGAAATAAACCAAAGTTACAAATTTGAGTGCTAGACAGAATTGTGTACATATTTCAAGGAAATTAGCAGGAAATTGTAAACAGATTTTGATTATTTATGTGTTTTTAAATGTTTCCTTAAATGCTTGTTGATAACTTCTTTTGCTTAGTTAAGCTACATATTAATAAAATGAACACTAATGTTGGGAATAATCTTCTTTCTTCCATTCTGTTACTTTTGAACAAAAATGCTGATCAGTTTGTAAGAAAACTTGAACAGTTTAAAAACAGGTTCTAAAATTCTCTATGCTGATACCATGTGGAATAGTGTCTGCATTTGTTGTCTTATCAGTATGTTCCTAAAGTAATAATCTGCATAACTGTTTAGTAGAGATTGATATGGTAGAGATCCATTACCAGGAGTCTGCTTTCTGACCTTTTTCCACTTGATCACTGTACAGCAACAACTTCTCTACTGTGCCCTGATGCATGTTGTTTCCCAAGTAACATATTGAAACCTCGCTGACTACTGGGTTCGAGGGTTTTTTCCCCTCACTAAATGCCCTTCATGTTTTGTTTCATGTTAGTTTTCACCTGTCACTATTGTGATTGGTGACACATAGTGTGTAAGTCTATGCAGCTACTGAGGAAACTGTAATATTCAGCTGTAATATTCGTCTTTACTCCTTAGAGTTCCACAAAAATCAGTGCATGAGATATGTGAGCGCATTTTGATATATTTGAAAAAGCACATATATATTCCAACTGAATTAACTGCATCTGCTTTCCTTTGTCTGAATCCAATAGCATCATTATATTACCTTGTTAAACAACTACAGGATCTTTAATATCTGTGTTTGTTTGACAGACAGATAGAGTAATGTCTGCATGTATTACTTGTGACGAGCCTTGGGAACTTCCACACAAGAGAGCACTCAGCCTTAACTATACTTTCATAATTTTTGAGGTTTGTCAATCACTGATATTACCAGAATTGCATCTTATTACTACTTCTTTCAATGCCTCAAGAGGAGAAAACAGTTCTAACATTTTCACTGATCCATGGAGGAACAGTAAAGCAATGGAGGAAAATATATGAATGTGCTTGAAGAATGAGTTTCTCTGGTGATGATGTAGTGGGATGTTTTCTAATGAGTACCTCTGCCTTTTAATTTGCATTCTTTTTGTTCTGTAAAGAAAATGGAGCTACAATTCATAACTACCCTTATGTGTTTCTCATCAAATTCCTTGGGATTTACCCATCATAGAAAAAGTTTTAATTGCATTGTCAAGATTCATTAAACAGCATTTTGGCTTGAAAATCATTTTCTGTCATGATTGGAAAACTTAAAAAAATTATAGGTCCTTTAGGAAAGTTATTTTAATTCCTGTAACAATGACACTGATGTTTTACAGGCTGAAAGGAGGCAACAAATCTAAGTTTGTAAACACTTGAAAAAAACTTATGTAAAAATAATATGAGCATACATTTATAGAATCTGGAAGAGAAGTAAATATTGAATAAGCAAAAGAAGAAAAGCCTTGGGAAGTGGGGAAAGAACTGCCAAAATAAAATAAGCCACTACTGTCAATAGCTTGGCCATAGAGAAAAGCTGCTCCCTGACTCACACTATTGTCACCAGCACTGGCTGAGCCCTGCAGCCAGGATGGAACAAGATGACAAAACCCAGGAAAAGCCAGGAAATTTGAGCAGCAAGCACAGCAAGTGACAACTCCTTCATCAAGTTTCCTGACCACATTGTAGAGAGAGATGTATTTATGGAACTAACAGCAGTACACAGTAAGCCTCACCTATCTCAAACTTCATTTCTGTTTAATCTCTGTCAAGCTGTTTTTCTTAATTCTGGTCCTAGGAAGATGGAAATGAGTGACCTTGGGTGTCCTCAGAGAGGATATCCAATGTGAGAATCCAGCTTATGGGACTGACTGTATCTACATTCAAAAACCCTAGGCAGAGGAAATAATCTATTATATTCTCCATTTATCCAAATTCCTTCACATATTATGTTCTCCAAAGTCTAATTAACCATTAGGTTATAGTTATTCTTTTGCATGTAGGCTCATTATAACTTCTCCCTTATGTATTGGACATTTTTGGATACCCACTGTACTTTAATTTCACTTTTAATTTTTTTTTTTAATTAATTCCAACAATGAGAGAAACCTGGCTGGTTTTAGACATTTTGGTAATAATTTCTGAACTAAGTCTTTGACTGTTCTTCCTGCTGATTTACAGCAGCTGACAGATGATTAAAGCCATATGTGTCCAACCACCAAGAAGTTATTTTCCTTTATACATTCTCTGATTGACAGGAAAGGTGAGAAATGGAAGTTCAAACAGACTGTAGCAAATGAGATAATTTTAAATTTACCACTGTGCAGAGAAGGCAGCACTTTGCATTACCAAACAGACAAAAAATAGTGCCCTAACTGTCAAAATTTTGACAGTGTGACAATTTTTATCCAATTATGGGTTTGATTTTCTTTTTGATACTAGGACCTAAGATGCTATTATAATGTATCTCAGATTCAACAAAATGCATTTTTTTTGTATGTGTATGTGTCCTTTGAAGACTTAAGTGTATTTTAATGCAGTGCAAAATTTAGAAAACCAATGGGGAGGGGAGGGGAGGGAAACAGGGGAGGTCACAGAAGGGAAAGGGAAGGGAAGGGACTGTTGAGATAATTGAAAAAATAATTCCAGATGGAAAACATGACCAAAAGATAGGTGATGTAACAATACTAGAATATACTCAGAAGTGAGTTTACTTGCTCTTGTAACTTGTTTGAGGAATGCTCAGCCAGGAGCCTCTATTTAACCTTCAGGGATGCATCAGACAGGGAAACAGACAGCCTCCTTGCAGAAATGAAGACTGCTGTAGCCAGGCTTTTATCACTGAAAGTATTCAGGAGTACCACATGCACAGACTTTTTAATCCCTAATGGTCCTGGTTTGCAGGGATTATTTGAGTCAGTTTACTGCAGTCTGACAACTCAAATGCTTGCATCATTATAGGTATGGAGAAATATGTGCACATCTATGATGCAAATTTAGGTGCCTTTGGAAAGAGAACACAGACTCATATTTCTTGATTATGCCTCTCATGAGACACTAACTGAACAATAACCCTTCTCAGTTATTATACTGAAATTCTCTTCCTGTGTAAACTCAGCTTATTTAGTTTCTTAGTCCTTTCACTGCTCAATTTTGCCAGCATCTTTTCACTGCTTAATTTAGCCAGCAGACAACACTGCAAGTCAAATTTGGACTACTATTCTTGTCCAGTACTTTTAAACTCAGTATTTGAAATCATCATTGCCTAATCAAGTACTTTAGGTAATGTAGAGTGCAGCATAGTTGGTCTTCTCATCAAGATAAAATAGGTAAGCAGTATTTTTAAGACTTTTAATTTCCTTGATGTTCCTGAAAGGATGTTTACTTTATGTCAAATTGATTAGGCTGTGGCTTAACCAATACTAGAACTTTCTGCCTTGGCTGCAATATTATATTAATCTGCTAGAATATTAGTTCTAGTGGTTATCCATGTCTGCAGAAATAATTCCTATTATTGTCACATTTATACACCAGCAATGAAAACCAAAGATCAAATCCCAGTGAGTGAGATGCAAACAAATTTCATTTGTCTTTATGTCTTTGAGCCTAAACAGGTGTGCACAGCATTCACTCTTTTTTAGATGTCTCTTGAGTGGAGAGTCAGGATTCCATGAGATTACATTTCCTACTTCAGTGGTTATTTGGGAATGTATTGACCCACTTCACTTCATTTGGGATTATTTTAAGACTTGGAAGAATGAGTAAAAGAGAAATGTAATTAGCAAGGCTACACCTGAACTACAGAGTGTTGTGTTCTCAAGAAGGAAACCAGTGGGAAGTTACTAATAAGCCCTTTAGACAGAGTTAGGCTCTTTTATTACACATTCTCTGAAAACACTGGGCCAGCTTTCAACTGCAGGGCCTCATGGTGATGCAGAGAAGGAACAGAATGCCACCTTGCTTTCAACAACATGTATCATAGTCTCAGAAATCCATAGACAGCTTGCCTAAGGAGCCTGTAATGGTTAATGTTGTGTCCCAGGTACAACTTTACTACATGTTTTCAACCCTGAGAATAATTCTTGTCAAGGAATTCCCTCATAACTTTGGGCTCAGCCAAAAAATGCTAAAGCATTTGAATGCATTTGCTAGCAGAATAAGAGCAAACTTTTATACTTCAAAACTACAGATTTTTATTTCAGTCCAAATGTACTTCTATATTTCAGATGATTTAATTCTTCATCTTTAAGATAAATGCAATAAGATTAATCTGAATTTTTATCTCAGCTATTTTAATTTCCATGTGCATTGTATTCAGTGTTAGATTTGGTCATGTTCCATAACTGCCTTATAACAGGGACCATCTTTGAAAGTGCTATGAGATCTAGATGGTAATATTTATATTTTTCCCAAAAGTTTAGCTGTTTGGTCAGGCTTTCTCTTTATTTAATGGCAATTTTACGTCTGCATAGCTCTTAGTACTACAGAGTCTACCTCATTTTCCCCATAACGTAATTGGTATAGGGGAATTTCAGGGTAGTGCATCTGTCATGATTAACTTAATATTTCTTTCCTTAAAAAAAAAGTTTAAAATGGTGAAGCTATAGGGGTTTGTATGAAGTTTCCTTTAATATGTCAAAGTATTCTTAGTTCCAGCATTATACATGAAAGACAAGAAATGTGAGACATAGCCTCTGTCCTCTGTGGGCAGATTGCCTCTGGCAGCTAAAACTGAAGGAATGGACTTCGTTACCCTACATCTCCAAAACAGCAATAGTTGCAAAAGTCACAATATTGCCTTAAGGTTAGTTCTTATCTTACCAAATGCCTTGAGGGGACAGTCAATCTTTGTTCTCTCACACATGCTGAAATACACCTTATATTAATTTATTAAGAGGAGAGAAAAGAATTTTTATGTACTTTGAATTCATCAGAAATATGTTTATATACAATTTCATATTAGTACAAGAAATAAAAATGTATATACCATAAAGAGAGAATGGTTAGTTTAAGAAATATAGTTCTTCATGGTCACTGAAGGTTGACTTTTTTGGATTACTTAGAAGTACACCTTTCTCAGCACTGTAAGATGCACCAATGTAAGCAATGACACAGAATATGGCAAAGAAAGCAAAGAGTACAACAGCTTGCTTATTTTTCTCCTTTAATAAAAATTGTGGGTTCAAAAATAACTGTAATCCAACCATTTAAAATCTGCTCGATGCTTTTCAAATTGAAATTTTGCCTAGTGAAAAGTGTTGGCAATAGTTCTGATAAAGACTTCCATTTGAATTTCAGCAATATGGAGTTCTGGCTCTCAATGTCAGAGGTATCATCCTCTGCTTAGAGTAAATAGGAACAGCTGAAGTCTGGGTATAGGCAGACACGGGAGATGTCAAATATAACAGAAATCTTTTATGCTTTTCTATAAACTGTGCTGTGTATGCAATTCCAGAGTTAAAACAATGATTATATATTTGTTTGTTTGTTTGTTTTATTAATAAATTGTTTTATATGAAAAGTAAATGTTCTGGCCTGAGACAGAAAAGAGCCAAGAAATGATGGGCAATCATTTTAACAGCATCTAAGTTATCAAAATGGCTTTACACTGGAAAGCAAACCAAATCAGTGCCAATGTTTGAGCAGTTGTATAGTCTATAGGGTCAAAGCTTCCGAACATCATTTCTAAAATTATCCCTGCCCAAGACTACTCTCATGACTAAATGTCAGGTTTGTAGGGCAAGTATAAAAAAATACTAATTGATTTTGCATGATACATTTAGTCATTTTTATTTAATACAGGGGTCAAGGTGGAGGAAAACAGCTAGAAAGAGGTAGAAAGGTAAAAATTTGCTGTAGGGAAGACTTTTCACATTTAAGGACAGTTCAGTTACCAAGCCTTGTTAAAAGCTGAGCTTCCCATCATAGGGAAAATGCCTTTGAAATCAATAATATACCAGTTTCTTATAGGTAAAGGGCATTAGGAAGAAACAATGTAGTTGACAGACAACAGGAGAGACCCTTGCAATGATGCTTGTGCACAAGCTGGAAACATTCTGGATATTCTTTAGCTAGTTCTGAGTGGAGTGAGAAGTCAAAAAATGAGCCAAACTGGACAAAAGTAAGGGTAATTTATCTTCTGAAGAAGTGGAGAAAACAGGAAGTACAGAGAAAGCTGGTCTATTAGAAATTTCCTCAATTCTCAAGATGATGTGTGCTAACTATTGAGCTAGCATGTGACCCAAGAAGGGAAAAGTGGCTGATTGAACTAAGCTACCCATATTAATACAGCATTCATGGTCTATCCTTGCCATTGTATCCTGTTGTCTGCTTGCAATGTAGCATTTTGATCTGTTCAGACATGCAAAAAATTTCTTCCCTTCTTCCTTTTGTGATCTGCTTCAATCAAGAAATACATCTTCTGAGATGTTATTCCAGCTTTCAAATGTTTAAACTGCCAGTTCAGAAGGACTCAGGCATAAAGCTTCCTTTTTTACAGCATCAAGAACCTGACACCTTGACAGCTAAGGCATCCTTGTTGTCACTGAGCTGGAAGGCTGACAAGAAGCCAAGGAGAAACCACCTTTCATAAAGGCTCTATCCTGCCTTTGCAAAAGTCTATAACTTCCACTCTGTCATGAAGTAATCATAGGAATTAGTACCTCCCACAGAAGTAACATCCTATATCTAGAGATAAATAAGTGCTCCTGTCTTCCTTCTTCCCTTGGGTTCAGACCTCTGTGGGTGCAGGGAGACTGACTTAAGGTGAGTCCAAACTGGGCTCCAAGATGAGTTTGAGACACTACAGATCATCACAACTTTGCAAGCGGGAGAGGTGCTGCTTTGGAACCAGTCTGTTCCCCCTGGAGCAGAATTAGTACTGCTCCTAGAAGCATGCCCCTGTCTCCAGGATGAACCTAGGGACAGGAAAAGGAGGAATGCATCTTCAGAAATACTATTTCCTCATATATATCAGCAGTCTTTCTCACTCCATTTTCTGGGAAGTCCCATATTTTTAGCCCTACCTTTATTTACATTTTATTTGCAAAGTTAGTCTTGGTCCTAAGTACCACATACAGGCACTAGTGAAAGTACTTTTCATGATAAAGTCTGGAGCCATGTGTAGCATTTCTTTAATGTTTATCCAGATGACAGCAGCATTTACAGAGGCATCCAATATGCAATTCCCATTTGAACTAAAAGAGCTAATATGCCCTGATATTTTTCAAGTAATGTCTGACTTCTGTTATTATCATGCTGTAAGGTATGCCATCAGCACTTCTGTTGTATGGTGGTTTGTACCAATGGCTACAGTGTATATGAGTAAATACAGGTCCTAACCTTACAAAAAAGATGTTTGAAAGAAGAACATAAGGATATGATCAGTAAGTTTCACAGAGGATGACTGTTTCTGCTAATGGGCAGTTATTCTAGAAAAGGAAAATATGATAGTAGATATGAATTATATACTCTATACCATACTGATGGTTCAAGACTTTCACATTCATTTTATCTTCGAGTCTAAAATTATCTCTTGAACTAAGAAAAACAAAACAAAAAATTTCCCAAAAGACAATAATGCTATTACTAAGATCATGACGTTTCTGAAAAGTGCCAATGGACAGTGTCATGATTACAGCTGCACACATAAAATATATGCGTATGCATAAAATATAAAAACATCTTGCAAAGAGTGTGATTTTCATATTCTGTTATGAATTTTACTCATAGACAAATATGGTAGATAACTGTGCAAAAATAGTTACTTCTATTTGCCTGAATTTTAAGAGACAGTGATTATGTCAATATCTAAGTGCCAATGCAACCAACTATGAACTTCGGTGAACTCTTATTTATTTTTGGTGTTGAATATTGAATATGAGTAATCCAAAACAAACAGATTGACCTGGCACTGGGGAAGGCAACTCTCGCTGTGGAACCAGTCTTGTTATCAGTTCTGGGAGCACTTGACTGCATGTTTAATGACAGAAGGAATCCCCTTGGGTCAATTAAATCTTTTGTTTCCATTTCCATTAGGCAAAATTGTTTACCATTTTGACATTACTTACCACAGTTACAGAGCCAATGTAGGATTTACTGCTTGTACACTTTTCAATGACCACAAATCTATTTGTTGAGCTTTTTCTCAGAAATCGCAATTTATGTGATTGACTTTTTAAGCTGCTACTTATTGCTGACTATTAGATCCAAAATCACACTTTTTCTGCTACCAGAGTTTATAATGTTTGATTTTTTGAGTGGAATATATATTAACTTTAATAACTTATTTTAGTTTGTGTTGACTTCAGTTTAGAAAGGGTGCATGGGCTGTAAATTTTATATTGCTTTATAATGCATCTAGGGAAACTGGTGGTGGAGATTGTTGGGTAGAACGCCACAGAAGGACACAGTCTTGCAAAAGAAACTACAGCCAGTGACATTGCATCAACAAGAATGTTGACCTGCAATTTTCACTCTATTCTGAATCATTTAAAGAAAGGAAAATGCTACAACTTTTATTTTCTTTCTGTGGCAGAAACTTCACAAAATCATAAAACTGCATTGAGGGGGTTTTTTTTATTTGTTTGGGTTTTTTTATCTTTTATCCATTTAGGGGTGTAAATTTAATTCAAATGGAGCAGTTGACATAGCTTGTGGCTTAGAAAGCAGAAACCACCATATTTGTAGATAATAACACCTGACTATTGACTCCTGACAAGGATCTTCACAGTCTTCAGAACAAGGAG
This sequence comes from Pithys albifrons albifrons, assembly GCF_047495875.1. Lineage (NCBI taxonomy): Eukaryota > Metazoa > Chordata > Aves > Passeriformes > Thamnophilidae > Pithys > Pithys albifrons. The sequence continues at coordinate 45,727,971 of NC_092462.1, read as the reverse complement.
TTGCTGAAAGGAAAGGAGACAGATAAGAAATTGGATAGGAAGGACTCGGACACTACTACTTGCATAACTGAAACTGATAATAAATGCTGAACATGAGGAAGTTGGCATAAAAACATGCACAGGGAAAAAGAGTAGTATATTTAAAGTGTGGGCATCAGTGCCCACTTTAGAGAGTCTTGTTGTCCATAATAGACTAGACTTTGGTGAAAGAGAAATGAATGTAAAATGAAATAGTGGTAGGGGTTTCATTTGTTTATTTGTTTTCAGCTGAATTGTTTTCAGTCCAAGTACAGTAAGTACTAGTGTTAACTGCCACTCTTAGGGAGTGGTACAGTTTCTGTTGTCATTTAAATACTCTAGTGAATGACTATATGCCAGTCTCATATATTATGGTTTCAATATTGGTCAGTATTTCAGAGATTTAGGTGTGCTGGAAGATAAAAAAACATCCCAGCTTTGAATAGCATTGCCAAAATGAAGCATTATCTTGAAAGAGTCCCAGATCCCTGGACTTGAATCTGGATTTCAGAGAGGTATTAAGGTTGCACTGTCCATTTCCCGTAAATTCTACTCTTTCATTTAATTCACTTACATACTTTAGTCAGCTTCAAAGGCATTTAATCAGGTACAGCTTGAATATTGTAGCTAGATCTTCCAAGAGACAATAAAATATCTAATCCTAATTTTACTGTGGTCTAGGTTCTAGTTGCAGTTACTCAGATGGCAGCAGGATCATACTGCATAACAGATAATTCCCTGGCAGGCAGTGATGATGACTACAATTAAATTGTGGTCCACAATGCTTTTACTCACTGTGCTATAAAGTCAACTTTATAGCAATCTGTGTGCTTCTGTGTGTTTGATTTGTGACTAAAATTCTGGTGTTCACACACTGATGTTTGAACTACTGCTGTACAGGACCTGCACAGTGTAAAAGCTTTCTCTGTTTTTTCACTCTGCCCCCCCACAATGAGTGGGCTGGGTGTGAGCAGGACTTTGACAGTGGACACAATCAGGACAGCTGTTCTGAGCTGACCAAAAGGACATTCCATGCCGTGTAACATCACATGCATAATTAAAATTGATGGGGCAAACTTTCCAAGGTGGCTGTTGTCCAGAGACTTTCTGGGTGTTGGTCTGCTTCTGAGAGGAGTGAGTGATTGCCCTTGTATCACTAGAGGGTATTTTTGGCCTTCTCTTCATTTAATAAACTGTTTATATCTCAGCCCATGAGTTTTTCTCACTTTTGCTCTTCCAATTCTTCACCTTGCTTGCCCCATGATTCCTAAGACAGGCTTGTAATTGAACACTTTCACTTTTTTGTCAGTGACTACATCATTGCTTTTCTGTGCATGGCAGGCTACAGTGCTGTACAATGCCAGCTGAACAGAGGAAATTATTAAACATGCAAACGCAAGGTGGCCTCTCGTATTATACTAAAAACGCCAATTACAATGTCTGGACAAAGGTTATAAGATTTTATTTTTAGAATCTAATTTTGAAAGTGGTGCAAATACCTCTCCTAAATTCTGCCTCTGATGTTTTTTTGGTAGCTAAACTTTGTCCATGTACCAATGCAGTCACATTGCTCAAATAAGCAAGTGATTAAAAAAATTTATTCCATAGTCTGTAACATAATGTTCTTGCTAGTTTTTGCTTGCACTCTACATTGTTGTCCTTAAAACTTGATGGATGTAGTGGAAATATCCAAATGTGCACTGGACTTAGAACTCAACCAGCCTTTTATGACTTTATTTTCACATATTTTACTTCGGGATTGGTTCAGGCAAATAAAACAAAACTACCTTCAATAATGTGTGCCATATTTGTTATATCAGATACACTTATATTTCTAAATTCTAACAGTATATCCATACATCTACGTATAAATTTCAAAATTACTGTTGAAGCAATGCAACATTTTAAAAGATTTTGTGATAAAAACCCATAGCAGCTCAGAGTATTTCTGTCCAAGTTGTTTTCCATTAAAGGTATTGCTTGATATCATTCATCTTCAACATGTTGTGTTTCCTTTGGGCTTCTATTTCTATACTTGCTATGTCAGTCCCATTGTAGCAATGACAGTGATTTATCAAGCACATTAAATCTGCAGTATCTCTAACTAGAAAAGCTAGTTTTTCAAATATTAAATCTCAGATGTGTCACATTTAACCTGCCCTGAACTCCTGAAACAGCTCTGTGCTGCTTTTCAATGAAATCAAATTTTATTTTATTAGCAAACTTTTTACTACAGTGTAACATGAAGCATTATCAGCTGCTGAAATTAGAGGTCTCATAGAACTACTTATATAAGGAAAGCCCTTATCCCAAAGAGTCTATCCCTCTTAAGCTTATCTTACCCCTTAGTCTCAGATATGTCTGTGTCTCTTTCAGTTTTCTCTCACCATAAAAATGCCTGGCTGTCTCTTAAGGTGATTTCTGCCATTTGGCACACTGGGCACAGTGTAACAGGCTGTGCAGGTTACCTTGTGTTACTTTGTCAAACCGATTCCTGATTTAGAACTACATATTAGATCATCTTGAAGGCTTCCTTTTTTCTCTGATCACTAATGTTGACACATCCAAGAGAGCACAGAGAGAACATAAAAGACTACAAGACGCTAAAGGAAAGATGAAAAGAGCAGAGCATATTTAGCTTTGTCAAATACAAATGATTAGATGTAAGATGACAGAAACAAGTGTAAGGAGTTAGAAGAAGTTTTCAGGTTGGTCAGAAGGAGATAACATTTATGGAGTAACTCTATATGATGGATGCTTTTATAATGGTATATATAATGATGTCAAGTGTTTTCTGAACACACTACAAAAGAAATGCTCCTGTTTTGAAGAGTTTGAAAAGTAAGGTGGACATTTTCAGGACTGGGATTGAGCACGAGTCACCAGCACCTATAGGATTTCTTCTACTGTATGTTGTGGGGAGCATCTGTCCTTCTGAAAGTCTTTTCTCTGTCCTAACCCTTTTTTACATGCAATAGATCAAGTAAGAGCAATGAAAATGAACACAAGTAAATGAACATTGACCAAACTAGATATACATTTATGTCAGTTGTGTGTATAGGAGTTCATGTTCAGGGAAATAATTCACATTTCCTTTCACATGCTGACAGATACGTGTGCGTCCTCCTCACTAGCTTCAATTTTTTAGAGTTTTTAAGACTTCTTGTTGGGGGAGGAGCTGATTCCTTCTTTCAAGGAAAGATATTAATGTTGTAAAAACCTATCTATCTTTTAAAATTATCATAATATTTTCCAACAATGGAATATTTAAACTATAGAAATTAACATAAAAGCTTTGTGCTAGCTTGATACACATGGATGATTTTCAACATCTAATAGTAAAAGAAGTATTTGCTGTATCTCTGATGTAGCTTTAAAACCTAAAGTCACTTTATCCTGCTCATAAGTAGTTTCACTCAGAGCTAAATCTCCGTTTTATTTGAGTCAATTGGAAAACTCCTTATACCTGCAATATAATAATACAGACCAAATAGATACAGCCTCTAGATAAGTTATCATCTGTTCCTGTTAGGCATGGCTATTACTTTTGATGTAAGATTATATGCCAGTGGGCTGAACAACCAGCCGAGGAAGATGAATAATGTTCTCACCAGTGCCAAAGTTTCAGTCCCTGTCCTCGGGGCTTTCTGTTATTGATTTATAAAACAAAATATTTCAAACAAAAATCCAGCCAGAAAGAGCCAGAAAATTTCCAGCTTCATCCCAACTACTTCTGCCCTTCAGGCAGGGTGATAAGGTGGGAAATCTGGCTGCTATCACCTTGCTTTAATAATTCTGCAACAGTTTCCATGTTACACTCTCTGCATGTAGGGATCAGGAAATTCTTTTGTTTCTGTGGAATACTTTTCACAAAAGTGCAGTTAATAGTAGTTTCATAGTATCATATATGACGAGAATGGAAGATACATTCTTGCTTTTCAGCTTGCCTCATTTGCTGCTGTATTTAAAAACATTGAATTTTATAGTTTTCTTGTGCAAGTAGTGAGAATATTCAGCTACTGGGTTTCTTCACTGTACCAGCTCAACATCCTGGGAACAGCCTGTCACTTTTATTTTCAAATCCATTCTCTGCAGCTCTCTGACTACTGTTGGAAGGTGGTGATGAAAAGCAAAATACTTATATTAACTGTTTCATGACTGTATTTTCCCTGAACTCTAATATAAGTAGGGTCCAGATTGGAAATGAAGTGGGAGACAAGGATAAAGAACCATTATTTTACAAGCTCCAGTGGAAACATACAGCATGATGTAATAACCCTTGTTCACTTGAATTTCCTAATGATCCTCTATTTCTTACTATTACTATTTTCCAATTAGATGGCATTACATAAATACATAGTTCAGAGCATGCAGTGTCAGAGTTGTCCTGAAGACCAGAAGGTCTTCACCTTCATTAACCTTAAAGGACATAGTAGTTTGCATGAAGATCTAATTCCATGTTCTTTTGAGTCATTGAATAAACATTTTTTAATTCAACAAAAGCTGTGCTCAGAAGTTCAGGACATCAGGGACCAAAAAGAATGGCCCTTTCACCACCTCACTTTCTTCTACAGTTCTAATTACATTGGGGTAAATCAATGTCTTAAAATTTATGGCTGCTTTTCTAGTTGTCCCCATTCCACTAACTTACGAAAAAATTAAAAAAAAAATTAAAAAAAAACCAAAACAAACACACAAAACCCCAAAAACAAACCCCAAAAGACCTCTCCAGGATAATTGATTGTTTTTACACAAACAGAAGAACAAATAAAAAATGTCATAGAGAGAAGACAAGTAAAATCCTGCCAATTATAGTGAGTGAATCTTCCCATGAAGAGTGTATTCTCTACCAGTATATTTCTCTCACATTTGCAGCCTCTTCTAGAAACTTCATTTTCACTTGGGAAAGGAGCAGATCTGACTAGCAGGAACAGAACTAAATGTGGCTGAACCTTTCTTTTGATGAACAAACCCCAAACCTTCTTGAACTCTGGCTCTACACATGATTTGATTGGGTCAGACTGTCCCACTATCTCCTCAAGTACAGCAATCAGACAGTTGCCAGCCAGGAAAAGGTTATGTAGCAAAAGCAATGTAAATTTCATGGCACAGAGTAACTGCTAAAACTTTTCTACTTAAGTGGAAGCAGCAGGGGATTTGGCAACAAGAATGCAACAGCCACATACACTTTGTGCTCCCAGAAGGAAAGGTTCCTCAGGGTTATGTGAGGACTGACATGAGTAGCTTCAAATATGAATACATTTCATCATCTCCTGGGTATCAGCGAAAGGAGCTGTCTATATCAGAATGAACATTAATGTTTCATATTTTAAAGTTGGTTTATGCATAAGTTTTAATCCACTGTTGTGGTTGCGGAAAATGAGAGAAAGTTTTTAATAGAACTTGTGAATGAATCTTCACCTATATAGTTAGGTATTTTCTCAAAGGTATGTAACAGGCTGGTCATCTCCAGATACCAGTGCCAAGTGCACAGTTGGATTATCTCCTTCAGACTGAGTATGGAGGGAATTGGTTTGCAATGAACTCAGCAAAAAGTTGGCAAAGTAGCCATTAATTATATGGAGAGAACTCAAGCATCTTGTTGAATTGATATAGGCACTATTATCCACTATCAAATGACAGTCTGAGAATTCTGTAAATTTTTGGCATTCTTTGTTAGACAAGTGTTCACCAGCATTGTATGCACTTCATAGAGAGCTGTCTCCTTTTTTTTTCTTTTGATTGATCTTTTCCTTCTCATGCTCAAAGCATTTAGTGAATTTGTAATACCAGTTGATTTCACCCCAACACTGTCATTTTTATGCCAAGAATCTTAATGAAAAGTTTTCAAACCATTGAGTCCAAAATTTATCTTAAAGAAATTCCACTAAAAATCTTTCGGATAGCAAACTCTCATTGTGTTTTGTGAGTTCTTCATGCATCTTACAATTTCTCTGTTCTCTCTTCACCATCATCAATGATTTCCTTTAAGTCAAAGGAGTTTACTTATGAAAAAATCAAAGGAAGTTATTAAATTAATGTGTCATGATCTTAGTATGACATGATATTAATTTGTTAGAACTATGTTACATTGTACTCAGTCTTTAATTTGTGTCCAGGTTATATTGTATTCTTCTTCAAGCCTTTTTTAAAGCTTTTTGTAATCCTTGTGAAGTGATGCATTATGGGAAATCCCCAGGATATTTTGCCCTCTTTGTTAATATGGTTTCTCTCTGCCTTTGCTTTTCTCCTTGTGTGTGACTATTTTCAAATGAATAGACTAGTCTAATCATAAATCAGATGATTAAAAAAACATAAAGGAAGAAAGTGGATATGCTAAGAGACTCCCACTAGCTTGTACTCAGTTCTCTGGGCTAGGATTACCTAGTCTTCTCAACTTGCATATACTTTGCAGGAATAAACTCCCTCTCCATGTTCATTCATATGTCTGAATGTCCAACAGTGTCTTTATTGCTTGAACACTGAAGCTAAATATTAACTCAGTTTGGGAACCATGTATTAGCTCTTCTCCCACGTATCATTGTTGTTTAGTTGCCTCAATGTTCTGCTCCCAAGAGCAAGCTTGCTTTGTTTTAATACTTCCCTACACTTCTTTACTTCTGATTTGACATACTTTGCTGATCATCCCTCCTTTCCCCCATTCCTTTCAGATGCTGTATATAGTTCAAATATCGGTCTCAAGGTGTTCATGATGGTAAGTCTAAGGACTTTTACTCCATGCATTTCTCTGTCTTTTTCCAAGATTTAGATCCTGAGAATTTATAGTATCTTCAACTGAAATAAATACTTTCTTTCTGTCACACTTCTGTCCATCAGCAGTTTTCTTCACCTTTCCCAACTCATTTCTGGTTTTTTGTTTAGTTTTTTTGCCCCAAGTCTGCCATTTAAAAATCAATTATGTTATTATTCTTATCATACTTACCATTTAATTTACAATCTTAGAACTTTGTTTATTTTAACACCATCTGTAGCTTAAGTACTTACTGAGTCTAAGTTTTGTATTTTAACTTTTTGATGAAGAAATCTCTCAACTACCATCTCCAGGATTAAATAGCTCTATTCACTTATTTCCCAGTCTATGTCCAGTAACTGGAGATTCTGAAGGTCTATCTGAAGATATATCAGTGCTGGAATTATTTTTCCATGTAGAAACACCACGAAGATCTCTATCTATATCTGACTCAAAACTTCCCAGTGTCATGCTTGTAATTCATATTTCATCATGTGTTAAGACTGTGCTTTATGCATCTCATATCTTCCTATTTCCTGAAGTTTTCTATATCCTTAAAATAGGATCACTCTATGTCTTTATTTATGTCAGTCCTGAGCAATGCAAAACTTCATGCCTGCGCTCATGTCATGGCTGCTCTTCTAATATGCTTCTGATACCTGGAGAATGTTGTTTCTCAGTTCCTGCATTAAGAGTTCTTGTTTTTCTGTTTTGCCACTAAGACTGCTGACAATAATGTATAGCATTTCAATTACTTTCTACTGACCAGAAACTAATTTCCTTAGCTGGATTAATCTTGCACTATCTGTTTCAGCTAACTGGCTAAAGCTCTCATCTGTGTGGGTATCTTCTGCTTTCTATCCATTCTCCTGATCACTGATAATCTCTTATCTACTGCTGTGCCTTATCTAGCTGATTTCTTTTTCCCTGTATATTAAAACTACAAAAAGATGGGTAGAAAGGTTAATAAAACTGAATATTCACCCTCAGAAGGGGAACCAAATATTTTTCTTCAGTTTAAAAATTTCATCACAAAATATGATTTTATTACACTGTGGATTAGATCAAATTTGATGCTATGTAGTCATAAACTTAATTTCTTTCACTCCAAAATATCCATTAATGAAAAGTGATAAACTTTAGAAACTGTTATTGATCCTCATCACCCCATTTCACTCTGTTGTCATTCATCAGGAATTGGATCTGACCACAATGACAACTAAAGAAGGCTGTTTTCTTTCCCTCAAACATAATGGTGGAAACTATTTTCATTTAAACTCATTTTTTAAATGAATGTATACTGGGCATTTGAAAGTCAGCTATTACTGAGATGTCTAAGAGCATATTTACAGGTTACAGTGTGCTATGTGACCTCTTTCTGTGCTCCCTCTTCCAGGGGAGAAACCCTCTGGCACTGTGTGTCAGCATTGCCAGCAGGTCTCCACAGCTGCATCTGTTCTCAGTGCACCTCAACATACAGAGTTGCAGAAGCCTTCTTCATTCACAGCTCAGGAGAGCATTTCCTTACTCTACTGGCAACTCCTTCAGCAATACAAGGCTTTCCTCTTCTCCTTGTTACTTCTCCACCCCAGATATCACATTGCTTGGTTTCGGACCAGCACTGGGCTGTTTTGTCTGCTGTGCTTTCACATGGCTTGATCCTAAACATGAGGTCCAGTGACTTCAGGTTGTAACTTTATATATTTGAGAGGGAAGGTGGAAGCAAAATCATTATATGTGCAGAAATAAGAAAATCTGGTTCTAAGTGTTTCAGTCCAAGGCTGTAAATAAGAAGAATATGTAAATCTATCTTGCTTATATGACAATTTAAAATTGACTATGGTTCCTTGTTTCTACAGTATTAACACAGAGGAAATTACATTAAATAATAATTGTTTTTCAAAAGAGATAAGGTTCATTTAATGCTGCTGTCCATTAACTTTACACAGTAAAACACTATTGCATTAATACATTTAGTTCAATTTTACAGAATGCTTTTATTGAAGAGATCTATGAAACTACATATCCTGGCTTTGCCAAGCTTTGTAGGAACCTCTTAATAGTTTCAATTTACAAGGATATATGCCTCTTGAGGTGCACTTTAATTTGCAAATTCAAAGCCTCAAATAGCACCCGTGTTCCCATCAAAACATAAATTGCATATACAAAATTAGATCCAAAGGATTGTATAGAAGTGCACAGTCAAACTCCTTGAGACTAGCCTCTGTTTAAATCTGGAGATACTTGAAAATTCCAGGCACATCAGTTTCCAGTACTAATTTTCAATAGGTCCCCCAAAATTAGCTTCAGGTTAAGCCCTACACCCTGACAGATAGTGCTGGACAGCTGGATATATTGCTCACACCCAAACTCTGCCAAATGCCTTAGTTAAAGGTATTGCTCTTTCTCAGAGGTCATGCCTTGGTGAGCTTGCTCAGGTCCACGTGGATGGAGTGCCCTTAGCTTTGGCACACGGGTCCATGGCCAAGAGCATTATCCAGGCAAGGGCAGGTGAAGCAAGCTCAAAAGGAGGGCAAATGTACAAGGGAGCAGACTGTCAAAACAAAAATATAAACACTGAGAGCACAGCCTCAGCTTGCCTCCAATTTCCTCATTAGCCTCTGCTTACTGCTATTTGCTGATTCATCATAAAAAAGAATTATCTAATTAGCATGTTTCCACCTACTTTTCTTGATTATTGACTCAGACTAAAAAACATTTACCTCTTTTAGAAATATTTGAGCTTGTACATGGCAGGGGTATGGAGAGGAGAGGAAGAAGAGGGAAAGAAAAATGGCATGTCTTTTTTTTTATTTTTTGGTCCCCACTGTGAATTAATAATACTAAGTGTAACATTTAGGAACACATGACACAGTCCTCCAATACCTCATTGCTGGACCAGTGTGTGTGAAAGTTCTCCTCAACAGTTAATCCTAGAATTTAGTGCAGTTTAATTTCTCTGCTGGCTGTATGGGATGAGCATAGTTATTTGTCTGGAACGGGATTTTTTAAAGAACTACTCTCTTTGGTGGTGTGAGACAGAGGCAAAGACACACACACACACAGAGACACACACACACACACACACTTGCACGTGCTCTTGAGATCTTCAGTGCCTAAGGGCATTTCTTATTTCTTGTAGCTGTGAACTTATCTGTGCTCCTTCAGAGGAAGAAAAAACCAAGATGAAATAACTCCTACTTTATCACCAGCCTCAGAATGTTTCCATGCTACCCTTTCCTGTCACCCAGCGAGGGCTGCATTCTCCTTCCCAGTCCCAGATAATTAAACACTGATTTCTCTTAGACTCTGAGAAAGCAGCTTTTGGGTTAGGAGTATTAAAAGCTAATCACAAGAAACAGTCCTACATGAGAAATCTCTAGCAATTTTCTGTCCTCATTATCAGTAGGATAATCAACTGAATTATAGAATCAGCTTTTTTCCAGACAATGAGCTCTCTGAAGTAAACAAAACAAAGTAAGGGCTATCCACTTTCCTTGATGATTCCTCTGGGTCACCTGTATTGCATTTACTGTCCTAATTTTCTAAAAATTTAGCACTCTCTCAAGTAACTTAAATGACCTGGCCACAATTTTCAGAATTGGTGGGATCTATCAAATTCCTGCATTTCCAGCTGTGCAGTGTGAGCATTGTAATCCTGATCAAAAGACAAGAGGTCACATAGAAAACAGGCATTTTTGCATGTATATCCATATATTTTTCTAACCTGTTAACCACTCTAAAATTCAAGCTCTTCATGTACCTTGTTGAAGGAGGTTAATATTTCTCAACATTATTCTACAAACAGGTTCTTTAAAACATTTGCCATTTTAAGTCCCTGATGATTCCCTTTTCTAAGCAATTTTCCGCACCTATGAGCAACTCAGGTACATTTAGCTGACTTATTCCCTTTGAAAATGAGTAGGATTTTAACATATAGATTCCTTATGAACTTTTGAAAAATGTATCCTAAATAACTTGCTAAAGATCACAGATGGATTATTTAGTGAAATTAGGACTGTTGCTTTTTTTTCCAGAGGTCCCATCTGGTACTCTTCCCACCTCCACAACCTGCTGAGCAATTCTAACATTCCTAAGAAAACTGTATTTCTATTAATACTTTAAAAAAACAGCTGCTTCCCACAGTGGCTGTCTTTTAGCACAAACCAAAAACTTGTTTTGGAGAGAACCCACCCTTTAATGAAAGGTTTGTCAGGACTACGGGTTTTGTGTCACTAGAACCGATTTTCTTGTTTTAATTTCATTCCTGTGCCATCTGTAGTTTGACTCTTTGTTTGTCCTAGGACTATGTGCATAAAACTTGTTTGATCTCCAAGTTCCCCAAAAGCCTGGCATTTCATTGGAATGTGAAGAAAGCAACAAGAAAAAGCTGAGGCTCAGCAAGAAGTTATTACAGGAAGAAAACTCTAGTAGAGTTTAAGCTATCTTTCAAGTGTAAGAGCTCTTAGAAGAGTGAGAGGAGATACTATTCCTAGCAGGGCCAGACTTAAATTTCTGGATCTCCTCAAGGCTTTTGGTGTTAGCAGTTTTAGACATATACAAGAGGTGTATGCTCAATCCCATGAAAAGGCATTTAGGCTTCTGACTCCTGCTGACTGGTAAACAGTAGAATTTTATGGGAGACCAGGTTAGTTTTAAACTGGAAAGCTCTCATTTTTCACTGCATAGAAGTAATTTACTAGTTTTCATTTGCTGGATATCAGCCAGCAGTAAAAAATAACCCTTAGCATTGTTTTAAAATAAGACTAGATGCAGGGTTAAAACGATTGTAGAAAACCAGTTCTTTTGACTCAAGGAATATAAATAAATCTGTTTGACCACCAGTATCTTATCTAATTTATGAGAGCCCAGAAGCCGCAACTCCAGAGGGCAACTAAAATATTTTATGTGAGGATAATGACCGCACATTCACCTCCTAAGGTAAAAATGTCTCCTTTGTATTCATTACATCAGAAGTAACTCTTGCCCACAGCATTGTCCTTTCACCACTGCACTCTTTATATCCTAAAAGAAAAAGTAATTTTAGTTTTTTTTTAAAACAAAAGGTTTTATGTTTATAAACAAGCCAACCTATACAAGAAAGCAGCTGAGATCTGACTATAGTCAGATAAAACTACAGTAATAATGAATTGCAATAGCTACAATAATTCAATCATAAGACATATGAGTTCTTTCACAAGAGCCCCCCTACCCAGACAGAACAGGCTGACCTAGATACACACTTCTACCTGACACTCTTCTCTGTATATTAAAGATATGTCAAGTTATTCTAAATTGAAGAAAAGCTGTGTCTGCAGTTGGATTTAGTTCTTCTCATCCCTACTAGTTCTTTTATAGTTATAAATAATATTATAAATTATATAAAATATTATACACAATTGCAAACATTATATATAATATTATAAAGTATTATAAAATATTTTTCCATGCTTTACCAATCTTAATCCCCATGGGTTTTTTACCAAAACTCATTTTCCTAAATGATTGTGAAGCTTTCAAAAATTGTCTACTATCAAACAGTTCAACCTATAAGAGACTGGATCCATATGTTGTACAGCACATGCAACAATCCTGAAATGAAACCCCATACATTTAGACACCACTGCAGAAGAATTAAAACACTGTACAGAAGGAGGAAGAGAGATTATGGAAAAGCTCACAGGTGTTTGAATTCTGTTGCTAACTGTTTTGCCTAATTCTGCTAAAGGGCGAATGAGAATTATTTTATATGTAAAGCATCATTTAGAGCCCAATCAAAACAAATAACCATGCAGAAATAATGATTTTCCAAAGTATAGGGTAAACTTCTAGTAAACAGAAGTCGCGAAGCTTGTGGATTAGTGGCAAAGGGAACTGTCAGCCTCAGGTCTTTCTTCACAGTGCTCCCCTATGAAACATGACAAAGACCCAAATCCATCATCTGATGAAAGAAACATAAAGAGTTCTGTGTCACCAAATTCATGATCATGACCTTGACTGCTTCAGCTCAGGGAATTCTGAAGCAAGAACAATAAGGACAGGAATGTGTACATTCAACATGCTTTCAGTTTCCAGTAAACATAAAAGTTGGTTTTAGACAGAAGTTGTCTTTATACACTAGCATTTTATTGGAAAGGGAAAAAGAAAAAACAAACAAATAAACCCCACCACTAAACAAAAAAAGCAACCAAACAAACAAAAAAACCAACTGAAATCCCACACTACCTAAGCCCTTAAATACCTCTAAATTGTTTTGATATTCCCTGAACTTAATGTCATTTAGGAGGTAGGAATATCTTTCTATTGGAAACATGTCATAATATTACTATATAATAGTATGATTTTCTATTCTTAATTTATTCCCATTTTTTATTCCTATCATTCTTTACCAACTTGGAGATGGGTATCTTGCAAACAGCACATAACCTTTCAAAGTTTGACCTTTGAGTCTAACAGTCACTTTAATGAAAATGGTCATGTTTCCAATTGTCAGGCTTTATTTTTTTAAGTGGAACGCCATACACGTATTCTAAAGAAATGTACAACTTCTTTGATGTAATTTGATTTATATTTATTTCATCTATAAATTTTAATGAAACAATCTCAAATGTGAATTAGTATATGATAAAAAACTAAAAATAATGAAAACGGGCTGTAATTCACATAAAATTCTCCAGGGTGTTTTCTGACTGAAACCTGTGATAAGTTTTGTGTGGATAAGGTGGAAGCATAATAAAAGAGAAGACAGACTCTCTCAACTCTGAAATACTATGTTATAGGCGGAAAATTATATTTTAGAAGTCCTTAAAACAATTTAGGTTAATTTTTTCATTGCAAAAGGCAAATTTATCTTTAAATATGTTGTACCATGTATTAGTATTTGGTGACTGGTATCTGCTGATCTCAATTCTGTCAGAACATGATAGAACACTTGCATATTCTGCTCACATAATTTTGGGATGAATCACAAAAGTAAGAAAAAACAGATGCTCAAAACCAATGTCTGCAGCATTCAATTCATATTTCATCCCTTTTCATCAGGTGCAGAGGAATATTTTGCATTCAGCTGTTGCTCAGTTAAAAAGATTAAAATCTACAAATAACAATATAATAACATTTGCCAACGCAGACAGGGGCTGCTTGGCTTGAGATGCATGCATTGGCTTACCTCCTCTACATAATGTGTCTTTTGAATGTACATCCCCAATCAAATATAACTCAACATTCATACTTAAAGTCCAACTTTTGGTGTGTATTACTTCTCACAGAGTTTATGTCTACAATGCCTGCTAATGTAGTGACAAAGAGACTCTTCTGTATTTCTAAAAACCTTTCTCTGGAACTCATCACAATATCCAAATGCGCCAGAGCATGTCATACCTATGGCTGTATGACCTCCTTCACCCCTATTTCTATAAGATACTACCATGTTCCACATGTTTTGCTTTCACCATTTGATCCACTTTTCCTACAACACTAAACCAACTTTCCCTTCACTGTCTTCTGCAATATTGATGAACTAATGGACTGAATATTCTGGGGTCACACAATCACAGAATAGAATGAGTTGGAAGGGACCCGCAAGGATCAATGAGTCTAACCCTTTAGCTCTGCACCAGACCAACTCCGGGAGTCACACCATGTGCCTGAGAGTATCATCCAAATGCTTCCTGAACTTCATCAGGCTTGGTGCTGTGCATCAGACAAAGCATCACCAGCTGGTCAAGGGAGGGGTTTGTCCCGCTCTGCTCTGCTCTGCACTGGGGTGGCCTCACCTTGAATATTGCGTGCAGTTTTGGGTACCACAATATAAGAAAGATATTAAGCTGTTAGAGAGTGTCCAAAGGAGTGCAATAAAGATGGTGAAGGGCTTTGAGGGAAAGCCATGTGATGAGTGACTAAGGGCATTTGGTCTGCTCCATCTGGAGAAGAGACTGAGGGGAGACCTCATTGCAGTTACAGCTTCCTCATGAGGGGAAGAGGAGGAGCAGTCACTGATCTCTTCTTTGTGGTGCCCAGTGATAGCACCTGAGGGAATAGCCTGAAGTTGTGTCAGGGGAGGTTTGGGTTGGATATTAGAAAGAGGTTCTTCACCCAGAGGGTGGTTGGGTACTGGAACAGGCTCCCCAGGGATGTTTCCCCTCAAAAGCACAGTGTTTCTGTGCAATACTGCTGAGACTGTGAAATCACTTTTAGATTCTGAAATTTTATGCGGCATTTGAATGACATTTACAACCTCTTACATGCAATTATTGTGTTTGGAAATTTATCTTCTTGCTGAAGGTTCAATCAAGATCCCAGTGACTGCAGAAATTAGTGTTCACAGAAAATATTGTGAGTTGGCACCATTATTTCTGTGACCACAGGTGCCTGCAGTGAGGTTGCCAGGTGGAGTTGAAGGACATGAAGCTATTCGACTTTCCCATCTGAAAGAGTCAGCATGTAGGCTGCATTTTCTGTCACTCAGCAGGAGAATACAGACATTCTTCTTCATTTAATATTTGTGCAATGTACAGCTTACAGACATAAGTGACAAAAGCTTGCAAAAAAACCCCCAACTTTTAGAAAAACAAGTTAAACTGTTTATAAAATTTGAGAGCATCCTTTGGCTGAAAAAAAAGACATGATCAGGGGATAATTAAAACTTTAAAATGCTTGATTCTACCATTTTCAAATTAAAAACCCATTTCAATTTCTTCTTCAAAGAGGAATTCCATTCCATAAATTATTTTGATTTAATTAAAACACAGAGAAAGAGAATGAAAATTTTCATATTCCATGAAATAACATATTTCCTTATTCAGAAATTATTTGAGGGGCAGAGGTATTCAACCTGCTATTTAATTTAATAACATTTGCAAAGGAATTAATTTCAGGTCATCTCAGAAAAATACTTGCCTACGTTTGTGTTTGCACAACAAAAATTAAAATAATTTATGTGTTTAGCCCCATTTTGCTTCCTAGAACACTGATTTGGGCTGTAGATTGGATTGTGGATTCACTTGATATACATTTAATTTCATGTTAACGATCTAGCATATTGGATACTTCTTGTAAACCCCTAGACAGTATTATACAAACAGTTAATATTTTATCACCATTGTTGAACTTCCATTATAATAGCTTATAAAAATGAATTGCTTGGCTAGAAGAGACACTTCCAAACTGATTCAGGTTTTAAAGCAATCTACTAGTGTATAATCAACCCTCTCCCATGTTAGACTCTGTCCTTTCTTTGCAAAGATTGTTCAGGTGGTTAATCCTGAGTGTTGAGTTGATGAAGGACTTCAAAATCTCTCCTCTTAGGGTAACCTATACTCATCCCAGATGTGCTCCCACACAACAATTCATCTAAAGTCAGTGTATTGGGATGTGACAGTCTGTCATAATACTAAGTAATAGTTAATAGGGAAAGGTCACCTGAAAGCTTTGTGTTCATATTGTGCAGACAGACACCATCTTCTCTGAGCCTATCATAAGCAGAATAGATCCTTACTGAGACCTGGCTTTCTCTAGTTTGAGGTGTCAGGCTGGGTAGAAAAGGCCATTTTCTCAATTGTGAGCTCCGAGATAACAATGCAGCCAGCTGGAAAAGGCAGCTGGTGCCTATCAGCCAGGCCCTCCTACAAAGACTGCTACAATTCTGCCTTATTCTGTTCATTTGGGGTAGTTACCTTGTTATCGTCAGATATGAGGTGATTTCCCACAATTATTTGAATTGGAAGTTAATTTTAAGTTATGGTGAGACTAATAATATTATATACATGTCGCAGGTTTGGCCTAGCTGTTGCCAACCCTGGACTGGCCCCCCTTCCCCCTCCCAAAACTTTCCCAGCAAAGGAAAGGGAAAAAAAAAAAACTGAAAAGAAACGCACTCTAAAGAAACTGAACTGAATAAAAAGAATAAATTATATTTACTAACATTTACAAACCACACCGTATACACAATACGTAGGATCCCACCCCCCAGGGGAGAGGGGAAGGGAGAAAAGGGGATTGATTAGCTGGAAAATAGGGAAGACACCAACCCAACCCAAAGAAACCGAATGAATCAAAACAAACAGAATTAAAAACCTCAAGTAAGGGGAACAAGAATGAAACAATCTCACCCAGGACAGGAGAAACACCAGGGACCGGAGGGACCAGACCTCCACCACCTCCCTCCAGCTCCTCAGCCAAGGACCGGAAGAAGGAAAAACCACTCCCCCACTGCTACGTGGAAGACACGTGTGGAATACTTGTAACTTCCTTAGATACAATGGTTACTGGGGAAGCCATGGGTCAAACCATTACAATACATATATACGTACTTACCTACCTAAATATATGTGTGTATACATATATATGTTATATATATAAAAGATGTATGTGTGGATATATAGAATATGTATACGTATATATATGTATATATGTGTTCACATATATGCATATATGTGTGTGTGTGTGTGTGTGTGCGCGTGTGTGTGTATGTATGTATATAGGTAATTGATCTAATTAGGTTTGCTAATTTTATTGCCAAAATCAGTGATAAGAGCACTTGGCCATACCATTTACATATATGTTAAAGCATATGCTCCCTTGGGGTGAGAGAAACTCTTGGGAACCGAAACCAGTTTTCAAAAGAGCAGTCTCAAGGCAGATCACAGAACATAAGAAATACTACAAAATTTATACTTTTTTGATTAACCCACATAATATAAATGTAAATCAAAGAAAGGCCATCATTAATAAGAGTAAGTCTACTTAGAATAAAGAAATCAAATGTAAAAAGAGACCATATAAGTATACACTGTGAATATTTAAAATATATAATTTAAATGCTCTTCTTCCTTCCCTCCCAGTTCAAGATTGGTGCTTAAATGATGTTTCAAATAATAAAGGCTCTTGTAGAATTGTGTAGCATGAGTTTTTTTTAAAACATGGAAAAGATATTAGTGAAACAGATGCATCAATAAAATGACCCCATTTTAATATAATTTCTGTTGAATTCATAAAAATGGATCAATAAGTGTTTCATTTATTTTTGTGATATGCCATGTGAGCAGGATTTTGGTAATACATTGTCTTGGTTGACAGAAATCCCATTCAGTAATATTGAATAATTTCACTGATACACTGATATTTTCAAAACTCTGGGGGAAGGTCACACAAGTTTACCCTTGTTTTCTAAATCTCCTGCAAAAATAAATCAATACTGGAAGCAATTAGTTTTCAAACAAAAAGTCCTTCTTTAAATAGTTAGGAAAAACCCCTAGTCTTTATTTTTCTGTCTGCTAAAATGTTTCTTACCTGCAATACTATTTTAACTTTTCCAATAAATTATAATCTTGCTGATATTTTTCAGAATTTCATTGTATTTATTTGATCTGTAAAAGTGTCAGAACATCAGGAATTATTAAATATTACTGCAAAACAGTGCTGTCAAGGGCAGTCTATTGTTCTTTACCATGCAGACTGTAACCATAGTAATTCATATGCTCCACAACACCCTTGCTTAAACAGGGAAAGCAAACAGTAATAATCCTGAGATAGTGATTGATCAGGACCTGTAAAATAAGTGATAGCTACATAAAGAAGAACATCTGAGTTTGCTTACACAAAAATATTATCTGAAATGAATCTTTAATAACAGAAGCCCCTTCAAAAAACCTTGTGTGTCAGTTACCAGTTGTGCTAGAGAGTTAAAACTGAATCCTGACTGTTGTGAAACATCACAAAATAGCCTGGTTAGGTTCTAGGTTCATAAAAACAGCCACCAGTGGTGGGAATAAGGATAGTACAAGTAGTGTATTGCTACTACTTAATAATTAATTTTTTTTGAGATAACATATGATTATCCTAAATTTTCAATACAGAAATGGACACAATGAATTGAAACTGAAAAATTACTAACTGCTCTCCGGTTCAAGTTACTTCAATTTCTTGAAGCCCATTAATGCAGTACCTGGTATGTGAGTGATCGACAGTCATAGTCAGTGCCAAGGAGCTTTGACTGACATCTGAATTGTCACATAAGGAACCTCTCTCCGTTTCCCAGTTTGGATTCCAAATTTGAAATGGGAATGTCAGTCCTGAAATGCCATCACAGTGTCCTTTTTTGGGCGAGCTTGAGCTATTGGCACTATGAAAGCTCTCAGTGTATCATAAGATTTGAATATTTTTGTGAAATATAAAGACTTTGAAGAGCTTCTGAAGTTCTTCAGTTATTGACCCAGCATTTTATCCTTCTCTGTCACTTTTGTGGATTTTGTTTTGTGAGGTTGTTATGATTTTTTTTTTGTTGGTTGATTTTTTGGTTGTTTTTTTGGCGGGGTTTGTTTGATGGTTGGGGAAGGAAGTTGTTTTGTTTTGTTTTTGTTTTTCTTTGTAGTTTCTTTGTATTGAGGAAGACTTTCACCAGACAGGCATGCCTGTGTGTGAAGGAATAAGAGCTCATGAAAATACGGTGTTTCTTTTGTCTTTTTAAAAAACACAAATGTTTACTTAATTATGAATTAACATGATTAAGTCATTGACCATTTTCTAAAAAAAGGTGAAGTAGAATTAAAGTTTTCATGAAAAGAAGTGGAGTTTTGTTTTGATCAAATCCAAATGAATCCAGATGAATTCCAATGGTTTTAATAAGGAGAGGATAATCTGCCATTTTACTGATACAATACCTTCCAAGTTTCTAGTAAACAGCAATCCTAAATATAAAATTCTATTTATTTTAGAGGGGGAAAAATACTGCACGTATTACACTGCGGAAATGTTTTAAAATATTTAAATTGTTCTGGTTTTGAGAAAAATCCCAATACAACAGCAGTTTTTTCAAATAAAATTAAATTGATTTTATTAAACACAAGTTAATACTGAGAATTTCATATGCATGAATATTGGATAAACAGCTTTTTAGAATGTTCAGAAACACAATTTCTAAGTATATTATTGTAAAATTAGATTTCTGTCACACCTATGTTATTAAACACCCATGTTATTAAATGGACAAAGCGTGGTCACCTATGGAATAAATAAGACAAATGTTTTAGCAGATAATAGTAGCAGTTTAAGAATACAGATATGTTTATTCTTTACTTAACTCTGTCTTTCATTCAAAATTTAATCTAGATTATTACTAGTATTATAGCTATTCTGAGTTCCCATTTTTTTCCAGCACCCTTCTTCATATGAGTTCTCATCCAGGATATTCATACGTTCTGTTCTGTTGTGCCCTTGGAAAAGTGCATCTGAAATCGGGTAGCTGGCTAAGAATGGCTGCCCAGACATCTAGGTCATCAGAGCATGATGACATTGACATTAATTCTTAATTTGTTTTAAAGTATTAGGACATAACACATAAAGTCAAGATGATATAGAATCTGTCCATTAATGCCATTAATATGTCTACTTCAATAGTCATTGTCCTCTCAAACTAAAGAGGCTGAGATGGCTGAAGGGTGCCATGACAAAGTACTTTCCTTCAGTTTAGAACACTAGAAATTTTTGAACACTAGAAATTCCTCCTGAGCATGAAAAAATATATAATACTCTTTTAAAAAATGCAAATTGTGATATTTTAAACTAGAAACAAGAACTGGCTTTTGGAGTAGACCAGAAAGATGGTAAAGTGCACTTTTAAAGAAAGTTCTTCATAACCTTGCCATTGGAGCATGCTCAAGAGATCAAGAAATAAAAAATGCTAGGAGCTAGTTCCACGAAGGAAGGCTTACAGATTGAAACTAAGTAATGTGGTCAATGTAAAGCCAGAGTGAGTTTTCCACACAACTTACCTGTAATTGCTATCCAGAGGTAAATTCTTCCTACAGAGGAGAAACAGTGTTGTCATGAGGCAACCATGCAAATAGCTATCCCTCCTTCAAAGGCAACTTATATTTAGCTTATATAATGGCAATGGCATATGAAGCAGGGCTGAGACTTTATTACTTTAGTATTATAAGATAATAAAATAACAGTACTGAAAATTGCAAATTCCATTAATTCTACATGGAGGTTAATACTATTAGAAACTACAATATATACTATTAAACTATAAAAGAATATTAAATGTGTGAAAATTGTCACTAGACACGTACTTCTACATCTAAGCATTATTCAATTGTCCAGTACCAAC
The DNA here is from genome assembly GCF_047495875.1 of Pithys albifrons albifrons. Classification (NCBI taxonomy): domain Eukaryota; kingdom Metazoa; phylum Chordata; class Aves; order Passeriformes; family Thamnophilidae; genus Pithys; species Pithys albifrons. The sequence goes on along the minus strand of NC_092462.1, from coordinate 45,707,092 downwards.
ACTGTTACTTATCAGCCTCTAATGCAATATCTTTCACTTATTGCCCAAAAAATCCACTGATTTTTCCAGTTTCCCACAATAAGTGGGAATTTCCACATCAGCTTTTCCAGCAAATATAACTATATACTTTGTGTTTACTGGTGTAAAAGAAATAAGAATGTTCATCCCAAAAGATGCTCATACTAAAAGAGTTCTTCACAATAAGATGAACTCTAGCTATATAATTATTTCTGATGCAGGACAAGAGATTTTCAAATTATAAAATAAGGTGTGGATGATAAACTTAGAATGACAATTTATAAAGCTATGTTTCTTAAATACTGAAATTCTGGTTTGACAGCTAAACTAGACTAAGACAGTGAGATAGAAATGACAGGTTTTCAAAAAGGACTCATGTTGGAGATGGAGGACTGCCTCCTGTGGGATGGACTGCACACTGGAGCAGGGGAAGACTATGAGAGGTCCTTGCTCTCAGGAAGAAGGAGCAGCAGAGACAACAGTGGAACTGACAACAGTGGAACTGACAACAGCGCCCATTCCCTTTTCCCTTGAGCCACTGGGGGCACAAGAATTAGAGAATTTAGGAGCAAAATCCAGGAGGAAGAGAGGGATGGGAGAAGGGTATTTTTCAGATTTAGTTTTATTTATAATTTTCCTACTCTGATTAGATTGGTAATAAATCCAACTAATTTCCTTAAGTTGATTATGTTTTGCCCATGACAGTAACTGCTGAGTGATCTCTCCCTGCCCTTTATCTTGACTCACAAGCCTTTAATTACATTTTCTCTCCTTTGTCCAGCTGAGGAGGGAAGTGACAGAGCAGCTTCAGTGGGCAGCTGGCATCCAAACAAGGTGAACTCATCACCATCTCAAAATGGGGACCACTGAGAGTTTACAGTTGTATTTCATTGAAATTTGGGTTAACACAGCAAACAGTCAAACATATGTATATTTGCAATACCATTACGCATAAGTTCTCCACTGTACTCTTAAAAAACTCCTCAAAACAAACAACCAAAAGTCCTAAAACATACATTTAAAACACCTAGGCTTCAATTATAAGTTATGTGTTAAGTGAACAACTATCAAATGCATGATACGTGTAATTTTTTTCAGAAAAACCTCCTTTAGAAACTGGTTCATTAAGTCATCAGAATCCAAATCTGTTACCCTATATTATCATTCAGCCAGTTTATCCATCCCACTGAGCATGGTCACCACATACATGAAGGAAAAACTATTGGCTGGAATTGGCTGCACACTGTGCAATACATAGGCAGAAGTACTCTCAGATTTAGAGCTAGGTTGGTGAGAAACCTCTACTGTGACATCTTGATTCTGCCTATTGTACCATAGATATCAATCAGTAAAATAGACTGAATTCATTTTGGGCAGATTTCTGATGCCTTTCCACATTAGTTTTCCTTTTCTACTTTGGACTCAATGGTTTCCACAGTCAGTCACATTTTACAACTTTTCCTTGTTCTGTGATAAGCAGAAATGAGCTGTCCTGCCTATGACTAAATCCTAGGAATTTCAAAAGTTACTGTAAAAAGTGCTATTTCCAACATGCCTGGTTTTGTTCCTTGATGAGCTACAAATATGTTTCCTAATTTAAGCTGAAAGAAATGAAACGGTGAAAGGAAAGAAAATAAAAAGAGAAAAAGAGATACTGAAATGCCAGAAACTTTGGGTTGGGAACATGACTTTAAAGACATAAAATCCTCTGGAGTGATATTTCAGGTAGTGGAAATAGATCTTTCCTGACAGATCTGGAACAGGAGTATTATTGCAGTAAAGATACTATCTTTTCTAATTGTTAGAAAGTTATTCTGCTGCCTGGCTGAATTAATTGAAATATACTCTAAATATTGAATCAAAAATCTGAAATCTTCACTTATCTTCCTTTGACTCACAAATAGAGAAAGAATTCCCAGAAGTTCAGTATGCCCTCAGAGCAGGGTTACCAAGTTGAAAAAGGAAATTTGGAGCTTCAGGTTCAGCCTTTGAGTAGGATTAATACTTCTCTGTGCCAGATTACTTACCAAGCAGACCTACATATTTGTAAAGAGCCAGACAAGATAATTTCAGGATGTTTCTGATTATGATTTCAGAAGACAAGGTATTGTAATCTTCTAGAAGAGTGGCAGACTGTGTGCAATGCACTTGAGGAGCAGAGGAAGTGAATATTTTAACAGTTTGTATATATTATGCATATATACAAATGTGGAAGACAGCCTATCTATGAAAGTGTAAAGTAAATGATTTTCCTCTCCTGTACATTAAGTTGCTTTAGATGAGATCTACTGGGGTTTTTGGCACACAAGTTTTTCATAATAGTAAGGTGCAAATAAGTTTATATAATAGAATTTCACATAATATAAGGTTGAAAAAATATCAAAGGTGGAAAATGCATGGTTTTAAGGCACCAGCTTATACTTCCAACACTTGATTTTAGCTTTCCATCAGTTTCCTCTAGCCCAACAGAGCTGATTGCCTCAAATGGGACATTTCTGAGCTATTGCTGATATTTTTCAGACTGTCTTACTGAAGTCCATTATGAAATTTCTACTTTTGTTTGCAGTTATGTGTGCTCTCACTTTCCAAGGAATTCAACATTATATTTCATATGCATCATTTTATTCCTTCCTACACCATTTTTGAAGTCTGCAGAAGTCCTTCTATACTAGTGTCCAACTAAGTACCTAACAGCTCACTACTGTCTTTTGTGGTTGTAGGCTTGAAATTTATACTGGCCAAAGACACAGCAGACAAATCCTTCTTTCAGGAATTTTGTGAACATTATACACATTGGGAACACTAATGGCTCTCTGAGATCTACCATCAACCTTTTGATAAACCATGAATAAGAGGTAGGAGAGGGCTGCCAAGGATGAACAGGAGTGGGCTCCTAAACAAGGGCAGTGAGCTGGGGGCAGCAGATGAGGCTGGGGCACAGGCACTGTCCCCCAGTAGGGCCCAGCCCCATGTCCAGCCAGAGCCAGCAGACCGTGACTGCTGACAGGAACACGAGTCAGCCACAGGATTAGCCAGTCATCATTGGACACCAGGCCTGGATGTGGAGCTGGGATAGTCAGGGTAAGGTCCTGCAGGACTGGGAGCAGGCACCAGGGCAGGGCCCAATCCTACATGCAACTCTCAAACCCAGAGATGGAGATGGCAGACTGGGTTTCTTGAACCTCTTTCTCGCTGACTCTTTTACATGGATAAGCTGATTATAGAAAATCTGGTGCTGGAGGACATAGGAAATTTATATCCTGTATAAAAGTATCCATGCTTATATTATTCAGGAAAAAAAGCTAAAACGAAATTAATTTTTTTTAAAATTATCCTTCTTAGAGCTGCTTCCTTTTCAAACAGAAATCTTATTCCATTTTGAAGAGCTGCACCTAGATTCTGCTTAAAGAAAAGGGATAGAAACATATTTGAAGTATCACTGTGAAAATGTCAAACCTCCACTTGACTGATACATGCATGGATGAGAAACTGCACTCTATTTTTTTTTTATTTTGGTGTGCATCAGCATTACTCTTCAACTTACCAAGGTTTTTTCTCCAGTTCTAAGATTGATTATGTCAGCTGTGGAAGTGTCTCCATTCAAAATAATGAATGGATAATGTAATGCATAACGCCAGAAACAGAAACATTCTAATATCAGTGGGACTGCTAGTTATGCAAGTAGGGCTTTCTTAAAAGAAGCATGAAAGTATGTGACTCTTTAATGGTGCTGTAAGAGCTGTCTGAAAGTGAGAGAAGGCTTTTTTTTTTTTTTCCTGGGAAAAGATATCTCACTGAAACTATGAAGGCAATGTAATGGTTTCAATTCCTTTCCCTCTACTTCCTAGGGCAGATGTCTCAACTTCTGCAAAAAGTAACCCACAAAACACACCTTATCAAATAAAGTATTTTATTAGCCAAAAAGTCTTACTGAATGTGTCTCAGGTGGTGACATGAGGCAGTGGTTGTTACTGAAACTTTATTACCCACTGGAATTTAAAACTTAATTCTTCCAATAGATAAAAGCTTATTGTGCATGATAAAATGGGATAATATCATGTATGCTACCTGTGTGTTCTTCTAAAGCCACTCCAAATATTGAAAAATACTTATTCTCAATTTGAAAATATTAAAGAAATTACACAGAAAATAAGCAACTCTTTTTTCATTATGTCTTTGAACAAGCTATACAGGGAAGAAAAAAGATACCATGTTCTTCTCTGTTCCTGGTCAGAAATCTGAAAATGTCCATGACTTGTAGCTGGCAGATTTGGTTGTTGATTTTTTAAATGAAAATTGGGTTTTTGTACAACAGAATGATCTATATGCAGAGTCTGCAGTTAACCATTGCTATTCACCACCAATAACACAGATGGATCTGCTGATTTAAGTTGTGAAACATATGGCTTTAGTAAAGAAGAAATGACAGCTGAGCTAAGTATCTTTGACAGAGTAGCTCTAGAAAAAGAATATAAAGCTAGTTGCTTTGAAAATTTCCTTGCTTTCTTCAAAGCCTACACTCTTCAATTCACCCTCTGTCACCTTAATTTCCATGAGTTCTGTTTCATGTAAGAAGTTTTTCATGTCTTTGTACCTTTCAAAATTATATGAGATACATAGCCAGGAGCAACTGCCAGGATTAGCATTACTGAGCACAGAACCTGCCATTTTTTTCAAGTCAGAGAAACCAATTGCTTTTATTATATTAAAAACGGACCATGGATTATATCTCTTCTTCCATTACTCTTAGCCTTTCTTTTAAAACTATTAGTAGTTTATAATTTCATTAAGGTCCAACTTTTGATAAAAAGCTTTCAACTGTTTCTGATTTTAAAAATAAAATTTAAAGGCCCATCTAGGACAAATTATGTTAGTTTCACCAGTCACTGAAGCTATAGTTCTGGGGAAATATTTCTGAGACATAAATACAGAACTTTTCAAATTTCTAGTTAGATTTGTTAGTCGTCTCATCCTGAAAATTAGGAAGAGGTGCCAGATAACTAACTTCATTGTTTTTGTGAAATAAAGAGATCAGAAATTTTGTACAAATTATTTTCATTTAGGTTAACTGATATGGAGCAGATACGGTAGGTTTTCATGCTTTCATAAAGACTGACATATGTTTTGTTTCAGTGCTAAACTTATGTAGTTATGATTTTCACTGTTGTTTATACATTAGTGGCATTATAAGGTTGCAAACTCTAAAAACTCACATGTACAAGTTGTCTATACAAATCCTGCACTTCTAGTATGCTGCATGTGCATGCATATGTGCATGCATATAATATATTCTGCTGTAATGTGACAGATAAAAATGTCTCATTACTCTAAGCAATATTACAGTATTCAAGAAGACAGTAAAATTAATTTTGTCTAATCCTGTACATATGTGGATTTCAAATACAGCTATGATCCAGATGTCTATGACTAAATGTAGTAGGTATGAGAAATATTACCACAACCTGATTACAAATGAAGGACAACTAGCATTTTATTTTTTTATTGGATCAGACATTTAGACTGTTTTGGATAGGATATAGACACGTATCTCAGCAACCTTTTCTGAAGGAGAGATTTTTATTTTTAAGGTTCACAAAAAGCTCGTACTCAAGCCATAGAAGTTTGAGTCTCAGCCAGCTATTAATTTTATAGAACTATTCTTCTAAAAATTCATTATAGTTTTTCCCTGGCTTTCCCAGATAAAGGGTTGTTTGTGGCATTCACAGTGAATTATGTGGGTCCCAGAGGCATTTTAACTCTCAATAAAGTCTTTCAAGACATGGAACACAGAAAGGCACTTGGTGAAACTTCTGTGTCACATTAAAAGTGTGAAAATTGTTCCTTCTATTTGGTACTAAAATCTGGACAAGGACCTAGACCAGAACATCATGATTTCTTAAAAAATATTCTACCAGAAGCAGTAGTTTTGCCTTCTCTCAAATGTGTGGCTACATGGTGCTAGTATGACAGCTGTGTGAAAAAATTAACATGGAAAAAACACTGGGCTGTTTGGTTGATCTTTTTTTTTTCACCTTCATTCCACTTTCTTATTCATGAAGGCATAAAAACATTAAATTTCCCAAGAGCTTCCATTTGAGGATTAAACCAATGAACAGCATCACAAATGGTAATACCTGCCACCACAATGGTTACGTTACTAAAGCCATAGCTCAATAAAATAAAAATGCAGCTATTATTTTTTCAATATTCTTGCAAAGAAATACTGGGATACATCACAGTAATAACTTGTGTCCAATGTTAGTCACTGTAATGAAATTCTAGCATTAGAAGATCTGGTGTTAGGAAGGAGAAAGCGTATTACACCAGAAGAGTTCTCTATTTCCTTTACACGTTTAGATTTTGTTTACTCTCAACTGAATGTTACTTTTTACCAGTATATTTTTGACATCTTTTGTCCTTATGTTGAAATATTTATATAAGACATTGGAATTTTGCCATGTAACTGGCATTGACATAAATAAAATATATTAGATCTTTAGTACTGGAATTTAAGACATCTCTCTTTGATACAAATAATCTATTTTCAGAAAAAAAAATTGATTCTGTGTTTCATACACAGTATCAGTTCCTATTTTTACAATGTGTGTATGCATCAGGGGAAATAAAGTGCAATGATGGGACTAGGACATTTTCTTCTGAACATGTAGTTCATTGCAGTGTTTACTGAGGTCTCTAGACACAGAATGCTGGGATTTTCAGATGTTACAACATATTCTATGTAAATTTTTGAGGAATGTCAAAATAACAAGAGTAGACTTATAAAAAAAATTACCAGAATTTACTGGCCATTTCCAGTTTTAAAAACAAACCTATGTTTGGTACACAAATATAAGCCTATTTGCTTAGCACTTGTGGGAAGCACAATGATTCTTGGTATAGAAAAACATATTGTACATGAAGGGGAAGCAGTTTTCTCAAGGACATGTATGATATCTTAAATATGTGTACATAGTTGTCTGTGTGTACAATTGTGTCACATACTTTTTTCACTTAAATGTATCTCATGATTATTTATTATAAATCCCTGTGTGAATTTAAAACTAATAAAATCTAATTTATGACTAATAAAATCAAAGAGTAAAGACTGGAGAAATAGCAGAGCAAAAAAATTATGAAATTACAGAAACACAAACAGTAATAGCTTAAAAGAATAATCAAATGGCAATATACTAGCCATACAATATTTAGCACATACAATTCAAACTAAGAAAAGGGAGTGTAATTGGATTTTAACAATTGGGAAAAAAAAAGAAGGAAGGAAGGAAGGAAGGAAGGAAGGAAGGAAGGAAGGAAGGAAGGAAGGAAGGAAGGAAGGAAGGAAGGAAGGAAGGAAGGAAGGAAGGAAGGAAGGAAGGAAGGAAGGAAGGAAGGAAGGAAGGAAGGAAGGAAGGAAGGAAGGAAGGAAGGAAGGAAGGAAGGAAGGAAGGAAGGAAGGAAGGAAGGAAGGAAGGAAGGAAGGAAGGAAGGAAGGAAGGAAGGAAGGAAGGAAGGAAGGAAGGAAGAAAGAAAGAAAGAAGGAAAGAAGGAAAGAAAGAAAGAAAGAAAGAAAGAAAGAAAGAAAGAAAGAAAGAAAGAAAGAAAGAAAGAAAGAAAGAAAGAAAGAAAGAAAGAAAGAAAGAAAGAAAGAAAGAAAGAAAGAAAGAAAGAAAGAAAGAAAGAAAGAAAGAAAGAAAGAAAGAAAGAAAGAAAGAAAGAAAGAAAGAAAGAAAGAAAGAAAGAAAGAAGAAAAGGAAAGCTTGAAAGTTTGATTTCTTGGAAGACAAGAAATGTTCTTCACATGCTAGTCATTGCATGGGGTCAAATCTATGTTATGTAAAGCCAGATGCAAAACACAACTCAGGAGAAAAAGTCAAAAATAGGTAGAGGTTAAGAGCAGTAATTGATGAAAGCAGAACTGAAGAAAGACATTTTGGATCCTGGTACAAACCACATTCTTTTTCTCATGCCTCATCCAGATTTTCCTATATTCCCTTCTCTCCCCTTTGCCATGGATATGGCAATTCCCTATGGACGATCACAGAAGCTGATGCGAGTTAGTCCTATATACTGTTTTTTCCTATCCCTCTCACGTGAAATTGCTATACTTTCTTTCAAGATTCTTGTATGGGATGGTGGGTATGATTTAAGAATATTTAAGATATTCTCACAAGATTCACAACATCTCAGGTCCCTGTATTCTCTAGAAAATAGTTTACACTGTAGAAATCAGGCATGAAAACTCTTATTAATTTTTAGCCTTAAAAATGCTAATGCCTTCTTAAATTTATTCTTCCCCTGAATCTGTAGCAAACAGATAGCCATTCCCAACATACAGTTAATGCTGCAGATGTGCCTATCTCCATAAATGCTTTTTGCAAGATATGTCTTTTAGCAGCTTTTATTTGACTATTGGTAAAAGTGAATTTTCCACAAAGGGCAAATAATCAGGTTCTACAGACCATCTAATACAGTTAATTCCAGAAGGAGAAAATCATAATGTGGCACTTAGGCACAAGACTCTTGAGAGCTTGATTATATGTTTAGTGACATCATAAAAATGCCTTTATTCATTATTGTAACATTCCTGAAGATGTGTCAGTTGAGACCAAAGATAAGTATTTCACGTATTTGTGAAAATTGAGCTGTAAATCTGAGGAAACAGCTGCCATTAAAACCAAGGTGGCTGTATTACAAGCCATCAAGACGTAAAAGGATTACATTTAGAAGGTTAAATTCAATGTCATTCTTTTTTCAGTCATGAATTGTAAAATCCATTCTTGCTGGCTAGGAACCAGAAGCAATTCAAAGCTACTCTGAAATATGTATTCAAGGGAGACGGGGGCAGGATGACAATTAGCTTTGGAAACAAGAATGTAATTTCTTGTTGCAACAATAAAGATCCATGAAAGCTGTCCTTGGCTGTCAAATAAAGCCAATAAGTATTCATTCTTATCACAGTACCACTTTGTTTCTGAGATACCACCTATTCTGAAAGCTGCAGTGCTCTGGTAACTCTTAGAGACTGTGAATGTAAGGAATAACATGGGTATTTCCACAAACAACCTCCATGGGTTGTGAATTTTTCTAGTGGGGTCACAAAGATATATTGAGAAATACTGAGAAGTATTTGCTTCTGGGTTGGCTAATTAATGGAGCACATCTTTTAATAGGGAAGGCTAAAATATCATGAACTTGTTTCAGTCAAATAAATGCAGGCTATGGAAAATAACTGTCTATAAATAAATCAAAGAGAAAAATTGGGGTGGGGGTAGGAAGCCCCTCTAGGTAAAGGGCAATTATCAATACAAGAACAAGTGAGTACAAAGTGGTTATGAACAAATTTAGTTATATATTAGAAAATTCCTTTTCAGAGTAACAGGACAATAACCTAAATGCTTTTAAAATGGGTCATTTCATGAAGTGGTAATATGGGAACAGCAAGGGGGCTATTCTGAATGCCCAGCAGGTTGTTTGAATGATTTCCATGCCCTCATCCCAGTCCCATTTTTTCTAGATTTCTACTGACCTCTGTTGGTTTTGTGCTATATCCATTGAGAAAGGATTTAAAAATGACTTTTAAGTATACAGTACTCTGAATCTGAACCATTGCTAAATTTGTGCTGAAAATCTAAACACATTGCTAAGGTGGAACTAATTGCATTGAATCAATCATATTCCTCTCTTGGGATAAAATAAATTGCTCTCATGAAAAACAGTCTTCAGTTTATCCATTATCTAGCCATTGTGTCTACGGTACTATTTCTATCTCATAGTAAAATTATTGTCATTTCATTATTCCTTGCCACTCAACTAAATGCTTACTTTTTGCTGCAATAACACCTGATTCTTAAAGAAGGCACAAGGCATGCACAGACTTGACTGATCACAGTTACTCACATAATGATACAGTTTACAGTAAAGTGTTGTAGGACAAAATCAGGTATCCTAAAAGCAGGGGGAAGAATCTCTTATCATTACCGTCTGGTGTTCTATAGGTACCTATATTTCTGGATGCAGAGGTGAAGAAAGACTCAGACACAAAAGGATTGAAATCCTGACCCTCCTAAATGGTTGCAGCCATTATGCCAGTAGTGTCCTAGCCCATCACTCAGAGCAGTAAGGATTTCTGACTGTCCAAATTCCAGTTTCACAACTATGCCTCACTGTTGCCTTCGGTTAGACCTCCAAGAAAGGAGCTATATTTCCATCTCTCTATGATTTTATAGAAGTTGATTTAAACATCCTTCTCTCAATTCTGTGATTATCCTGAATCCCATTCCTAGTGTCTGGTTGAAATTTTACATCTACATTTTAGACAGTCTAGCCTTGGCCTTTGCAGTCTGGTCCCTAGTGTCTTCTTGGTTATATTCAAATCAAAATCTGTGTTTTGCATGGTTTCTTTTCTATTTAGTGAACTCGTTCATAATTTAGGGAAAAATTTCTCAAAATAATACTTTTCAAAGAGGGAGATTTTGTAAGTATTTCAACACCATGAACAAAAAGTGCTGTTTATTATTAATAGAGTTTAAATAGGAAGCATTTTAAACACCTTAGCAGTATAAGCAACTAGGGGAATATATGGAAAAAGTCCACAAGGAACTGAACGAGCAACAACAAGGCAAGCCAGGAGATGGAAAGGATCTCATATTCTTCTTTTTCATTCATCTATATTTTAGGAATTATAGCTGTGTTTAAATCAGAGTTAAAGCTGACACCTAGAAGGCAGATGATTCTGAAAACAAATATGTCATTGTATTGGAATTATAGAAATGACCAGAATTTTGAATGGGTCTTGAATCTATGGTGTCATATGAAAAAATATATTTTTAAAGGATAGACAACAAATTGTAAGAGTTTAATAATATCTAGATCTCATTTCAAGACATGGAAGTGGAGAAGAAAAGTCAGGAATCTGATTTAGCTGTATGTGCTCAGCATAAATAAAGGAATCATATATGCTTGTGATATTATATTCAGGCAGAGAGATTGGAGCAAAGCAGAATGTACTGAGTATTAAATAGTTGCATTTCTACTGGATTGTAAATTACATTGGTTGTTTCCAAAATATAATTTTGAAAAAGGTTCATATCACATTTTCTTTTGTTTCAGTCACTAGGGCATTAAAATGTGACAGTAAGTAAGCTCAGGCAACGATGGTTTTATGAGCTGACTAGCATACATTAAAAATGCTGATGTAAACAATATTATCTCAGGTTGCAGTGTCAACAGAATACAGATTTACTCAAGGGAAAAGAAAATTATTTTCAAACTAGTTTGCTTATATATCTATCAGTCCTGTAAATTAGTCTAGTGCTTATGAAAAATACCAACCTAGAAGACGGGAATGCTGGAGCCATACTTTTTTACAAGTAAAGTATTCAGTGGGCAGCATTACGGTTTCCTCCAGACTGGCTTAGTCTGCTTGTGGCTGAGTAGCCCAAACTGTGCCAGAAAGGATGGAATGCAAAGCTGTTTGTGTTGTAACCATGTTAGCTTAAATCCTAAACCCCAGCTCTTATTTGAAACACAGATCAAGGTTTCTTTGTCTTCCAGGTATTTTCAGAAGTATTGTGCAGACTCTAAGTCTGTTGTGTTTAAAATAAGAAATTTAAGGAGTTTATGTACCTTTATCTCACTTAACTTTGCTACTTTTGATAAAGTGACATAGTCAACATTTAAATTAAGTAGCTGATATTTGGACACAACTTCTGTAATCTTCATAATGTCTTTACAACAATCTCCCTTCTAATTGTTCCCCTAAAGCCATAAAACACACTGTCATAAACCTCACATGAGACTGACAGTTTTCTCTAGCAGATAACATACAAATTATGCCTGTAATCTGAAGTAACACTAGTGTAAGAGCTCTTTAACACTCTCTTGATGGTGGCCCTTTTCCTATTTGTATTCATTTTCTGTTGTGATGTCAGGGGCTGATTTTTTCATGTTCTGACCAACACGTTTTCACAGTTTTTCAAACCTATTCTGTTTTTCAGATGTTGTGCTTTGACTAAGATCCAGGACTTAAAAAATGTAGGAAAAGTGATGCTATTGGAAGTGAACGAAATAGTGTTAGGAGAGACGGTCACACAGCTGATGCACAAATTCTACCATCATTCTCATTTTGGTTTTCCCCCCCTACTTTCACCTTTTTATCCCATTAAATGCTAAATCATTAGTAGTGAAGGCTAGGAATAAAGAAAAATAAAAACAAAAAGGACAAAAGACTGCCAGCATTATTAGAGGCAAACAGCTGCTGTATGGATACTGTTTAGGATATGTTTATATATACTGCTTGCTTTCTTCAGGGAGAACAAGTTTACACTATTTTTTAGCTCACTATTAAAAAAAAGGGCGGGGCCGGGAGGGGGTGGAAGGGGGAGTAAAATCTTTCTAGCAGTTCCAAGACTACAGCATTGACCTTTGTGAACATAACATTATTCAGTGAAAAGAAATTGATACATTATATGAGTCTCCTTTTTTAAATGAGACACAGTAGTGGAGTTGTGGTATGGCTAGGGGAAAAAACTCCACTGTAATATGTTTGTATTTGCTTAAATATTTCATATTAAATAAGCTTAACCAACCATTTTAATTATAATGTTATTGTTCCTTTCAGTTATTTTGCTGGAAAATGGGTGAAGATTAGATGAAATTATTCTTAAATTTCTGTTTTAATGGTATCTTGGCATAATAGTAATGAAAAATCTCAGAAGCACAATTACTAGACCATGCTTTGCATTAGGGATATATATGTAACATATTAAAAGATATGGGTGAGTCAGAGACATTTTAAGAATGAAACAAAAATGTTCATATGTATTGCAGAGATCTTTAAGAGCATTAATAGAAAGAACTAGCAGTGGTAGTAAATCATGGTTAAAGTAATCAATTTACCTTTTGGTTTCCATCAGAAACACTGATAAATAATCAACGGAATAATAAACTATTTCTAGTATTTCTCATTTCTAACTATTCCAATCTTATATTCACTTAGTTTAATGAAAACAGAGCCCATACAATTTTCATTTATTTCCATTCAAAAGAGTGAATAGGATGTTTCAAACCAGAAAAGGGAGTCATTTTTTGAGGTACCTCTGGATGAGCTGCACACTACACATACATAATTCTCAATGGAAAAATCCATATTTCCTTCACACCTCTGAAATCAGGCTATGAGGTACCACTCACAGAGCACTGGAGTCATTCCTGGGAATGGCAAAGTGGCTACTGTTTTTGAGAGTTCCATCTTCTACCAAAGAAATGTTACCTTTTTTATTTCAGTTGGACTGTACCCTCCACTCCAGGGACTGTCTTTAGATACAACAATGTTTATTTGGAGGACTTATATTCAGGTTTATTAACGTTCATTTACTTTATAGCAAACTTAACCGCAGCAGTGTCTGTATCTTGGACTAGTTTAAATCAACAGCATAAAAGGGGTGTTTTTATATCACTCTCCAATCTCCCTGCCTTTTGTAAGGAAATGTGAACATCTGTCTTGCTTTTTTTCCTTCGTATCTGAAAAGTATGTAAACTATACAATTCTCACATTTCATATTCCATACTTGTAGTGTTTCATACTTCAGACACCATGAATACTTGAGTGAGTCATTTGTATCCCTGTAGCTTTGTAAATTCAATCCCTTTCAAGTTAAACTCTGCTTTCTTGGAGTTAACCAGAAACTTAATTAATTAATCCATCATCTATTTAATTGCTTATGCCTTGAATGTTTCTTTTGTAACTCAGATATTTCTTTTTAACATAGCATGCTGTTTTAGTGCAGGGAATGATTATAGTCTAGATAAAAGACAGGATGCAACTGAGTGCTACAGCAGGGCATTAAAGTTTGCTTGACATCACTTTGGGAAGGCCATGAAGTTCACTGAGGAAGAGAGAGACACCAAGTTCTTACCCTGTACCAACAGAATTCATTTATAACTCATGTCCTTGAAAAAGCAAATATTGCCATTTTGCTACTTATAAAAAGAACAGTTCTGGTTAACATCTGGTAGTTATCTTCAGCTGTACAAGGTGTCAAAAAATGGTACCGCACCACTAATTACAGTCATAATGATAAAAATTGGAACAGTAACTTTTTTAGAACACTTTTTTGAGACATTGACCATTGAGAACTTACCTGCTATTAACCACCCTGAATACCACATTAGCCTCATTTTATGCTTCTGTGAACCTGAAGGTGGGATTCTCTTGGCCAGATTTTACTGTTCTTAAGAAAAGTACTGTGAGGGTGCTATGGATGCCATGCCTCATATTTGCTGCTAATTCAATCTTCATGATGCATGAATTCATGTTCAATTTCTATTAAACTCTAATGACGAAACTACTCTGAGACTTTTTCAGCTCCTGCTGGGAAACTCTTGTATTTCATATTACTAATGAATTACATTCTTAACTTTATTATTACATTTCTTGAACAATCAGATTTTATGGTTCATGAATCACATTATTATTATTTTATTATGATTTTATTTTTATTTGATACACTGTAGTTCTGAATTATAGATGGACTTTGTTTTTATTCTATTGCCAGACAAGAGGAATGCACTGCTTTTTCCCCCATTGTCACAACTGCAAATCCTTAGAGTAGTATGTGGAAGAGTTTACTTTCCCCATGGGGACAACAAAACAAAACAAAAAACTGGTGGTAATATGTAGAAAAGCCTCAGAAAATTTTCTCAAAAAAAAGGTAGTATGTGTAGAAGCTCAAAGGATATAGACTGGCACACTGCCACTTAATTTCATAGAACTATGGAAAGCTGAATGTATTTAATTCTGCTGAGATTCCAGCCTTTTGTGCTTCCTGCAACAAATCAAAATTGTTAAAAACTGGCTGCACTGAAAGTTGTCATAACTGGAAAGTTGTTTAATATACTTCAGACCAGAAGGAAACACAGTAAGAGAGCTAAAGTTATTAAAACTTGATGAGTGGAGGTTGATAGAAACACATCATAAAATAGAGTGACTAATGGTGAAATTTAGAGGCAACAATCAGATAATAAGACTCTGTTTCAGAGGACCATACTGGATAATGTAACAGGACATATCTTTCACCTAAAAAGCTAAAACAAAACTTGTAGAAAAGTTTAGACCAACAATGATAGTGATATGACTGATGGCAAGTAACACAGTGTTTTTAGAATGGTCAGCTTATCTGAGGGTTTAAACAGTATGTGACACAAAATGCTGTATACCAGAAGACTTGTAACAGCGTATTCACTTAAGTAGTTGAAATCATTGTGGATTTTCTTTTTCCTAAGTTGAAGTTACAGGGGTTTAGGTTTTTTTTCCAATTTCATTAACATATCTTTTCATTTTATTGAGAAAATACAGGGTAACCTGTAAGTAGTAGAAGACAATACTATTGATCATCTAGCAAAGTGATTTTATCTTCTTTATCACTGCTTTTATCAGTTTAACAACTACATATTTCACAGCACTGCCCATGAACTGGGGTCCTCCTTGGGACTAGGAATATTTCTCATTCCCCTTAGGCTGAGCAGCTAACAAAAATTTGAGGAGGTGAGGTATCTCTTGGCCTCAACAATGCATCACTTATTTCAGACAGAATTTTCAAAGCATGCCTTTTATAATTTTTATCTTCATGACAGATAAACAACAAAACCAAAGCTATATGGAGTATTGATTATGCTGAGTATTTGTGGACTCCACACTGAACGAGGAAGCTTTTTCAGCAGGTACTCATATTTCCTCTTCCATCTCTTTCCACCAATTCTTTCATGCCCTGTACTTTGTTCAGTCTCAGAAGAGTACAAAGGTCCTACGCAGCACACAAATTTCCTCATACAGTAAAATGGCATTTTATATCTACCTTTTATATGATTTTTGATCATTAGAGAAAGACTAGACAAGATGCAAGGTAACAGGATTAGATCTCTGGTATTTGACATAAAGTGATTCTTGTCCTTGATTTTTTATAATTAATTCTTCTTCTATTTTGTCTAGTTAATTTGTTCTGTACAGAGGCAGCTAGCATTGCCAAATCATTGCACATTAAATAGTTTGAAAAAATCTTTCCATAAAAAGTCTGTTTGCCTTCCCTGTCTCTGTTTCCTTTCCTTTAATTTATCCTAACTTTTTTGTAAGTTTTATATTTTTCCTTTGAAAGCCAGAAGATTTGGTATTTTCTGGTCACTGACACTGACTAAATATGTATTTTCTGTTAGAATATTACCACAGATTAACTGTCTTATTCTGATTCCTCTAAATATAGGAAAATATAAATTTAGCTGTTCTATAAATTCTATTTTTCTTCTTACCTTATCAGGCAATATGCCCTTATGCTTTGACTTAATTTTCACCCGTCATTCCAAATCCTTTTGATAAGACCTAGAGCAAACATAGAGGCCAGGAAGGAAAGGAAAAGATTAACCCTTCAGTTCCAAAGGGAAAGAGACTTTGTCTGGATTAGTGGAGAAAATGTCAGTAAGTAGGAAGACAGAGGGCACCATCTTTTGAGTGAAAGAGATAAAATAAGCACACAGGAGAAATGCATTTACTGCTAGCTTGGTAATGGAACATACATGTTTCCTTTGCATAATGTTACATAAATTTGCACAAAGAATCTGCATTTTTAGATTTTAAACAATCTGAAAATTGTTTAATATGTTAGGAGTACTACCAATAAAAGAAATATAAATGCACCTGGCTTCTAGGATGGCTTGTCTGGAGGACAGAACAGATGAGAGTCAAATTCCTCTGCTCAATAACCTCACTTAACTACAGAAATCGGAAGGCAAATTATAATCATGAAATCATCAAATTTGGAAAAGGCCTTTAAGAACATCAAGTCCAGCTATCAACCCAGCAGAGCCACTTTAAACCACTAAATCACATAACCCAGAGCCAGATGCCTCTTAAATACCTTCAGGGATAGTGACTCCACAACCTCCCTGGGCAACCTATCCCAAAGGCTGACTGCCCTAACAGTGATTTTTTTGTTTTGTTTTCTGATATCTAATCTTATTCTCTCCAGTCTCAGCTTAAAGCCATTTTCCCTGGTCCTCACTGCAGGCATGACAGGAGACCAACTTCTACCTTTCAGTTAGTTGTAGAGAGCAATGAGGTTCCTCCTGAGCCTTCTCTTGACTAAATAAACCCAGGTCCGTCACCATTCCTTGTTAAGACATGTTTTTCTAGACCCTTCACAGGCCTTGTTGTCCTTCTCTGGACAATTAAGTGATCTGAGAGGAATACTCTGCATGGATTACATTTATCATCTTCAATTACTCTGTGTGAATAAGTTCTCAGAACATGCATGTAGTACTCAACAGTCTTCCTGCATCTCTCCAGATCTGTGTCCACAACTTATTGTGAAGGATACATTGAGTAGTAGAGGGGGGCTTGACTGTTGGCCAGTGCTGTAATCAAGGATACCACTCTCTTGCAGGAAAAGTTGGATGCCACATGTGAACCTGAATGTTAATTACAAAACACATGGGGTCACTGCATACAAGGGTTCCAAAAAATCCCTATTGGATTAGGGGATAAAAATTATCTTAGCAGTTGCAATCACCTATGGGCAAATTTACACTGTGAAAACACTCTATAAAGAGTAAACATTCACTGTTGTTGGTGACTTACAAGACTTGACGCAGAGTTGTGGGTAGAATTTGAAAACTGGTGCTGGAAGCATTAAAAGGACAAGTTGAGTTGGGACTAAATCAGCAATCCTCTTGAAAATACAAGCATACAGTGTGTATAGATCATCCGAAGGTAGAGGAAAGCCACTTCATACAAGAAGTTAGTAATATTTACCATATTTTAGGCTTTTTCATTTCAGAGACTTGAAGCTTCATTTCAGTGCAACAAAGTAGCACTTGGAGGAGTTAAACAATGTTTTAAACAATAGATTTTCTGTGAAAATCCAAAAGCCATTGAACATATTCAAGAATAAATGGAATGGGAAGTAGTATATTTCCTTTCAATGCTTTCATGATTAGAAACTGGATTACAGTCCAGCAGTACCAAAAAAGTAACTAAGAATTGAACTACACGCTTTTCAGTCATGGAATAATTGGTGGCCTCTGTCCAAAGACACAAAACAGGTCAACAGAGACATTTGGCTAGGAATAAGGAGCAAAATAAAAGAATCAACAAAAATAAGCATGGAAAGAGTAATGGTAGCACAAAGCATGCAATTTGCAGTTTTTAAGGTTAGATAAATAGAAACAGAAATTAAAGATGAGACAGAGAGGGAAAAAAGAAGACACAGAGTTCTAACAAAACTCAGAAAAAAAGAAATTATACCAGACTCCTCAAAGTACCAAAGTTTCTACATCATTTTCTGCTACCTGAAGCATGTTTGCCTCTAAAGCCTAGTGGAACTGGACTCCTTAGTGTAAGTCTCCCTATGTAACAGACAAACAAACAAACAAATAGTAACATGCTATTCTAGCTATTCTGTTATTTGGATTTTTTAGCCTACTCACCTCTGTTTTTACACATTCAACAATTGCAAACAGCTTCTATAATAATTTAATTTAACTTCTTGAACATCACAGAATAGGATGAGTTGGAAGGGACTCACATGAATTATCAGCTCCAGCTCCTTGCCCTACACAGGACTATCCCAAGAGTAACACTCTGTGCCTGAGAGTATTGTCCAAATGCTTCTTGAACTCTGGCAGACTTGTTGCTGTGACCACTTCCCTGGGGAGCTTGTTCCAGTGCCCAACCATCCTCGGGGTGAAGAACCTCTTTCTAATATCCAGCCTAAAACTCCCCCGACACAACTTCAGGCCACTCCCTCAGGTGCTGTCACTGGTCACCATAGGGAAGAGATCAATGCCTGCCCCTCTTCTTACTCTTACAAGGAAGTTGCAGACTGCAATGAGGTCTCCTCTCAGTCTCGTCTTCTCCAGGCTGAAAAGACCAAGTGCCCTCAGCCACTCCTCACAGGGCTTCCCCTCAAGGCCCTTCACCATCTTTGTTGCCCTCCTTTGGATGTTCTCTAATAGCTTAATGTCTTTCTTGTATTGTGGTGCCCAAAACTGCTCACAATATTCAAGCTGAGGCTGCCCCAGTGCAGAGCAGAGCAGGACAATCCCCTCCTTTGACTGGCTGGAGATGCTTTGCCCAGGACATGGTTAGCCCTTTTGGTTATCAAGGCACTGCTGACTCATATTCAACTTGGGGTTTTTTTCCCATTACCTATCATGTTAAAGAGAATGAAACCAAGAACCAATCTTTGTGGGACCCATCTGGAATTGACTCTCTAATGACAATTAGTGTTATGTTTTGACTGCTGGTTAGTCAGCTTCAATCCAGTCAATGTATGTTATGTTGATTTTGTATCATTCTACTTTTTTAATCAAAATGTCGTGCAGAAACAAGATAAATGTCTTACTGATAATAACTTTTTATCAATTGGTTTATAATTTTACAGGGGAGGGGGAGACTATCAGATTAGCCTGACAGTATGTATTTTCCAAAAATCCAGTTCATTATCATTAACTACCTTCCCTGCTTTTAATTTTGTACTACTCAAGTACTACATCAGCTCTTCTATTACTTTCACAGGATTGACACTTAATGTGTACAGCTTTGTGTTGTCAGTGGAAAATGTCATTCAGCAGCATTCCTCTTTCTGCAAATAAGTTCTATTTACAGGGACTTCTTAACAGAAGAAAATAAAAAAATACTTCCATTTTTATCAAATTATCTATTATTGTCTTTTGCTTGAACAATAAAGACTATTCATATCCCATGTTCATTTATATGGATTATTTATTGATTAGGAGAAACCTAATCAAGAATTATTATGTAAATTAATAAGGTAATAAAAAAGGAACCAAACAATTATTTTGTAGTTGGCATTAGCCCCTGACAACAGATGAACATTAGAAATACATTTACTATTTCAGGAAAGTCAGTGACAATTTGGAATTACACCTAAAATATTCCTGCTATTTGCTTTGACACAAGACATGGACTATTCTCCTCCTTTCAGCCATAACACAGAATTTATGACATATGGAAAGAACAGATTGAGCTACTCAGCCGAAGTTTTTTTCTCTAGTATAGTCTGCTCATATGTTGTCACATGTCTTTTCTCCCAGTTTGCCCCAGGTGAATCTGTTTTCTGGCTGTGTTGTCAGACTTCTAAGGCTCAAACCATTATTCATTGTTTGATTAGGATCCTGAAGAAGCATCCACTAGATAACATCCTAGCTCAAAGATCCACCATTATTTACAGTTATTGCATGAGTAAGCTCACTAATTACTGCTATTATCATAGCTAATTATTTTTTCTCATTTCTTGTTTTTATTTTTTTCCATTAAAAGATAGTATCCCTGAAAGAATTCATGCTCCAATGTGGTAGGTCATGAGCATTACACAGCCTGTATTGTGCCTTCATTCATAAGATCAGTTTAATATTCATGGGTTTTGCATCTCACAAAAATATAGAAACACAGGGTAGTGAACAGAAGCAGTTATACAACAGTTATCAAACTTACTTCTTACAAAATACTTTTAATCTTTTTTGCATAGTCTGTGAATTAACTGATTCAGGGCTACTCATTAATATATTTCTGTCATGTATTTACTCTTGGTTCTTTCTGTTCAAATTCCTTTGAAAACTGAAGGTCAGAATTGTCCACTGAACGTCAGTCTATGTCTAATCTAGGCCCAGACTCAACCCTTGAGATTTTTTACTTTAACAGATTTACATCTGCAATGAGTCTAAGTGATCAAGCCCTTTGAAAGTCCACTGCAAATATTTTAGTTTGCAAGGAAGATACCCACAGTCTGTAAAATAGTTCTGGGAATGAAAGGAGAAGCTGTGCTGAGATAAAAGATACAGTAAATTTCCCCTTAATTGATCAGTTTAGATTTTTATTGGTTGCTTCTTTCTATGCCATATAACACTTAGCTGTATAATATATGTAGAGTTCTCAATGAAGCTTGTGGTGCTATTCTGCAAATGAACATGGCTCGTTTTACTTCTCAAAGCTGAGCAAAATCCCTAAAATAGGCTTTGATTAGATGCACCAAACAACTTCATTGAAACCATGTTCTCAAGATCAAGGTTGAAAATTACATTAATTTTAAGTACTGAAAACATTTGTGCTGTCTAAACCAGACATCAAGGCTGATTTTATAGTAGTTAGATTATAATATGGCTCCATACACTGATTAATTCTCTCCAAAGATGAAGACTAATACAGGTGATGTTAATTGTCCTCCAAAGATGCTTACTTTTCTCCATTAATTATTGAGGGAGCCTAGACAACAAGTTAGGTCAAGAAAATTAAAATGCCTTTCAAGGAGAAAGTAGGCCCAAGTGTCTTCAGTGGGATTTAGATAATCGCTCTAGCTGCTCTCCTTAACAGCAATGACATTTCTACAGGATTATGCAGAAGATGAGGTGGATTGATCACAATTTTCTGGCTTAGGAGTATTGTTGTGTTGCTGTTTTTAACTATTTAACCAGTCTTGGTATAATATCAGCACAGTGTCCCAAGTGAAGGCAGTATTAGCTAAAGTAATTTTTTTTCTGTACTCTCTTGTTTCTGAGCCTGAAATCTATAGAATTTTCAGGGATCATAAAGTGCTCTAAGCTCATTAGAAGGAATCTCATTTTTCATTTTTACCATTTTTTAAATGGATGTCTAGTTCTGACAGAATTTAAGCTTTCTTTTAATTTCCAGTGGCATTAAAGACAGAAAACAACAATCTTTCCAACCTTTCTTATGTGCTCTTTTTTTCCTCATTATGCTTCCACCGGGCCACTTCCACCACATTTTTTTTTCTTTATAGTAAAGTTACTATTCACCCTATGCTTTGTTCCAAGCTATCACCATGGACATTTGTCACTGGGTATATAATTTTATGCTTGAGGCTTCACCTATCTAAAATTGCTGCATCAACATCTTGTCCTCTGATCATAACATAATTATCACTTTCAGAGATAATGAACCTCATCAAGGTCTTTTTTTTCTCATTTTCATTTGTGAATAAGTTTGGCTACTGCCATGAGTTAATGAAACTAAAAAGAGAGAGAGGAGGCAACACTCTCAGAATGATATAACATTGCTGAGAGAGTTACAGGATGTTTTTTAAAAGATCACTGATAAAAATTGCCCACCAAATATTTAGCAGAACCCTGAATGGGACCAGGTGTCCTGCTTTAAGAATAACAGAATTTTATGGACTATTTACAGGTATGTAAGATATTACAATTAATGACTAAAATGTTTTATGATTTCAGGTAAAAGTCAGTGTGACTATACATTGAAAAATCCAGTGTTTTCCTAGTAAAATGAATATTTTCAAATATTTCATGGCAGGGAACATTAACACTGCTAGAGCTAATAAAATCTGGCCATTAATACATTTCAATTTTCTCTTTTTGCCAATAGTTTGCATCAAGTCTTTAGGAGAAAGATGGAAGGAACATTTTAATGAATAATTATAGCAGGAATTTCTCCAAAATCCATCATCAGATTATATAATGATGCAGGTGGACCTTTATTAATTTCAAACTTTCTTCCTAAAACCCAAACAAAGCAAATAATATTGTCTTTACTGTAAATAAGAATAACCTAATTCCTGCATGGTTCACTTTACATTAACCTTTTCTAAATGTATATTCAAAGAAGACTAATACGTTATTTAATATCATAATATGTGTAATCAAAGATACATGTTATTCCTATTAGTTAATGGATCAACACTAGAAGAAAGAACTTAGTGGACCAGTAAGAATTAATGGGGAAACTGACAAAAACCAACACTGACAACTTGATACCTTGTGAAATTCATAGAATAAGCATCTAAGTTCTTTTCAGGAAGCCAGCTGATATGCTTATCCTATTATTGTTATGCTATCCTATATATATAAAAAAAAATCTTTGATTCACAATAAGCCCATTTTTACAAGCTTTTCTGACCTGGGACATTTTTCACACAACTATAATTCTGACATCTGGTAAGACTAGTTTACAATTTATATTCCTTATATCAAGGCTTTAACATAAAATGTATGAGAAAGCAATACCAAACAAAACAACAACAAGCCTGCCTCCCCCACCCAAAAAAAAAAACAAAACCCAACCCTCAAACAAGAACCAAAGCAAAGGGACAATAAGCACCCAAGGAAAAGGCAAAAACACAGAAATATAAAAAGAAGACTCATGTATATTTAATAAGTGCTCTTGATGCGGAAGAGAGCCAAAATAACCACTGACATTTTTGTGATTTTGACTTTTTAATTGCTTGTTTATTCCTTTGGGAAGCTTGTTCAGGCATCCGTTAGGTTTTTGCTAGCTAAATAAAGTGGTTGTTCATGTACTTCAGATTACATTTGTAACTACTTTCATTTCTTATTTGTTTTTGAATTCACTTTTAGTTGCATTCTGATTTGAGTTTTAATGCAATGCTGTAAAAAAATAAAGTAATTATACATTAGAATTTGCATATTCATTTTAACTATACAGAAATATGGAAGGAACCTAAATGCCATTCTGGGTTAGCCTCGTGGACATTTTATACAGTAATTTATGTTTAGAAAGAGCAGAACTAAGAAGCTTGAGTGACTGGGTCAAGCATTCTGCAGTTGGCATATGCCTGGCATAGTCTGCCCCCTTAGATAGGTCACCCACTTCTTTCAAATTTTTAGAGACTGATTTAAGCATAAAAACTATAAAAAGCAGAATTTAACATCTAAAGTTTTATTTCTCAGTAATTTGGAGGACTCTGACTTGACTATCATATAAATACTCAATTACTCTTTGACTCTTATTAAATTTAGACAAAATAAACTCTTGAAAGTAGAAGTCTCAGAGTTTAACTGTACTGCATGTGAAAAAGTACAGGTAGTCTTCCAGGTTTCCTTTGACAGGAATTGAATGTCTCCATGTTCTCATGTTATGAAACAAGCAGGTAAGTATGCCTGACTCCATACTGCCTATCATTGATTATATTGTAGGTTTTGATCATATTGTCTCTTACTCATTTATTTTCTAAAGCAAATAATCCTAACCTTTTCAGCCTTTTTTCTATGACATTTCTGCCTATAGCTTCAGTATTTTCACTAAGCTTATTTTATTTTGAAGCATCTTTTTAAAAGCACAATAACCAAAAGGTAAGATTGCAATATTGACTTGTTTCCGATTTCATACTCCCGACTCTCTTTTTTTATGACTGGCATTTTTGAGATTTGCATTTCTTTCTTATGCACTCTACCCAGCTTTTGGTAATATCACGGCAAGTTGCCCATTGTCCTGTTTGGCTATAGCTTTCCAGAGCTCTTCACAGCTCTTTCTGGTCCTGATTAGCGTATGTAATTTAGTATCATTTGCACATTTATTGTCTCATTTTTCACTTGCTTTCCAGGGACAGTTTGTATATGAAAGACAGCTATTAATCATTTCTCACAATAAAGCATTTCTTCTCTCTTATCCTCTAGGCAGATTTTTATCCATAACAATACTTGCCCTTTCTATTCATGTTTACTTCATTTCTCAGACTCCTGATTGAAGTCTAAAGTTTTTGACAAGACAATTAAAATCTACCTAAATTATACCTACAGAAAGTCACCAAACTTGTGCATTTAAAGAATTCTGAAAGATTCATATGTGCTTTTTTTTTCCTCAGAAAAAATGAATATTCTTGGCTATGTTAAGATTAGAGACCTTATTAATATATCCACTGTAAGAGATGACGCAGTGTGATGAAATCACATATAGGAGATGTGTTGTCATTATTTGAATCACAGGAGAAACTCCTGAAAGCTTATACCTTACTTGATATTTGAAAATCTACCCCTCAGTGAAAATATATCTTCTCTGTGGCATCTTTAACGTCTGGTATAGCACCGAATTCAGGAGTTATAATTAGCTGAGAGGAAAAATCAGGGGGAAAAATCTGAAAAACAAGTTTGATAAGCTCTGGTGATATTCAGACTATCTTTTATCTGATCATAGATATCTTCTAGGCCTTGCTCACTATTTCTTTTTTAATAGTTGTTTTTATAATGACATTGAAGTCAATATTCAAATATTCTCCTTAGTTTTACCATTAGTTATACAAGCTTTTTTTTGATGTGGCACTTCACTGATTTTTAAAATGGGCTACTTTGTTCAATAGTAGTTTGCTCCTGGATTATTATTACTTATATTCTGCCTTGTTCAAAAGTTTTGTTCTGTCTAATTTGTATATTACTTGGCTCTGAATAGCTTTGATCAGCTTCTGAAAAAATTTCTCTTCCTCTAATATACCCTTTCTCTTTGCACACCAGCAGGCTTGAAAGTGAATACAAAGGATGAAAAAGAACTGACTGCAGTGAATAACAGTGGAATAGTGACAGTAAGGAAATATTAAAGAAGTTTTTTCCGGGCTGACAAGCAAAATTTCTTGTTCAGCTTTTATGACTATTTAGGATCAAACTTCTAAAGGAAGTGTTTTACCAGGATGCTAGGCTAGAAGTCTGCAATCTGACTGGTTCTCACATAGACAAACTTCCCATTTGTTGTTAGGGCTCTTTTGTTGAAAACTTTTTTATTTGCAATTAAAAACTGTGATTTTTTTTTCCTCAAGTAATAAGAAATTCAATGTCAGCTTTTATTTTTATGGTGAAATACATTTTTTTCTGACTTTTCAGTGTGGAATTAGTAAGTGTTCCAGAAACTGAGATAATAATAGTAACCATTTCTATTTTAACAGCCTTCTGTTAAGCCCAAGACAATTTTTCATACAGACGTTCATCCTTTCTAGCATGTTGCCACCAGTTATAGTTTACAACAGCTTTCAGGAAAGGACTAGTGGATTTCAATATACCTTTCATATTTTTTTAAAATATTAATAATATGGTGCATAATTTCTTCAGTATATTTCTCTTGCCTTGCCAGAGGGACTTATTTAAGCATCCAAAGCAGTTATGAAATTTTGCCAATAGTTTTGTTGGTTTTTACCTCTGATTCTGATTTAAATATAATGAAATACATGCATTGTGTTCATGAAAGTTAAAACTGAGGTGTTTACATTGAAGTATGTAGCAAAAACTGGTCGTTTTCAAAGAACAGTGTTCAGCATAGTGGTGAATGAAGGAAATAAAGGAGTCTATTTCTCCTCTACTAATGCCAAAGATCCTTGACCAGCCCCAGAGGAACTGTGTGAAAGCAGGGTTTGAACAGAAAGCATTTTAACCTCTAGAGGAGAGAAAAAATCTTGAGAAGATCTTGAGAAATGGAAGAAGATAGAAATTCTTGGTATAGCTGATTCCACAGTACTAGTACTATTTATGTGAAAGAAACCACCCGTTTAATTACAAGATATGATAGTCACTAAAAATAGAGTGTCCAGGCACAGGGAATTGTACAGCAATCTCATACATGAAGGATAGAGGGGATCCAGTTACAGAAAACTCTCCAAATAAAGAATAAATCCTGAATTAAACTATCTCCAAAACAGACCTTTTCTGAAGCCAGAAAAGGTAGTGGAGTTGATGCTTTTACAGGGGGCTGAGAAAATCTGGAGGTTCAAACATCTTCTTTTTACTAGTAATGAATTGAAAAATGGGAGAAATGTAGTTAAATTGACTGTAAGAGTGAAAGATGAGATAGTCTCAAGGTTTCATGCAGAGCTATCCAGCAGGCATCCATATATTGAGCTGTAATTTCATACAGTACTAAACACACTGTGCCTGAGATATATGAATTTCTAAGCATTGAATTGAGCACAATCTAAGTGATATCCTGAAAATTGAACAATGTTCACAGAAAGAATGTGTTTTTCAGATGTTACAGTCTGACACTTGGATTCAACAGTTGTGCAATATTAATGCAGAATGTATTTAAAATGAAGCTAAGACACTCTCATCAGCTTTTCCTTCTTCCTTTGCCCTTAGGGTGCAGTTGTGTCACTCCTTGTGGTCTGCTGAATTTCTTGCAAAAAACACAATTATTTTGTTTTAATCACTCCTTTAAGCTGCTTTACAGTGTTGTACATCACCGCCTGAAGGGTTCTGAACTAGTTACTTTTACTTAGAAGCAAAAAAATGTCATCAGTGTGTAATTCCTATCATCAGAACACTAAGAAAAAGGTACTGAGAAGTTTGAGCATCAATGTCAGGCTATTGCATAGGGGCAGTACATGAGGGCAAGAATTTTTCTTTCCTTTTAAAAGGGAGTTGGTCCTTGAGAATATGTCAGATTTCTCCCATTTCTTTCACAAGATATAGTGTAAAATTATCCTAGTACTTAGTTTGTCTGGAAATTCAAAGAATACAGGCAATTTCTAGTTAGAATTCTTGAAAACCAAATACTTGTTTATACAGAAGCTCAGGTTTAAAAGCAAAAGATATTGAAGAATTTTTAAATTATTTTCACTGAGATATATGAGATATTTTACCTACACTAGTTGAAATGTTGACATGTTAAAATTTTAAGCTGATAATCTCTTTATAGTTTCTCTTAATTTTTCTAAATAAACTAATTACAAATATTATCTACCCTTGCAGTGTACAAGTATAAATACTTACCCTTATATTTAAGAAACCCTGGCCACCTTGAAGAACTTGCATAGATGAGCCATAAGGACATTTAAGAAGGAATTGGTATTGTGTTCAAGGGCAGATCTGCAATCAACTGAGTTTGCTGAAGATTTCAGCACAAATGGTACTGTGGAGTCCTTTCCTCATATCTTTGAATCTGTAAGTAATTTATGTAGCAAATGTATGGGTGCAGTAGTGTATGAGATAGTTTAAGAAAGTTAGAAACACCTAGACATTCAAACGTGATTCTCCACTGATTAAGCCAAATCTATTCATAGAGATGGATAAAATTTAAGACTAAGAATAGTGTTGACTATTTGTTTATTTTATTGAAAAAGCTCGCCACCTTCTCATTCTGTTTTCTAATTTGTTAACCCTGAAATGAAGCAAAGCAACCTTTATACAACAACAAAGATAACTCCACATAGTATTACACACATTCTATAGCTATTACCAAGAGAATAAAGAATTTAATAACTATTGATATGGGGTTTACAGAATTTTACTAACTTACTTTGGTTTTTTAACTGTATGGTACGGGATATAATAAAAATAGTAGATATTGTCTTGAAATTTATAGCAAGTGGGATGTCCTACCTTGATGTAATCTATCAATTACATTGTTGTAAAGAGTCATATTGGATAGGTGAGTTTATAATAATTTCCCTCATTAAATACTAGCCAGCTGGTTTTCACAACTCTTCTTATTTCATTATGTTCTCCAGATTTTTCTCTGCTTGTTAACTATAATCCTAATAATCACATATCTGCTCATAGCAGCTTGTCTTTCTTAATTCACTTATAACTGCTCTATGCATTCCCTTGCTATCTGCAGCTTTCCTTAGTTTGTCAAACCTGTCAGCCTAATGTAGAGCAAAGAATTAGTAGTGAAGAGAGAAAGATGCAGTGTTCCAGAAAGAAAACAAAACAATATTAAGAAAGCAAAAATGAGATCTGAATTTAGACAGGTACATTTAGGATTCTGAAAATTTCTTGCTTTGGTCAAAAAATCATCCTGAAGAATAGTGCATGAAATGGACAATAAAGAGGAATTAGACTGGGCCTGAAGCTTTATGAGACCAAAGTATTTGAAAAGTTCAAAGGGAAACAAACAGGACTGGCAATAAATAAAGAGTGAGAAAATTATTGCAAGAGATGAGGAGTGATTAAAGGTTCTTTCTTCAAACAAAATTTGAAAGCATCCAAGTGCAAATGGGAGTCACCACCCTAATAGTATGGTTCCTGATTCTATTTGTCTGTTTAAACGTTTCCTAACAAATGATACTTAGAATCATGACAAGAAGTTGAAAAGAAAATATGACGAAATCCACACAAGAAATGCCAGTAAATCTCTCAAAGTCAAATGGAAGATAAATGTAAGAGATATTGGAAGAACACAGAAACTTTGAGGTGCATTACAAGGAGGAGAAAGACCTGAGAGAAGTACTGATCTTAATAATGAGCAGCAGATATTTTGGCTTTGACAAAGGAGCAAGTGATAGAATCAAGGAATATCCTCAGTAGAAAGGACCCACAAGACTACAGGTGATCAGCCATAGTAGCTGAAAGAATAATTAACTGCAAAGCTGTAAAAGTGTTTAATGGCAGAGCAAAACCAGCTCTGTTTTGAGAGAATAGAGCTATGGTGCCTTCTGATAATTTTAACAGACACATGTTCTGGATTTCTTTGGCAGTAATGAAATCCAGCCAATAGATTATAGTCCTCAGAGGAGCAGGTAAGAGTGAAATTAGCTTACCTTGAGGAGACTTATGACATTTTTTAGGCCTTGCAAACACTAAACAGAGATGTGAAAAGTAGACAAGCATTACTAGAGATTATACATCCTATGTATTCATCATGGTATGCAGAAGATAGGGGTTGAGATTGTTTGCAGTAGTGAAAGATTAGAGAGGATTTGAATTAGATGAACTCCAAACTGGAAAAGAAGCTTCTATACATATAAGAACTACTTATATGTACTTTCAAAGTCTAGGAAACATGCATCAAAAGCACTTTAAGCTAGTTAGGAGGGGTGGAAGATGGGGGCAAAGAGGGAGAGAGCTTCTTAGGTTAATGCATGCAGTACAATGTTCCAATGCATGAGAATGAGTTGTAAACAGTAAGACTTAGTATATCAGTAAATTTGCATAAATGCAAGAAAATATATATATAAAATGTTAGAGATCACTCTGTAGTGGTTCTGGTAGAATTCTTAAAACCTGCTCTTGCACAAAGCAAAAACCTTGGCCAACTTTCAGTATCTGATGTCTATAGTATCCGTGTTTAATCACACTACCTTTTTATTAGATGCAAAGACAACAATTCATATTCTCTAAATACAAAATAATTGGCTAGGGAACTATTGTCATCTTCCATGTTAGAAAAAGAGTTTAAGGAAGTATTTCCAATAGTGTCCCATAATAAATCTATATCAGAGAATATTGCATTTAACTCTCCAAATGTTTTCTGTTGAAAAAATAGCTCTAAGATAACTTACAAAGGATATTTTGAAGTCTTAATTTTTACATAAACACTGGAATCTAGGAATTACTTGATTTATTTTTTTCTTGGGACATACCATTGCTTCTCCATTTTTTTTTGATAAACTAACATGTAGTCATGTGGTGATAGTTGTAATCCAGCTTCCATGCATCTGCACTTTTGCCTCTTCTAAGGTCCAACCCGTAGCTGTGTTCACAGGACTTAGCCATCGCTCTCACATGTGGCACCTAACTGAACAGTGGAAATAGCTAAGTGAAAACTTCCTCTTCAAGTGAAAAATTCCTTTATAAGAACAGTGTCATTTGCAAGCATTTGAAAGACCATGTTAGATGTTGCAGTGATTTGACCTTGGCTGAAGAGCAGCTGCTCACCAAAGCTGTTCTTTCACTCTACTCCTCAAGCTGGACAGGGAAAGAGAAAACATAAGGAAAGGCTCATGTGTTGAGATAAGGGTGGGGAGAGATCACTCACCAATTACCATCACAGGCAAAACAGTCTTGACATGGGGAAATTAGTTGAATTTTTTACAAAGCAAAACCAGAGCAGAACAAATGAGAAGTAAAACAAATCTTAAAACCACCTTCCCCCCACCCTTCCCTTCTTCCCAGACTTAACTTTATTCTCTACGTCCAGTGTGAATCCCTTTTCCCTGGGGTACAGTTCTTCAGCAACAGGCTGCTCCAGTGTGGTCACCCATGGGGCTACAACTCCTGCCAAACACACCTACTGCAGCATGGGCTCCTCTCCCCATGTAGTGACAAGTACTGCCAGGAGCCTGCTCCAGCATGGGCTTCCCATACTGTCACATAGATCCCTGTGGAGGACC
This sequence comes from Pithys albifrons albifrons, assembly GCF_047495875.1. NCBI lineage: Eukaryota > Metazoa > Chordata > Aves > Passeriformes > Thamnophilidae > Pithys > Pithys albifrons. The sequence continues at coordinate 45,676,205 of NC_092462.1, read as the reverse complement.
ACCCACAGGAACAGATGGATGCCCAAAAGAAGGCTGTGACCCATGGGAAGCCCACACTACAGCAGGTGTGTTGGCAGGACTCATGACCCCATGGCAACCCATGTTGGAACAGTCTGACCTTGAGGGACTGCACCCTGTGAAGAGAGACCCACACTGGAACAGTTCATGAAGAACTGCAGCCTGTGGGAAGGACTCATGTTAGAGAAGTCTATACAGGACTGTCTCCCATGGGAGGAAACTCAGGTTGGAGCGGGAAAGGACTCCTCTTCCTGAGGAGGCAGCAGCAGCAGAAATAACATGTGATGAACTGACCACAACCTCCATTCCCCTCTCCCTGCACTACTGTGGGGGAGGAGGTAGAGAGTCAGGAACAAAGTTAAGCCCAAGAAGAAGGGAGGGATGAGGAGAATACATTCTTAACATTTGTTTTACTCCTCATTATCCTGCTCTGATTTTGATTGGTAGTAAATTGGTAGTAAAATGGTAGTAACACTAATATTCCCAACTCTGGTCTGTTTTGCCTGTAACAGTAAACTGTGAGTGGTCTCTTCCTCTGCTTAGCTCATGAGCCATTCATTATATTTTCTCTTCTATGTACAGTTTGAAAAGGGGAGTGATAGAGTGGCTTTGATGGGCACCTGGGACTCCAACATGGTCAAACCACTACAGATGTCCATGCAAACATGTCTCTATGAACTGACAATGAAGATCAAGAAAATGGTGAAGGTACTAGCTCCTCCCAAATCACATGACAGACCCTTTCTCCAGGGGCTGAATAGAGCCCAAGTATCACATTGCAAAGGGGCTTCTTCCTGCTTTAGGAAATAGTGAATAAAATTTCTTTGAAAGTGAGGAAGCCTTTTATCTATTACCGTAGTGACTAATTACAGTACTCATCAGCAAAGCTTCAAATTTTCCTTTAAAGCTGATGATTTCTCACTCTGCAGCAGCTCTTTCATGCATTTGCTATCACTTTACATATTATGTTTCTTTCTCAGGATGAATCTGGAAAGCAGGAAGGCTTCAGTTTGTCCTGTCCTGATTGCTGCATGCTTTGTCAAACACGACTTTCTAAAAGAAGGGTGAAAGGATTGACTCCTTTGTAGGAACAGCTGGAAATATTCAGGGGATAAAATTTCAGAGTGCAGGTTGAGGTAGGCAGAGGTGCCTATGGAGACCATCAGAGCTTAAAAGTAAATCCAAGGTACCTCTGAAGGGTTTGTTACAACTCAAGAAGGCAGTAAAAGTTTCTGGACAAAAACAAACCTATGAATGAAAGGGTGATTTAAGGTTACTTGCTACTTAAAGATATGACTGGCAAAGGGAGTAAGATTCAAGTCCCCTCGTTTCCCTATTCACATTCTAATTTTTTCTCCTTTTTTAAAAAGAATTTCTCTTTATGGTGGAAGTTCTAATAAAAAAAGGTCTATAAAAGCTGTTTGGTCTTGTTGGAAAGTTCACATAAAAGAAAAAATATAGGCAGAACTGTCTTAAAGCTCTGGCTGGTTTGGGGTGTTGTGCAAGTACCTCAGTGGTTATTCACTTGCTCATTAACATTAAAAAGAGAAGTTATCATTCTTCTTTAAGTACACTCATGTGTTCAACTTCTTATTTCTGTATCTCACTTTGAACTGTATTACTCACTTGGAGCAGAATCATCTTGGGAGGATGCCAGATAAAGTTTCCAAAATGTTAATAGCTGGATGCACCATATCCATATAATGCAAGAGAGCTCTCTCGCTCCATTTTGCATTGACATATCTCTTAGATACAATTATTCCATTGGATGCCTCTGTTTGTGCAAAGGGAGAAGGTCAGTTGTGGGCCAGCCAAATTCTAACACATAAAGAGCTAAAATTCTTTCTGGATGAGTTGCAGTGCTGTCAATGTGTGCAGGATTCCCTCTTTTTCCCCTTAGGTATTGCAGACTCTGCAGGATGAAGTCAGATGATATGCAGTGAAAGAGCTTAAGCCAAAGCTTGTTTGAGAGAATTTGGGACAGTACCCTTCCACAAATACCTTCTAAAAGCAGGGTACCTGCATTTGTTCCTTTCCCATCCTACCCCTACCACTGCACAGGTTGAAAGCAAATAGCCTTTGTTAGAGCCAGTCATTTGCTGAGATGAGCAAGTGCTGCTGTCTACTCTGCAGCACTCCCTCCTTACTGTGATTGATGAGGCAGAAAACTGTGTATCTGGAATTCAGCTTAGGATTTAAGTGACCTAGTATTGTCCCAGAATTCAACTAGATATAATTTGATTTTCTATGTTGCCGAGTCTGAGTAATCTTTTTTAATTAAATGTATCTTGGATTTAGTTTCATGCTCTTTGCACAAATATGTCCAGTATATCTTGTGCTAGAGTTACTACACATGGACAAGTATTACTTTTCATTTAAAGTACATTTTGCTAACAAATAAACAATATAATGAATCAAATTAATGAAGAGGAAATACTTGTTGTTCCATATTCTTTCTGTGGAATTCTTTCCCATGAAACTGCTGTATTTAAGAGCTGACTTAATGAATGCATTATTTTTCACTGGATAACAGCTATCTGCTGTCACTGTACATACAAACTGCAGTGACAATTCTGTGCATTTTAGGTTTAATTTGCAAAATGGTATCAGTTGTGCATATTAAGTGGAATGAGTATTATGACTGACAAATTATTCATAGTAATTAAAAAAATAATAAGGAAATAATAAAAATAATACAGGGCTGTCAGTAGCAACAAGAACAAAGTTTAAAAAAATTTGAGGAATGTTTGTATTTTTCACTAACTACTATTTACATTTTTCAGCCAAAAGGGAGTTACGGACAGGTATTCCTGTAGAGATTAAAAATTTTAATAACTAAGTTCCAAAGAATTATGTGTAGCTAAGAAAAAAAAAATCCATTTTTCTCATCAGTAAGTTTTTTGTTTTTTACATTAAACATCTAAGTTCCTTATTATGCATGCATCTATAATCTACTTGAGTTGAAATGTCAACATTTTTCTTAGTATGGCTTGAATATGTGCAAGTATGAATGTTGAACTATTCCCATGGTGATTAACGCATTCAAGGATGTCCTAGTTACAGTGGCTGGGATTAGTTTATCATCATGTGGGTGAAACCAAAACTGTGTATTCTACACCCTGTATGTCATTTCTGGTGAACTGTTAATAATGGGTCATTGGCAGCAGCTGTCCAGGGCATATCTGACACTTCAGGCTGCAAGCTGAGTGTTGGAGAACGCTGGGAGACAGGGCAGTGTTTGTTTTCACAACAATATGTGACTCTGGGGAGGCATTACCACCTTCACACCCACCCTGAGTGGTCATGTCTGCTAATGGGTCATTAGGGACTGGTACAACAGTCAGCTGCAATTATTTAGACCATAAAAGATTCCAAAAATATCCCATGACTCACAGAGTTAAATTACCCATTGTGGAAATTCCCATGCTACAGGGAGGTACTTGCCATTCCCACTGGAACCTGAGCACATATAATCTTTGGGGTTTGGGACTTCTGCTACTATTCATCAGATCCAGAGGAAAACCAGAACCTCAACAGGACTACGACCACCACTCTCAACCAGACTGCAACCATTATCCTCACCAACAGGTTTTCCTTTCCTTTTACTTTGTACTCAAGGGGACCACATGGTGCTCGGCACAGAGGCTAATGAATACCATTCTGTTCATGCTTCAGGATGCCAGGTTATACATCTGGGGTTTTGTGGGTTAAAACCAATTTTTCTCTGTATAATTGTATTTATTGTGTCTTTTAAAGTAAATTGTAACTCTGACTTGTAATCTCTCTTGAGTCAGTTTCATTTCTCCCACCAGTTTACCTTTAAACCAGCACAAAGGAAAAGGTTGTTTAAAAAGTTTTGTCCAGCTGTTAGAAGTTTTGGGACAGTCTGTCTGTGAGGCAGAAAAGCTGGGATGCCTGCTGTAGCCTGGGGAGATGTTCAATGAAGCACAAAGACAGACCAAGTCCCAGATGAAGTATTACTGCCTAATATACGTAAAATTTAAAGTTGTGGTGTATCTTCTCCATCTGTCACATCTTTAATTCATATGCTGTAGTCAGCAGCCACATCATCTGACCAGATGAAATTGAATATGCTATCAAAAAGTTTGTTGGCAATGTTTACAGCAAGGCAGAACTGGACTTACCTGAGTAAAACTTTCCATCTCCAACCATGGAGACTGTAAATATTTTCCTGAACTATGAGTTTTGGAACCTTATGCATTATACTCACTCTACTCACAGACACAATTTTTTAAGTATGATCTCAGCTACAGAATCTTATCCTTAACCTACTCTGTGCAAACTCTTTTTCCTTAATACATTTTTTTCCTCAAAAATAACAGAGGGCAAGTAGACTGTAGCCAAATTTATCACAAAGAAGATATGCCTTATTTTGTGCCTTCATTCTTTTGCTGATAGTTTCATAGGAAGAAATTGTAAACTCTTCACTAAGTGGAGAGCCTTAATCAGAGAGCCATGTTTATGGATTTAAAAGTCCTGAAGATACTTCAACCTCCACATAGTCAATGCAGCAGTCCCACCAAACTGAAAAATAATTCTTCTTCCACTGTCTCCTGAAATATATTACAGCCAGGAAAGTGGACAGCATACACATGCATGGTAGTCTGAAATATCTCTGTGTGTGAATACCCTGTGTTCAAAGATAATGGCTGAGTGGATTCTAATTTGTTACAGCGGCAAGCAGTCAGCAATTACATTTCCATCAATACAGTCTGGAATATTTTTTTCAGAACTGCTAGAAGAGCTCTTTAAGAAGAAGCATATCACTTTGTACAATGGTGGAGATTCAAAAATCTTGAATGCTTCAGCCGAACTTCGTAGACTGACAGACCTGAGGTCCTCAAGGGTCAGTCTGATTATAAAGTTGGATCACTTCCCATACGTCATTATATTTCACCCAATAGCCCCTCAACTGAATTCAGTAACTTGCATTTCAGCTAAAGCATATCTTTCAGAGCAGAATCCAATTTTTGTCTGAAAAGAAGGAAAAATTATTAATTTCCTCAAAAAAAATAGAACTTGGTAGATGAATCATAGCAGTTTGAAGTTTCTCAATCAGTAATGTATTACTAGCCAACAGTGGGTCAGTGACCTGTATGAAATAAAATAATGATCTCAAGGCGCATCACAAAATCTATCTTAGCTCCAATTAATTGGCATCCCTGTTGGCACTTTCAAAAGAAATTGCAAGAACTGATAGAGCACTGAAAATGAGGCACTCTCTCGATCCCACAAGGGAGTCTTTTCAGCTTAAAATTGAAGGTGTTTAGGAAGACATATAAAAATGTGCCATGCTAGTGGCTCTGTCGTATCTGTTCTTGTGGAAAATAAAGAATTTCTGTTTTCAGAATTTTTGGTGAAACGATCCTGTGAGTGTCCCAGTTATTTCTGCTAATAAATGGGGAAAATCTAGAAAGTATGGAATAAACCAATTCATTATACAAACATACTGGAACAACTTTGTTGTACCTCCCTGGATGGACATTAAAGATGGTAGAACAGTCTTTTCTTCTTCATATCTTCCATTAGAAGCAGTGTATTTAAAACAAATTCTTCACCTACTGTTCTCTTTACTTTGGGGATTACTAAACAGGCATGGCAGTCTTTTTACTGATTGTTGTGAACTCCACTTAGTACTTTGTTATATTATTATACCTTAATTTGTTATTCTACTATTGCTGTAGGGCATATACACATCATTATGTTCAGGGTTGTGGCTCATCATTATGGTGATTATTCACGAATGATGTGTTGATGGCTTTAATAGGCCAATAATCCAGTAATGAAGGTTCTGCAGTGAAATTCAGTACTGTTGTGAAATTATTCAGTACTCCATAGTGATATGATTTGCAGAGCTGTAAAGCTGTGCAAGTAGAATAATCTATATATCGTTCTGCAGGTTTTCAGGCTTGATGTGTGTATTTAGGAATGCTGGCTTTCACAGGCGAGGTATTTCCTCAAGCTATTCAGGACTTTGATAATATGGAAATTTCTGTGTTAATTTAGTAGTTTTCTGCAACCAGATGCTTGAAAAACTTGATTATTTTAGATAATAGTAACAAAACTAGAAAAATTGCAGGAAGAAAATATGACTTCCTGTGATAAAAATAATTTGTTATACTTTGCACAAGAATTTATGAAATGAATTTTCCTGTACCCTTATGAAAATGAGAACAAATACAATTAAACAATACAAAAAACCCCATATCTTTAAATACTTTAAATATTTGGTAAATAGTAAGACATTAGATGAGGGTGAAGCTTATAGCAGCAAGTCATTTCAATTATATTTTCCTAATTTGCACAGATGTGTGGTTTGAAGTGTATAAATTAGGTATTTCACTAAATCTGAAAATTTTCTCATAGTAAATAATCCCATTGTACAGGATTATTATATATCTGTATATATGTACATGTATGTACACTTATGTAACTTACATATTTCATATGTATTTATTTTGATATTGCTTTCTGATGATATAAAAATGTAACAGTTTAATTTCTCTGTTCAATTGTAACATGATTTTCTGTGAGCCATGCAATATAAACTTTGAATCCTTTGCATCTCAGTTTCAGAAAAGACAGTGCAGTAGGAAATAGTATTTTCATGTGCAGCCATGTGCTTCTGAGAATTTTCCAAGGTAGAAACAAAGAAATCTCTAGAGTGAATGAATTCTGTTAAGAAATCACTGGCATCACAAACATGAGGAAAAAAAAAGGCACCGAAGTAAACCTACTTGTGACCACAAATCTGGTAAAAGTAGAACTATTTTAGAGAAAATCCATGCTATAAAAGGATGAATACTGCAAGAGCATAAAAACCTGGACTAGTAAAGGACATACAAAATATTTTTCCAATGCATTGTCTAAAAAATTGCTCCTGACAAAGAAATGGAAATCGAGGTAGCATGATGTCTTTGACACCTTTAAACACAACTCTGTACTTTCTTTACACTCAGCAGCACAAGAGTATATGTAATAACAGACTGATCTTACTGTGTAATATTTTTCATACTCATGTCCCTTCTCTGTTTTAGAAAATATATTCTTAATGTTAACCTTGATATTTGAATATATATTTGAATATAAATACAAAGCAATACGTTCTTTGGAAGTCCTAATGGGCTAGATGTAGTATATGTAAATTGCTATAGCTAATGAGGCCCCTTGGTTTAAGTTGTTATAGAATGATAATACACCCTGGAATTGCTACACATGTTTTTTACTAAATTTTTTAGCTGTGGAAATCTGAGATAATCTACTGCTCAAATATAAGCTTTAACTTTTTAATGGTTTTTTCACTATGTTATAACTTTCTTTGTTCAGTAAAGAAATTGACTGTTGTTTAGAGGCTGCAAGTTGGATATATTATCTGTAATCATATTTAACTAAGAACTTAGCTGTTGTTTTTAAAGCTTACGTGATTCAGGTTGTACTGCCTTCAGTGGGTACTAAAGTTCAAAACCCTGATTTAATATTGGGAAGCTGAGAAAAAAAACTGAATAGAGGGTGATAATAAGTGATATTCATGATATTATCTCTGATTTTTCAGAATCAATCTGATAACATGGGAAACTTCATGAAGATAACTATTATCAGTGTTTAGGAAGAATACTGCAAACATGATATGCAGTCAGAAAAAGGATGTTGATTATGTGATACACTGTGAATATACCACAGAGCATTGACTTAAAAACCCCTAACCTTATAATTGAAGGTATAAACAGAAAAACATTCAAAATGTTCCAGAAACCTGAGGATAGAGGACAAAGAAAGGCAGCAAATGTATTCCTGTGTGAATGAGCAAGTTCTCATGTTCCTAGGAAGTGTTTTCTTATTGTTTTTTCTTCAGGTGCATCCAGTAGAAATATCTCTATTGAGGCAGAGCCTGCACCTCAAACTCCAACATATCTTTGTAAATCTTGGCCAAAATGATAATTTAGATTCTAGTAGAAGGCACATGTTCTGAAATTACTTCAAAAGACAACCAATTGGAGAGCTTTAGGAAGCCCTGTGGTTGGTGTAACATCGGCCACCTTCAGGATCCACCTGTGGATACATTCATGGAACTTTGATTAAACATTAATTTAATTCCAAATACTACTATATTATCGCTTATTTTTTATGGCACTACTGATTTTTTAAATAAATGTATCTGTAAAAGAAGGTTTTTTTTCTTGTTATTTTTTAATGAACTTGTGGCTGCCTTGGGCACTATTGATTAAAAACAACAAAATAAGCAAGATTTATAAGTAATGGTGTGCAGAAGACAAGCTCAGTGGGCAAAAGACAAGTTTTCACTAAATAATAATAAATTTATTTAGTAAAAGGCTAAAAAAATACCTGAGTTACTATTTGCTTCATCTATAATTCCCTTTGATGAAGCATTGTAACAGAATACTCTGACTTGATCTCTTGGAACCTGTAAGGCAATTTCTCTATGTAAGTGATCCAAAGAGATCAATCACTAATCTCTGTTGCTCAGTCTTTCAGCACAGAAAGGAATCCTAAGAATATTCAATATGTACATCCATCTGACACTTCATGTTCACAGAATCCATTTCTGTACATCTGTGTGAATACTTTTAAATGCAATTTAAGTTTTTAGTTAGGCACTGGAACAGGCTTCCCCAGGAAAATGGTCACAGCACTAAGAGAGTTCAAGTATTTGTACAATGCTCTCAGGCACATGGTGTGATTCTTGAAGTAGTCCTGTGCAGGACTAGAAGCTGGACTTCAATGATCTTCATGGGTCCTTTCCAGCTGAGGATATTCTGTGAGTCTGTCAATTCTGTCATATGCATTAACTTTCACAAAGCTGATACAGAATGGATATTGGATTTGGATTGGAAACAATTTTTTTATATTTTTTTTAACTGTGGATCCACATGTGTACAGACTTTTCAGACTGAACCAAAAATAGTAAAACCTAGAATCTTTGTTAGGAAATACCCACCCATGTCAGCTGACATGACATCCATAGTTAATAAAGGTACTTCAGATATTTAGTCAAAATTGGCTACCAGCAGCTTAGAAAGTAATGCTGTTGAAGAGTTGCAGTGAAAATTTGCAACAAAGGTGATATCAACATCCTGCAGCTGTCATTCCCTTGTTATATCTGGGGGTTAGCTAATTTTTATTCTCACTCCTTGCCATGGTTTAACTCCAGTCAGCAACTAAGCCTCACACAGTCCCTCACTCAATCCCCCCAAGTGGAATGAGGGGAGAGAGTTGGAAGAGTAAAATTGAAAAAGCTCATAAACTGAGATAAAGACAGTTTTATAGGTAAAGCAAAAGCCACACATAGAAGCAAAGCAAAACAAGGAATTAATTCACTGCTTCCCATGGGAGGGTAGGTGTTCAACCACGTCCAGAAGTGCAGGGTCCTATCACACTTAACAGTGACTTGGGAAGACAAACTCCATCACTGCAAACATTCCTTCTTCTTCCTTCTTCTCCCAGGTCTCTAAGCTGAGCATGATGCCATATGGTACAGAATATCCCTCTGTTAAGTCCTGGCTGTGTCCCCTCACAACTTTTTGTGCACCCTCAGCCTCGTCACTGGTGGGGTGGGGTGAGGCTAAGAAAAGTTTTTGACTCTGTGTGAGTGCTGCTCAGCAGTAACAGAAATACCCCTGTGTTATCAATCCTGTTTTCAGCACAAATCCAAAACATTCTATCCTCTATGAAGAAAATTAACTCTATCCCATTCAAAACCAGAACACTCCACCATGAATATTGAATTCTATGTCAAGATTGCAAACCCTTAGCAGAATGTAGTTACATATGCAAAATTTTCTTTTGGGGTATCCCTTGTTGTCAAGTGTTTCAGCCATTACATTAAGATTTGGCAAAAATTTCAATTGTTTGTATTATTCCTGGAGTTTGTACTGCATAGAGCTGTCCTTTTTTATTCTAACCAATGGTGCATTTTCACTTATTCTTCACTTTTACAAATAGAGCATTCATGGGTTCGTGTGGCAAGTGACAATCCTTTTGTCAGATTATTCCTAAGAGATACAGTACGTTGAAGTACTCCATTAGTTATTTTGACATTGGAAAAAAACAGTCATGCCAAAAGCACTATATAATGTATTGTCTGAAACAATGAAAAAAAAACGCTTGACTAAAATAGGTAAAAAATACTTCCAACCTTGAAATAATCATAAAAAATGCCAGTGTGCTACTTAGCTTGTGTGTGCATTGTGGAAAGGCCTCAGACAGTGTGCCACAGATGTGAGTCTGGTGTGGTGTAGTACAGGATGAGGGTGAAGCTATTGGAAAGGACAGTCTCATTCAGATGCAGCTCACACCATGTTGTGTAAGAATGCATCAGAGTCTTTATGACTTCCTGGGGTAGTAAATTTTCATCCTGCTGACAGCAGGAGTAATTGCTGTGTGCAGAATAAAATCACCAGTTTAAAACATTAAGTTCTATTTTTAAGAACTATGCTTCCTTATATCTTAGCTTAGCTTATCAAAGATCACAATTATTGTTATTACTACTCATTAGAGTTATGTCTGTGGAGAAAGCATAGAAAATTTTGCAAATTAACATGTTACTATGGAGGACATAGAAGTAATATAATTTCCTCAATACTGAAAGCTGTATATTCCACATTATCCTTTGTATTAATTGCTGATGACTTAAAACACTTCTGGCATTATGGAGGTGTCTGGATCAAAATTTCTGCAAAGGATATGAAAAGATGTTATACCAGCATTGCAATTCACTAAAAGTACATAAATGAAAGGATTGCCTTAATTAAATTAAATCTATAGATACCTGGTTAATATTTCACACACGTGTGAAAATTGTGGTTTAACATTAGCAGGGTACTCAAGTTGGCTGAGAAAAAGATTGAAAAGTGAGAAAATATTAAAATACTCCAGGTCATGTGCCACAAAACAAGGAAAAAGAAAAAGATGCAGGACTGTTTTGCTAGCAGTGGCTCAATAAAAGTTGACAAAAGCCTTTTTTCTCCTTTAGAGCCACTGAAAATTGCATGTGTTAGTTCAGTTGTAGTTTTGTGGGTTTTTTTCCCCATATCAGAGTATATATCAAAGCCTCTGTATCAGCTAAAACTTCCTTTAAATTCCATAATCCCCTTTAAATCTTGCTTTTTAAAGCTGCTTTCCATGGACAAGAAAAGAATCATCAGTTGTAGTAGGTCTTACTAAAGACCAACAAAGCACATTTCCTGGGGAAAGTCTGCCATTGAGCACTCAAGAAGGGTGAAGGGGCAGAGGAAACATTCTATAAGCAGCTGGGAGAAGTCTCACAATCAGTGGCCCTTGTTCCTGTGAGGGATTTCAACTTACCCAATGTCTGCTGGAAATACAACATAGCAGGGACGAAACTGCAGGAGATCCCTGGAGTGTGTGGCAGATAACTGCTTGGCACAGCTGCTGAGAGAGCCAGCTAGGGCAGATGCCCACTGGCCCTGGTGCTTGGGAACAGAAAATGACTGATGGGTGGTGCAGTGGTTGGAGGCCTATTGGCAGTCATGAAATAATAGCAAATCCAATTCTCAGAGAAAGAGGAACTCAGCAGAACTGTCATCTTGGAGTTCCAGAGGGTAAATTTTGGCCTGTTCAGGAGTCTGGTTGACAGAGTCTCTTGGGAGGTAGTCATGAAGGGCAAAGGGATTCAGGGAGGCTAAATATTCCTCAAGAAGGAGATCTTAAAGGTATGGAAACAGGCTGCTCCCGTGCACTGAAGGCATAAAAATGTCCATCTTCTGTCAGGTAGATTTCCATTACCATTTGCATAAGGAATAATATGGCTTCCCATAAAAAAAAAAGGTTTTAACCATCACGAAGATATTAGGTAAGAATATCAATGAAATTGTTAATAACTCTCAAATTGCAGAAAGACTAATTATGTGATATTGTGCCTTTTCTACACAGGATATTGTCCTGGTTTAAAGGTAAACCGGCAGGATAACCGAACCCAACACAAAAGAGATTATAAGTCAGAGTTACAATTTAATTAAAAAAAATACAATAAATGCAATGATACAAAGAGAAATTGGTTTTAACCCACAAAACTCAGAAGTATAACTCAACCCCCTGGGGCACAACCACAGTGGTGTTCATTAGCCCCCGTGCTGAGCCCCACATGGTTTCCCCGAGTCCAAAGTAAAAAGAAGTGTGAAACCTGTTGGTGCAGATGACGGTTGCAGTCTGGTCAAGAGTGGTGGTCACAGTACTGTAGAGGTTCTGGTCCTCCTCTGGATCTGAAAAGTGGTTCCCCAAGTCCCAAAACCCTGAAGATTATATCCCCTCAGGTCCAGGTGGGTCCTTCCAGTACCTCCCCCAGGGAGAGAAGTTACACAATGAGTGAGTCATGGCGTATTTTGGAATCACTGATGGCCCATTAGCAGACATGACACCTCAGGCTGGGTGTGGAGGTGCTAACGACTTCCTGAAGGAAATTATCACAGCTCTTATCTCACAGATGTCTTTCACACACAGCTCACATCCTGAGGGGTCGGGTGTGCCCTGGGCAGCTGCTGCAAATGGTCCGTTGTTAACAGTTCTTGGGAAATGAATAGAGGCTGTAGAATACAGAGCTTTGCTCTCACCCACACAGTGATAAACTGATCCCACCTGCTGAACTAGGACAGATATCAAATACTTGCAGTGAGGTATTTCAAATCTTTGTCACAAAGTCACTTGAAATGAAAATATTTTTTCTCAAAATACAGTTTAGCATGTTGAAATTTAAACATTTTATTGGTGTCAAACACTTTCACAAAAAGTTACAGTTTTAAATATTATGGAGAATTTTTTTTCAATAAATTATGTATCTTTTTAGAAAAATACTGATGAAAACATTGGTATTCTTATATTTATTTAGAAAATTTTTGGAGTATATAAGTGTATCCTTTTGAAATTTCAAAGCTCAGAAATGCATATCAAACTTATTACTCTCTTGCACATATTTTCCAGTTTGTAGATGAGCTTATTCCTATCCCACATTCCTCATGATGCTTCCTGAAAGAAATATGATGTTTTTTGAAAGAAACAGAACTCATGTCAGTTCTTTCACGTATTTACAGGGTTTAGACTTCTGGTTTTAGAAAGCCTCTGTTCTGACAAAAATCTGTTGTACTCTAGGACAAGAGACGTATCTTGATCTGATTCTCAGAGTGTTCATTTCACAGCTCACACCCTTTTTTTCTGTCTGCTGCTGCTCCATGGACTTTATGAAATATCCCTCCCTGCAGGCAGTTCATCTATATATTTGTAAAAGGAAAACAATTAAGCTCTACATCTATTTGAACATTGTAAATGCTTCATGTTTCTTGATTGAAGTGATTGTGCTGGCACTCTATGTATTTCATGTGTCTAGTTAGGAAAGTGCAGAATTTCTTCACTGAAAGGGTTGTCAGGCATAGGAACAGGTTCCCAGGGAAGTGATCAAGTCACCAAGCCCAGACATGTTCAAGAAACAACTGGACGTGTAACTTTTTCTTTTAGTTGATGTGTTGGTGTTCAAAGATTGGACTCAATGATTTTGGAGATCTTTTCCAACCTTCATGATTCTGTGATTCTATGAAAACTATAATACTCCAATCTGGCTTTTTTGCATTATTCATGTTTTTGTTTCTACATATTTTAAGATACATATCTTCTAGGAAACCTTGGTCATTTTTAAAGCACCTCCCTTTCTCTGTTTGGGGATACAAAAATTGCCAGTTAAAACCTGCAAAGTAATTTCATATAAGTATTTAAGGAAATTTCCATCAGTAATTTCTTTGATTCAAAATATAACCTCTATTGCTTGTAAGGAGGCAAAAAGTCTTTAATCAACCTTCTTTTCACTCTGAGCTTGTATACAAGCAAAATTTTTAATGTTATGCTTAATTAGTGAAGGCTGATAGTAGAATCAAAACTGAGTTTGCCTTTGGCTTTTCCTTTGGCTTTCTTTCTGACAATAGACAAATAAATCACATGTTTCTGGCAAAAATATGTTGTAAAATACTCTTTCCAGATGAAATACTGTGATCTAATCTGAGATTAGGAGTGGGAACACTGAGTCTTAATGAAATATGAATAATTATCTTACCAGATGTTATTGTTACGACAAGCTTGCAGAAAAAAAATTAGAATTTTTTTCTGCATACAATACTCATATGAATAGATTTTTGTTTGTTAGTCTATATGTTTCATTTATACTTTGAGTGTTAGTTCTGTTCAAAATGAGCAATTATGTAGTCAGTTGCTTAAGACACAACCATTGCTTTTAAGATGCTGAATAAAAAAATTATCTAAACCTGAAGTCTGTGAATGGAGTTATTTCATTTACATGGCGTTGCATTTCCAAACTAGGCAGTCAATACCTCGAGATCAGTTTTATTACATATTAAGTAAGACCACAGGTTTTAAAACAAGAGAGGAGGGCTTTTAGCAGGTACTGATGAAGGCAATAAAAGATCTAGTGACATACATAATTATCGCAGCATTTAAACTGTGTCCTTTGGTCTCCCTGAATTTCTTCTGTAAAGGGAAATTTAGTCTCTCCACCCAGATTACCAGACTAGAAAGTTTTATTGTCTCTAAAACAAAGGAAAATTTCTTAAAAGTGAAACCCCATATAAAATAAAAAAGGTGATTGCAGACAGAATGGATAGAAACATAGAATATTTCTATGCCCACCCTGTGCCTAGGTGTATTACCAAGACAACGAGAAGAAGGAAAAACCTATTGCACAGCTAGGGATAGCCCAGAGCACAGCAGCTTTCATGCCTACAGGGCAAGGATGTGGCTATGTACATACTTAGACCCACAAACTATGATAAAGTGTTGCAACCCCTTTATGTATAGGGCTAATACATTAATAATATTTTTAAATGCACAGATATGAAAGCACGATGCCATGGAAAGTTGTGTGCACATTGTGTGCAATGTAAAGACAGACTATCTTGGGAATCACGCTGATACAAACATCAATTTGAGTAGACATTTGGCAGCTTCTTTGTAAGACTTTTGCATATATTCACATCACTGCATTTATTTATTAAGAAACTCAACATTTTTTTCCAAGAGTCAATGAAGCCCAACTCACATCAACAAGCTGTGTATTGAAATTTGTTCACTTTTACTCAAGTCATTGGTAAAGACATTTGTTTCACTGTTGCGTAAATTATTATTAACTCAGAGAAGAGTTCAGAAGAATTCAGATTGTTACCTGATATATGATTACTTTTACTATAAAGTGAAAATGTTATGCTTAGGTTATACTTATGTTTTTTTAACTGCTTCTACAAAACACAAACTTCAGAGCTGGTGTGTCCATAAAGGCTAAACTCAGGAATATGTTCTTAAATAATTGTTGAAAAACCTTTATGCTGCTTTATTGAAGTCAGATGAATTTTTCAGATACAGAAGCACTGACAGTCTTACTTATAGCAGAAAGAGAAAAGAGATAGAAAAATGAGATAGGGTGTATTTTGGCATATTATGATTTTTTTCCTTTGGTGGCTTCACTTACTTCAGAAAGAAAAAGATTTTGTACATGTTTAGTGTTTCAGAAAATGTAGCTGGAAAAAATAAAAAAAATTCTGATCTTCTGTTCCTGCTGTTGTTGATAACATCAGTTATTATTTTGTCTTGTGCTTTCCTCCATGTCTCTGTCAGATAGATTGCCATAACATATCTGGAAAGGGCATGTGTGAAATACATGACATGATTCATTTCATCAAAGGTCAAAATGAGATGAAGCTTTGTCTGACCCTACAAGAACAAGTCACCCGCCATAATTGCAAGATTTTCTATAGAAAAAACCAGACAGCCAGCACACTGAAGGAGAAAATAGCAACCTGTGTGGAGGTAATCCAAAGTCCATGACTGTCTTACCCATGGAGTGTGATGGTGTAAGAGCAAAGAAAATAGCCAAGAAAGAAGCTGAAATATATTTCTATGAGACTACCACACACCTTGAGAGCAGATGCAAGGGAAATCAGGTTTTTCTGCTGTCCGTCAGCAGCCAGATACAGCAGCAGTTTTAAGCAACAAAGTCACCCCTCTACACATGAAATCCCCCAGAGACTCTGAAGCTCAAAACAAAGCTTACATTTCCCATTACCACATTGATAGTTACCTTACCATGTACAGATTCTTATTCCTTCATAGTTTCATAATTCAGCCTTTTTCCCACTCCTATACCTACTCCTTGCTGCTTCATTATTTCTATATTGATAATGGACTTTCTGGAAACTTAATCTTCCAGTGTGAAGCTCCTTATTAGCAGACACAATTTCTAGTGTTCATGGGCTGAGAACCTTTTCCATCACCTTTTTTTTCTTTTCAATTATCAGTCAGGATAAACAATTTCTTCTACAGGCCAGCAACCACTGGTATTACCCATCTACAAACTAAGGTAAAAGAAAACAGGTTGTCAAGCAAAACAGCCAGTGGCCCAACAGCATCACAGATGGCTATTTGAATGGGATAGTCTGACTGGTACAGTAACAACAATTGGGAATGAAGTTGAGAGCTCAAGATCTCCCCCTCAGATCCTGTGTAATGCTTGAATTCCTCAGTAACCAAGTCAGAAAAACTTGTGTCCTGAAGCATTTTGGATTTCCCAGTGACATCATTTGGGCTAATAAACATTTCCCATTGCATCACTCATAATCTTAGATAATCCTTCCTATATTAATAAGACTATACCACAGGTGTATAATCAGGACTCGGTATTTCCTGCTTATTTTATTCTACTGTACTAGGAATTTAGTTTGCATTTTGTCTAATTTCTTCTCTTTCAGTCAAGGCAGCATGATGACACGTATATCATGCTGTATGTCACTTTAGGCTAAGAATTGGGCCATTCTTCATTTTGTGTGCATTTAACCTCACTTACACAGACTCCAGTGTTGAACAGAATGGGACATTTGGCAGATAGGTGAAGTAATCAGCTTACCTTTTGTCACTGGCGTATTCATGGGAGTTAGAGCAAATAGATATTGTTAACAGCAGCTTAACATTACTACCTCCTTCACTTATCTAAAATGTGTTCTCTCTTAAATATCCGTATTTAGCTGTATCCCTTTAAGCAAAAAGATCAATCCAAGTCTTATGCTCTGGTTAGATGTAGTATATATGACACAAAGATACCATTTAAAGTTATGTTTCATACTTGAATTACATAAATGTTCTTCCCCAACTTATAAGGTCTCAATGTGTTTCTCTATTTGAAAACAGGTGCGGTGTTTTTTGAAAACTAGTTTTTTTCCAGCCAGGAGGAGTGACATTGTCATTTGTTTATGCCACTTGAAAGATTTTAATTTGAAAACACAGCCTCTTTCCCTCACATGGTGTCTGATTTATGTACTCTGAAAACAAATAATTGCAGCAACATTTGCCTTTCAATAACATACAAAAAAAAATACTTCAAAGCATGAAGCAAACATACAGGAATTTAATACTAGTAGCTGACAGATCATGAACCAAAACTGCCTTTCATGTATCTTGAAGAGAAAACTGTAATCATCTATGCCATCAGTAGTGATAGTATATTCACTGAAACCAGTGTAAGGTTTGGGATTATCTGAAAGGGATTGTTCAATTATTCATGAAGTAGAATTGAAAGGTTTCTGTGTAGTGTTGGGTCTGTCTTTAATTAGTAAGTCAGGGAAGTAAGATATTATTCAAATGTTGCCTGAACAATAAATTCATTATTTAAAAGGAAAGAAGAAAGTGGAATATTTCTGTAGGAAGAACAAATAGGTTAATCTCAGGTAGTTATTCATAAAAGGTTGTCAAGAATTGTTACACTTAAATGCATTGGGAAACATTTATTAAGCAGAAAAACATAAAGGATGCGGGATTCACTGTAACAGTGAGAATATGCAAACCGATGACTACTCAAATTTTATTTTTTTTCTAAAACCTTGTAGGTAATAATTGCTAATCTCCAGCAGAGTTAAAACAGGAAGATGTAGCAAAAGACTTGACAACATGTGTGTCTGCCATAGACTCAATTTAGAAAGGCCAGTCTCTAGAACTGAGATGAATAGTTTTTTAACATGCCTGCGGTCATTAAAATAAGACCCTGTGAGATGTTCAGCCAGTATCTTGTGGATAAACCTCTCAACCACTGTTGACCAAAGACGCTTTTCATAGGGCCACAGAATATTCTGAGTTGGAAAACACCCACAAGGCTCAAGTTCAACTTTTAAGTGAGTGGCCTCTACAGGGATCGAACCCATCATCTTGGTATTACTAGCACCATGCTCTAACCAACAGTCTTAGTTTGAGGGAAACCAAAATGTTTACCAAAACCAGAGGAGAAGACTCCTCCTCAATAACTATGTCACTTCTTAATAAATTTAAGAAAAAGGAACTTTAATTAGAAAATGGTTATAAGAAGGATAACTGTTCTTAACTAATATATATATGTGTATGTGTGTGTGTGTGTAGATATAGATATAACTATAAACAGACCAGAGCAAACTACTTCCCCAGCACAAAAAAACAAAACACCCACACACACACACAAAAAAAAAAAACCAAAAAAACCAAAACGCAACAAAACCAAAATGTTAGCTTCCTTCTGGTGCTGTTATATTTATGGACAGTGCCAGTACCACACCTCAGCTGGCTGTGAGGTGAATTCTCAGTGTTTTCCCAGTGAGGCAGAGACAAGGGGGTGAACAACTCACATGGTACAGGATGGAGTATTTTTCTAGGATAAAAGCAGACTCTCTCTCTATTTGTCCTTTGTTCAAAAAAAAGGAAAAGCTGGGGGTGGAGAAGTGATAATTCCCAGGAATTTCCTTGCAGTCCAAGTCGGTCCCCAGGAAGAAAAGGTCTACAGTGTGTCCTGAAGCAGCTGTGACACTGCTCATTCTCTCTCTCTGAAGCTCAGGGTGCCCAGAGATGGAGGGGGGAAAGCAGGGAGCAGAGCCAGAAAAGAGCTCTCACCAGCTTAGCAAACACTGGCTCTTTTTTTCTGCAGCTGCCCAAAACTGAAAGTCAAACCAGCAGACAGGGAAAAACCTCTCCCATCCCCAGGTGCTGGGTTCTGTTTCTCACCTCCACCCCACCATTCAGCTGGAATCTGAAAGTCATCAGCCACCTTTTGTCCTCAGTCCTGGCACTCTAAGCCCAAACCTTTGTGTTGGTAGGGTGAGAAAAATTCTCTGAGGGACTCCTCCCAACACCACCTTCCCTTGTTTGAACCTTTAATATTAACTAAGCTAATCTAAAGTAACATTCAAAAAAATCTTACCTCTTCCCTTCCAATGAGAAATTATCTGTCATGCTAAAAATGTTTGGGCAGATTTTGCCCACGAAAAAGCTGCTTACCACTAGAGATAACTTTTATTTATAACTTTGTTTTGCATCAGTGCCTAATTTACAAAACACTGTTGCTTGTTAACATTCATTATGAAGAATGTAATATGTTTCTCTGGAGTCTCCCTCTCTGGAGACATTCAATACCCTTATGGACATGTTCCTGTGTAACCTGCTCTAGGTGACCCTGCCTAGGCAGGAAGGTTAGACTACATGATCTCCAGAGGTCCCTTCCAGCCCTAACAATTCTGTGGTTTAGTAATATCTTTTATTCAAAATGCAAGTTTGAATAAACCTGAAGACATCTAAAGACTCAAAAGTTGACGCTGTCTCATTGTATATGCACCACTTTAATTCCCAATAGATAGCAGGTATTTTTTTGCTTTTGCCCTAGAAGAAATATTTTATTCTGAGGCTGTCACAGGTGACATGAAAGAGAAGATCAGAATACATTTTTTCTGAAATACTTTGTCATAGACATAAGACTTTTTTAAAATCAACAGTAATATAAAAATAATCTTTATTCACACTTAAATTTGTGACAATATCCGAGCAAGTTTGTATTCTGACAGGATCTATTAGAAAATTTCACACTCCAGAGAGCATGATCACATGCTTCTCAACAACAAAAGTGAGCACTTTGTACATTTACAGAAGCCATTGAATTATCAAATACAATGCATGTTAGAATGGAGAGGAGAGTAATGGGAGCACACCCATAAAATAATTCGATTTTAAAGGCAGGGAACTCTACCTTATGACAACTTTAAATGTAATAAAAATATTTGCAATCCTTGACAGCTTCTAGAATCCCTTAGAGAACATCCAATATAGCTTGTGACCATGTCAAGAAAATTGTTTGTAAATACCAAGCAAGGAACCATGACTTTCAGAAAAAAAGTTAAATTTCTTTGAGGTAAAATTACAGTATTTTGATAACAGTAGCATTAATGACAACAATAATAAATATTGAAGATTTTTCATTTAGAGTGTTTTAGAATAACATTTCGTTTTGTGAATGATGTTAAGCATAATCAAAATGACAAATACAACACTTGTAAAACATTAAGTTTAAAGGAAATCCTGAGGGGGGAAAAAATAGGTCTGCATTAACAGTGAAAACTGACTTTGTCAATCACACAGATGTTTACATGTAAAGCCTGAACTGTTTGCCACAGAGGAAATCATTCCTACCAACTCAGTCTAACTTACAAAAAATTTCAGTGGTTGCTAAACCCAAAATCTTTACATGTTTGCAGCTGGAAAAAATACTTTTGCTGCTACTAATTATCTGTGTTACCCCTTTTCTCCCTCTCTCTAGGGGCTGCCCATTTTGAGAAGGCAGGAAGGGATACACAAATATTCAGGGCTATTACAGTTGCTGTAACTACCAAAAAAAGAAACACAACTTTATAGCAAAACAAAACTTAAAAGCACAAAATTATTATTGTCTTATGCTAGAAACTCCTTTTTGTAAACGCCAAAAGGTGATGTGTTCATTTTACAGTCTCTGATTCTGCTGTAGCTATCTTCTGTTTCTGGAGTTGACTTTATTATTCTAGGCTTTTCTACCTGTAGATTTCCCAAATGCAGGTACACACAGGAACTTGGAAACAGTTTTTTTCACTTTACTCAAGTGGCTCACTTCCCTTTGTCCAAGCATGCATCCAGTATCCTAGGTCATGGAGAAAAACTCAATACACTCTACATTATTAGCCATGCAAGGATATAAAATGATTACCAATAGCAAATGGCAGGACACTGACTATGCCCAGCAGGAGGCAGTGTAGAAGTGGTCTCCATTTGCCCAGGCTTTACTTAGCAAACTAGGAGTTAAATGCCTCCCTGACATCCGATCTCATCAGATCTCAGAAGCTAAGCAGGGCCAGGCCCCGTTAGTACTTGGATGGGAGAGCTCTTGGCAATACCGAGGGCTGCAGGTTCTAGTCCTGAGGACTTCACTGTCACCATCCAAGCTTGCTTGGCCGTGGCAGATGAACCTTAGGAGTTAAAGGATTCCACGCATGCTGTGCCTTATCTAAAAAATCCACTGCACAGGCTCGAAGGACACACCCATGTGGGTAGAGCCCTTCCCAAATCTTCGTTCACAAAGCCTAGCCATACATACTTAGCAAACTACTTGGAGCAAGTTACATGACCCTTTTAGACAGTCCATGAACTCTACTCGACACCCATCCAAAGGTTTTAGGGTGCAAGTACTACTGTGCTGGATAGGAATTCTTCTTTGCTCTCGCACAAACAAGCAAAGTTTAGCATGAATTGAGGACCCTGGCTCCACTGTGCAACCTCCTCCCCATACACTGTGGTAGGCATTACACCACACATCCCCAACCTCCTGTAAGGTGGACAAAGTGACAGGGAGAGGTTTGGCTTTACTTAGCAAGATACTTAGCTTTTTTCAAGGCACCCTTTTGCTTCCCCAAAGAGTCCTGGGCTTTGCTTCTCCACTTCACCTCCAGAGGGTTTTTACAAGCAGCCACAGTTGTCTCTAGGCAAGGAATCTCTTGCACCCCACAAGGGTACAAGTAAGCAGTAAGCAAGAATATCAATAAGTTAGCCAAGTTCAGAGCGAGGGGAGGGGTCTGAACCCACTGTGCGAACCTCCTTCATCCACTCCAAAGTTGAGACTCTACACCTGCCCCACAGCCTCCTGTAAGGCTTGAGCAATCTTCCCCCCAAATCCAGCCTCAAAGTCCCAGGTTTTGTTGAATTGGAAGGTTTTAGTTTATATTAAGCCTACTAGTTTTTATTGCCTTTGAAACCCATTGTGCTAATAGAAAAGTAAAATAATCATTCTCTAGTTGTGTTTGTCTTACCTTTTAGGCAGCATAGATTAAAATTCAGTAGATTATTTCTTTCCTGGATGAGACCTTACGCAAAATCTTCTTATAAAGTACTATCTTATATACATAAAATCTTGTTTAAGTTGTATAAGAAACTCTTTGTCTTTCTGGCCATTCTTACCTAAACTTATTCCACCTATACTGTATTCACTTTTGCATAATCTGGATCAGTTAAACATTTTGTGTTTGACTTAGCAGTATCTCAAGACATTAAAATACCCTTTATATTCATAAATATTTTTAAATATGTTTGCTGTTTTAAATATAAACACAACAACAGATAAATTCGTAAGTGAATTTGGGATGCATCTTAGTATTCAGTCTTGTCAACACTGTTCTCTGTGTAGTCATGCAATTACAGTAATTAGTCCACTATTGCAAAAATTGCAAGTCGCATTATCTTTTTGTAATGCTTGATATATGCAGGCAAAAGGATTTCAATAATTCTTTCATTTCAGGATAAGAAATGCTTTAACATTTTAGTAACCATGGGATATGACATACTTTCTTAGCCCTTTGAAGTGCACAATTGGCTTCTAAATGAAGGAGTTGCACATTTGAATCCATGCTTTGGTGTACAGTCTGTGAACATACCAACATATTCTCCTCACTTCTTGGGGTAATATAATCCCTGGGGTAGTTAGAAGTGAATTTTCAAGAATGCTATCAGTAGGGATTTGCAGGGAAAGCCATTTAGGCAATAAAGGGATGTCAAAGAGAAAGAGATAAAAAATACAGAGTAAAAATGCATTTGTCAGCTCTGGTTCATCTATGAATTTTTGTTATAATGTCTTTTATGGAATGAGATATCATTACTAAGTTGTGTATTGCTTCAACATAGCCATCCATTACAGTAAAGCAGCAATAGCGCATTCCATTAATCACAGACACAAGGTTAAATAAAGATGTAAGCATATTGTGAAAGAAAAGCTTCAAGTATACATCACCTTAATATATTAAATAAATGTCTTAGAAGGGGTTACAGGCCTGAGAGAATAATAGTAGTAATATTACGCAGAGTTGCATTAACCATACTTAACTCAATAATACTCATTTATATTGCTGTAAAGAAATTGATTGTTTGAGTTTTCTGTCATATGGTACATAATATTTGGAATCAGAGGGAATTTACCAAAAAAATGAGTTTGAATTGAATCAATCCATTTGCTTTGATAAATATCCCTTTCAAATCTATTTTTTCTTACACTTTACTAAGCTGCTCCTTTTACATTACAGAGATGGATACACACAGAATACCTAGTCAATTCATTCTCATGTCAGTGGTCATTCCAGCACTCTGTACTTTTATAAATAGAGATCCCATTATCAGAGAGGATAACTTCGTGGGATGTTATACTACGGCTGACTTATATATTATGAAAGGTTGTTGGGACAGTAGCCATTCCCATTTTGCTCCATTCTGATTTTTCCATCTTTTTCCTCAATTTTCATTTATCAGTTCTGTTTCTTTCTTTTGAACTGTTCTTTCTGCCATTATGCATCTTTCCTATTCAACATCCCATTTCTATATTCTCTGCAGCCTGTGTAAAAAGTACCATTGCTCTCAGTAACTATGGACATTTATAGCGCTCTGCACGAGTAAAATACACAAGATAAATAACAAAGTCCCTGCCAAACTCAGCTTGCAATCTAAGGGATCAGAAATATAGTCATTGTTGCTTAACTACATTTTTTGCTTATGTGCCAGGTTTGAACAGATTTGGTCATGGGTTGATATTTTCCCTTAGTAATATCAAGACATAGTCTTTCTACCTCAGGCTAGTTAACCTCCTAGGTTCAATTTGGACACTTTATTGTCAAATAGCCTTTTGTCATACATATCAGCCATTAGTCCTTGAGAAACTGTCACTGACATTCTACCCAAGTGTTCTGAAAGCTTGATGTTGTTTCATGTTTTCTTCCTCTCATCTCTAAGTATAGCTAATATAGCCCAGAGCTGTTATATTTAATTATCCTAGTATTTTAATTTGAGAAAAAAAAATCTTCTGTAATGCTTTTTCCTCACCATATTTAGTTCTTGCAGCCTTATAATTATTTTCTTTTTACACTTTACTGCAATACAATTCTCTGGGCTGTTGTGGCCTCACCTCAATTACTGTGTACAGTTTTGGGCACTGAAATACAAGAAAGATATTAATGTATTAGAGCACGTCCAGAGGAGAGCCACAAGGACAGTAAAGAGTCCAAAGGAGAAGTGTGTGTTGTGGCTGAGGTTGCTTGGCTTGTTCAGCTGGAGGATGAGGGACTTCATCACAGTCTGCAAGTTCTTCACGAGGGAAAGAGGAGGGGCAGGCACTGATGCCTTCCTTCTGGTGACCAGTGACAGGACCTGAGGGAAGGGCCTGAAGTTGTGTCAAGGGAGGTTTAGGCTGGATATTAGAAAAAGGTTCTTCACCTAGAGGGTGGTTGGACACTGGAATAGGCTCCCAGGGAAGGGGGCACAGCACCAAGCCTGATAGTGTTGAAGAAGCATTTGGACAATTCCCTCAGGCACAGGGTGTGATTCTTTACAAATTACAGATGCCAAAAATTGCACATATAACTTCTTCTGTGCTACATGAAAACTGCATTTCCTGCTAGGGTTTGGCTGCTGCCCCTCCAACTGTTATCAGGTAACTCAGATGTGTGGCTTTCTCATTAGCAGGGGGTTGACAAGGCTTTAAAAACATCTCTGGGGAGCGCGAGCGACCTGGAGCGTGGCAAACAGGAGCTGGCAAACAGGGGTGTGCAACGTCAGTGAGGGCGTGGCACAGCAATTTGCATGGCAGTTCGCACAGGCAGGGTGAGCAGGCAGGGCACAGGCCTAGGTGTTTTGTGGGCTTTTTTCCCCCTACCTCCCCCCCGCCCCAACTCAAGGCAGTCATGCCTTCCAAAAAAATGAAAGCTGTTGCTGCTGTTACCAGTAGAGGTGCGTCAACACAGACAGAATCCTCTAAAAAGGATGCAGCCACTCAGGCCTCTGGCTGCATGGACTGTTTGAGCCTGGAACTGCTACCGGAGGACAGTGTGAGAAGCGCCTGCATACGATGTGAGCAGGTGAATGATTTGCTGGGTCTGGTGGCAGAGCTAAAGGAAGAGGTGGAAAGGCTCAGAAGCAAAAGGGAGAGTGAAAGGGAAATTGACTGGTGGAGACACTCCTAAGTAAGCCCAGCAGGAGGTGGTGAAGCCCTGCCTCTCCTGCCATCAACCAGATAGAATAAATCATATGGATGGGGAGGAATGGAAACAGGTGCCTGGTTGTAGAGGCAAAAACACCCCCTCTCGACCCCTTTCACCTACCAGGGTGCCCTTAACAAACAGGTATATGGCCCGGGACTCAGTCTGATGGAGGACAGTCAGGAGTAAGATCTGTCTACAAGGTCTTCTGGTTACCCTCTGTCTACCAGGTGGATTACAACTACAGATAAGAGGAAAAAGAGAAGGGTTGTAATCGATGACTCACTTTTGAGGGGAACTGAGGGCCCTCTATGTTGGCCAGACTCATCCCACAGAGAGGTTTGCTGCCTTCCCAGGGCCAGGGTGAGTGATATTACTAAGAAACTTCCTAAGATAATTCAACCCTCAGACTATTATCTGCTGTTGGTTGTCCAGGTTGGAAGTGATGACATCAATGAAAGAAGTACCAGGGTAATTTAAAAAAGATTTTAAGGCACTGGCTCGATCACTTCATGGGACAGGAGCACAGGTAGTAATTGCCTCAGTTCCTGTGCTAGTCGAGATGAATGAGGAGATAAATGAGGAGAGGTTTAGGAAAGCCCAGCTTACCAATAGATGGCTTAGGGACTGGTGCTACTGTCAAAATTTTGGGGTTTTTGATCATGGGGCAAACTCCGTGTGGCCTAGTCTCAAACCAGATGGGCTTCATCTATCTAGGAGGGGCAAAAGAACTGTAGCCCATAAGTTGGCAGGACTGGTTAGGAGGGATTTAAACTCGGTTTGAAGGGGGAAGGGACAGCAACTGGGCTCTCCAGAGATAGGCCTAAGGGCATAGAGCCCGAGTTGAGAATGAAATCAATGGCCCAGCTGAAGTGCATGTACACCAATGCACGCAGTATGGGAAATGAACAAGAGGAGCTGGAAGCCATAGTGCAGCAGGAAAACTATGACGTAGTTGCTGTCACAGAAACATGGTGGGATGAATCACATGACAGGAGTGCTGCTATGGGGGGCTACAAGCTCTTCAGAAAAGACAGGCAGGGTAGGAGAAGTGGAGGGGTGGCTTTATATGTTAGAGAGTCACTTGACTCTGTTGAAGTTGAGGTCAGCAGTGACAAGGTTGAGTGCCTGTGGGCCAGAATCAGGGGCAAGGCCAACAAGGCTGACACCCTTGTGGGTGTCTGTTACAGACCGCCCAACCAGGATGATGAAGGGGATGAATTATTCTACAAGCAGCTGGCGGATGTCTCAAAATCTCCAGCCCTTGTTCTTGTGGGTGACTTTAACCTGCCAGATAACTGCTGGGAGTTTAATACTGCAGAGAAGAGGCAGTCTAGGCGGTTCCTGAAGTGTATAAAGGATAATTTCCTTCATCAACTGGTAAATGAGCCTACCAGGGGTAAGGCCCCACTAGACCTACTGTTTGCAAAGAGAGAGGGGCTGGTGGGAGATGTAGGGGTTGGAGGCCGCCTGGGGCATAGTGACCATGAAATAATAGAATTTTCAATACTCAGAGATGCAAGGAGAGCCATCATTAGAACCTCTACACTGGACTTCTGAAGGGCAGATTTTGACCTATTCAAAAGACTAAACAGAAACCCGACACCCAAAAGCAACCAACCAAAAAAAAAAAAAAACCAAAAAACCCAAACAAATAAAAAAAAAACACAAAAAAACCCAAACCCCTACACAAGTATCCAGAATAATTTTGAGGTTTCTAATATATTTCCTCATGTTCTTAGGGATTTTTTACAGAAAGCCATTTGTACTTTTGTGCAATATTCACTTTGTCATGCTAAATATAGAAAGGTGGGCTTTCTATATGCTAAGCCAGTACTGGGAAAGAAGGAAATGCTGCCTAGGCTTATATATTTTCTTGAGTCTATATGAAAATATATGGGAGTGATATTGATCCTCCTTTCACATTTTACATGACTTATACTCTAAAAATAAGACTGCTCTCATAAAAAGGAAACTACAGTGTATCCCTTTAAATCCACATTCCAAAATTGTACTGGTATTGCATGATTCATATAAATATGATGAAAATTACATGAATTTATGAAAAAAAGTCATATTGAACCTTAACATTTCAGTACCTAACAAAAGATTGATAAAACAGGAAGCACCAGTAGTAAAATTTCTGCAAGGAGATAATTTGAGTGAAGCAAATGGAGTAATACATTTTTACTGGGTGTAACCTGGCTTACCTATTGCTATTAATGTAAAGTAAGTTCAGCAATATAATAAAGTGATCTGACTGTTCTCAGGAAAAGAGTCCTTTCCCAGTTACATTGAATTACTTATAACTTCATCGTGACAAATTCTGTGAAATAATTCAGCCAAAATAGGTCAGTCATTTCCAAGAAGGGACTGATGGAAAGCATAAGAATATTAAAAGAGGAAACAGAGGTGTTCTAGTATCTTACCACCATGGGCCAAGAAAAATTCATTAACTTTGTCATGTTCTATTTGTCAGAGTTATGAAAATCTTGCACATAAATTGATCAAGTTCTATGTTTAAAAGAAATCTCAGTATGTGCATCTGCAGCAACTATTTAAAAATATTAGTTTTCAGATTGTCGTGTCTCTATTGGCAAAAACGAGCATCAGCTTTCTCCTGATTGCCTCTGTTTGCCTCTGTTTGCCTCTGTTCCACACATACAGAGCCACTTTGCTTCTACACATACAGAATGAAAGCTGCTTCAACTTGAGGGTATGTGCATGTATGCTTAGAAGAAGATAAGGCTTGTTTATTTATTCAAAGATATTCCAACAACAAAACTTTGTATCTGAATCAGATTTCTTACTGCTTTCACATTAATTAGAAGCCTATATATGAAAGAGGCTTGCTTCCCTCCCTCCCTCCCTCCCTCCCTCCCTCCTTCCGTCCTTCCGTCCTTCCTTCTCTCCTTCCCTCTCTCCTTCCTTCTCTCCTTCCCTCTCTCACTGTTAGCCTTTTAGCTGGAAAAGTGTGTTGACACAAAGATTTCCTCTAAGGATTGCTGACAAGAAACAGAACTGATTTCTTTCAATGGTACTCTTTGGAATCATTTTCAGGTACTATGCAGAGATTGCTTCCTCTGGGAAGGCAGGGAAAAAAATTCATAATATATAATTATGTATTCCCCACAGCATTATTCATCAGTCAATCTTTAATTCTTTCCTAAATTTTATAGTAGCCAGATGTATCACAGTGTACTAAGTGCCTGTATTTTATTTGACTTATGAAATTGCTTGAAACTTACTTCCTGAATTTTGACATTTTCAAAGGAGATTAAACATTCCTTATGACCAGGTATGGCCTGCAGCGAATCTTTCAAGTCAGTATTTATCAATTTTTTTGTGTAATTGAGACTTAGAAAAAACTTAACCTGCTTGATATTTAACCAGAACTGACTGCATTGGTAGTGAGCCTTACCCACCAAGCAGGATAAGCCATATAATCCTAGGCACAGACATTTCAATCTGCTGAGGAAATATTCTATTATTCTTCCTTTATGGGACTTTATAGGTCCTGGCACAATACTGTAGAACAGCACAAATAATGATAAGAAAAATTGTTACAACCGTCATGCAGATTACTCCCACTGAAAATATATCTTATCCAATTAATTATGGGCTAAAACATAGGTCTGTTAAGGTGCTTATGTTTTCACAGATAGTAACTCCTTTGAGATTTCAAAATGTACTAAGTACTAAAATATGCTACTAATACTAATCCATAGATTTTACTTTAATGGTCCTCTCTCCAGTCTAAGCAAAAAAAAAAAAAAGGGGGATCCTATTTCTTTATGCATCATTCTGTACAAAAAAGAGTGATACTGCTTCAGCCACTAGAGACAAAAGCCCAGGGAGAAGCATGGAATTCTCTTTACAGAGATTCTGAGCTTCTTTCTGGTATTACAGCATCTACAAATTTTGTTATTAAACTGAGTTATTAAACTGCTCATTCATTAGCTGGGAAAAACCTGCTTGCTGAGAGAATGGACCAGAAACATCAGTTCTGTCCATCCCAGTTCACTTTCCCACTGAGACTGTCTCAAGTGGGATTATCTCAAAGCTCCTTGCCAAACTACAGTGTTATTCTTGAAAATGTTTCACATTTAATCTGAAGAGTTCCCTTTTCATGCATTATCATGGATGATGTTTTCAGCTAGTTTTGGATGATGAAAGCCATGTTATTTATTCAAAGGAGTGCTTTTCTTAAATGGTCAACTCGAATCTATTATACTATGTCTGGAATTGCTAAAAACAATGAATAAAATTGGTATACAGGCTCACAATAGGAGGAGTATGTATTTTTAAAGTTATATCCATTAACATACTCTGACATTTCTGCTTCCCAGAGGTTTTCGTAACAGCTTTCAGATCGCTTGAATTATTTTCTTCTGTCAATGTGAAAAGAATATTTGGTGCTTCTTCAGTAAAACACTACAGGTACATCTGTGCAATCAGTGTCTACTTTAAGTTTATTGTATATGCAAAGTTCAAAGTCATTAAAGGATAGATGCTGGTGTTTAGGCTGAAAAAACTCTGGACAGAGTACCATATTTAAAGGGCACTAACCTTGGTGATATATGAAATTAGGAAAATGAATAAATAAAATTAATGTGTAGGTTAAATAACCCCAACCCAGAAACTTGAAATAAGAAGAGTTAAATTGAATTCAGTTTGCCTATATAACTGAGAAAGTGATGATATCATTCATATTCATCTTTTGTCACATTTGTGATTTTTACAAATCTTCAAGCTGTTCTTATTGCCTATTCCTCAATTCTGTCTGAGCAGAACTAGAATTTCCAATTACCATAGAACCAAACTTCTAAAGAGAAGTTATGAAACAGTTCTTTAATGTATTCTACAGTCCCAAAGAAAAGTAACAAGGATAATATTTTGTATCTCAAAAATATATTGTCATGAAATATTTTGACCAGGCATGTGAAATGCTACTGTCTTACATTCTGTCTGCAGTCTCCAAGTGTTCACTGTTGTTGGAAGTTTATTGCTAATTTACTATATCCCTATCATAATGGACAAGACAAAGTGGCCATAATGAATCTGGTACTGGGTTTTAAGGGTCAAGTAGTTTAACACTTTTAACCTACTTAATTATCTTGCAAAGTCACTCATTCACTAACTTCCCCTCTGTAGCTCTACATTATCTAACTCTCAAATGTATCAGTCCCTGTTCTGACACTGCTCATAGTTACCCATCCTGAGCATCACTGGCCAGGGTCCTGGGATGATCCCTGACATTCAGCTTCATGCATTTACCTGATCTTCAGGATCTGCACCTGCTTCTGAGATCTTTCTTCCAAACTGTATTTCCAAGACTGCTTCTTTTTGGGTACTCTTCTTTTGGTGCCAGCTTCTCTTTCTGGAAGAAAACTTCCCATTTTCCCACCCTATGTATTCTCTAAGCAGCCTGTCTGCAGAAACAATATGAATATTTGGGCTTCTAATTCATCCTGCCTCATGAATCTGTATGAACTGGAAGGCACAGGATATGCCAATTCTGTTTAGTCCAGGCAAATTCAAAATTTAAACCCAACCCATTTGAGTTGCACCCAGCAAGTAGCAGGCTTCAAATTGAGAGGTCCAAAGCTCGATTTTGGATGAGAACATACACCAAATTCTTTACTGACTGTTTTGACCAACAACACCCATTTATATACAGTCTGATATTCTTGGAAATAAGATTGCCAAACTGTAAAGTCATTATCTAATACTGTAGAAAACTGACAGAAAGGTCCTCTACACAGTTCAGTGTGACTTCTAAACTTCTAAGTCAGTTTCCCATGTACGTGAACTGCTTCTGTAGAAAGTTAGCCAGGGCTGTGCTGTGGTCCATCTCTACCCATGTTGGAGGGGATTCCAGGCAATTTTTGTCAATTTGGAGTCAAATCAATACCTTAAGAATTAGGAGTGCCCCAGTCAAAGCTCACATGGAGGATGTTTTTGTAACAGCTCCTGTTGTATGGCAAATCCCAAGTGGCCTCTTTCAAGTGGCTGATAGGCCCATTAGCAACATTAATAAGGATTTAATATGAACTACTCCTGGACCACAAGTTATAAAAAGCTTAAAGGGAAAGGGAGATCATATGAGAAGGAGGTTGATGTCACAGCTCACAGTTGCTAATTCAAGAAAAATGAAAAACATTCAGACTAATATTGCAAACTAATAATTTTAAAGCAAGTGTCATAGCCAATCAGTTTATAATTAGGGAAAAGGACAGGATATTCTGAGAGATTTTCACACATATGAAAGAGATAAGGGGAGTACAAAGCCCTGTAGAAGATCTAATAGATCTAATTCCAGTGTCTCACTCTGTGGTAGTAAGGGGAAAAGATTCTGCCCTGTTTCTGTGGTTCTACTAAATCTGCCATATGTGTTTCTTTTAAAGCAAGAAATTTTTTTACTCTCCAACCTGTAATTACTATTTCATGGCAGTCACCATTAAAGTAGTGCTCAGGCCTCCTTTTTGCTTCCACTCATTTTGGTTGTGAAAAGAGAGGCAACAGCTGGGGTAAAGTAAATCTGAAATCTGCAGTATTGGCCAAGAAGCAACCTCTGTATGATTTATCTTTTCACACTGCATTGCAGAATGCTGACACTGGCCAGGGGGACAACTTCTTCACCAGTTTTGTGTCTCAAAAGGGAAAAAGGAGTAACCCACCAAACAACAGCAGAAGAGGAAATTTTCTTTGCTCTTTTGCCAGCAATGAAGACAGTAAAGACTGTGAATTTGCTGTAGTACTTCTCATCAATGTCTAAATGTCTTCATTATCAAATATGGGTAATCCAAGACACCCAACTGTCCACTACTATCTCTCCTTTAGCATACTGAAGAGTCTGACTCAGACTGTTATCAGCCTCACTGTCTTCTATGCTCTGAAACACAAAGTAAGCATATCTCTTAAATTTTTTTCACCCATATTAAAAATATCAGTATTTTGAGAAAGAAGGAAAAGGGTAATAGAGGGTTCAACATAAGGACAAAAATGAGTGTGCTACTTCAGGACTGAGGGTTAATCATCATCAATGGGGTCAGCACTACCTGCAGCAGGTGAGTCTCACAGCCAACCTCTCTCAGGAACCATCCATGTCATGACAGTTGATTTTGGTAGTTCTTTTCTCTGGGATTGTCAGAAAATAAGTACAGTGTTGTCCTAGTTCAGCAGGTGGAACCAGTTAACACTGTGTGGGAGTGATAAAAGCTGTATATTCTACCCCCTCTATTCATTCCCCAAGGACAATGGACTATTAGCAGCAGCTGCCCAGGGAGTCATTCTCACCTTCACACCCAGCCTGGGGGGGGTGTGGCTGCTAATGGGCCATCAACAGTTCAACAATACCCCATGACTCCCAGAGTTAATCACCCATTGTGTGAGTCCCTGCCCAGGGGGAGGGACTGGGTGCTCCCTGAGGGCACATAAGTGGTGGGTAAGAAGACCTTGTGAACCTCTTGTTGGATCCAGAGGAACAGCAGGACTTTGATAGGAGGAGACCACCACTCTCAACCACACTACAGCCATCACCTGCACCAACAGGTTTTTCACTTCCTTTTGCTTTGGACTTGGGGGGACCATGTGGGTCTCAGCACAAGGGCTAACAAACCCCTTTGGGTTTGTGCCCCAGGACACTGGGTTATACTGCTGGGTTTTGTGAGTTGAAAGCAATTTCCCTTTGTGTCAGTGTATTTATTGTAATATTATTAAATTTTATCCTCTGACTTATAATCTCTCTCGTGGCGAGTTCATTTCCCCTGCTGGTTCGCCTTTAAACCAGTACAAGTGTGTAAATTGCTATTGAGTTAGTTGGTGATGTAAATCTGTCTCCCATGTTAGGAAATGATGCTATCTCTTAAAATGTGGCTGCAAGATCGCTGTAATTTATCCACTTCATTCTTATTTTAGTCAGGTTTGAATTTGGCTTAAGCAATTGGTTTGGGTGTATATATATGTTCATTTTCTGAAGGGGGTTGATCTCTTTTCTTTAAACAAACATTAACAATACTACCTACCAGTAGTCATGTATTAGCCTTTACTGTCAAATCTTGTACTAATGGTGAACATCTGAAGCCTCAAAGTTAAATGAGAATGAGATATTTGTCTGATTAAATTAAAACAACTTAGGAAAAAAGAAGAAGAAGAAGAAATTTAAGTAAAAGTCATCAAAGATGTTTTCTGTCAGGGAAAAGAAGCATTTCTGAAAAGGTTTGGTTGACACATGTAGGAGGTTATTAAAAAATGACTCATAAATGAGTTTAGAACAGTTTTATACTAAAAGTAGAAAAAAGATTTTTTAAAAATGCATAGTAGGATGAACCTTAATATTCCATTTAGCTTCAATGCTGAATGCCTAAACAGAAAAGACAGTTGAAAAGTTGCTGAAAGGAACTCTTTTCCCATGAAAATGCCAAACATTTTACCTTTTTTGTTTCCATTTGTTGTTTCACATTCACAGAGAGAAAATGAAGAGCTAAGAGGTTTCACTTGGTATGACAGCCATATTTAATTGCTTTTTAAGACTTCTAGAATGCCCTTATCAATTACATTATTTCTTCAACATTGCCTTATCATCATTCTTTTGCTTCTTTATCTACATCAAAAATTTTCTTTCTGCCTCTCTGACATTGTCCCTTCACTGACTTTTGCATTATTTCTCTCTTCTCTGTTGATGCCCATGCCTGAAACTCATGGCATTTTATAGGTTCAGCTACTGCAGGACTGGACCAGGTCTCTGCAGACCTGTGTATCAGCTCTCTCTTTTAAACTGTCAAGTTTATCAATCTACCTCAAATCACTCCTTAAAATATTACCACCAACACCACCACCCCGCAAAAGAATTTAAAATTTAACATCTGCAAAGATTTTAACATTTCCTCACCACCTTGGGTTTGTGATGTCAGTCAGTTTTTAATGTGCCTGAGCTGGTTTGCTTGTGTCTGGCCTACATTGCAAGGTCCTTGGGGTAAGCTCTGTGTCCTCTTACTTGTTTGTATAGTGCTAAGAACAGATTCACCACTGAGTCAATAATACAGTACATAATAAAATACTATCTATTTTATCATCACAACTCTACACTTGAACTCTAGGGACAGGAGGATGTAAAAACACCATTTGCTGCTTGGGAAATGGCTGAATTTAGAGCCTAAGGGTGGAAGAGATCCAATTTTCCCAGGATAAGTGCTTTTTTTCCCCCCTCCTCCTTGTATCTAACTTATACACTTTTTTTTTTCTATGTAATGTATTTGGACTTACCCTCCAGTCTCAAGGAGATGTTGAGGCAACTGAATTTCATATTCTTTCAAACTTAGTTTTACTCACATTAAAAAATAATTTGGCCCATTAGCTTTAGAGCTGTATTGAAGCCTTACAATTAACCCTGAAACTGGATGAATTAACTTTATGTTTTATTGTAACCTTACACTCTAACTCCATTTAGTCATCTTCATTATTTTCCCATCTCTGTTTCTTGAGAGGTCAGAAAGCCTTTCATCAAGATTATTAAGGACAATTTCATGTTAATGTAAAGATTTCTTCTTTCCACAATTTCAAACTAAAATGACCTAGCATGTTACTGGGTCGTTCACTCCCCCATTCTAACCTTAAAGCAGAAATGTAAGGTTTTAACCAGTGCTAATATGGTAACAATAACCTCTTGGAACAGATTTGCTTTGAATAAGTTTTGACTTTAAGAGCAGATGCTTCAGCACAGAGATTTTTTATATGAAGTTTTAGGAACTGGATTAGTTCTTTTGTACACAGGCATTACTCAGACATGTTGCTCTGCAGTCAATTTACTGCAAAGTTAAATAAATCAGAGTGGACAAGAGCAGATGACTGTTCAGTGCAGAAGTATCAGCTAAAGTTGGAAAGGCACCCAAGCTCTGCAGTCCTTAGCACAGGAAAGACATGAACATCTTGAAGCAGGTACAGAGGAGGGCCACAAAGATCATCTAAGGCTGGAACACCTATGGTGACAGGCTGAGAGAGTTGTAGTTGTTCAGGCCGGAGAAGAGAAGGCTCCAAGACCTCATTGCAGCCTTCCAGTACCTGAAGGTAGGGTCTGTTGCAATAGGATAGGGGGTAATGGTTTTAATATATTTGAGAGTAGTTTCAGACTAGATATAAGGAGGATATTTACAATGAGGGTGATGAAGCAATAGAACAGGTTGTCCAGAGAGGTGGTAGATGCCCCATCCCTGGAAACCTTCAAAGTCTTGTTGGATGGGGCCTGATGCAGTTAAAGATGACCCTCCTTATACCAGGAACTTTGGATTAAATGACCTCTAAAGTTCCTTTTCATCTCAATCTATTTTGTGATTCTGTAGTTCTACATTTTTCATATTTGCCTTTCATCCTTTTGGAACCATTAAAAATGAAAATGTGTCTAATAATAAATCTTACTGAAATGTAAATCTTAATGGTGACATCTTTCCTTTTGCTGTTTCCAAACATGTGAGAGATGAATGAAGGTTAGCAGTTTGAAACTTAAAGAACAGAGAAGCTGAGTAAGCAGTTGTAGCTTCTATTCTTTACACTGCTAACAAAACTTACTGTATGACATTGGGACAGGTACTTAGATTCTCCATTTCTAAATCTGTAAATTAGATTAGTCCTTGCTTACCTCATTTGTCAAAAGGCAAATTCAATGATGCATATGAACTATTTAGCAATTTTTTGCAGAAAAGCTTCTTACACAACATGACATATAATCTGACATGCAGTCATAGACTTCAGAGGATAATGCCATATAAAATTTTGTTTATTCCTCATGGAGGTTAGTTGGCTTTGTTCCTTCCTTTCTATATTTTCTCAATTCTAGGGTAAAACCCCAACATTTTCTGACCTCTAATGCCCCATCCAGATATTTCTTGCCCCATTCTGCTCATAAAACCAGAACTAGTAAAATTGTTTTATAGGAAATCTAGAGACCATGTATTTCTTGTGTTCTCTTGAGAGCCAGCTCATTCCCTTTGTTATAACAAATATTCCTATTCAAAGATCTTAACATGGGTAGCAGAGGTAGGTACATAATAGTCAGTTCAGATAAAACAATGATACCTGTGGGTCAGAGGAAACAAGATGTAGTAGGGTTATTTCTGCTTCTCTGTGTATGTAATTCAGATGTCTGATTAGATCCACAAGTTCTATTAATATCAGATAGCATCTAACACAATCTTTCCTTTTCATTTCTGCTTTTCCCTGTCTTTTCAAAATGCTGACCAATATTTTTTTCCTGAAGGTGCTGTTATTCCACTTCATTCCATCCAAATTTCCTCTTCAATACCACTAGCAAATGAGAAATTATGAGAGATAACAATAAATGCTTATCACATTTGTAGATAATTACCAAACCTTGGAAGCTTTGCCTTCATGTCAGTTTGTAGAGACTTGTTTGTTCTAGAAATTACATCTTTTATTGTATGACATGACCTCAGAGTAGGGTTTAATTGCAAGGTATGCATTTAATTATTCATCCAAGATAGCCTAAATGTTTCCAAAGAAGAATGAGGAATACCAAAGATGTATTTTCAAGTCTATAACTCCTTTGATTGATTTCTGTATACAAAAATGACAGAAATAATATATATTTTAATTGATGTCCATGAAAGCCAAGGAATTCTTCTTGAAGACAATTTATTTGTATCATGAAAACAGTTGATTAAGCCAATCTGAAAGAGTTATTATTTTACTAGGCAATATTGTACTCTATTCATCCTTATTATCTTCTATTAAGAAGTGCTGTTGTCATGGTTTATCTTATATGCATTCTATTCATACATGAATCTTGAACTCTGTAAATCAGTTCAGTTCATGAAAATAAGAGACTGAAAATAGGCAGGCATACAACAAGCATCACTGCATAAGGTTTTTCTCATATCAGTTGTTAAAGTTGTTCAGTGAAACAGTCATGGAAACTCAGTACACTGTTTCATTGAAGCCTGAATATGTTCAGCCTTTAAGCTCATGAAGTTCAGTCACAGAATTTTGTTGTTTCCCTTTGTCTATGTTTTCTCAGTTAATAAAACATCACTGCTATCAGATTTTTGTGTAGTACATTAGGTAGAAAAAAATATTACTCTTTTTAACTGCTTCCTCTGCACAGTTCCTATATCTGACATCAATGACATGGTATCTAAAAAGTTTTGATGTCTGTGCCAATT
The DNA here is from genome assembly GCF_047495875.1 of Pithys albifrons albifrons. Taxonomy (NCBI): domain Eukaryota; kingdom Metazoa; phylum Chordata; class Aves; order Passeriformes; family Thamnophilidae; genus Pithys; species Pithys albifrons. The sequence continues at coordinate 45,638,644 of NC_092462.1, read as the reverse complement.
GATTTATATTGTTGATATTACTATACATCTCAATGAATAAGCTTGTCTGCCAAACCATCTCATTCTTTGTACTTGCTCTGGTTTTAATTTTAGTGTCCAAGATATGGCACATTATCCAGGTAGTCTGCATTTTAAAAGAGTAGTTAAATGTTTTTCTTTGCATAATGTTCTTGTGAAGACTTTTCTAAAGGTTCTGTAGGTTGAACTTGAGCATCAAAATCTGTGCTAGCTGTAATACAGCAGTTAATAGAAGCTTTTGCATTACCAACTGATGCAGAGCAAATAGAGAGAGACCATGGCTTAATTTGCTGCTCTTATGCTTCCAGGACCACCAGTCCATCTCTTGTCTTAACCAGATGCAACACTTATAAATTGCCACTTGCAATCTGTAGGCATCATGCATGTGTAAAGAGGTTCTGGAGGATCCTACACCCTCATTTTAAGGGGGCACCTGTAGCTGGAGCTCTGTTGGTGACTTCAGTCCTGGTTCTATCAGGAGGAAAATCACTTCAGTGTCATCAGTTATGTGATCAAATGAAGATTGCACAATATTCACAATATTGTAAGTATAAGTGCAAAGTAAGTCTACAACTAGAAGAAAGCTTCTAGGACCCTGAATAGCTAATTTAAATATAAGATTTCTGCATCTTGGCTACCAATTTCCTGTCTAATAAAGGCATTTCAAAACATAAGAAACAAAATTACCAGAAAAATTTTGGGTTTTGATCCCAGCAAAACCGCTACAATGCTGCCAGGCATCATAAGTAGGTTCAACTCTGCATGTGGATCAAAAATATTCCAGAGGATACTTACTGCTTAAACTTAGCATTGTCTATATGAAAGTTAAATCATCAATAAAAGTGTTAGATTGAGCAATCCGGTAAATATACCAGCTTGAATATTGATAAGCTTTACCAATACCAAGTGAATGCTAAGTGCCCTAGGAACCATAAAATTTAGTAAGCATTCATTGATCTTATCACAGATAATTTTTACTGCTGCAGCAGAAAAAAACACTATTTTCCCCTTCTGTTTAGGCTTTGTCTTAGCTAAATCTGTAATCTTTTCAGAATTGCCTGTGTTTAGAACTAGGTGGATTTAAATCATGTCTCAGTGTTAAAAAAATATTTATTTTCCAAATGAAATTCTTTTTCTGCTGCTTCCTTCCCACTGGGAGATTCTCCTCATACAATATTAAAAGTAAAAAATTTGGAGTTGATTACCTCTTATTTAATCTTACTGACAGTCAACAGCTACATGTTTTAATGCTTTAATCCCTACTGATTCATTCTTTCATTAATTATAGCACCCAGACACATTACCTGTACTGTTATAGTGACATCATTCCATAGATTAATGTCACAGTATAGGAGAAAGGAGTATAGGAGTAAAGACTTTTGTAAAGTATAAGAAGGAGAGAGATTGCTGAAGACTGTCATGAGTTAAAAATTCTGTAGATGAACGAAAAATCATAGATCAGGGCAAGCAGTATAAGACGACCTTTTGAAACTTTCTAATTGCAAATTTTAGGGAAGTGACAAAAGTCAGATATTAAACTCCAGCATATTAATTAGGCCATTTTCTCAAAATCTATTCTGAAAGACAGACACCTGATTATCATATTCTATAGTAATAATAAAAAAGTTAATACAAACTTGGAAACAGAGTTATTTGCATTTTTCATTATGACTTTCGTTCTGTAAATTACATTATATATTTATATATTAGTACAACTTATTTGATTTCACCATATTCATTTGTTTGTTTATTAATATTTTGCTACTTAAATATATAAATAAATCAAGATGAAATAAACCTATCCAGTTATTTAATCAAATTGAGCACTGAACTTCCAGAAAAGTCTGCAGGAAGTTTGGATTTATATCAAGGGTATAATGAGAGGCTAAAAAGAAATTACTACTAAAATTATTACTCTTTATTTTACTATATTTACTTTGAATGTCTGTAAAGACCTGAGGTTTTAAAATAAAATATGACTTTTTTCAGATCTATATGATTTTAGCTAATTGGAGGTCATCAGTTTGCCTTGTTTTTAGTGGCTATGTAAGACGAGCCAAGGGAGACCTTAAAATATTTCTTGCTAAAAACCTGATTTGTATCTGTGAAATGTTCCATTTGACACATGGTACATTTATCTTGGATACTGGGACATAAGTCAAGAAAATTAATAACCTTGATTTGAAAAAACATTGAAAAAGGAGGTGAAGTAATTTCTCCTTTTTTAGTAGTTTATTTGCTTAGTATACAGATCAACAATAGGACTAATTTGTTTTCATTTAGAAAAAAAAGATTTTGTAATTCAAAGGCGGTGTTTCTTTCAATTCTGCCCCCACCTTTTCCATTTTGTTGAATTCTTTGCTCTGTTTGATGTAAAGTATTTGTCACAGAATCACAGAATCATAGAATGACAAGAGTTAGAGGAGACCTTAAAGATCATCTAGTTGAAACACCCATACCATGGCCAGGGACACCTTCCACAAGACCAGGTTACTCAGAGCACCATCCAACTTGGCCTTGAATGCTTCCAGGGAATAGGGCATCCGCAGCTTCTCTGGGCCACCTGTACTGATGTCACCACCCTCACAGTAAAGAATTTTTTCCTAACATCTAGTCTAAAACAGAACTTTTCCAGTTTGAAGCAATTTCTCCTTGACTATCAAGCTTTCCTAAAAAGTACCTCTCTCCATCTTGTAGGCTCCCTTTGGATACTGAGAGGCCACAATTAGGTCCCCCCTAACGCTTCTGTTTTCCATTGAACAAACCCAGTTCTCTTAGCCTTTCCTTATAGAAGAGGTGCTTCATTCCTCTGATCATCTTGGTGGCCCTTCTCTGCACTCACTCCCAACAGGTGGATGTCCTTCCTGTGCTGGGGACCTCGAAGCTGAACACAGTACTCCAGGTGAGTTCTCACAAGAGCAGAGGGACAGAATCACCTCATTCTATGTGCTCAAAGTACTGTTGATGCAGCCCAGGACGTGATTATCTTTCTGGGCTGCAAGTGCACATTGCCAGCTCATATCCAGCCTCTCATCCACTAGTAAGTCCTCAGCAGGACTGGTCTTGGTCTGTCCATCCCCCCTGTTTGCCCCAACCCAGGTGCAATACCTTGCTGTTGTTAAACTTCATGAGCCAACTTCTTGAGCTTGACATTACAATATAAAAGTAGTTTATTTTTCATGTTGGATCCAGTGTTCATCTTATTGTCCCAAACATGGCAGCAGCTATTCACACAGAGGCAAAAATCAATGTGTTTTTCTACTGAGCAATTTAACTGTGACGTAAGACAAAAGGGCTGTGTCTTTCTTCTGCTGAATTTAAGACTTACCCTCTTGGCTCCAATTAGAAAGATAGATAATTGCACCAATATTGTTTTGTAGACTCAATAATCTCATTTTTTACACATTTAAAAAATGCTGGATTTTGCATAGACACTGTTGCTGATCTATGCCATGTGACCACTGAAAGAGGATCTTTTGCAGGAATATATTAATTTCATTTCAAAAAAAAATTAACAGAATGACTAACAAAAATCCACCCCTTCACAAAGGCTTGAAAGCTTTAATACAATTGTGTGAGCTCAGAGAAAAAGGGCAAGCACATAAGAATTGAGTTGGTATGTGATGCTTTTGGTTACCGATTTTCCACGATTCAGAAAAAAATTGCTGCAAAAAAGAAAAACTGGCATGTTGGATAAGGGTGAGTGATATAGAAGATAGAGTAGCCCAAGGCCTGACTGTTTGTGTATTTAGTGATGCTTTTTTTTGCATGACAGGCAAAGCTGAACTGTGATTTAGCAAGTTCAGAGTAACCATAACAGCAAACCTTGGTGATATAACTTAAGCTTATGCTATAAGACCCTGCCAGTGACACTGAGTGTCTGTATAGGACAAACATTATGCCACTACCATCTGCACTAGTAAGGAGAAAAGTAGTGCAAATATGTTTACCATCGGATAAATGAAACCCAAAAGGCTTAATGTCTACAAGTTGAGATAAGGGGAATGAGAGGTGGTTTTAGGAAATTGAAAGGAAGGTGGAACTTGGTTGTAATCACAGCACTTGGCAGCACACACAGCTCTCTATCCATGAGGCTGTTCTGAGTGGTGATCGCAGTAAAACTGACATAGTCACCTCTAAAACCATCTAACATGGATCCTGCCAAACACAGCAGTATTTGAGAAGAGAGACTAGGGGAATATTGTGCTGGACACTCCTTGTCCCTGACAGCCACCACAGTTCATCATACTTTCTAGGCAGCTATGAAAGAAGGTATTCTGGATATCGTTCTAATTTATGGCTGCCTACAGAGGCATGACCAGATGACTGCAGAATTACCTTTTTCTAGTCACAGCCCTGCCAGCTATCTAGCACGTGTGGCCAGAGACATTGGTAAGAGTTCAGTGCAGAAGGCTCTCTGCCACTGGCCTAAAGAAGAAAAGAAAATGCATCTAACAAATCTACACCAAGGAAATACTGGCCCTTGAAACCAAGATAAATTTCTTTAGGATATAGTGGATTAAAACTTCCTGTAGTCAGTGTAAAGACATTATCCTTGCTACAGTTACCAGTTGGCAGGGACTTGTTGCAGGGCTTTATTATAAGTTTGAGGTATTAGGTATTCTCTTTCTAAAAGTGCCAGTCTGGATAAACACAACAATGTTTGAAAGTGTCTTTCTGCTTGAGAGGCAATTCTTTTAAAAACAGACGGAAGGATGACAAGTGTCTTATACCTTCATAAGCTTGTATTTAGTGTTAACATTGTACCGAGAGAGCACAGATACTGAGAGTATTACAGATCTCGACTCCCAGTTGTTGAAATAGGAATAGGAGACAGATATCAGTATTTGACCTTAAAGCCTCTGCAAACAAATTTAATTCTATTTGAGCAACTGTCCTTCTGAATTTTTAAACTATTAATATGACATCAGTAAACACAACTAAGTTTCACAAAGTACTAATAATATGAAGGGACAGAATAGCATTAAGTGAAATAGTGTATAATGACAAATATATTATTATTCTGAGATATCTTGCCAGTTGTTATTAATATTTCACCACCTCTATGAAAGAGCAGAAAATGAATAAGAGCTCCTATCAAAAAGAAAACTGTCAGAAAACAAAAAAAATAATAAAACCTGGAATTAATTCCCATTGAATTGTCAAAGGCATGTTTTTTTAAATTCTCAAACACAGGTGGAAAATCACAGTATGTTTTCAGCTTTGATAATATGAAAATCTCACAGAAATAAAATTATTTCAATATGAAACAATATCTTCAGGCTTGCTTCTTATCTATTCTGCAGAAGCTACTGCAGCATACAAAGAGAGGAGAAACACTGTAAGATTCTTTTTCTAACTTTATCAATTTTAATGTTTCCTCTTATTATTATCTATTAGATTTTTCTGTTAGGGCTCAAAGTTGGCTTCCGCCCTTCTTCATAAAGCTCTGAGTGAAAGTATTGTGTTTTTCAAAACCTTTTGGAACCATTGACATTGGCTTCATCACTGACTCAGTATTTCAAGGAAATGTCCTATATCTCTAATACCATATCAAACTTTTTTTATTTCTTGAGATGTTTTGCTTTAGATTTGATTAATGTAGTCATTGAAAGTGAAAGCTGGAAAACACTGTCAATGATTATGGAAGGATCACATATATTGTCCACATTAAGCCAGTAACCATTTTTTTCACAGAAACCTCTGCTACCTTAAAATACAGATAAGAGTCAGGAAAAAACCCCCCACATTTGAAATTTCAAATATAGTTCCTATTTTTATCTGCATACTGCTGCAAGGCTGTGATGTCTTCAATTTTATCTCTGTGAGAAAACATCAAAAAATAAAAAAAAAATCATGGTACTTAGTGAAATGCCATTAATGTCAAGGAAAACAGGTAAGTCATGTCTGTTCCCCATGAAAACTATTCCTTCAGCAGTGATATTAAGGAGGATTTATTCTGTGAAACTTGTTTCAGCTTCACACAGTCTTAGGAAGACCCACTGTAACAGTGAGGCTTTTAAGCATTAAGGACAGCCTCCTTCTGGGGACTTGCAGCTGAGGCAGTCCGAGCATCCTAGGAGTTCAATGGATGCAATAATCCAGGCTGCATGGGTTTCATGGCTGTCACCTACCCATTGCTGGACTCCAAGATCTTGATGAAACCTTAGCTTCAGACATCACACAACAATATTATGTCAAATGCACCTACAATTCTCAGCATTTCCTGAGTGTTACCAGCAAATACTGCTGTTAAGTGTGATTACAAAATTTTCTTTTACCCACAGTGTCTAGGTAGTGCAGCAGCAAAGCAAGCTGTTGACACAGAACTAGAAACTCTCCTTGTATTATCCTTTCTTTTGGATGTTTTTCAAAATGTCTATTGCCCAGACTTTAAGCAACAGTGAAAGATGCATGCTACTTATGGCATGACTGCCAAAGCCTGGCTCCCATATGAAAGCAGTCATGAGAAGCAGTCACTTCTGAAGAACAATGAAGAGAGTTTTACTTCTCTCTCTCTGCCAATTGCTTTGGGGTGTGGTAGGCCTGTACAATAGGCAGCCACCCCTGCTACTCCTTACAGTTTGACCTTATCTCTGGTGCCATGGCAGGTTTTCAGGCTTCCTTTATTGAATACCAAAAGGAGGGAAGGAGATTATAAAAAATAAGATTTCATACTTTCCTAGGCCTAGATCAACAGGACAGAGAAGGCAGGCCATCAAGTTTCAAAAAAGCTGAATCAACCCTTGGAGATGACCACATTGTCTAATTTTGCTGCTTTATGAAGAGGTAGATCTTGGAGACCCCAGTGTAGACAATCGTGTCATAAGAATATAACCATTACTTTTTTCCTAAATTCAAAACATAAAAGCACCACTTCCTGTTCATGAGACCACATTTCCAAGAAACTTTTACCAATTTGTTGTTCATCTCATCTGCACCATATAAATTTATTTCAAACATAGACTATACTACTGTAAATGTCATACTGTTACAAAGTTCTTACCAACAGTTGTATCATTAAACTGCATCATTTTGTTGAAAATAAAAAGGTATAAATAAAAACAAAGGAAAAGTATACACATACACTTCCATCTAAAAAAACCAACAAGTAATTTTGATAGTGGTTTTAGGGGAAAAAAAAGAGCTGTAGGGAAAGGCAGGAATCGCATTCAACTGTGTGCTTGTTGGCCTGAAGACCCAAAGTATACACATCAGAACACTTTGGTGTTACATCACTACTTGAAAATAGTAAATAGCTTACCATATGACTCATTTTCCTGAGTCACAAACATATAAGCCATTTCCACTATACACACTCAGTCAAGTAATGAGGCACCTATTGGTGAATAATGGTGCTAAAAGTGCATCATTCAAATGGTTCTGTGACAAAATTTGTCTTTCTAGTGCTTACAAATCTTTAGTGACGTATTTCCTCTGGAGCTGCAGTAAAAATATCTGAGAATAGAAAAAATTTTGGTTTATGTCAAAACTTTTTTTCCCTTACTTTTATGCTAACTGGATATCTTATTTTCAGGAAAGTTGAGTATCAATAGTCTTCCCAATTGACTCAACCCTGGAGCTCATCTGTGAAGATGTATTATCAATGTTGTCCACAGGAAGCAGAATGTCTTCTAGCAATGCTACATGATGTCCTTTTCTTTCACCTTACAGTTTTTAATCTTTTGGAAGCCATTTCTTTGTTGGGTAATGAAATTGGCATGTCTTTTGTCAAAATAATTATATATAATTAATATAATTAAATGTAGTGATATTTCATATAGATTGTTGAACTAAAAAACAGCTAATAGCCAGAGAAAAGCTTTGAAAACCATCTCATATGAAAAGTCTCCAGGATTATTTCTTTTAAGAGATTTTTATGAACCATCAGTTACTCAGTGCAAGGTTATAGTGCTAATGGTACAATTAAGTCATTTGAAAGCATGGAGTGGAATGTGAAATATCTCTCTGCAATTTTATTACTTAGAACACAAATAAAAGGCTATATTAGCCACTTGAACATTGTTCTTTAATTCATCATTAATAGCAAAAGAGTCTCTCTATTTTCTTCATCCCATGTACATACCTTTGCATCAGAATGACTTGCAGTTATTTTTTATCCCATGATTTCTCAGTTCTTTGAAAGCCTCTTTTTTGAAAGTCCATTTCATTAACATAAACAGGAATGAAAGTGCATATTTTACAATTTGGCTTTTTAGCTGACATTGAACTCCAAAAAGTAGACATTGTCAGCAACATTAAAGAATACATAGTGTCAAATTCAGAGATGTACATATTGTGCTGTAGCGTGGATTTCCTTGTACTCTGCTGATTTGCTTGTTTTGTACTGTAATGGTATTGCAATGTATGGACTCCTTTAATCCCACTTCCCTCAGTGTGCATCAGACTCTGCAGTGTCATGATCTATATACAGAAACATCATAGGGAGGCAAAAGTTAAATTAAATAGGGGGTGTACAAATTTTGCACTTACAAAGGAGTTGATCAAAGGGGAGGGGTTGAAAGCCCATCAAATTAGAGATCAAGAGAACATTGGCAGTAGAAGAAATAGGATCAATACAGACTGTTTTGATTCAGAAACCTGAGAGGTATTGCTAAACATAGAAAGGGGAGGAAATGAGACTGCAAAGCTCTAGGGAAAGCACCTGAAGAATTGGTAGGACCTATGTCAAAACACTGTGTGTCAGCTTCCACCATAGACTTTACAGAGACATGACATGTAAAAAATCAGAAGTGCTCCTACAGAGGACAAAACATGGATGGCAGACACATACCATCTCTGCTACTGTGGAATAAAAAGTGGGTGCTTAACCACCTTTATGGGTACCAAACTCGCATCATGCCGGTCAGAAAGACACTTGTAGCAGGCTGTACAAGAAAGAAAGCAATTGACCTGATTTTCATATCTCTTTAGATGTCCATAATGATGCAAGGCCAGGGAATTAAAAATTGCACCTCCTTGGTATTTCTATTTGCATAATTTTATAATAGACTAAAGCAAGGGAAAACGTTTCCCCTTCTACACTGCAACATGCTTATATAAACTGTGAACGTGGCAGAGATGAGCTTCTCAAGTTATTATGAAGGATTGACTTCATCAGGGAATTCTCTCAGACTGTTAACAACTTGTCCTTCCTTAGAAATAGGAAGGACAAGTACCTTGGTTGAGCATAGTTTGTGTTTCTTTTAATTGCTTGCTATGGGCATTATTTCTTGAACTTCTAATATCTGTTGGCTGGGATTTCAAGGAGAACAATGATGTCCAGAAAGCCCTTAGGGAATAAATGAAACCTCTCTGAACCAAAAAGAATAGGTCACTGGAAGTTTCAATATGAGCCAAATTCCCTGCTGGTGTAAATGGACATCTGTTCCATTTGCAGGTTGCCTTAGAAAGCACCATTATGGGAGCGAATTTTTAGATTTCCTAATTTTGTACTCCATAAAAATATTGTTGATCCACAGAAATACTCCACCTTTTCTTCAAATGAAAATGTATCTAGTTACATTTGCAAATTGATTTCATGTCTCTAGGTGTAGGATAATACTATGTCTGGTTTTAAAAATAATGTTATATACATCTAGATTTTAGGGAGCTAACTAATGTTGCTGACCAAAAGGAAGTCTGTTGGCACATCCAAACAGTCAGACAGAGACTTTGTAAATGTGTCTGAAAGAGCTGAGCTGCCTAAACTGCACTGGACTTACAGTTTAGCTGATAAAATGTTAATTTGGCTCTAGGTTCTGACTCCCAATGTCACAGTGGCAAGCCAATTTCCTGCCTGCTCTACAGCACCCGAGCTCCTTTAAAATCAATGGATGAAGTTAATACATTTTAACTTAGTACTGACCTAGGCTGACAATTTTCTAAGAACTGATTTGAGTGTAGAACATCCTGATTAATTATAGACCAATTGGAGCTGTTTTTACATTGTTAATGAATGCAACTCTGATTCCATGTTTCAAAATATATTACCTCTTTTTCAATTTTTCTCAAACAGATAATACAACTACTTTTCACTGTTAGAGAGGGATCCATCAGCACCTATGGCAAGTTAAATAGTGTAATAAATACAAGTCTTTGCAGCACTGGAGTTTTCACAATGTATATCATGTAATTGCATTTAGAATCACAGACTGACCCTGTTCTGTGGGCAGTTTGCCATCCAATTCCCTGGGAGCCTCACGTGTAAGTCAATCAACCTGTATTACTACCACCATGATTTAACAGTATAACATGGCTGTGTGAACCATGATTTTGAGTTCTCGAGCCTTGAGTTAAAATACTATAATAATTTAGTCATTACTTTAAAAACACCAAACCCAAACAAGAAGCAAACCCTACATTTTTATTTCAGCAGTGTATATAGGAGCATGTATTGAATTGAAACAGATGTATTCTAATATCCTAAAGTGCAAGAGAAAGAGAAATAGACACTAGTCAAATCAAACCTTCATCTGAAATTCATTATACAGATCTGCAAAATTAAGATACATGCAAAATATTGGATCTAGTTTGTCGTTTATTTGTTTGAGTTTTGGGGGGAATTTTTGAATGCAACACAGTGCTTAGATACACACTTGAAACCAGAAGTCAGTACACAGCAGACTGGTAGTGTCATTTATTTTAAAACAACTGAGCAGAGTGATTCTGAAAAGGATCTAGATCAAATCCTGAAACTAAAGTAAATAAATTTTTACACAGCAGAGTTTTTACGTTATAAAGGAAATTTTGCCCGACCTTGCAAAATATTCTACAGTTTCCTTGAACAATCAATAAACACAGCCCATCACCTGTACAATTCATCACCTGACAAAGAGCTTACCTCTGAGTCCTTGTTGATGCATCACAGAATATGGTTGTCTTTCTCGGCTGCGAGGACACATTGCCAGGTACTATCAAGCTCTCGTCCATCAGCACACCAAGTCCTTCTCAGCAGGGCCGTTCTTGGTCCTTTCTCTACCCAGCCTGTATTTGTACTTGGGACTACCCCAACCCACATGCAGAACCTTACACTCACCCTTGGTGAACTTCATGGCATTCACACAGGCCCACCTATCAAACCTGGCCTGGTTTCTCTGAATGCCACCCCTTTCCTCCATTGTGTCATCTTGACAACACAGCCTGGTGTTGTCAGCAAATGTGCTGAGACTGCATTCAATCCCACTGCCTGTGTCACCAGTCCCACAGCTGGCCCCTGAGGAATGTCACTTGGCCCTGCTCTCCACTTGGACATTGAGCTGTTGACCAAAATTCTTTGACTGCAGCTATCCAGGCAATTCCTTATCCACCAAATGGTCCAACCATCAAATTTATGTGTCTCCAGTCTGGGAAAAGGGTATCATGCAGGACAATGTCAAATGCTTTGCCTGAGTCCAAGTACATGATGTCAATTTCTTTTCCCTTATAGATACAGCTGACACAATAAAACATTGTATGACAGATTGCAGCAAAACCCCTCACATTTTAAGAATCTGGAAGACAGCAAGTATATAAGGTCCAGTCAACACAGATATGTCAAGAATAAATAATGTTGAATCAGCCTAATAACCTCCTGTATCACAGGGAAAGGGCACTGGTAATCAAAATGGTTCTCATATATATTTAAAAAAGAAAGTTTAACTCAAAGATAAAAGAAATTAAGATCATGTGCAATGAATATTCTCAGGAGATGAAGACTGAAGGAAAATTTGTTGCACAGTAGATCCCAAAAGGAAGGTCTAGAGAATAGATAAACTGTTGACTGTGTTTAAAATTTCAAGAAATGACAACATCATGCTGTGAGCATAGTCCAAAGGATGCCTGAAGTAATCCCTTTTTTTTGTTCAGAACTTGAAGAGCCTTGGGAGTAGCATTTTGCCACGTTTTGAGCCCTCACCTAAGATACGAATCTTTTCAATGAAGCTTAGAGGTTAGTAACAAGAGTAATCAGGCCCCATAACTCAAAAGAGATCTTGACTGGATAAAGCCTATCCCACTTTCAGAGGAAAGGTAGAACAATCAATGGTCTCAAAGCACGTAGTAGAAATCAGAGAAAATGAAACAGTATTTTCTGCTTTTCAAGACAGAAAAAAAAAGTATAATGCAGGAAGATGAGGATTTCAAGGAAGAATGCATAAAAAAACAGCAAAGCAGAAAATAAATTGTCTGGAATTCTTCACCTTTACAAGTTTCCAGCAACTGGCCAGATGAACCTCTGCCAGAAAGAAAATAAGTACACCTAGAAAAGTGCACTAATAGTCTCCTTCGACTTTTCCTGAATCTGAATCTCAGCCTACCACACCTAGTCTGTCATGAGATAATTCTAAAAATACCTGATATTCTACCTCTGCTCTACCTCTAGGTGCAAGAATTCAGCTGTTAACAGAGCACATCATCCTCTAGGAATTTTGCTCAGCACCAAACTGAATTATTAATGTTCACAGTAATTAGAACATGAATTTGGATTTCTACTAAATGTAGCAAATATTTATCTGTTTTCAGCATTTATTAGGAACATAGCCAAATAGCTGGAAAACATTCACCTTTTCTTGTTAAGGTCTAGTTAAGTTATTTAGTTCCTGCTGTTTTTCTTTTCCAGGTTTCCACTTTGCTGTATTATCTAACCAGCACTAACAACTCTAACAAGTAGGAGTATCATATCAGGTGTCTGCAGTCAAGTTTGTGTTTAGAAGTGATTTTTAATATATGTACATCAGTGTTCTCATGATTTTATCAGAATAGAATGGAAAAGCACCTGGGAAGTTTTGCACTTTTATTGCTGATTTTAGAAGGATGAGGATACATTTCCACTGATACCACTTGAAATCTGTGATTGGAAGTGAGACTGGAAATCATGAGCGACTAGAATGATCACTGGTTCCCAATGTGAAATTTAGCTTCCTGGGCATTAAAATATTTGGTGAAACTGTATTGAAAACAGCAGAGCTGCTTGTTTCTATAACTGGTCCAATATAATAGAGGTAGAATGATTCTCAAAAAAAAAAAAAAAAAAGAAAAGAAAAAAAAAAAGACTTGCCATTAAACAGCAATTTTTGTAACAACTTTAGTGTTAGCAATGCTGATGATTCAGTGCTCCAGCCAGGGGTGTCTAGGATAAGGACAATCATATCTGTATAGTATATTACTGCACTGTTAAGTAGATGTGAAGAATCCATCACTGGTCATCACTAGAACAGGATATGGAAATCACCAAACCATTACTCTGTTCTGGAACAACATTTTTTATGTTCTCAAGCTCCCAAGCACCTGACCTTCAGCAAACACATGCATACTTAAAAATAAACTCATAAGTAAATATTTGCAGAAGTGGCACAGAAGAAAACTGACAATTTTGGTGACAAATTTCCACTCTTTACTAACCTATAAATATGGTTATAAACAAAGCAGAGTGAACATTCAGTACAAGCTGCTATTATTAAAGTCTATCTACCTGAGGATTTAAAATAGTTTTGCTTATTTACATAAACCAAAAAAAGTGAGAACAATTTTGTTGCAATGTGTTGCAACATATTGCAGAATAATGTGTTGTTATTATTAAATCTACTGATGCATCTCAGACTCTTAATATGAAATTGCTTCTGATATTGAAAAGCATAATTTCCCATCCTAATTCCAGCTCTAGAATAATTTGATGTTGGGTGGTCGCAACAGCCGCTGATGTGTTGTAGAAACAATCTCACGTTTTTGTGGCATCTTGTCAAAAACCATAAAAGTATCATATGATACATTTTCCTTTATGTTCAGTGCCTGATAACAATACTAAACCTTATTCATTAGAAAGGCTCTAACAGTGGATTTTTATTGTTTGGTATAACTGCTGTAATTAGCAGAAGTGAGAAGAGAATACTTCAATATTGAAGCAGTTATTCCAAAGAAACAAAATTCATTCCACTGAGCAAAGCTTTATAATATCATTACCTCATTTTAATCTACTATAAGTAATTCTTTACATCACTTCAGATTTGACACAGAAACATGGAATTATTTGGTTATCAAGGACATTTTTAGGCACTTTCCCCCGTTCAGTTTTCTCTGTGTTGGGGTAGCCTGGCTCAGACCCTTTCAACAAGATAAAGAGGAAAGAAATTAACCAGTGCCGAACAGATGAAATTTTCAAAAGTACTTCCTTTTGGAATTATGTAGTTCACACACATGAACTGTCTCAAAATACCTTGGAAAATCAGCACTTCCTTGAACTTCAACAATTCATTTTGCTTGTAGGCTAGTCATCTACTTACATCAGAAATACTTACTTTGTCCCATATTCTCCACATATCTGACTGATGGAAACAGATTTTAAATTTTGCTGGGAGTTAGATAGATCTCTTGGGACCTCTTAAATCAAAGGAATCAAAACATGACCTCCACTCAGGCCATAGGTTCTCTGACTATGACTATTTTGTCAAAACTGAGGATTTTGCCAACTGAGTGAATCTTAACTGTAAGTGCAGTTAGCAAAGTTGGCTGAAATTTGTTAGTAGAGGGATATTCATGGCATTGGCTGTCTACATTAGTACAAGAAAGCTACAGATTATTTAGAATAGTTCAATATTTATTCAGTTTCGTCATGCAAAAACTGTGGGACTGTGCAAGGTATAAACTGCACTTAGAATAAAGAAAAGCTGTTCCTTTGGACTTTTAGAAGTTACTTCAGAAGTCAAATCTTGTCTTGCTTCTTTTGTAATTAATGAATCTAAGCAACTACTTAAATCTTGTGGTGGAGTAAACGCAATTTCCTGCCTTGCTGATTCATGCTATCATGCACATATAGCATTTCTGACCTTTGAATCATAATGAAAGACAGAATTGCATGAAGAAACAATTTTGCCGCCCATCTCTCATTTACCCCTTGCTACAGATTGCTGAAACACCAACTTAAAATCAGTTTCAGAAATCTTTTGTTCAGTTTTTCATATTTAGATTCTATACATGTTCTGAAATTATTAACAAATTGATTGAAGTTTCCATATGATCTTCGATTATTTTTCTAAGGTTTTTTCCCCATAGGCATTGAAGATGAAAGTAATAGATGAAGCACTCTTTAATTGATTTTCACTTTCAAAAAAAGTTTCCAATGAATAAGCTCCAAATGAAAATACAGTGATACTGTTAAATCCTTGGCTTTAGCTGGCATATATGCTTCTAAAAATTAAATCAATGGGACAAGTATCAAGACCTTATAATTTTGTTATAGGAATTGTCTTCAAGTTCCATTGTATTGTTTCTTATTAACAAGAAACAGTTTATCAGTCTTCTTTTTATTGCTCAGACAAAGGTAAAACAAAATAATATTATAATAAATAAAAATAAATAAATTAATATAAAATGTAATTATAAAAGGAGAAGAATCATAGTGTCATTTTTTTAGTGTATTTATCTTTTCTTACCTTCATTTTTTCGTATTATGAATCCTAAAGATTTTCAAATTTGATTCATGTATTACCAAATGGGAAGATATTTGGACTTGTACAGAGCCTCATTAAAGCCAGTAGATGCCCCTGGGCATACTAAATTCTCTCCACATCAGGCTCCTTTTTTGGATGAGTTTCTTGGAGTAAATACCAGTATTTTCAAATTTATATGCCTAAAGCACGTAATTTATATAAAAGTGGAATTATTTCCATAAGGACTGACAACCAAACACACCCAGGAAAGCTAATGCGATTGGTAAATTATTTTGAAAGAAGTGGGCATTATGTATCTATATGATCACCAGTGAAAACAAAATTGGAGTACTGCAGCTCATTCTGAAGCCTGCAATTTCAAAGGGAGATTGACAAACTGAAAAGAACAGAACAACCCCATTTACCTCATCAAAAGAGAAGCCTGAGACATTATTTAATCAGTGTCTTGGAATACATCCAAGAAAATACAATACCAACCTCTTTTAACAATAGAAATATATTACTTCAATAGAAAAACATCCTGCTTTAAAATCTTGGATCCTAAATCCATGCAGATTTCTATTAAAAATAAAGGTCTGCATATGTCATTCCGAGAGTGGTTAGTAAGTCAACTCTAAAAATGAATTACTGCAGTAAAGAATAGTTCTCCATTTCTTGAGAACTTCATTTCCAGACTGATTTCATTTCTTTAAAATATATTTTAACCAGAAACAGAAATATGACAGTCTACCACAACTGTAATTGGATAGAACACTTTGGCATATGGTTCTATCACCAAATCAGATGGACATTTCTGCCTTTTAAAGTGTAAAAATCTGTGAAGAGCTCTCAGTAGAAGATCACAGGTTTTATATTCCCACTTTGAAAAAGTTGCTTGTTAGGTACAATAATGAATGATAAGATATAAATCCAATACACAGTTCATAAGAAGAAATATGGAACAACATTAAGGATGAAAAAAAAATGAATTTTACTGATAAGTGAGGTATATAATGTGTTTCTAGGTACCTAAATAGAACTCTTTTTGTTAAATACTTCTCTTTTTGTGAGTAGATATACATTTTGAAGGAAAAAAATCATGATGAACTTTTGATACATAAGCTGAATGCCCTAAAAGATTTGGGGTGACAACAGTGGAGAGGAAGGTTAGCATTTCCTCCTCTATTGCCTTCATAGCCACCTTACCTCCTTGTAAATCAACTAGCCTCAGGGCTACTTGAGAGGGACAATCCCCATCACAGAAAGCCTGGTCCATCTGTGAAGAAAGGTAATAGTTTTTTTAGACCTGCTTAAGCTTGGAGTGAATTCAATCTTCTGTGGAGACAAGCAAGGAGGAAGTCAATTAATGCCTGTTGTGATGATGTTTTCTGTGGAGCGAATAACCAAAAGTTAACTACTGTGTGCCTCTTGGGTCTCCTTCCCCTCTCGCCCTTCTTTTCCCAGTGGTAAATGTCTGGATGATTAAATTAATGATCATGCAGCTTAAGTGCCCTCTGTGATGCATGGTAGGGCAAGGTTAAATCCCCTGTGGGCTGCAGGCAACCAAATTCCCCAAATAATTCTCAGGATAGAAACAGCTAGATTTTAATCTTCTATTTGTTTAGATACTATATACAGGAGTTTGGGGATTGAATTGTAAATGCAGATATCCTACACAGGTGCTCATTACTCATGCCAGACAGACACAGTGGGTTTTGTATTGCTAGTAAAATGGCTGCTAATATGAACACAAAGAAAAACAGACACCTTTAGAAGTTTATCAGAGCTAATAGGCAGCTATTTCATTTCATTTGAAATGAAATATTTTCTGATCAATCAATGTCAACATCAAAAGCTTGTTTGTTCTTATTTGCTACTACATGGAGTATTTTCTTGTGTTTCTGTTAAAAGCTTGTATTTTACTGAAGGCATTACTTTGCTTTCAAAAGCAATATGAAAATGAGAAACTCATCATTCTCAGAGGCTCATTGTTGTTATTCTCTCTAAACGTGGATAAACAGCTTAGCCAAACTTTTGCTGGTGTAGGTTCACTGACATCAGCAGGGCTTACACAAAGAGCTAATCCTGCCTGATGAATGCGCGCAGCACGTGTCAACTAGAAAACAATATCTTAGGTGGAATGTGTTAACTGTTACTTTGTTATCCTGCTCCTACACACCACTAAGAAACTTCTCAATAAGCCCATGAATGCAAAGTAATTATTTGCCAGCTTGTACTAGGGCTTTCTCTTAGATTTATTGTACTGTACTGTGCTTGCCCAAACCATATGAGAATAAGGACCAGTGAGTTTCCTGCTGTTCAGCAGAACTAGATTGTTTCTTGTACTTGGGTTGTTCCAGCTGTGAGGAAATATTGCCTCTAGACATGGGCACTGCAGACACCTGATAGCCACAGACAGAGAGCAGTTTAATTTCACAAAGGTTTTGAACAGTCAAGATGTCATGTGCTGCTGAAAGGAGTATGAAACATGTGGGGCAATGACTTGATGAGTCTGCTGACTTAAGAGAAAACACTTTAGATGTACAATATCCAAGAACAGTATTTTTCATCCAGAAGTTTATACTTGGCAACATAAAGGATTGATCTGTCTTACTTTCTTCCATGGATTTCTAATCCTTTTCATTCTTCCCCTTTTCTAGTCCCTTCCAGAGATCCTGGGAGAAGATGGACCAGAGAAAGAGAGAAGGAAGTATTTCATAAAATTAAGTGCAGGATAGGTAGGAGGTTACCAGAGTGAAGTTTACTTTATGAAGCATAAAATTGCACTGTTGCTATTAGACCTGGTTCAAAATGCAAATGTAAATATTTTACACTGTGAAGGACACTAGTGGTGTAGTTTACTTTGGGGATTATATTGCACAAAGAATGGTGAGATAATATCTTTTTCCTGAGGCCAGGATATTTTCTAACCCATTGATGCTGCTTTAGTAGATTCAGGAATTCCAACTGGACTTCTGCATTGCTTCACTTCTCCCATGGGACATACTGTCTGAGAGGTTGACCCCCTATGTATAAAAGTCATCCCTATGAATGCCATGTTCACATTTCTCTGAATTCTCTTGAGAAGGAAGAGAATAAACTCACCTTTGCTTTTCTCTCAGGTCACATGATGTTAGGAGAAAAAAGATCAATACATAATGCAATTCCAAATTTTGTTTTTTTGCAGACACTTCCATCTTCCTTAAAGATGCGAAACAGAATAATGTGAGTCATAATCATAACAAAAGTTCAATGTTTAAAAAAAAATAGGTATCATGAAGGAGGCTTTTTTATAGCAAAATAAGTCTCAATGCTTCTTTGAACAAAAAATTAATTAATATCTACACTATGATATAATATTTTTAATTGATTCAAAATAAAGAATGTGTACAGTATTAATGCCACAGAAGGCAATGAAAGTCCCTTTTTTTTCTCCCTAAGTATCATCCCACATATCCAGTTTTGAATATCAACACTTTGCAAAGTTCTATTCAAACCAGACACTGAGTTTCTTTGACACATTGAAAAAACTTTGTTCAATCTCACATGGGAAAAAGGTGCTCTTTTTTCTCATACTGGGAGTTTTTGCAGTTGAGAAGCAGCATGATGTGGGACGCTCGTTGAGGCACAGAGCTTTCCACTGACCTCAGCACCTCTGCACCATCAGTAGCAACTGCCCATCTGATGTCAGCTCAGGGAGGAGCAGAGCATTGCTATTCTGTTCTGAAGAGAAGAGCACCGGAGCTTGCAGAGCTCCCTGGGAACAGTGACACAGGAAGATGGATAACAGGCACAGCTGGGTCTCAAGCAGTACAGGGACAGGAAGCTCCAGCATCATCCTAAAGTGCATCATACTGGAGGTTTCATATTCATATCTCATCCTTTCACTATTCTTCATTTCTGTAAAAATGATTTGTGGTATACACATGATCTAGTAAGACTATTGTTTAAGAAGATAATCCACCACAGATCCAGTATTTTTAAAAAATGAATGGTGAGTTTTGTTTACTTATCTAGTGACTGCAACAATGGAAGCAGAAATAAGCAAAAGAGGCAATGAAGGTAATCAGAAATAATCACAGACCTTCCTGAGTGACTCTTTTTGAAACTGGAAATAAGCAGAGATAAAGGGAAATTCTACATTCTGGTTTTGTAAACAAAGACTATTTTGTTTAAGTCATAGCAAGAGATGTCCAGAATATAACTGATTGTTTATTACGTTTATCAATACAGACATACTGAAGAGCTAATTGAATATGGAAAAGTCTTTGTGTAAACAGCCAAAATAATTAAGGCAGCAAGGATTCAAGCAATTAAATCATAGCACCAATTCTCATAGAAAGGTCAGCTGTGACTATTTTCACTAGAAGGGATGGATTTTCAATTTTCTTCTGCCAGGAATATTCTATAGATTGTGTAGTCCACTGTTTCCATCAGAAATTTCTTCTCCATATATTTAAGTTTTCCCCACTTGGATACTGTTTGAGACAACAGTTTCTTCTCCCTCAGCAGAGCACCAGAGGACAGAAAATTTCCATTCTGGTGAGGAATTAACTTGCTCCTTTGGGAAAAATGAAGCTCAGGAGACCCAAAATAATAAACAAGCTAACTCTGCAGCATCCTCTGCTGAGAAGACATTGGGAAATCACTTAGGACTTGAGCTGGTCAAGAATGAAATATTCAATATATCATTAAGCCTGAAAATACTGCAAAGTACACAGAGTAACTTGGGCCAGATTTGGAAAGATGATCTTTTTAAAGGGCTAAACCCAGAATTCTTAATTAAACCATTTAGAAGAATTCAGCAAGGAGATCATTAGAGCAATTTCTTAATTAAGTGGTCCTGGTCCAGAAGACTGGGAATATATTATCAGTCTGAGGATAATAAGGATTTAAGATAAAGAAATTACTGTAAAAATCACACACAAATGCAGATAGTATAGTTGTCCAAAGAAAGGTTGCTCTAAAACCATATTCACAAATAAGTAAGCTAAAATAATTGCCTCCATTTATTCCTTATTTAGAAGCTGCACTTGGTAGAAAAAAAAAGATTCTTAATGAATATGTGATATAAAGCAACATGATTACTTATAATTTTAGTAGAATTACATTAGTCAAAAACTAGAACAGAAAAACAGTTAACTTTTTACTTGGGTTTTACTTCAGAATTATTTTTCTACATACATGTAAGTGTATCTTTACAGTTAAAAGCTCCTTTAGAACAGCTATTAGTAATTTGAAAACTTAATACATGTTGTACGAATTTAAGTATATAGTCACTTCTTTGGAAATTTAATTAATATTAACTGTGTGTATTTTACTGACTAAAAGGAACTATTTGTATAGATCCCAGGTTCTGGATAGTTTGACTGTGAAAAATGGGTTTAAGATGCACCTAAATGAATAGTCAAAAACTGTTCACTGTGAAAAAACCCCACAAAACCAAAAAACCCTCAACCAATAAACCGCCCCAAACTCGCAACAAACAAACACCACTTTCATTTTCATCACTCTAAGGAATTCCCAAAATTTGCTGGCCATGCAGTCCTATCACCCCTTTGGTCTGGCAGAAGTGCTCCTGGGAAAAGACCTCCCAAAACATTTCTACAGGCCAGCCTGACTCCTGTAAGGTTTCCAGCTGGTTTGATGACCTTGGTCATAAGGTGCCAGTGGCTGAGGTCAGATCTGTGCTTACAGGCATCACTGCCCAGCCAAAACAGACAGATGGTCATGTGGGGTCAGGTAGTGTAGACAAATTTCACTGTCAATGACAAGCATAGTCAATGCAAAACAGAAAATATGTGTTTTCTAAAGGAGAAATTGTTTCAGGATAAAACCGGTTCTCTTCTCCTGAAAACTGCTAAGCAGTACAATTCATGCTCCTGGCTTTATTCTTCAGCTTTGTGAAATTAGCAAATTACCCTGTTTACTGGAAATCATTTGCATAGTGGAAGTAATGCTTTCCCCAACAAAACAGAAACTAAGTTGACAGAGTCAGAATTTCTATCCAGACATAGGATTTCCTCCTTACAGTTTGCCATCTTATGAATTCTCAAACTTATGCAAGAAAGAACATGTGCCTTAAGACCTTCAGTCTCAACACCTGCATAAATACTAATGTCATCTAGGATTAATTAATGATAAGGAGCCTGAGTCGTATATGTCTCCTAATAGGCAATGACAGCGAGAGAAGGCTTGACAGTGGCCAAAATGTAAGACAGAGAAGGACATCGATGGGCAGCCATACTGTTGCTTTATTACTAACACACATTATGTCAAAGTCCTGTGACAACCTAAAACCTATTAAATAAGATATTTTCAGAAAACAAATACTCCATGCTTTCTAGATGGCCTAAAAGTTCACTAGATATCTTCATAATCTTAAGCATTCCAGATTTCTGTGTAAGAATTTGTCATGTGCAGAGTATTTATCTGTACACAACTGCAGTAATTTCCCACAGCTTGTCTCCCAATACTATCAGAGAGAGAGAGAGAAGTTTTTAACTGCTTGCTTCTTCTCCTCTTTCCTTTGGTAATTTTTCTGCCAGTAATCAAGTTTTCTCCAACACTATTATAAACACACAAGTCTTTTTCCCTTTTACACAT